>NC_091952.1:146536418-147136418 GCF_031021105.1 Erythrolamprus reginae | reverse complement strand
TCAAAGGAAGTCCTTCATGAACTTTCCAGTCTTATGCAGCATTTTAGAAGAATTTCCTCAACCCCATGTGCTGCCTAAATCCCACCTCCCCATCCAAATTTCAATATCCAATAAAATTTAGACAAAACCCAGATTAAAAATATCAACTCAATATTAATACAGACATTCTTGCACTTTCTATAATTAAGAGCAAGCCTCCTGTGGGTTACTCTTCTAAAACTAAACCAGGTGGCCTTTTTCTCTAAATGTTCTACATTCAGTTTAGGGGACAAAGTTTTGATTTTTTAAAAATAAAGCAATAGCAAAAAATAATCCAACATAAACTTATTAAAAGTACTGTGCTAAAGAACAAACAATCTCTGCCACAATGATAATTTTTAATTACTTTAAATTTGCTAGCTTACAATCTGAGAAGGAGGTATCCATAACCAAACAGAGTACCTGGGCAATCCGTTGTGTTACCACATGACCAACATCCTCCCTCCAAGGAGGTATGTTTGGGTTGTATGAATCTAGATGTTCAGAAAACTTTAATGGAAGAACTTGATAATGATCTGGAAATATGAAAAAATAGTGCAACTAAATAAATAGAAAAAAAAGCTTTCTTTTTAGACCTTTTAGCAATTCTAAAACGATTCAAAGGATTCTATAAAAGCAAGTGTATCAACCAAGTATCCCGAAGTTATAACTTATTTGTTATATTAAAACAACAAGTAACATAACTATAAATTATAAATCATGGGAGGAACAGAATTTGCAGTGGCTGTAGATTGTAAACTTCACTCTAAACTCACAGTACCCGCAATAGGATGATAACAATACATGATTACTAAATATCATTACAAGGATGGTGCCTCACCCAGAACTTGGATAATTTTGGAATCTTGAAGCATAGAATTTCCACAAGAAGCTTGAACTGTAACTCTGACTTTGCCTGCTTCAGCAAAACTGGTTATCAAGAAGTTTTCCAGTGAAAGAATTGGCTAAAGAAAATAAGTGATTGAGAGAAAATAAATGTGAGCCAAAAAGTTCCCAACTGTGAATATTCATCTTCAAATTTGGGGTGTTTAAAAGGTTTGCCAACACTGATGTCTTTTTCCTCTAATTTGGAAATTCACTAAAAGGACCGTTGAAACTTACCTGAACGGTCTTCTCGATGCACTGCAAGGAGAGTCCAGGATGGGTAGTTCTCAATCTGATTGGTCGGGACTGAGTTTAATTTAAATATTAGGCAGGCACCGCCCCCTTAGCCCTCCAGTCTAAAGGAAACGAAGGAGCAGTAAAGCTAACAAACTTTTATTAAACATTCAAGGTAACTAGAATATCCAAACAAAACACCACAACCTTTCAATATTAACCCCGGTCCCGAATTCGGGCGGGTCTGGACTCTCCTTGCAGTGCATCGAGAAGACCGTTCAGGTAAGTTTCAACGGTCCTTCTCCAATGCACTTGCAAGGAGAGTCCAGGATGGGATATACCCAAGATATTAACCAAGGGAGGGAGAAGGTCGGACCGGGGGCTCTGAAAAGGAACACACCCGCTGTAAAACCCTCCTCCCAAAGGCTGCTTCCGCGGAAGCAAAGGAGTCAATTCGATAGTGTCTGACAAAAGAGGACGGAGCCGCCCAAGTGGCTGCCCTACAAATGTCTTCTAGTGAAGCCTGGGTCCTCCAGGCCGCTGTAGTAGCCGTACTGCATGTGGAATGTCCGGTAAGTCCCTGTGGAACAGGTGATCCCTTAGATCGGTAAGCCTCCCTGATGCAATCACACAACCAACGGCTTATTGTCCTAGAAGAGACCCTAGTGCCCAAAGTCCTAGTTGCAAAGGAGATGAATAAGGCCTCCGAAATCCTGAATTCCTGAGTCCTGCGGATATAAATCTTCAAAGCTCGTCTCACATCGAGCTTATGCCACCGCAGTTCCGAAGGATGAGTCTACAGGTGGGCTACAGAAGTCCGGTAACACTATCTCCTGTGCCCTGTGAAAGGTAGAGTTGATCTTAGGAAGAAAGGCTGGGTCCAGTCTCAATACAACTCTATCAGGGTGAAATCTACAGAGGTCCTCCCTGGTAGAGAAAGCTGCAATTTCAGAGACCCTCCTGGCAGGTGTGATCGCCACCAAGAAGGCAGTCTTGAGTGTTAACAATCTGAGCGATATATGTCGAAACGGTTCAAATGGAGGACCCGTTAAGGCATGAAGTACCAACGACGAATCCCAGGAAGGGAACCGATGTATCGGTGGTGGCCTGATGTTGGCGGTCCCTTTCAGGAAGTCCCTAATCCAAGGGTGTCTGGCGAGGGACCGGTAACTGTCTCCACCTATGATTGTGGATAAGGCGGCCACATGACGGCACAAGGTGTTAGGCGCAAGTCCTTTTTCTAGGCCTGATTGAAGAAAACTTAAGACCAAGGGAGGGGAAGCCTTTTGTGGGTCCACCTCCCGCTCCTCACAGAACCTGGAAAAGGAAGCCCAGGTTGCCTGGTAAATTCGTCTTGTCAAAAGTCTGCGAGCAGCCTGAATTGTATCGATAACTGAATCTGGCAAATTTTGACGTTTTAGATGTTGCCGCTCAATCTCCACACGGTCAGCTGCCACCACTGAGGCTCTAGGTGGGAGATCGAGCCCTGGGAGAGAGATATCCTGTGATCCGGAATCCTCCAGGGGGGAGACACTGACAGTTGCATCAAGTCCGCAAATCAATTGCGGCGCGGCCAGTAAGGCGCCAGCAGCAGCACCTCCGTACATTGCTCCAGAATCTTCCGGATTACCCTGGGAAGGATGGAAGTCGGTGGAAATGCGTACAGAAGTCTTGGTGGCCACTGTAGTCGAAGAGCGTCTATCCCCTCCGCACCCGGTGTCGGGAAGCGGGAGAAGAAGCGTGGGAGTTGAGAGTTGCTGCGAGAAGTGAACAGGTCCAAAATTGGCCTCCCAAACCTGTGCACAGTCCAGAAAAACTGTAGGGTCCAGCTGCCACTCCCCTGGATTCAAGGTCTCCCGGCTCAGCCAGTCCGCGCACACATTTTCCACCCCTGAAATGTGCTCCGCGGACAGGGAAGCTAGATTGGCCTCCGCCCACCTGAGCAGGGACTCTGATTCCCTCATCAGTCGTCGAGACCGAGTCCCCCCTTGTCTGTTGATGTGAGACCGGGTGGAGACGTTGTCGGTCCGCACTAGGACATGCTGACCCCTTATCAGGTCTGCGAAACTCAAGAGAGCCAGGGAAACTGCCTTCAACTCCAGGAAATTGATGTTGACGTTCCTCAGGTCCGATGAATCCCAGAGGCCCTGGGCCAAATTTGAGGAAAGATGGGCTCCCCAGCCCGTCAAACTGGCGTCTGTTGTCACCGTAAGAAGGTATCGTTCCAGAAAGAGGGAACCCTTTGCTAGAGCTGGGGATACCCACCACCGTAAGGACCGTCGAACCCCGGAGTCGAGATGCACCTGTAGGTGGGAGTGGCTGATCTTCCTTCTCTGGAATGGCAAAAGGAACCACTGGAGGGGACGTAGGTGGTACCTGGCCCATGGAATGATGTCGATACATGACACCAGTGTCCCGAGAAGCTTGGACAGGAAGGAGAGTTGAGGGCATTGCTGTGACGCCAAGCCCCGAACCAGTTCCCTGATGGTAGATTGCCTCTCCTGGGACAGGAAGACCAGGCCCCTCCTGGAATCTATATTGGTTCCCAGGTGAGCCAGCCGAGTCGTGGGGGTCAAGTGGCTTTTTTCGAAGTTGATCGAAAAGCCATGATCCTGTAGCGTCTGAATTGTTAAGTGTAAGTCCTGCAACGCCAGGTCCCTTGTTCTGGACAGAATCACGATGTCGTCCAGATAGGCTAGTAGGCGCACCGATCGCTGTCTGAGACCAGCCGTTAGGACATCTAGCAGCTTTGTGAATGATCTTGGGGCCGATGAAAGCCCGAAAGGCATGGCCCTGTACTGAAAATGGGCCCCATCTAGACTGAAGCGCAGATATTGTCGGTGAGGCGGAAAAATGGGGACATGGAGGTAAGCCTCCTTTAGGTCTATGGATGTCATGTAGTCCCCTTGTCTGATGGCAGCCAGAATGGAGCACAGAGAGTGCATTCTGAACCTCCTGTACTTTACGTAGCGATTTAGCCTCCGAAGGTTCAGAATGAGCCGCGCTCCCCCCGACGACTTTGGAACCAAGAAAATTGCTGAGTAGAACCCCATACCCTGTTGAGGTAGAGGGACCTCCTCGATGGCTATTTCCAGCAGGTGAGCCACCTCTTGGTATAGGAGCCTCTTCCTGGAAATGTCCAAGGGGGCACGACAAGGCAGATAGCGGCAAGGTGGAGGGCATAGAAACTCGATTTTTAGACCTTGTGAAACCGTGGCAGTCGCCCAGGGGTCCGATGAGGTGTTTGACCAGACGTCCGAGAAATGGATTAGCCTGCCGCCCAGAGGAGTGTCCATAGGAAAGTCACTTGGTCTTTCTGAACCCCCTGCCGGAACTTCTGAAGGGGCGGCGGCCCTGGAAAGCTCTAGTGCGATCAAATTGTGGGGTCCTGTCTGAACGAAAGGAGCCCTGACCAAAGGATCCTGGAAAGTAGGACCTCGATCCCTGGTTGTTGGTCGAGGTGGAGTCATTCCGAAAGGGCTGTCTCCGGTGGTAGGGGGTAAATCGCCTACCTTGCTTTTTGCTTGAGCTGGGCATCACCTTTTTCTTGTCCCTGTCCTCCACCAATACATCGTCCAAGATGTCTCCGAAGAGCTTCTTGCCCTTGAACGGCGAAGAAGCAAGGGCCCACTTAGATTTCACGTCGGCCTGCCAATTCCGCAACCAGATGAGCCTGCGGGAGGCGACCGACGAGGCCATCGCTCTAGAGGCGAACTTAGCGGCATTGACTGTTGCGTCCGCGGAAAATTCAGTGGCCGCTAACAGTTTGTTCAGGTCCTGGCGCATTCTCGCATCTTGCGGATCGACTCTGGACTGGATTTCTTTAATCCAGAGGAGCGTAGCCCGATTAAAGAAAGAGGCCGCCAAAGCAGCCCTCACGGCCCAAGACGCCATTTGATGGGTCCTGCGAACGACATTGTCCACCCTTTTGTCCTCGGCCCTTAACCCCTCCTGAGACTCCGAAGGGACGAGGGCATTTGAGACCAGGCTGGTGACTGGCTTGTCCAGCTCCAGAAGATCCTCCATGGCCTGGTCAAAGGTGTAAAAGCGTCTGTCCAGGTTAGACGGGCCCTGTCCCGTCGCGGGGCTCTCCCATGGGTGTTGTACAGTCTCCAGAAATAAATGAGACGAAGGTACGTTAACGGTCTCCTGCTTCGGGAACACGAAGAGACCCCCTGTAGGCTGACCTGGTGCCGAAGGAACACCCTGACCTCCTTCACCCGCCTGGTCTATGGTCATCTTGGCCTTGTTCAGCAGGACCTTGAAGAGGGCGGATTTGAAAAGACCAGGTAACGCAGGTAGTTCCGGTGGTTGGTCATCGCCGGAGAGCTCGTCCTCCGCCTCGCTGAAGTCATCCCTGGAAAATTCATCCTCATCCCTGGACTCCAAGCCGGATGGAGAAGCTGGAGCAAGCCAGGGGTCCCTGAATCTCGATGGAGTAGGGCCCGCAGGTAATGGCTGCTGCTGAACCACACTTGCTTGTCCCTGCGTATAGGCGCTGACAACTAGGTCCTGTAGGGCCTGGGGCATACTCTGCCAGGCATCCTGTGCCGTGCGCAATCCAGCAGCCGTAGGGGTGAATGTGGCTGCCTGCGCCTGACCACATTGAGGCAGGACTGGCTGTGGAACAGTGAAGGTGGTAGGCCACGCTGCTTGCCTCGCAAATGTGGATGTCTCCGTCCTAGAAGAGACTGAGGGTTGGAAGGGCCTCTCCGGTGACCAATCCCTCTCCGATGCCGAGCCTACAACCCCTGGTGCAAATAAGGGGGAGACCGGCGGAGGGATGGCAATGAGGGGTTGAACAGGCATAGGCGGTGGTCCCCCAGCCCTCTGAGAAGATTCCAATTGCTTCTCTAGCGCTTTAATGCGCTTCTCAGCCTCTCTAAGTGCTGCCCCCTGTGAGGGTTTCTGCTTCTGAGGCTTTTGTTTGGGGGTAGTAGGCCTGGTGGCGCTGGCCTCCTCCCCGGCCGGAATTGACTGGTCAGCCATAACTATCAATCTACTCACAAAGATCGTTGATCGGTACAGAGTCCTATGTGCTTCGCAAACGCTAGCAATAATGACCGCTAATTGCAACTGCTCGGTTGAGAACTGCGCCTGCGTGTCATCGGGTAGAGGAGACACTTGGCGCCAACAGAAGATCGAGTGAGGCGTTCCGGCGAAATTGCGTCAGCCAACATGGCCACCGGACCGTTGTCCTGGCAACCCGAGATGCTCGCCGAGCGCGAACAGGCCTGCCCGCTCAATTTCGGGCTCCCAAGATGGCCGGCGCGATGTTGCCAAGGAGACAGGCGGGAAGTTTTCCTGGCCCGCCCGTCCTTCGCCTCCTCCTGAACGCCTGGGAGAAACGGCCTCAGCCGATACCTTCCCGTGCCGCCGGTATTTGCCTGCTCAAAGCGGCATCCAGAGTCTCTCTGTAGGTAACGTTATGCCGATGTCGAGGGGGGGGGCGCGGCGCCCCTCCCCTGCTGAAGAGCCTTCATTAGTCACTCCATGATCCCAGGTATTTTCGCAACGGGCGGGGCGGACCCTCCCGAGGCGTCAACCTCTTCCTCTCCTCCGGGGTCTACCTCGGAGGTAGTTTCCCCGGGTACTCACTCCCAAAAAACCGGCTTGCAATGGAGGAGCTGCAAGCTCCTGGATGAAACCCACTGGAGGTTTTAATCCAGGGCTGCGTGAGGAAAAACTTTTCCCCCAACTGCACCTGCAAGAAAGAAAAAGACATAAAAGGAGATTAGTACATAGAAAAACACAATAAATATAAATTTATTGAAGAGAAAACTAACTCTAAGTCCCTTTACTGCGACTGAGTTTTTAGACTGGGGGGCTAAGGGGGCGGTGCCTGCCTAATATTTAAATTAAACTCAGTCCCGACCAATCAGATTGAGAACTACCCATCCTGGACTCTCCTTGCAAGTGCATTGGAGAATATCACAGACATCAGTGAAAACCAGGGAATGCATATGAACCTAATCCTCAGAATATTCCGTGAAGCAACAATAGGGTCATCAGCAGATAACTGCCATTATGTCAGCATTCCAATAAACACCCCCATCAAACTAAGACTCTGAAGCTAGAAGTTCCTCAAAGTTCAAATTTATTAGAGATGCCATGTTGGCAACACCTGGGAAAACCCGAATCTGAAAGTTTCCAGGTTTTCTCCACCCAAACAAAAGGTCAAGTCCCTGCCCAGCACCCACAATGTCCATCACATGATCCAATCAGGCACCATCCAAAACTAATGATGCTTCCCCGTCACTTCCTCACAGCTGCCAGGCACAGAGGTCTTGACTTTCTGGAAAGAATATGAGACTACTACACATCACTTACTCAACATAACCCCCCCTCCCATTTTCCCACAGTAAAAATGTGGCAGGCCTGAATACAAAAAGGTAAAAAAAGTAAAAGATGGATTCCAGGCATGACACATTAATTGCTCTGCTACTTATATCAACTGTTAATATTAAAGGAAAAAGCAACCCATCACATAAATAAAAAATAATAAAGTAAAACTAGCAAGAATGCTGATAAATACTAAATATTGATATAATACCATAATGGGTTTCAATTATGAAAATATTCATTTCCATATAGGTAATTTCTCTTAGCAATGAATAAAAAAGTTTGTTCCAGTATATAAACAACTAAGGTGAAGTCAGGAGCCTTCATTTCTAATTATCTTTCAACCACCCCCCTCCCCAATTATTTTATTTGTTAAGTTTGCTACCTGCTGCTAAATAATACATTTGGCAACAATAATACATCAAAGCAACGAAACATAAAAAAATAAAATCTTCATGGTAAAAATTATAATTACAAAATCATATCCATCTCAGGTATCACACACCAACATCACGCCTCAACTGGTTTCTTTTCAACAGTTTTTGAGAGGCAAAAAATCAAGCTACAGATGTACAGGTCCTATTTAAGTTTGCGACTGTGACACAACTTACTAAGTGCAGGTGTTTTGTTTGATCTGGCCTATTTACATGTACCTCTGCAGAGGCAAGTCCTCATGAACATGTAGATATCTTCCCTCATCTATCCACTTTTTCCAAATGGTAGCAAGAATTTTAGATGTTTTCAATGAAAGAACGGAGGGAGCCGTGAAACCTCTATTTTCTTTATAGCAAAAGGAGCTTTAAAATGTGGTGTAAATCCCCACATTTTAGTACTGTCCACTGACTAATAGCCAGAAAGAATAGAGGAGTATTGAGTCTAAGTATGTGAAAAGTAAAACATTATACAATATTATTATCAGCAATATTAATATTACTGTACTATTATCATGAATGCAGAATAAATATTGAATTAAAATACAATTCATGATTTCATTTAAATGAAAATGTATTTTCATAACTCTCATTTACATTTACAAGCTTCTACCACTCAGTTTTTCAAAACTGGAAAAAAATCCAGCAAAACCTTTCCTTGAACAACACTCCCCCTCTTTTTTTTAATTGATGACCGGATGCTTTGCCTGGCAGAGCCCCAAACCTACTTGCTTCCAATGAATCCCTCTGGTTTCAACATTTCTAAGAGTTCTTCTGAGAGGAGGAGATGGCTTCTTGCCATGGCTCCCAAGCACACGTAGTTTAAAACAAAGAAGCAAGTAGAAGCAGGAAGTGTATAACATGATAAAAATCCATTTCAATTGGAAGAAAGTAATGGAATCTAAAAGATTCTTATTTGAACTGTCTATAGCTTTTCACTGTGGTAGATGAAAGGCATGTAAATGTCTGATAATGATTTTTCATTGGCAACAGAATCACATACAAGAAATTAAAATATCCCTGCATTAATCTAGTTGTCAGAGACTATGGATCTGGACCACATACTCTTGATCTGGACCACAACAAAAAATCAGTAGGTGTTTAGTGGGTGTCCAGTTAATTTTAGAATTTCCACTCCATAGTCTCTGACAACTAAATACTATAATAATATTATATTATAAATATGTACATTATGATTCTTTTCACAATGCATTCTTTTTTAGAAGTTTCTTGCATTGAAGCTTTTTTTTTCACACAAAGGACTACCAATTCAGAGTTAGATGCACTACGTGTTCTTATCAAATTATCACAGTTCAGGAATATTTTTCTTTAAAAATTAACTAGACACCTACTGTACTTATCCACTATGTTTGCAAGACTAATTGACAGTCACAGGGTTGTTGTGTGATGTTGCTAAACAAACTTGACGTAATCATAGTTCACTTGGTGCACCATTATTGTGAACTGTTAAACTATCTGATAGTCACACTTACATGAGTGAAAATACTGCTATTAACTCATTTTAATGAAATTGAGGATTAAGAGTAATGCTATTTCTATCAGGACAATCACTACTAAGTAAATCCCCAGAGGAGATAGTGAATAAAAAGATCTCATACACTAAGGAGTACAGTAGTCTGAATTGTTAACAAACAACAACCTAAGCTAGCAGCACACAATGCTTTGCTGTTTCTGCATTAGAAAGCTGTTATAGAAATCTTTGCCAAATCTACCAACCAACTTGAAATTGACCGGCACATTCCAAGTCTCCCTCCTTTATTTGACCTACTCATCCCTATCAGTTCCCATATTTTTTACAGGTGGACTGCATTTGTGACATTTAATACCAAAAAGGAAGAAATGGACTACACCTGTGGCAGAGACCCTAGCAGACAGAGAAGTGGGGAGCTGGCTAGAGAGTAACAGAAGGCAAACATTGGACTCTTCAAAGGTGTAGAGAACTTGGTAAGATTTATTTTCCCCAGGCCCTTGAGCATTCTGGGGCATGGTTTCAGAAGAAAAACTATCTTTTTAGCACTTCAGCAGTTCAGTCTTATACAGTGGTACCTCTACTTATGAACTTAATTCGTTCCGTGACCAGGTTCGTAAGTAGAAAAGTTCATAAGAAGAGACAATTTTTCCCATAGGAATCAATGTAAAAGTGAATAATGTGTGCAAACAATATCCAAAACTTTAAGACTTAAAAAAAAAGCGGTGACTTGCGGAAGCGGCAGGCAAGAGGTAATTTTGGAAGCAAAATCGGGCAGAGAATGTAGCAGCAGGTGAGGGAGATTTTGAAGCGAGATCAGGCGGAGAACGTAGCAGCAGGGGAAGGGCAATTTGAAGCGATATCAGGCAGAGGACGTAGCAGCAGGGGAAGGGCAATTTGAAGCGATATCAGGCGGAGAATGTAGCAGCAGGCGAGGGGCATTTTGGAAGCGAGTCTGAGGAGTTATCCACAGCCGCCCGCCTGCTCCTACATTCTCCGCCCAATCTCATTTCAAAATGCTCCTCACCTGTTGCTACGTTCTCTGCCTGATCTTGCTTCAAAATGCCCCTCGCCTGCTGCTACCTTTGCCGCCCGTTTTCTCTCTTCTCCAATGCCTTCGCGCTTTGCCATGATGGTAGCAGAAGGGATGGGGGGTGGAGACCCCGCATGGCAAGCCTGGCTCCAGTCCCGATCATCAGAGCCTGCAAACTTAAAAGCGCTTGTTTTGCCCGCTGCTTGCAGCAGCAGCTGAGAAAGAAGCGAGGGTGAGAAGAGTAAAAAAAAAACCTTGAACACCTGTTTCTTATCTTGAAAAGTTTGTAGGTAGAGGCATTCATAAGTAGAGGTACCACTGTACTCAAAATCCCATTCAAAACAAAATGCCTAACAGTAAACTATTCTGGCAGTAGCATTTTGCAGGTTGTTATGTTGCTTTCACACCAACAATCTCAATGCACCTGCCAGCCCTAGCTTTGAGTTTATAAGCAGCTCCTTATTTCAGTATGAGCCAGCAGTGTGCTGCAGCTGCCAAAAAAGCTAATGAAATTCTAGGTTGCATCAATAGAGGCATCGTTTCAAGATCTTGTGAAGTGTTAGCACCATTTTATACTGCATGTGTAAGACCACACTTGGAAGAAGGCATCCAATTCTGGTCACCGTGATACAGAAAAGATGTTAAAACTCTAGAAAGAGTGCATAGAGGAGCAACAAAGGTGATTAGGGGAATGGATAACATGAACATAACATGAACGGCTGAGGGAACTAGGTATGTTTAGTCTAATGAGGAGAAGGATTAGGGATGATATGATAGCAGCCTTCCAGTACTTGAAGGGCTGTCATACATAAGAGGAAGTAAATGTATTCTCCAAAGCACTTGAGATCAGGACAAGTAGTAATAGGCAGAAGATCATTAAAGAAAGATCCAAACTCAGACTAAGGAGAAATTTCCTGACAATGAGAACAATTAATCAAGCTTCCCTCCAGAAGTTGTGGGTGAAGGTCACTATCACTGAAGGTCCTCCAGAAGAGACAGGACAGAATTATATAAGATCTCCTGCCACAGACAGATTAAAAAACCCTCAGTTTGCTACTTGTACTTCTCACTGAGATTGCAGGCTTAAAGTGAATACGGGGAAAGTACAGTATGTCAAACCTTCAAAAATATTTAACAATAAAACTATAGTTTAAGATAATAAAACTAGCTGTTTTAGGATACTAAGATACCTATAAATTTTATATATAAATAAATGAGTACATACATATTGAAATTAGGGTAAAAGGTTCAAGTGCTGGAAAAACAACAGTAATAATAATTGTTCTATACCTGAATATTGTTTCCAATCCACCAGTAAAAAAGTGTAAAGTTAGAGTTCCTTGGCAGGATGATGGCTGTCAAATTCAACTCCCGGTTTCTGCCAATAGCAGGAACTACTTCAAGATGTAAAGCCTGCAGTGGAGCTGGAAAGAGTCCCAACTGTTAATTAAAAAGCCATTAATTTATCAAACATCTTCTGCTTTCAAATACATCTTTTAAAGATGCACTAGAGTGCTCAGGGACCTCTTTTAAACTTTTCAAGCAAATTGAAAGAGAACACCACTTCCTTAGGGACTGAATTAAATTATATCAAATTTTATTTCTCAATAGAAAACGTTAGTAATTTTCACTGCAAATTAAATTGTCTTAAATTTTTATAACTTTTTAAAAAGTTGCATTTATTTTATTTGGAAGGCTTAATCTTGAGTCTTTGAGAAGGGTGGCATAGAAGATAGATAGATAGATAGATAGATAGATAGATAGATAGATAGATAGATAGATAGATAGATAGATAGATAGGCAGGCAGGCAGGCAGGCAGGCAGGCAGGCAGGCAGGCAGGCAGGCAGGCAGGCAGGCAGACAAATAAATATTGCATTTATATTCCTTCCAAATCAGAAAGGGGAAACCTAAAACTCATGGGTTGTGTATATATACCAGAGATGGATTGCTCCCGGTTCAGACTGGTTCTATAGAACTGGTAGCGGAAATTTCCCCCCGCTTGTTGAACTGGGTATGATCGCCAGTTGACCACACCCCTGAATTGGCTCTCTCGGCAGGGCCATACATGTGCAGAAGCTTGGGTTTTGGCACTGTGTATGCATATGCACCTGCGCAAAGCATGCATGCGCTCATGCAGGAGTGAGCAAACTGGTGGCGAGGTAAATTAGAACCCACCCCAGACATATATATGTATATATACTGGAATCTAATATAACTAGATAGAAGCAAATAGGAAGAATGAGATTTTCAATTAGAGTTTTCAGACACTGGGAAAAAGAAACCTCTGAACTTGTCTGACCAAATCTAGAGAAAGTTTTACATCTGAATTATTACACGGAGGGTTATGCTGCCTTTTGAGAAGCAGAATTCATTAGTTACAAGCTGCATGAGCTACAGGAATTATTTTTCCCCAATATTTTTGCATGGTGCATGTGGCCTGTGTACCATGAGACTGAGACTGAGACTGAAATACTGATCCTACAGTTCTACAGGCAGATTCCCTTCAAGCTAATTTCATATGAATAAAATCCTGGCACTGCATATCACTATTTTCCCTCAATTCAATTGTTACTCATTGTTGATAATGCATTTATTAGTATACTATACTACATGTTTGTCCCATAGTGCTCTAAGTGCAGGTTCAACAAATGTTAGAACAATTATAAATACTTTTTACCTATAGCTTTGCAAACCTCAGGCTTTATATGCTGGCATTTTTAAATACCTTTTTCCCATGGAATTCCACCAGCTATATGTGAACCATCACATACTGTATGTCTAGTACTGCACTGAGATGAACATAATCAATAAAAGAGTTCCAAAGAAGTCAGATTTCTTTGCTGGGACTGTGCTTTTCCTTTTTTTTTTCTCAGCACCATTATATTCTGCTTCCAAAAGCAACTGAGAGATTTTATCCTTCCATTTATCCACAAAATCAAACGTTGAATCTATTCTCATTGGTCATAACTGGATATATTGCAACATTAAATCACCAGAATTCAATTGTGTTTCAAAGCTGTAATTACTGAAAACAGTAATCAAAGCAGTATTAGCAACTCTGAGATAAAGTAGTGTTGGTGGTGTTCCATGAGGTTGCTCTAAATTAAATTTAGTCAGAACCATGTCATATATCCCTGATGAAAGTACATAAAAAGAAAGTGTGAACAAACTTCAGTTTAGTGGAAATAGGAAACTTTCCCAACTTGATCAAACAAATTCATGGATCTGTAAACGACACTTTTCAGTTAAGGAAAAAACTTACCTTCAGATTTTATGCATTTTTAAATTTGTTCACTTCTACCTTCAACTGTACCAAAAAGTGAGAGCAGAGTTTCTGCTCTAATTGTTTTATGTGCCAGCACAAAATGGGATATGCAGAAGACAGCAAAAGCAAAAAGCAATGAGGCATCACAGGGATTTTTCATCTTGAAGGCTACCTTACTTCCTTTATGACAAGGATGAGCATTTTATCTGAGCAAGATACTAGATCAACTTTCAGTGTTCTACTACATTGATAATATACAGAACAGAACCAGAATCCATTTATGGACATAACCTAAATATATTTTATGATGTAAATTATAGCCAAGATGCATTTAAAATGCATCCCTCCTGTTTCTCAACCTAGATTTGTCATTCCCATTCTGGAGGGACAAAATCCAACATTCTGTTGACTGTTAAGAAGCTCCAAGAATAAAATATGTATTCCACTGTAAATTGTTAGCCATTTTATAATGAAATATACGAACATAACAAATAAATACGTTAATATTTATTTATAATACTAATGCTGCTATAATAATGAGAATGAGAAAAATAAAGTAAAACTTACGTTGAACCTGAATAAATATGACTGCTTCATCTTGACCTGCAGCATTCTTGGCCACCACAGAGACATGATAAACTCCAGAATTTTCATAATAGTGTTGAAAAGTTTCACCTAACAATGTCAGGTTCATATAATTTGCCCTAGTGCCATCTCCAAAGTTCACTTGGTATCTGGTGTTTAACGTATCACCCTATGAAAACCAAGAGTAAGAAGAAAAAAACTGGCCCATCAGAAAAATGGAAAAGCCTGGGGAGCAATCAAACTATGTACTAAACTATGTACTGGCAGCCCTGAAGCTAAGCATTAACCACCCACTAAATTGACTGCTGTCTCTGCTACATCATAAACAGAATTTCTGAAAGCTCTATTAAAAATATTTTAAAATTCATGGTACCTCCATTAAATGCAGTTAAGTTTTTTTTATAGCTGACAAACTATATTCTATATGTGTAACATATTTTTAATGATAATGTAAAGGAAAGAATACTAGTATAGAGCTATTTTGTTCTCATCAGCTAGCCATATCCTTACCGGTATTTGAACCTGGGCAGTCTGCCTGTAAGGCAGTAGCTTTAACTTCTAGGCAGAAAAACACACAACACGCATACACACACACACACATATATATACATATGCATATACATATACACATATATAAATATACACATACATACATACATACATACATACATACATGGGTTGTCCAGAAAAAAATGCACCATATTTTTTTCTCAGACTACAGTAATGGTACGAATGCGAAACTTTAGATACATATTATTTGAATTGTCAGGAGTGTGTGTGTAAATTTTGCATTTCTTCAGGCAGATAGCGTAGCTGCAGCAATGTTTTGAAATGGCATCTGTAAATGATGTATGTTACAAGCAGTGTGTTGTCATTGAATTTCTCACTGTGGAGAAAGAAACTGTTGGGAACATTCACAAACGTTTGTGTACAGTTTATGTAGAATCTGCTGTCGACACAAGTACGGTTAGTTGCTGGGCACAGAGAGTGAAGCCATTAGAGGTGATTTGCACAGTACAGAAATGGCTTCATGACCAGAACAAGGAGTGGTACTAACACGGCATACCCGCCCTTGTGTCTCGCTGGAGGAAGGCCATAGAAAAGGATGGAGATTACATGGAAAAATAGGGAGTGTAGAAGAAACATCATTCTTTCTTGTGTGTAAGTTTCATTGTGCTGAATAAATAATTGTTGAAGAAAAAAAATATGGTGCATTACTTTCTGGGTGACCCTCGTACATGCTTAGACTATTTAAATTCAATAATAAACTCTTAATTGGTAACATTAAAAATAAATCTACATCTGGCACATCTCCTTCTCTAATAACATAAGCATCCAAATCAGCTTCTTAAACGCTTAGTTTGCATCAGGCTGTAACCATTCTTTCTGGTTCAATTTCTTTCTTGCCCCATCAAACACCACCAGGTTCCCCAAGAGATTTCACCTTCTTACCAAGCTTGGCAGTGATTTTGGCATTTGCTAGGGAAGAAATTGGCTTTAACACCTATATCAACTCAATCTGCTGACCGAAACTGATTTGATTGCACACATTTTTGCAAATCCCAGTGACCAGTTAGGTCCCACAGAGTTGGCCTTCTCAGGGTCCCTTCGACTAAACAATGTCGTTTGGCGGGACCCAGGGCAAGAGCCTTCTCTGTGGCGGCCCTGACCCTCTGGAACCAACTCCCCCCCCCGATATCAGAGTTGCCCCCACCCTCCTTGCCTTTCGTAAGCTCCTTAAAACCTACCTCTGTTGTCAGGCATGAGGGAGTTGAGATATTCCCTTCCTCCTAGGCTTATAAAATTTATGCATGGTATGTCTGTATGTATGATTGGTTTCTTAAATTGGGGTTTTTTACATTACTTTTAATATTAGATTTGTTCATATTGTCTTTTTACTGTTGTTAGCCACCCCGAGTCTACGGAGAGGGGCGGCATACAAATCTAATTAATAAATAATAAACAAACAAACTTGGAGGCCATCCTCAGGGAACTTTTCTCTGACAAAGTGCATGCTTTGAACTATTCTGTGTGTGGTATTTATATGGTGCTCCTCTTATGCAGATTTTTAATTGTTGATTGGGTGATTGATGGCTGGCTATTAAGTCATTGGCTGTTTGGCTGTGCTGCCAAGTCCTCACCTCCTAATTACTTGATAAGCTGGTGGCACCCGTTCGCCTAGCTACCCAGCCTGAGATGTGTGTGTGGGGGTAACTGAGGAAGGAGATTGTGAGAAACACGAAGCAAATTGTCACCGCAGTGAGTGACACTGGTAGGGTTGTAAGTTGACTTAACAGCTCACTTGAACGATGATCTTTCAAGCCACTCCCACCTGATCACATGGCCAGCAAGCCACTCTTACCCAGTCACATGACCATTAAGCCACACCCACAAAATAAGCCACACCTACAGTGTGGCAGTAAAAATTTTGACTGCCCATTACTGATTAGAAGTATCTCCCACCTCTACATGATTTTAACATGTATAATACGTCCTCGTATGGTCACCTCTGGGTGATGTACAATAGAAACATAGAAACATAGAAGACTGACGGCAGAAAAAGACCTCATGGTCCATCTAGTCTGCCCTTATACTATTTTCTGTATTTTATCTTAGGATGGATATATGTTTATCCCAGGCATGTTTAAATTCAGTTACTGTGGATTTATCTACCACGTCTGCTGGAAGTTTGTTCCAAGGATCTACTACTCTTTCAGTAAAATAATATTTTCTCATGTTGCTTTTGATCTTTTCCCCAACTAACTTCAGATTGTGTCCCCTTGTTCTTGTGTTCACTTTCCTATTAAAAACACTTCCCTCCTGGACCTTATTTAACCCTTTAATATATTTAAATGTTTCGATCATGTCCCCCCTTTTCCTTCTGTCCTCCAGACTATACAGATTGAGTTCATTAAGTCTTTCCTGATAAGTTTTATGCTTAAGACCTTCCACCATTCTTGTAGCCCGTCTTTGGACCCGTTCAATTTTGTCAATATCTTTTTGTAGGTGAGGTCTCCAGAACTGAACACAGTATTCCAAATGTGGTCTCACCAGCATTCTATATAGCGGGATCATAATCTCCCTCTTCCTGCTTGTTGTACCTCTAGCTATGCAGCCAAGCATCCTACTTGCTTTCCCTACTGCCTGACTGCACTGTTCACCCATTTTGAGACTGTCAGAAATCACTACCCCTAAATCCTTTTCTTCTGAAGTATTTGCTAACGCAGAACTGCCAATACAATACTCAGATTGAGGATTCCTTTTCCCCAAGTGCATTATTTTACATTTGGAAACATTAAACTGCAGTTTCCATTGCTTTGACCATTTATCTAGTAAAGCTAAATCATTTACCATATTACAGACGCCTCCAGGAATATCAATGCCCACTTGTAGAACTTGTAAGCTTCATTCTATTGTTTCCAAAATGTTTTTGATGTATAGCACGGTATGTTATGTAGTTGGTCCTGAATTTTGTTGCTTCCCATCATGTTGTGCAGGCATCTTGCAACAAATTATTGTGGGTACACATTCTGCTGGAATTGTTCATGTTGGTATCTGCTCTTTAGTTATTTAGCTTGCTACATACTACAGTAGATTCTTAACCTACCCTATAGATGCATTGAACAATTTGTTGAGGCATGGATTTTTCCATAAGAATGTATATAAAACTTATTACCAGTCACTTCTACTAGAATCTTACTATCTGTTCATTTAGCCAAAGATTTGCAGATCTGCTTTTGAAGGCATCCCAAATTTGCATGAGATATCAAAGCTACCTCTGCTCTGGCTATATCTACTATTTTATTTAAGATGAAGTAACACTATCAACAATCTCTACATGTGCATGCACTGTACACAATAAGCAATTCCAAATTCATCATAGCAAATCAAGTGTCTCCAATACAGTGGTACCTCGAGATACGAGTTTAATTCGTTCCTGACCTGGGCTCTTAAGTCGAGCAGCTCTTATCTCGAACGACTTTTCCCCATAGGAATTAATGTAAATAATTTTAATTGGTTCCAGCCCTCAAAAAACTCACAAAGTTAGTCTAAATTATGCAGAAAGACAAGTTTTTAATGAAGAAATGTACATGTACATATAAATGAATAATGAAGTTTCTTTCACTTAACTTGTAAACTTTCTTAAACTTTTAAATTTACATATGTTCAACTTCTCTGCCACCCAATCCTGTAGGACAGAGGTCCCCAACCCTTTTTGCACCAGGGACCGGCTTTAAGCGATCAAGAGAGGAATGGGATAAATGAATGGACGGAGGGTGGGAAGGAAGGAAGGAAAGAGGGAAGGGACAGGAACAGAGGAAGGAAGCAAGGAAACTTATGAAAGGGGAGAGTAAGAGAGGAATGAGTGAAGGGAGGGAGGGAGGGAAGAAGGTGGGAAGGAGAAAGAAAAGAAGAAATAGAGGAAGGGAAGGTAAAAGAGAGAAAGAAAAAGAGCTAACTTCCGCGTTCAGCTTCAGGAGACAGCTGCGAAGCCGCGCGCGTGTTTTAAAAGGTTGCAGCCGGCCTGGGGGGCTCGGGGGGGTGCTGGCAAGCCCCCCAGGCCGGCTGCAACCTTTTAAAACACGCGCGCCGCTTCGCAGCTGTCTCCTGAAGCCGAACGCGGAAGTTAGCGTTCGGCTTCAGGAGACAGCTCCTTGGCGCTTGTATCTCGAATTTGGGCTTGTAAGTAGAACAAAAATATCTCTCCCCTCCCAGCTCTTATCTCGAGTTGCTCTTAAGTAGAGCAGCTCTTATGTCGGGGTTCCACTGTACTCCTAAAGTTCTGGGTAAAACATGTATCTCACAAACAATGCTTTCCCTAGCAACAAAGTATGTGGCAAACATGTTTATTATTATTTTTGCTTAACTGCCTCTATGTAAGCTGAAACATACTGTAAAATTCTCATACCTCTTCGCCAGCAAAACAGAAACAAAAGGACACTCTAGGCCATTCTGTTTTATACACAAGTAAGATTTACTCCTACTTTCTGGGAAAAGGAAATGATTAAAATCTTCTTCACTAATAATTAATTTAAATTTAGCCACTAACTGTTCTGTGGTTTGTCCATTTCCTGCTAGAGGAAGTTTCTTGATTACTGACACTACCTTCAGTTATTTCTCAATTACTTGATTCCTAGGAAAGGAAGAAAGCCCTCAATGACTCACACACTACCTCCTACTGCCAACCCAACCCAACCACTTTATCTTCATACACCACTGTTATGTTAGCCTGCCAAATAGTAACAGACTATAACATAGCTCTCATTTCCTGTTTTTTGTTTCGGGGGGGGGGGGAGAAAGAGAGGCGTCTTCTATAGGAACTTTAGGGGAAAAACTGAAGTAAAAGAAGGAGGCTATATAAGTTTTTACCTTCAAATAAAGAGAATGATAAGTCAGTAGAGAAAGAGAAAGGAAAACAAAATATATTGCAGGACAAATTTTAGTGCAACCCTGTTTTCAAGTTAGAAGGACAGTTACATTTTTTCTGACTTCCATAGATGAGAAATTCCAGTAATACCTGATTTTGTTTGACAATAAAGGTGACATATTCTCCTGGCTTAATGGCTAGGCTTTCCCCTTTAATGCTGATCTGCAATCCTTTGGGAGCAGTTAGTGGACACACATGTCGAGAAGAATTTTTCTGTAAATCCACACCTCCTTTACATATATTAGATATAACTTTACGGAATCTGTAGGAAGAAGTAAATAGTGAGGATATCTGAGGGAGGAACACAACTGATCAACAGATACAGAAAATAGAAACATAGAAACATAGAAGTCTGACGGCAGAAAAAGACCTCATGGTCCATCTAGTCTGCCCTTATACTATTTTCTTTATTTTATCTTAGGATGGATATATGTTTATCCCAGGCATGTTTAAATTCAGTTACTGTGGATTTATCTACCACGTCTGCTGGAAGTTTGTTCCAAGGATCTACTACTCTTTCAGTAAAATAATATTTTCTCATGTTGCTTTTGATCTTTCCCCCAACTAACTTCAGATTGTGTCCCCTTGTTCTTGTGTTCACTTTCCTTTTAAAAACACTTCCCTCCTGGACCTTATTTAACCCTTTAATATATTTAAATGTTTCGATCATGTCCCCCCTTTTCCTTCTGTCCTCCAGACTATACAGATTGAGTTCATTAAGTCTTTCCTGATATGTTTTATGCTTAAGACCTTCCACCATTCTTGTAGCCCGTCTTTGGACCCGTTCAATTTTATCAATATCTTTTTGTAGGTGAGGTCTCCAGAACTGAACACAGTATTCCAAATGTGGTCTCACCAGCATTCTATATAGCGGGATCATAATCTCCCTCTTCCTGCTTGTTATACCTCTAGCTATGCAGCCAAGCATCCTACTTGCTTTCCCTACCGCCTGACTGCACTGTTCACCCATTTTGAGACTGTCAGAAATCACTACCCCTAAATCCTTCTCTTCTGAAGTTTTTGCTAACACAGAACTGCCAATACAATACTCAGATTGAGGGAAATGATATACTCGTGCCCTTGAGCAAAGTCTTAATTTGGATTCAAAACTATATGTTCACACAACATACTTAGGACAAAAGCAGAAGCAGCATGCTGTCATTATATCACATGCAGCTCCTAGCTGCTGGAATGCAAGCGATAGCATGCTGGATTGCAATCTCTACATTATAGATTCTAGTTTCTATAAAAGTAACATTAAAATGCTTCAGGTAAAACTGGATTTTGATGGGCTTGGTAGCATGTTGGCCAAAATATGGTAAATATTTGATACCGTTTTTAATATTGGCAGGAATGGCTCAATGTTGTATGGGAATAAGGCTGGTAAACTAGTCTATACCTTATTTACATAATTAAAAAGCAGTATTAGAAAGCCTTGATTTGACTAAAACCACAATGTATAGTGTCACTTATGTTGTTGTGGTTTGCATATGAAAGTTGAAATCCATAGGGTGGTGATAGTCACATATTATGCTCCAGTAACAGTGATAATGAAAGGATCAGAGATAGTTTTGAGAAAAATGTGCAGAGAAAAATTACTTCAGGAGATTACACAATTAAGTAACAATTATATAATTGATAAGAAGCTAAAAAGAGACCAATGAGAACTTTAAAGAACAGCAGCAAAGCATATAAAGCAATGTATGGACATATTGGAAACAAGGATAGTAAGCATGGGGAGATACATGTGAATATTGTTAGAATGTGCTATCCTTTCCTTTTTACTTTCTCATGCCTTTCATTTCTCCAGCTTGCTATTTCACACTCCTTTTTTTACTCCAGAAGGAAATGATTGGATATAAAGTTACACATTTCTGTGTATCTGTAAGATTACCTACAGAAGCCAGATAAGTGCAAATTTTAAATCAAAACAGTACCAGAGCAATTGTAAGGAATTCCCAAGCAACCATATTTTTGTTTATAATTATTTAATCACAATAAATTGGTAAATTGCCCAGTAATTCCTTCAAAGATTAAAAAATGGAGGTGTATAATAATTAAAAATACAAGAACCCGTGAAGACTTGGCAAGGTCAGAACTTGTTATTCAGACAGCCCAAAAGGCCGGCTACAATTCCAGAGTGAATAGGGGAGGAAAAGGTACCTGTGTACTGCAGCCTTGCCAATGCAGAAAGCAGAAAAAAACCCTACATTTCTCAAAATAGCAATCTTTGACTTATTTAATATGATGTGTGCTGCCAAATACACCAGAAAGGAAAAGTAACTGCATCCCTGCTTATAATGTTAGATATCTTTCAGAAAAGCAGCTTGAGTGACATTAAAGACTGATACAAGGCAGAAGAGAAAAGACAGAGCTATTTTCCAAACAAAATATTCAGTTACGGTACTTACCCTGTGCTACTTTTATAGGATTGCCCTGTGATACAGTCTTCAGGAGGGGCTTTAGGGTTAAACCAAAAGTCAGCAAAGCACATACTGGGCTCTGATTTTGACAGTGACAGTTCAAATCCATAATCACTACAGAATAATAATAACAAATAGGTTTTTATTGTACACATAACTGTATGAATTACAGCTGAAACAGTTTGTATCCTTTTTGGGATATGGCATATTTTACCAGACATCTTTAGGGTTCCGTAACTTTTGTCATGTTGGCCAATAAACTAATTTTCAATGAGTGTATTTATAGTTTTGACAGCTGAGTTCAGCAAGTGCTTATTTGTACTCTAATTAGCAGCAACCCCATTACAAAAACCAGGTTTATTCTCTTTGCATGAGAAATGATGAATAGATGTACAATCCTTTAGCCAATTTTATTTACAAAGGAAGACAATATTTCTGGGAGGCTAGAACATTCCACAAGATTGGAGAGCATATGGGCAATTGGAAGGGAAATAGATCTTAATTTCCGCCCTTCCATCTTTTGTTATCGACTACTGTGATATCCAGCTTAAATTCAAAGGAAGCAAAGAATGTCTAGCACAGACAGAAAATCCCTCTTGAAACAAAGTTCCTCAGGCTGTCTCTGAAGAGCAGATTCAAGGGAAACAGATGGTTCTGGCAACTAGCCTTGGTGGCCACCTGTAATAAATCTGCTACCAGCAGCTGTGCTGGCAGACACATAGTTTCCCTCACGGCCCACAAGTCTATTTCAGACAGTCTTGTTACAGAGACACTGACACGATTCAAGTTGTATGGGATCATTTTCTCTAGATATTCACCATCTTTAAAACTGAATATAACTGAATATGACTTTTTCAGTTATATTAAATCGAATAAAAGAATGCTGTATTGCTGAAATAGAGGAGAAAATATCATATGCATTCAATATACTCTGCCAAGAGTTGTTTTGATACAAAATGGGCAACAAATATAATAAACAAACAAACAAACTCCAAGATAATTTTATCTGTATTTCTTAAAATTTCATTTCCAAGCACAATTCAAAATGAGAGATCTACATACTTTGCAAACACAAAGTGCAATTCCTGGGCAATCCATTTTCTACTTTTTTAGCCTTTAAAACCTAAACATTTAGCTGATATAATAACTTTGGGGTAGATAATCCCACCTATTCATGCAGACTGATATCTCCAAATCTGTTTTCTCGTTTTGCCACTTTTAGGAAGTAAGGGCGAAAAGTCCCCAAGACTTCACAATGATATCCATCTGAAAAGTATTCCCCAGGCTAAATCTGGTCATTTGTGGGTGGAACAAATTTGTGTTTATTGCTAACATTTTTCATTGTTATTCTACTGAAGTTCTCCCCCCTCCCCCCCCATTCTTTATTATCTATTTGTGAACTGTCATACTGATTATTTTGGGATTGTCATAGAAATAAATGAAATCTTGGTTATATTGTTCCTTTCTTTTTTGCGAAGACAACTGTTCTCTTCTAAACAAATAAAAACAATAATTTCTGTTCATAAAGGTAATTTTGACTTATTTAGCAATTTGTTCAAAGTTTCAATAGATGCTCCAACCCCCCCCCCCAAAAGGGACTTTGAACCCAGAGTTGAAATTCTGATGTCAACTCTCCCCTGCAGTAATGTGACTACATTCTGGGCATTCAGCAACTGGCTTACATTTACAGCTGTTTACCCTACCCGGTGGCCATGATTTGCAATGCTTTTAGCAGAAACTGGCATCTTCTTCTGGTTTCTGGCAAAACTATGCCTATACTGAACAAGGGATTTGCTTAATGACTGTCACAAAAAAGGTAATAAAATGGGCAAATTGTGATCCACTTTACAACCATCATGATTTATGACCATAATTGCCAGGCTTAATTATAATCATAAATCAAGGACTATGTATGGATTTTTCAGTATGTCTATACATAACATTAACAACTCGGTCCACTTGAGGAGACAGGAAGAGAGAAAAACTTACCATAAGAAATCAGAAGAACTACATTCACAAACTTTGGAAGAAAGCGCTGACATAAAGTTTTTTCCTTTAATACACCATGATGTATTCTTCCTCCTTCGAAAAGTTCTCTGCTGGCCCATTATGCAACGGTCACCCTGAATATTAAAGGTTAATTCTCATAACTGTTATTTAATTGTTATTTAAGTTATTTAATTGTTATTTAATTGTTTATTTGTAAAACAATTCTTGGACTAATTCTCAATCCAGTTAAGAATTGTCAAGAATTGTCTCAATTAAATTTCAGATACAGTGCTACCTCTACTTACGAACTTAATTCGTTCCGTGACCAGGTTCTTAAGTAGAAATGTTTGTAATTAGAAGCAATTCTTCCCATAGGAATCAATGTAAAAGTAAATAATGCATGCGATTGGGGAAATCACAGGGAGGGTGAAGACCCTGTTTCCTCCCAGGAGATTCCTAGAGAGGCCCCACGGAGGCTTCTCCCCACCTTTTCCGGCCCTGTTTCCCTTCGGGAGATTCCTAGAGAGGCCCCATGAAGATTTCTCCCTGCCTTTTCTGGTTACAGTTTCGGAGGCTTGGGTTTGTAAGTGGAAAATGGTTCTTGAGAAGAGGCAAAAAAATCTTGAACACCCAGTTGTTATCTAGAAAAGTTTGTAAGTACAGGCATTTGTAGGTAGAGGTACCACTGTATAAGAATAAGATCTAACAAGTGTTTCACATGCAGATTGCATGAACTGATCTTTTTCAACACAATTTAACTTCTTCCTTTTTCCCCACTTCTTGTATTGATTATAAACACACAACATCTATTGTGGGCAGGCTTAACAACACATGTTAATATTTAGTATAGAAAATATAGGAATGTTTACAGGCATGTGTGTGAAGGAAAGGAGAAACAAATTAAATGCTAAAACGAAATGACTGATCTCATGTAACAGAAGACAACAAGCTCAATTCTTGTGCTGTGCAACTTCCACTGAGATACATTCTTGTCTAAATCTACACAGAGCTATTTCCAGTGTAGCAATACTAAGGTAGACTTCATACAGAGCATTTTTCCTCACTTTCAATTAATTTTGTTGTAATAAGCAAGTTGAAATATAAGTATGCCTTTTGCTCAAATCATACAAGAAATTATCCCTAAATTTTGTATCTTAAAAATATCTTGATTCATTTATCTTAACTAGTCTGAAATCAATTACAGGCAATTAAGAGATTGATTGTTGAAACCTAGTCGTACTCTGGCCATTATAATTACAGTACTTTATCTCCAGATCACTAACAATTAGCCAGTCCAGTCTACAACATGTATAATGTGTATCATGTTAATTGCATTTGATAAAATATTGATACATACTAACTCAGCTAAAAGTTTAATCAAGGAATACACACTGCTGTACAGTGATCCCCCGGGTATTGCGATCCCGATCATTGCGAAACGGCTATATGGCGATTTTTCAACCCGGAAGTAAAAACACGATCTGCGCATGCGCGCCCTTTTTTCTATGGCCACTCATGCGTAGATGGCGCCGGGCAGATCAGCTGCTGGGCGGCTTCCCTGGGTCTTCCCCCTCTTGCTGGTGGGAGGGCGAGAAGCCCCCCCCAGCACCCGCTCGCCTGCCGTTCGCCACTCGCCCGCCCTTCGCCCAGCCACCCGCCGTTCGCTCGCTGCTCGCCCGGCCACCCGGGTTCGGGGGGTGCTGGCAAGGCCCCCATGCCGGCGGCGATGTTTTAAAACAGCCGCGCGGCTTCCCAACTGAGTCCCGAAGCGAAGGCGAACTTCCGCGTTTGGCTTCGGGACTCAGTTGGGAAGCCGCGCGGCTGTTTTAAAATGTCGCCGCCGGCATGGGGGGCTTCCTAGCAGCCCCCGGACCCCCAACCCGGGTTTGGGGGGCTGCTAGGAAGCCCCCCATGCCGGCGGCGACGTTTTAAAACAGCCGCACGGCTTCCCAACTGAGTCCCGAAGCCAAGGCGAACTTCCGCGTTTGGCTTCGGGACTCAGTTGGGAAGCCGCGCGGCTGTTTTAAAACGTCGCCGCTGGCATGGGGGGCTTCCTAGCAGCCCCCAGACCCCCAACCCGGGTTTGGGGGTCTGCTAGGAAGCCCCCCATGCCGGCGGCGATGTTTTAAAACAGCCGCGCGGCTTCCCAACTGAGTCCCGAAGCCAAGACGAACTTCCGCGTTTGGCTTCGGGACTCAGTTGGGAAGCCGCGCGGCTGTTTTAAAACATCGCCGCCGGCATGGGGGGCTTGCCAGCACCCCCCGGGCCCCCAACCCGGGTTTGGGGGGCTGCTAGGAAGCCCCCCATGCTGGCGGCGATGTTTTAAAACAGCCGCGCGGCTTCCCAACTGAGTCCCGAAGCCAAACGTCAAAGGCGAACTTCCGGAAGTTCGCTTCAGGACTCAGCTGGGAAGCGGCGCGAGCGAACGGCGTGGGCGGGCGAAGGGCGGGCGCGCAGGCAGGCAGGCGGCGGACAAGCGGCGGGCACGGTAGCAGCGAGGAGTTTGCATGGGCGGCGGGGAAACCCCAATCTTCGGCTCCTCGCTGCTGCGGCGGAAGTAAAAACACCATCTGTGCATGCGCAGATGGTGTTTTTACTTCCGCAGTGCTACTTCGCGAAAAACCGATCATTGCGAGGGGTCCTGGAACAGAACCCTCGCAATAATCGGGGGACCACTGTATTTATAAATATTTGAGCTAGAAGAGAGCCTTCGTTTTAAAAATTAAGGAGTAATATATTAGTCTGAAATTGTTCTTTGCATACTTTTCACACTATTCATTTTGCAGTTGAGCAACTCATACCTCTGAAGTTTTGATTTTATGTTCACTTAACTAAAAATACTCTAAAAGTTGGGGGGGGGAGATGTTTCACAATACAATATAAAGTATATTGTATTGTGAAACATCTCCCCCTCCCCAACTTTTTTGCTTTGCATCAAAATGCTATCTGATAGCTCGTGCCACATTACCTTTCTTAAATAAATCTGAGCTACAAATTCAAATTGGAAGTTATGCCTTTAATATATATAACATTTGATTTTAATTAAACAAGAATGATTATTTTTGATGACTTCTGTGAGTATGAATTTCCTGGAATAATCAGAGCATAGTCCAAGAAATCAAGCTATTCTCTCACAGCAGTCTGTTTCATCTGTAATTGGCAAGCCATGGATTTAGTGCAATCCTATGCCTGGCTATTTAGAAATTAAGCTACATTCAGGGGAACAAAAGTTGAGATTATATCACAAACATAAACTATGTGACCTGCATATTCCCCCTTCTCTGTGTCTCTTGTTTATGATAGAATGAAACCATACTATAAATTCCCAGATTATTCAAATAAGGAAAACAGAGGTCTTTACAAATCATATTTCATTTAGAATTTAGATATGAACTCAAAATTAAGTTTTAGTTTGATGTGCTGGTTTGTTAATCCGTTCAGTTAGACAAATTATGTTTCTCTTTAACTGAACCACAGCCTTAGTGCAGTTAATACAGATAATACTAAACATGCTTTAGTATTACACAAACAAATGTCACTAAATATGATACTTATTTCTTTCTATGTATTTGCACCTGCAGATTTGTCAGATCCCAAGATTCATAATCTTCATCAGTGCATTCATGGGAAAAAGATGGACGGAAATCTACTTTCACTAGCTCCCAATCTGACTGGTAGCTGATGTGTCCAAACACCCTAAAGAGAAAAAAACCCCAATGAGTTCCCAATTAAAAGACTGGGAGTGAAACACAAGAATATAATAAGGAATGCCTTCTGCTATGGTTGGCTATGATAAATACAGATCGTTCTCACTACTTACTGCAGTTGGGACCAACAACTCAATCACCATGGGGTGTGATTGTAAGGTGAACCATGCTGACTTACAATGTCACTTCTGGCTGCATCATATGATGTCATAACTGTGACTTGTGACTTTCTACCCATTTACCCATTGACTTTGCTTTGTTGGAAGCCAGTTGAGGTCATAAATAGCAATCACAGATGTTGCAACTGTTGTAAATGTATGTTGGTTGCCAAATGCCAAAATTGTGATTATGTGTCTACAGAAAACTGCAACTCCAAGGACCACTCATAAATCTTCTTTTCCGGTGCTAATGTAACTTTGAATGAAAGAGCGGTCAGTAGCAAAAGTTACTGTATATGCCACTTCACAGTGCTTTGCAGCCCTCTTTCAATGACTTTAAATGGGTGGGTTCCAGATTCTGCTACTGCCGGTTCGCTCAGGGATGCGCCGCACGGACACGCATTGCATACAGTGCACATGCTTTGTGCCTGCGTGCATTCGCATTTGCAGTACTAAAAAAAAGCTGCACATGAGCAAAAGCAAAAAAACAAGATGGTGGCGCCTATGGCAATGCCGAGAGAACCAGTTTAGGGTCATGGCAGATCTGGATCGCTCCCAGTTCCAGTGACCCAGGACAAGTTACTAACAGTTCTATAGAATCGGTTCGAACCGATAGGAAGCCACCTCTTCCACAAACGATCTGGGTCTTCATTTTACCGTCCTTGG
Organism: Erythrolamprus reginae; assembly: GCF_031021105.1. Taxonomy (NCBI): domain Eukaryota; kingdom Metazoa; phylum Chordata; class Lepidosauria; order Squamata; family Dipsadidae; genus Erythrolamprus; species Erythrolamprus reginae. The sequence continues at coordinate 147,107,764 of NC_091952.1, read as the reverse complement.
ATGGATCAAGTCAACCTTGAGCAGGTGAGTCTCAAACTGCTGAAATGCTGGCAGTCACCTGAATTAGTCTGCAATACTACAATCTAATCACTGTGGCACCAGGGCTCTTCAGTACATGAAAATGTTATACAGTATTTTCAAATTATTTTCATAATCAGTCTGTTCTGTGCCATACTTTAAATATTAGCAATTAACTGACCCTGCATATCGATATCTCAATATCTAGAAGAGACAATGGAGACTATATGGTAGTCAAGAATTTTGCTTTTTTGAACATTTATAATCACTTGACTTTACAACAGAAAGTTTGGCTTATCTGTGTTTAACTTTGAAGTAATCTATGTTTAGTCAGGCATCTATTTATCTATTACCCATTATGTCTATATCTAAGGCATTCCTTTTACTCTTCTACTAAATCCCGAAGCTTCCATATTATCACAACAGTATTTCCCATATGTACTCTCCCATTTAATTATTATCCATTAAATTGCTTTATTATTATTATTATTATTATTATTATTATTATTATTATTATTATTATTATTATATTTGTATGCCGCCGCTCTCCGTAGACTCTGTCAAAAAAATTAATTTTTACCCTCTACATCACATTCAAATTAATCTGCATATACCTTAAAATATTAAAATAAAATACATAGTTATACATTTTATCAATAATTAAATTGCTTTCATTTGATTTAAAGATGTCCAGCAAAAAATGAAAACCTTGGGTGTGTTCCTAAATTAAATATTTGGGTAATTGTTTCATTACATTAAGTTAAACATTTTTAATTGTTGACATTTAAACTAATTGGTGTATTTGGTTAGCTGACGCTATAAAAGATACTTACGTCATGACTAAAGTCTCATCCCCAGGTTCGCTAAGTAGACCATCCACATACACAGATATACTTGTGAAATTATGGGTGCTCCAAGTTTGACCTTCATCTACACTGAATCTGTAATGGAATTGGTAAAATAATCAATGCTATTTCTTTAAATAATTTAATAGGATTCACAAAGTCCAAAGTAGTTAAAGAGCAGATATTCTAAAGCTAACCATTATAGGTAGTCTTCAATTTATGATCATTTGTTCAGTGATCCTTCAAGTTCTGCTGATGCTGAATGAATGTTGGTTAGGACCAGTCCTTGAAGTTCTGGTTGTTCCAGCAATTCTGTAATAGTGTGATTGTAATCTAGAAGTTTGACAACCTGTTCACATTTACAATCAGTTGCCAAGCACCCCACAATCACATCAATACTATTTGTAACCTCCACTGTTGTTGGGGTATCTCTCCCACACTTGCACTCTCCCATAGAACATCTGCACTTCTACCACACTGGTCACTTCTGATCCCAGTGCACTCTCTATAACCCTCCCTGTGCCTCCCTTGTGACTTCTGACCTACGAGCACTCCCTCCAAGCCACATAGTGCCTCTTGTACACCCCTCTGCAAATTCTCACCCTTGCACACTCTCCCTGACCCTGGTGGCACCTCTCTTGCACCCTCCCAGGTCCTTGCTCCCATCCTTGAGCATTTCCTCACAGACTATGCCTCTCACACACCTTTCGCACCCCTCATGCCCTTAACCCCTCCCTTCATTCTCTCCTCCTCCCAGCAGCCATTTACCTGTCTGAAGATGTGGAACTTTTGACTTCCTGACAGCTTCTCCAAATACTTGGTTGTGAGAAGCTGAGAGAAAGTTGCCTTGACTAACAATTATGAATTTGAGTTAATGATGGCAACCAGGATTACAGGGATTGTGGTCACTAAGCAACGCACTACACTTTACCACCACATTGTTTAGCAATTGAAATCCCAATTCCAATTGTCAGTAAAGGGCTACATCATGTATACATATTTGAGTACTTTGCAAAAAAAATTCTGCTACTAAAGTTACCTCAAAAGATATCATCTCAAAATCTGAAACAGGCATTCCTTGACTTATACTATTCATTTAGTGACCGTTCAGATCAAAATTCCCAATCAGCCTCCAACAAGCAAAGTCAATGAAGGAAGCTGAATTCACAACAATGTGATTCACTTAACAACTGCAGTTATTTATTTAAGAACTGTGACAAAATATTGTAAAATGGGTCAAAATTCACTTTGTAACTGTCTTGCTTATTAGAATAAATGTTGGGGTTCACATATGTTGTTGAGAACTACCTGTATTTCAGACTTAATAGTTTAACCAGAACAATGCATGAAAAAAAATCAGTGTGATTTAATCATACAATAGAAAACACACAGAGGAAAATTGTAAGATCCGTTTGATGGGGCCCTCTGTCATCAAGTTTCTGATATAAACAAGTCCCTTACGTTACATAAAATTTTATCATGAGATCTGAGAGAGATTGATTTGAGACTCAATGTGGTAGGTCACAATGTAAGTAATATGTGAAAGTGAGAATCAAAATAATTATCAAATTTACCAAAACTTCAGAATAGTTGCCCTGGGTAAGATCAAATTATTATCTTGGGCTGCATGCAATTTGCATAGTAGCCAATTAGATGTCAATACTAATAGGAAATTCTCTACTAGGTATTTTAGAAGAGACATATACTGAATATTTCCAAATGGTTAAGAATAGTACCACCACCACCAGTTATTCTATTCATTTTTTCTCAGAGACCAAAATAGTGGAAGACCCAGATTATTATACATGGAAACATCACTGCCATGAGCACTAAGAAGATTTAGTGAACAGGCCAGGGTTGCCAGAAAATAGTAGTTTCAACTGATAGCATCTTAACTCCTTAAGGTGTTAACTTTTTTATGATTAGCAATTACAGAAAGCTTTGCATACCCCTAATGAATCCACTTTTAAAGATATCCAAATAGACAGGGGATAGAAGAGGAATTTGCAAACAACACCAAGATGGCAGGAATAACCAAGAACTCAGAAGATAAACTCAAGATCCAAGACTTTGACAGGCTGGAAAAATTGAGTCCCATCTAACAAAATGAAATTTAGTGGTGAGAAAAATAAGGTTTTACTTGCTTAAAAAACCAAATGCACATATACAAAATAGGTAAAATTTAGCAGTAACTACAAGAGATATCTAGGGAATCCCAGTGGACAATTGCTTAATTATTTGCCAGCAGTTTGCTGCAGCTGCCAAAAAAGCCAACGTAATTCTAAACTACATTAGCAGAGGAATAGAATCAAGATCATGTGAAGTGTTAATACCACTTTATAATGTCTTGGTAAGATCACACTTGGAATATTGCATTCAGTTTTGGTCACCACAATATAAAAAAGATGTTGAGATTCAAAAAGAGTGCAGAGAAGAGCAACAAAGATGGATAAAGGGCTGGAGGCTAAAACATGAAAAGTAATTGCAGAAATTGTCTAGTCTAATGAAAAGAAGGATAGAGAGGGGCGGCATACAAATCTAAATAATAAATAAATAATAAATGTTAGCAGTGTTCCAATATTTAAGGGGCTGCCGCAAAGAAGAGGGGTTGACCTATTCTTCAAAGAACCTGAAGATAGGACAAGAAGCAATGGATGGAAACTAATCAAGGAAAGAAGCAATCTAGAACTAAGGAGAAACTTCCTGATAGAGAGAACAATCAATCACTGGAGCAGCTTGCCTCAAGAAATTGTGGGGGCTCAATCAATGGAGATATTTAAAAAGAGGTTGGACAGCCATTTGTCTGAAATGGTATAGGGCAGTGATGGCGAACCTATGGCACGGGTGCCACAGGTGCAATGCAGAGCCATATTTGCTGGCAAGCTATCCATTGCCCTAGCTCAGCTCCAACATTCATGTGTATGCCAGCCAGTTAATTTTTGGCTTGCACAGAGGCTCTGGGAGGGCATTTTTGGCTTCCAGAGAGCCTCCAGGAGGTGGAGGAGGGCCTCCCCCAGCTCCAGGGAAGCTTTTGGAGTCTGGTGAGGGCAAAACAAGAACCTTCTGGGCCAACCAGAAGTTGGGAAACAGGCTGTTTCCAGCCATTAGAGGGCCAAAAATGTTTGGCATCACTGGTATAGGTCTCCTGCTTGAGTGGGTGGGTGGGTGGGAGGTGGACTACAGGACCTTCCAACTCTTCTATTCTGTTCTGCTTTTGTTATTCTTTCTATGGTCAAGTGTATCCAGAGCATCAAGTCCAATAAAAATCTGGAGTGATATAGGATCTCCTGCAACAGGCAGGGGGTTGAACTAAAAGACCTCCAAGGTCCCCTCTAATCTTATTGTTCTGTTTTCTATGTTCTAGATAGTTATTTATAGATGCCTGAGGGAGGTGGGGGAGAATGACCTCCTTACCTATGTTTTGTTTCCTGATTTCCATGGATAAGTATATTTATTACATATAGGAATATACAGTATCCAGCAAACATGGATGTCCCAAAGGTACTTTTTCAAAAGGCAACTGGACTTTCTGGTTTTTCTTTGAAGATGTTTCACTTCTCATCCAACAAGCTTCTTAAGCTCTTGCCTCTTGAAAAAGCATATTTGGGACAACCATGACCTGGATGACTGGGAATCTCCATAGACATTTAGCAAACATGGAGCAAATATTAAATTAGTAAATAACTCTCTTAGAAGAAAAAAACATTTCAGTTGGAATATTTTTAGTACTGAAAATACAGTAGACTAATGAAAGTTTGCTGCAGGATTACTTGAGTATTTTCAGAGGAATAGATGTGTCTTTGATGGCCACAATCACACCACCATGATCCAAATATAAGATATGATGCTCCTCTTCAAAAACCTAATGGCCAGGAAAAGAAAAATAACAAAGTAATTAGGTTTTCATGAAAACCGTATTAGCATATTGGATCAAAAAAAGACTAATGCTGGAAGAGGGGAGAGGGGATTCATTGGACTGGTGGGGGGCACACACTGAAATCTAGGAAAGACTGGAGTGACAACAGAATGAGGGAAACGTGGGGGAAATAACAATAGAGATTAGGAAGTAATGAAAATTTCATGAAAATTGTAACATCAAATATAGGTAATCCTCAATTTACAACAGTTCACTTAGTGACCATTTGAAGTTAGAAAAGCCTTGGTGGTACAGTGGTTAGAATGCAATACTACAGGCTACTTCTGCTTACTGCCAGCTGAGTGTAATTTGGCAGTTCAAATCCAACCAGACTTAAAGTTGACTCAGCCTTCCATCCTTCCAAGATGGGTAAAATGAAGATCCAGATTGTTGGGGGCAATATGCTGACTCTGTAAACCACTTAGAGAGGGCTGCAAAGCATTGTAAAGCAGCATATAAGTCTAAGTGCTATTGTTATTGCTACAATGGCATGGAAAAAAGTGACTTATGACCATTTTTAACACTTATGACCACTGTAACATCCCAATGGTCACGTTATTTATATTCTGATGTTTGACAACTGACAACATTTATGACGGTAGCAGTATCATGGAGTCATGGGGTCATCTTTTGTGAACTCCTGACACGCAAGGTCAATTGGGAAGCAAGATTCATTTAACAACTATGTTACTAATTTAACAACTGCAGTGATTCAGTTAACAAATGTGATAAGAAAAATTGTAAAATAGGGCAAAACTCACTTAACAATTTTTTTGCTTAGTAACATAAATTTTGGGCTCAACTGTGATCATAAGTTGAGGATTACCTGCATTTTGGGTCATGAAAATAGTAGACACAGCACAGATGATTGAAAAGTATGGTATGTAAAGGTGAAAGATAATATGACTCAAGTGATAATGTGAGAATACATTCATTTAAAATATCATTCAAGAAGGAAATAGGTTATACCATACTTAAAAAATAATGGCTCGCTATGCTTTCCCAAGGCTATAATCCACGTCATATTTATTAAATGCAAAAGGAATTGATTTTGTGTAAATATGCTTAGCGCTAGGGTTCACTTAACTAAATGTCTAAAAAGTGATTATGTCATCAAGCCTTCAAGAAAAAAAATCCCAATAGTAATAAAATATAGATGATAAAAAATATCATATCCTTAATGAAGTGGTTGATATATACAAAAACATAATCTACTGGGAACAGCATTGTGGCAAGATGATTGCTGATAAACAATAACTCACTCATTCTTTCTGTCTGTAGAGTTCATTTGGACTATCATTAAAGCCCCACCTACTGATAATGAATAGCTTGGTCATATTAGGATTCACATATGAGGCCGTTCATTCAGTTTGAATTGATTTATTGAAAAGCTAATTTTCTATATATTTTCTTTTCACTGAATCAGAACATACTTATGGGTTGTGAGATTGCATAATTTTATTGCAATAGAGCCTCAGTGGCGCAATGTTTAGAGTGCAGTACTGCAGGCTATTTCTGGTGATCCCCAGCTGCCAGCAGTTTGGCAGATCGCATCTCAGTAGGCTCAAAATTGACTCAGCCTTCCATCCTTCCAAGGTAGGTAAAATCAGGACCTAGATTGTTGGGGGCAATATGCTTACTCTCTGTAAACTGCTATTTATATTAATATATTTATTTATTTACTTGTATCCCACCTTTTTAAATAAACGAACAAATACAAAATAATGTAAAATGAACAAACCTATCCCATCATTTCAATACCTGTCTCCATGTTTTGCCACAGTCAGAGGTTATATACATTTCTTCCTTGTATTCCACAAGCTGGGCACCCAGATTTCCTAAAAGTATAACAACAACAACAGCAACAACAGCAATAATATTGTTGAAGGAGAGCTATGTTAACCTACGGTGACAAAAATAGATACTTTGATGCCACCTTTTCTGACTAACAATTTTTATTAAAAGACAGAAAGAATCTGTGAGCTGCAGCTTGCTTCATCAGATAAATAGCATGGCTAGACTGATGTAGGATTTAAACTGTGATGAAATGGGAAAAGAAAGAGAGAGAGAGAGAGAGAGAGGTTGGTTATACAGATGCAGTTCACATGTGAGATAGAGTGCAAGTTCCTTAACAATTATAATGTGTTGAAAACCTATTGTGCTTGTTGAAATCCGAGATTGCCTGAAACATTTTGATGTGAGTTCAACTATTTCTTGCTCTGTGGTTCTATTTTCCAAAAATGTTTGATATCTCCTACAGAGTGTTCTGGGAGATTGAAATGCTCAGATATCACTTTGTCTTTATTTTGAGTCCTAATTTCAAATTTGTGACCATAAATTTTTTACACAAAGTTGTCCTGTGAGTAATCCCGAGGAACATTGGCATGTATCACATTATAACATCTGCAAAGATGCTTCTAATCTTGTGTATGTGCTTGTTAGAGCCCATGACAACAATTCTGTTGTTTCTTGTTTCCTATGAAAATTTGTTTCAGGTTGGATAGCTGCCTTCATATTATTTCAGGTCTGCTGCCCAGTGCTTGAGAAAGTATAGTATTATTAGTCAGTATGGATTGTAGCTTATTAATAATTTGTTTGAGAGGCTTGAGCTGCAAGCTGTGGGTGATAATCAATGGTCTATTTCTATGGTCTATCTTTTAATAGATCTTTTTTGGGAACTGATCTAGCTATATTGATTTGTTCTTGGGTGAGGAATTCAGTCTCTTGATTACTAGCTTAATTCTATCAGTTGAGCATCTGTCTCAGGCGAGTCAGAACAAATGCAGTTCAAGTGTACAGACTGGGTGTAGATGATGGATTTGGTACTCTTTTCTGGAAGCTGGAAGCAAGTAGGTACTGCATGCAAGGCAATGTATATATTTCTTGTGTACTGTAACATTTGTGTATCAAATGTTTAGTTTAAAAGTGAATCAGGAAATGGATGTGATCTAAAGATAGGTCTAGGCCCATGATGACAAACCTATGGCTGAGGGAATGTGAGGTGTTGCCCTATGTCAGCTCCAGTGTGCATGCGCATGTTGGCCAGCTGATTTTCAGTCTTGGGAAAGGAGGTTTTTGCACTTCGGAGGGTTCAGGAGGCTTCCCTGAAGCTCCAGACCGCAAAAAACAGCCAAATGGGCAAATCGGAAGTCCATTTTTCTGAACTTCTGGTTTGCCCATTGGGCCATTTTTCATACTCTGGAAGCTTCAGGGAAGCACAAGGGTGAAAAACAGCCCAACGGGGAGAGGGGGACATGCACAGCGATGAGCACAGTGTGGCTCATGGGAGAGTTGTGCTGGCACACACGCACTCTAGCATGCATGCACACTCCCATTTTTGGCATGCAACAAGAAAAAACTTCATCATGGCAGCTTTGATTTGTGCTGATTGCCAGATGACATTCCACTATGTTTTTTTAAAAAATTCAGCTCTTAGGCACAATCATTCATAGTTTTCCATTCCTAATCACGGCTTATGTAAAACAACTTGGATTGTTGGTTCAATGTGGAGGGTTATTAAGGTTGCACACTGTAAACGTCTGTGCTAGGTACAAGGTGAAATAACTGGTTTCAATGACTTCTTTGTAGAATCAGTAATATTTCTAACAACACATGAAGTCCGGAAGAACACAGTGTTCTACAGGAAGAAAATGTGTGTCTCTAATATGAAGACATAAATGCAAGAATTAATCTGTAAATTTAAAATGAAGTCTGCAGCTTCCAAACCACACATATCTTTAAACCTGTATTTATCAATTACTTCTTGCTAGCCCTTCATTTTACAATGTTCCCATGCAGACACTCAGACAAAACAATTTATACTTGCTTTGCTAGCAAGGGGCTAAGAGTAGGCATTTAGTTTAATCATAGTTCTCACATACAAGGAGGGTGAGATAGGCAGTAAAAAAAAATAGAAATAATTCAAGAGGGTTCTGAGATGAGTAAGCTTAGAATTGGAGGTGATGATTGGCATCTTAAATGCTCAATACAATCCTAACTCTAGTGATTGGTGAAGATATACTGTTTGTTTCAGTCCAGAGAAAGAATAACTAGTGAATCTAAATTGGATTGGGTAGTGAGTGTTCAGCATCATTCTAACTGTAGCTGTAGCTGGGAATTATAACAAAGAGAATGTTTCAGGCTATTATTGCCAATTTGGGCCACCTATTTTTTCTTTACTCAAGTCCAAATCTCAAAGGACACCCCTTTCCTTATCCTCAATTTAACTCCTATGCAATTGGAATGATACTTTATCCCTTCAGTTCTTAAATGAAAGGGGAAGGTCAAGAAGCTTCATAAAGTGTCAGGAGTTCTCTGACTTTGCTAGAGACTCTTTCAGAAGGCAAAGGCCTGAACATACTGTATTATCTGAGAAAGAGAGGGAAACAGTATTTCCAATAACACTAGTTGGCTTCCTCAAATATTCCCTTTGTATTTATTATACGGGCATATAGCTCTCACTGCATTTCCCACATATGGTAATAGCATCTGTTATAGCAATATCTAGAGAAAAGTGTAAAGACAAAACAGAGGGGAAACTCTGTTGCCTGTTATTTCCCTCTGTGGATTTGATTTTGTACACAAAAGAAACAAGCAAATAGGATGGAACTGAAACCAACAGCTGCAAGATATAAGCAATTTGAGACAAAGTTCCATTATTATTTGTCTTTTTTACTGAAAAACACCAAAAATAAAATGTTTAGTTATCTCTCTTTTTTTTACCTGCCCCCATTATGAGTCCTGGTGCTGTATCCTTAGTATGAACCATCCCTGACACATATGGATTATCTGGCCAGCGCAGATGAAGATGAAGATGGCAATCAGGCTATAAAGTTAATGAAGAGAAACACTATTTTTAGCAGAGTAACCTTTAATTTCTGAAACAGCTACGTCAAGATTAAACAGAACATGACAATTTATTGTTACTAGGAATGTAACGATGGCATTATATTTAAATTTTCACTATTGCACCAACAGAAAATATTACTACAGGATATAGATAGCCCTTCAGATATGGCTGTAATGAAGCCTGCCCTTTATGGTCCCATGCCAGCAATTGTTAGGTGAAAAATGTCACCTAACAACCGCCCATCTCTGCTCTCTCCATTGAAATGTAAAATGAATGTGTGGGTTGTTAAGTAGAGTGTGGGATATCTCCTGGGTGGGGAAGGCCGTAGAAGGCCTAGTATAGACTTATGCCTCCTATTCTAGCCCTCACAAGCCCCACCATCTCTGAGATGTTCCATGCTCCACTTTTCATGCCTTTCCACATTCCCATTGGATCTCAATGGGCCTGTCCCCATTCCCACTGGGTCCTCCCAGGCCTCAGGTCTGATTCCTACCCCACCAGGCAAAACACCCTTGTTCTTCCTTACCTTTTCTGAAGGACCCCAAGGCTTTCTGAATGCTGGGGTGACTTTCTTCTTTGCCTGGCTGCATCATGGCACAGTTCCAAAAGTGGTCCCTCTTTCATCCTGCTCACAAAATGGCAGCCCCATTTGGGTTGTACCTGCTTCATTTTGTTGTCTTAACAAGCTTTGCATAGATTCTGTAGCACTTTGAAACCTCTCTAAGGCAGCAGCTTGTCTGGCAGGTGCCATTTTGTCCCCTGCCAAAAACTGGTGGGACAAAATGGTTGCCACTTTTAGGTTGCTGCTGCACAGCCCGGGGACAATTGAACTTCTGCTATCTCAACAAGGTCTGTACAGTGCTGCAGAAGGTTTTTGCATCATTTAGAAGCTTCTGTGGCCCTAGATCTCTCTAAGGCAGCAAATGAAACAATTTCTCTGGTAGCTGCCATTTTGTTCCTGCTCAGAAGCAAGCAGGACAAAATGTTGGCCATATTTGGGTCACTGCTACATAGCCTCAGGGCACATTGCTTGCCCTCCTTATGTAACATAAGCTCTGGAGAACGTCAGAAGGTAAGTGTGATGGGCATGTGAAGAGGAGACCTAAGCGCTGCAGGTTTCCAGGAGGATGGGATGGGGGTAGAGAGGTGGGAGGGGGCTGCAGCGACCTTGTGGTGGATCATAAGGGTGGAAAACCACTGGCCCACTGCAAACATCATAATTTTCATATGTAGCCGCATAACAGGTCATATGTAGCTTTTCTGGGAGTGTGGAGTTCCAATTTTGAATGTTCATTAAATGGCTTGTCATAATTTGAGGATTACCTGAACATCAAAAAAATCTTAACGCAAAAATCTTAATGCAATACATACAGCTAGTTCTTATTTACCGAATGCCTCTTTAAGCAATCATTTAAAGTTATAATTGTATTTTTTTAAAAATAGTTTTGTGACCAAACCTTGCATTTATAATTGTTGCAGTATCCTGCGATCAAGTGTTACACAGGTGTTTTGCAACTGGTGCACATTCATGTAATCACTATTTCTTGTTCCTTGTTCAGCATAATGTTTCCATCTATGCTGTCAGATGCCTTCCAGAACAGTTCCCTGGGAGTTAGCCTGAGATACAGGACCAATGGGAAACTGTTCAACCTGCTAAGTCTCCAGGCTGTCACCAAGATAAAGGAGACTGTGCTACCTGACCTCCTCTTTGCTGACAACTGTGCCCTGGATGCTGGATCAGAGCAGGAAATGCAAGCCAATGTGGATAATTTTGCAGCAGCATGCGGCAACTTTGGTCTCCTTATCAACATAAAGAAGACTGAAGTGATGCATCGGCCAGATCCGAAAGCCAAATCATCACAGTAAAGAAACAAAAGCTACAACGAGTGGACCAATTTACATATCTTGGCAGCACCCTCTCCCGTGCAGTGACAATTGACATTGAGGTCAACTGCAGAATCGCGAAGGGAAGCTCTGCATTTAGAAGACTAATGACCAGCAGATTCTTTCCCCCATTTTCCTCCTCTCAAACTAAGGTGCTTCTTATACTCCGGTGTGTCTTATACTCCATAAAATACAGTAAATTAAAAATGCTTTTTATTATTTAATTGATATGAGCATGGATTGGATCAAGATAGGTATGTCCAAGCCCAAAATATATATTCCAGTACTGGAAGTATGAGGCTTGGGACTGGTCTTTCCAATGTTTCATATTAGTTATCCTTTCATTAACCATCTCCATGGCATCTTCAAGTTCCAGTTGGCTTATATATTCAGGTGTGAAACATAAGTAATAAGCTTTTGTTTGCAAACCTATTACCAACTGTCTTTATTGTTACAATCTATACTGGATAATAACACTAATTAACAACAGTGTAAATAATATTCTGAGATTTTAAATAACTGTTAATATTCTGGACCATGCCTGAGTTTTAATGCTTGGCAAGCCTGCTTCCAGCTTCAGGATTACCTCAGAAACATATTTGGGAACACCTATTATAGTCCTAAGAAAAGATGAACTTAATTCATCACTGTTGCTGAGTATTGTTGTTTATATTGAAATTGCCTACATAAAATTACTATTCTACTTCTCCTCTTCTTCCTCACATGAAACTTTTTATTTAAATGATCAATTATTCCACCAAATGTCATCCATTGATCTGAAATTCACTGGACGAGGGTTTCATTGTATTATTGTATTTCCCTTCTTTTGGGGAACTATGCAAATGCAGTTAAATCTTCATTTAATCAAGCAGTCCTGCGATTTAATTTGGCTGGAAAAGCATAGCTACCTAAAGTCATTTGGTGGACTTCAGGGTTACGTGTTGGCTTAAAGATAAATTTCCATTACCCTAAATCAATATTTTAGGTTTTATAATCTCTATGTGCTCTTCCTCCAAAATATGTTGAGGCCACTTGCTTTTCTTTTCCTCAGTTTCTCCTTTTGCAAATACTAGAAAATTCACAATTCCATCTGTATCACTGTTGAACACATGTTGCTTAAATTGCTATTGTAGCCACAATTGATTATTTGACTCTAGAGACTGAAAGTCCCAAAGGTGCTTTTTCAAGAGGCAGCTGTTTTTTTTTAAAGATGTTTTGCTTTTCATCCATGAAGTTTCTTCAGCACTGACAGGATAGTGGGGAATGGAAGGATTTATATTTCTGGCAGACAGCTGGTCATTTACATCCTTTTAGAGGTTGTTGAAGCACTTGGAGGTTTATCTGTGTTCTCAGGGTCACCTGAGTAGTGCTGCTGGTTCCTGTAGTCTGTAATTATTTCTCTGGAAACCCATTCCTACTCCCACACTGTTCAAAGTGTATTCATCCCAAACTGTATAGCTAAAACTTGCCTCCTGAAAAACATCTTTGGGATTACTATGATCTGGATGACTAAGAATCTCTACAGACTTTTAGAGATGAAAGACAATTGCATACAATTGCATACAACCTGCAGTATCTTATCTAGTAAAAACCTTTTTATAGCTCTTAAAATTGTTGTTTGTTATCACATTTTGTGTCCCTTCTTTCTTTAGGGAACTACAGCACATTTTATTATAATTAAAATCTTGTGAATTGGACTTAGGAACTGTTATTGGCTTTCAGTTATCCAAAGGACCCATGATCAAGTATGGATTTGAACCAGTACTGTAATCCACTGCCATTTATCTCAATATTGGTCATGGTGAGTCATTTATAGAAATAAAACTTAAGATTTATAAGATGAAACCCCAAAGTTAATGTCCAAAATAATATTGAATGCAAAAAGCTTCTACGTCTAAAATAGTGAGGATATTCAAGAAACAGGCAGAATACTGACCTAACTGACTGCTAAATGAGGTCTGCGAAGAATTGTTTCATGGGAGAGCATTAATATATAATATATACTATTAATATATAGCATAATATATACTATATGAAATACTAGAAAATTCTGAATTTAGTTTGACCAATGCATTAAAACATAGATTTATTCTATATTCTACGGTATATCCCCAAATCCATAGAAAATACATCTTACTAAAGCCATGTAAAACTACTGCAAGTGTTGGATTAACTATAAAGTAAAAGAGATTTTTTTTAAAAAAAGGAATAATAAAGCAGGTCTTACATTTGGAATAGTTTAGACATCAGCAGAGATTTACCCAAAGCTTTCAGGAAGATGAAGCAAAGAAATGTTTGTAAATCACTTTGGAAATAAAACTTTCAGTTCAAGTCTTATCGTAAAGTACAGATTATTTTATTAATAGAAAACCAAAAATAGGAGAGCATAATAACAGTTCAAATTATATTCTAGGCACTTCATCAAATTATTTCATGGTTAATCTTTCTTTTCATGGTCAACATATTTTTATGTGTTTATTAAATAAACAGGGTTTTTTTGTTACTATTTTAACAGCAGGAGGAAATACTCACTGGTTTGCAGCCAGTTGGTTTACCATTCATATCAGTAGCCGGGGGCATTAGATAATCCCAGTTACGGCCTTTATTAAATGTTATAAGAGTGGTAACTTTTCCATTTATTTTCTGATTAGCCAAAAACACTCCTTTGACCCCTTTAACCTATGTCACAAATATAAAATATGGTCAAGTTAATAAACAACCATCAATTTACACACACACACACACACACAATAAATAAACATTACAAGAATTCTATTATTATAAAATAACAAGAGCTAACTGGAGCTGAAACTGATTTTGCTGTTATGGGAACAATCTTGCAGTAATTCCTCCTCTCCTCCCCCTTCCAAATATACCCAAACAAAGAGAGCAATTGTTTCTTTAGTTATGTTTTGACTCCTAAGCCGTAGCCTTTCAGGGGCAGCTCTAATTCTACACTTCGAGAAATTCTCTGCCTCAGTACTCTTATAAAGAACTATTTAATGATATATGTACTGCTGATCGAGGGAACACTGATCTAGTTAAAACCTTTTGAAATTCATTTTCATGTGCTGTTTTGTTCATCACATGAAAGTCACAGCTCTTCCCAACCAGAATAAAAAACCATCTTTCTAAACCAGAAATTTATTTCCCTTGTATGAGTACATTACTCTGAGGTTGTGCTGAACATCCATTGTACCACATTTTATACTACTAATTGCTATGTAAGTAAATTATGTTGTGGTATGTAGCAACAGATCATTGAGAGATAACATTTTCTCTTCCCAACAGAAAGTTAAAGAACAATTCTGAAGAAGGCATCAGTTGAAGGTGTTCAACTTTTGGTTGTTTGAGAGATTGATAGATTCTCATTAAACATAGTAATTAGGTAGTTGGTTAATATTTTTAGTCATATTTTAGGTATTCTTCTATTTATGCAGTAATAAACCCTTATCCTATAAATATTGTTGATATTTCATGCTGAGAACTAATCCCTTTAAGATACATGGATGTGTAGGGTTAGACTGACCAAATACAACAATCCTGTCATACACCAAATCAATTCCCTGTGGAGGTAAAACATCTTCTCATTCTAACAGCTTATGTAAGAAGGAAAAGACTACTAATTTAGAGAAATATTCTCGGACACTCTAAGATGGCACATGGCTGAGAGAGGTTAGAGGGTGTGTCAATGCTTCCAGACAGGAAACATGAATAGATGATCCAATTCTGCTTCATTGTAAGGCTACATTAACAGAATTTGGCAACTGTGAAGGTAACAAAATCCACCCATTTTAACTCCTTGATCCATTAGAGGGGGAGTCATTCCTAAGTTTCTTTTTTTGCCTGTTAAGACATTCTTGGTCAGCAGAGTGCTACTGGAGGCTGGGGAAGCTAAAAATGGGTTGGTGGGAAACACATGGCCTGTTTTGGCTGGCAGAGGCACCAGGGGCCGGTCCTTTGATATTTCCAGGTGGCCCTATGGGCCAGATTTAAGCACCCCACAGGCCAGATTCGGCCCATCATCTTAGGTTTGGTCTAGACTGACAGTGTGTACACTATATATCTGACGTGCATATTGCTCCATAAATGTGATTTGATTACATATACAGACAGATATATGTAAATATGAATAAAATTTTGTAGATTGAAGAATTTTCTTTCTATCAGATCAATATGTCTCAGAAAGGCAATTAATTAACAGCTATGCAGCCTCAATTGTCAAAAATATATACAAAACAAAGTGGAATACCATTTTTTCACACACACACACACACACACACACACACACACTTTTCTATTTATCTCTAACATGGCAAGTACCTGGATTAAGAACCCACAGTTTAAGATTGATCAAAATTAAGAAAAGAGCCTAGTGAGGCAAAATTCAAGTGAATTACATAATAATTCAGGTACATTACACTATACTAGTTATATAGTATTATACAATAATATTGTTCCAGCTTATGTACAAATTCAACTTCTTAACAGACAACAGGAACCAAACTCATTCTTAAACTGAGGACTATCTGTACCCAAATAAGAGTACAGGTAGTCCTCAGTTATATTGATAGAAGTATTCCAGAAATGTTGTTATAGTTAGTAAAATTGTAGTTTTTTTAAAAAAGAGACATTTACCTCTAAAATATCTATTAAAACATTTTCCTCAGGCTGCTTTGTACTCCTGACATTTTCTAATGCAATGGAATAGGAAACGCCTTGCGGGTCAGATTGGTAGAGGTTATATGTATCCATCTGATACCATTCCTGGATAGCTATAAACACCTGGCTCTCATCAGTGCTGATAATCTGTAAATCCTGAAGTGGGGGGGGGGGAAATGAGATTTACAACCTGGAGCTACCTAGTATTAATAAAAATACTGTATACTATGACTCCCATCTCCCCAAAGCAAGTCAGCATTATTTGAGACAGAAAAAAAGAAAGATTTCTGCAATCACTTTTTCAAGTACAGACTTGGGAAAAATATGCTATTGTATTTCAGAATTGCTTTAATTGACTTTTAAAGTCACAGCAACTTTTTCCACATTGATGCAAATGCTTGAGAAAACACTCTTGTTGCTTTAATCAATAGCAGAAAGGTTTGTTATGCAATATCCCAGGTACTGGTACTTCTTTTGGAATCATATCGGACTATGATCAGCTCAATATGGAAGTGCAATTTTTCATAAACAGTACATTACATTCTGAATGTGGCTTGTACCAGATTAAATGCATTTAGGTAAATGTTTAATGAAAAATGCAACTAAACATAAAGCTATATTTTTAAATTAAGTAATAAACTTAGTTACCAATCACCAAAACTCCATGTCTATGACTAGCAAGAAGTCCTACACCAGCTCGCTGTCTAAGCTTCATTGCAGCAGCAAAGATTGCTGGTGCCTCAGTGCAAGCTGTACATAAGCACCACACAATCAGAGCTTTTTCTCAGTCTGAGCTGCAGCAGCACCAAGTGACCCCACTGCTGCAATGACACTCGGGCAGTTAGCTGGAGTCTTTCCCCGGACAGCAGCCAGCCAGCCAGCCTTGAGCTGATAGCCAATCTGCTCCAAACTCCAGGGCCTCAAGAGGTTTGAAATGACAAAATAGCAGGACTCTGCAGATGGTACTTTCATGGTTCCTGCATTTTCCATTTTCATTTTCAGTTCTTCCTGTGTGCAGGCAAATATCTATTTTATTTGTTTGTTTGTTTATTAATTAATTATATTTCTGTGTCGCCCTTCTCAGACGACTCAGGGCGACGATGTTCTATGATAGCATGTGCAAAAAGAGGTGCAACCCCCCCCCCCAAATAAAATTATGGAAATTATAGAAACTCTTGAAGAATGATTTAGAAATAGAAATACATTTTTCAATAAGCAATTTGAGTAAATCTCTTCTAGTTCAGCAATGAAAGAAGAATTATGGATTTTGTGACAAATTACCTTGGGTAAAGCATACTTTGGCAATTTCATCTGTATAAATTCATTCCGACTATAAGAAACATAGTATTTTGTTTGATTTCCTGAAGACACCTGTGAAAAAACAGGGAATAATTTTATCTCGGAAAAATATGGTAAAAATGTACACAGTAAAGACGTATTTAATTGGGAACATGGGATATAGAGAGAGTACAAACACAAGAAGCACTAATACAATTGTGGTCATCTGCAGAAATTCTTCTTGAGTGAAGTGGGAAAAGAATACCTATCAAGCTAGGGGTAGGTAACAGCTTGCATACTTGCACTTTTAAACATTATTTTTGGAGTGAGAGGACAACTGGGGATACAATGAACAAGCTGTAAAGAAACAAATGAGACTAGCTTTGTTCATCTAGGGGAACGCGGCCCCGAGTCTACAGAGAGGGGCGGCATACAAATCTAAATAATAATAATAATAATAATAATAATAATAATAATAATACAAATGAAAAAAAATGAACTGAACAGACAAAAATTTACCAAATGTGCGCTAGACAGTCTTGAAAGTAGGTACCCAATTAACCAGCTATATAAGGGGTCCCCAACCTTTTTGACTTCAAGGACCACCAGCAGGAAAAGAAAGAAAGTGCTCAGGGGAGGGGAGGCAGACTGGCGCCAGTGCTACCCCTCTTCCCTTCAGCTCTGGGACCTTCTGGGGCCAGGCAGCTTTGGGACATGTACCTATAGAGCTCTGCTGGTCTCAGAGGCTGGCAGGGGCCATGGCAGAGCAAGAAGACAGTGCCTGGAGAGCCAATGGATGGATATGCCAGGTGCTCTCGCTCACCCCTTGTTCCAGCTGTCTCCCAAGAAGTTCGCAGGAAGTGACAGTGGGTGGAGCTGGGAAGGGTGGCAGCACCTGGCAAGGAAGGCTGGGCAGAGAGGCGCAGCTGATTGTTTCTTCACAGTGCCTGCTTTGCTCACGGGGTGGATGGGCTGGAAGCCACCAGTGGCGCCCATCTAAGAAGCGCAGTTGGGCAGGACCAGGGCAGTGCAAGCTATTGCACGGATGGGCCTTGTGGTGGTGTGCTCTCTGCAAGCCAGCGTTCCTGTCAGCTGCGGGCTTTGTGAAGCCTGCTTCAGCAACCATTGGCCTCTATGGCCCAAGGAAAGCACTGGCTGGTCTCCAGCCTGCCCGGTCCCCAACAAGGTTGGTGGTCAGTTATCAGGCAGCCCTTGGTGGAAACACAACTGCTGCTGCTCTGGAGCTGAGAAGGGGGGCAGCGGCACTCTCACCCACCTCTCAAAATCAGAGGAGCAGTTGCAGCTGCCACCAGCCTCTCAGGGGCAGGACCAGACAGGCTAGAGACCAGCTGGTGCTTCCCTTAGCCCAGGCCAGGGGACTCCTGGCTGGCTGCTCAAGCAGGGAAAGACCCCACATGGCTTCCACTGTTTGTTTGTTTATTTATTTATTGGACTTATATGCCGTCCTTCTCCGTGGACTCCATTTGCTTTTCTCGGTAGGCTTTGAGTCCCAGCTGAGCATTTAGGAAAAGGCAACTTATTTAAGGGAAAGCACCAGGATGGGCATCATGAAGCCAGAGCTGGGTCAGGCAAGGACACTGGCTTGCAGCAAAGCCCACCACCATGAAGCCCCTGAGAAGGTGACAGTAGCTCCTGTAGCTGCACCTCTGGTTCTGAAGGGGGTCTGAGAGTGCATGTGCAGCCCTGGGACATAGTCTTGACTTCTGGAGCCCTGCTGCTGTCCCCCTTCTCAGCCCCAGAGCAGCAGTAGCTACATCTTCACCAAGATCTGCCAATCTCAGAAGGCAATGGACAGCAAACTCTAGCTGCTCCCCAGACCAGATGCTGTTTACCAAGATTTCTCCATGGACCACCAAATTTTTCTCGTGGACCACCAATGGTCTGCAGACCATTGGTTGGTGACCTGCGAGCTATATGATAGAATAGAAACTATTTGTCTTTTGGTGTGAAATTTGAAATGAATAATCTACCTGCATAGTAAGGATGATGCAAATTATACAACATCGGGGAACAGTTTAAATTGATACTTGCATTTGTAGTAATCCCATGGAAAAAAATGAAACCAACAACATGAACAATTAGTTTTAAATGGCAGCTTGGGATAGAAAATAATTTATCATTTAAAGGTTAAGGGAGATACCAACATTTGATTATGGTAATTTTTGCACTACCTTCTTGAGACTCCATTTATTTCCTTATTAAAAAGCTTCATAAGAAAACAACCATAGATTTGTACTGAAAATTATGTAAACATTAACATAGTCAATGATATTACCTGAAGGAATATGTAGTTATCTTGTACTGTCAAGGAATTCTTGTCAATCCTACCATTGAAGGGAAATTTCAGTGATTTTTCAGAACAATTCTGAAACTGACAGGTCATGTAGTAAAAATCTGTTGTGAACCAAAAGTAATAGATAAAAGTAAATAAAGAAATTCTTACACCATTTGCCAGAATAAAAGCTGAATGGTTAAAAAAAAGTCCACTCTCTTCAAATAGTATTGATCTGCTATCCTTGACAGCTGGTTTTTAGATTTTTGAGCAAGGTATTTCTGCTAAGATTCAGATACATGTAGATTACAAATAGCAGAATTACACATAATTTATAATATTTTAATAAAACCATGTGAACTTTAGGGTATTTAGTACAGGAATAAAGTATTTTGTAAAACCTCTTAATGTACTTGTCATTTCTCATTTGTGGGTTACAATACAAATCTTTGGTTTTGTGGAATGAAATCTACAAGATTAGAACCAAACATTGAGGACAACTTTGAAGCAGGATTCTTCAAAGAGACAGGGTTCAACCTGGAATACTCAATAGATATAACATTTACAGATATATCAATTACAATTGCTGCAACAGCACAAAATTTCAGAATCCATAGATGTGATCCAGTATAGTTTAAAATGTTCAACTAAATAAAGCAAAAGTTTTTTGGATCTTGTAGTGAAACATTTCTTTATTAGATTCTTTAGTAGTGATCACCGGATCTGTCGACAGGAACAGATGCCAATGCTTCAGTGAACAATCTTTTATTAATGTTTACACAGGCACTACATGAGGACACTTATGGGACACACTGGTTGGCTAAGTTACTTTACATGGAAGGCAGAAATATAACAGATTACAAATAAAAAGTTACATGTGCACTGATTTAGTTTATATCCTCTGGTTTTATACAGAATCTTTTGTTTGCTCTTTGTGTACATTATTAGCTCATTTAAGTATAATGGAGTTGGGGTTATTTTCTATTTGATCAATATCACACAATAAATTATTATTTAAATATAATCAGACTAATTATGATATCCATTTTGATATCCATAATGAAAAATTTTTAGATATTTTTTTACACTGACAATTCTATAGCACATATAAAATGAGCAAAAGAGATGAGTTAAATATGTGAGAATGTGATAGATTAGGGCACTCAGAAAGCAATTCCCATTATTGTGAATTTAACCAGAATTTTTTTGTTAATTCTTTAATGAATTTTAACCAGAAATGTTCAAAATAAAAAACAACTACAATACCCCAATGAGTACCTCCATTTGGATCTTGGACTTCCATATGAACCAAATCAGGATCTTCATCAACTCCATCAACAGCCCTACAAGAGTAATAAAATTGTGGTTACCAACGGAAAACTACAGTTTTAGGGTGAATAAACCTAATAATCTATATTTAACTACTGCCAGTACTGCAGTAGATTTACAGAAAATAGGCTTTCTTTTCCTTGCTTTATTATTAAAATCTCTCAAACTACAAAATCTCTCAAAAAGTTTCAAAAACACTCATGTAAAGGAGGAATGATTTTATTATTATCCAAAACTATACACTTCTTTCCTGATTTATTTCTCAAAAGTTTGATACAGTCCATGTAAATTATCCTATTACAATGATCTCTGAAGTCACATTCACAGCTGAGCAAGATTTTGAACTCTTGATATTTAGTCTAAATACCCAATCCACTACATACACAGTAAGCATTTTTTAAAAGACATAACATGTTTTCCAGCACATAATAAATATTAATGCTACTGATTATATCTAAAGTACGGTATTATCCTTCCTTGAAGGCAGATCTTAAAGAAAACCAATTGCTGGAGAGACGGAGTAACGACACGGACACAAGAGCTGGATTTAAACTGGGTCATTTTTATTAACATAAATTTGCATAATTTATTCATTAAATTTGCATATATTAGCATAATCAACTATGACCCGGAAATGGACCTGCAGGGTCAAACAAACACTTCCGGGGCGGAAATGACGTTAGGGCAAAACTTCCTGGGCAACTCATGGGCGTATCTCGATGCAAGTCCAGGTGAGGGACCACTCCATCACCTGCGACCCTGCCATGCTTTGCATGAGGGGGGTCCCACCGGCTAACCCGAATCCGGGAATTTAAAGGTGCAGGACCCAAAGACAGGTTCCCCCCAGCCGCTCAGGCAGTCGCTCCCTCCATGAGCTTGCAGAGAACCTGTCAATCATCCCCAAAGATGCCCAAGGGAGAACGCGCGGTTGCTAAACCACCCCCCAATTTTCCGCCCCTAACCTGCCACGGAGCGGGGGTCAGATCTCTATCTTGGCCCCCCGACTCCCCCCTCTAGCTGCGCCAGCTCACGCAGAGACCGCTGCAGGTCCTGTAAGAAAATGGCGTTCTCCTGTACTGACAGGTGAACGCCATCGGCCCGGTAAAGCCACGGCCGATCTACAGTGATGAGGGGATGGGCCACTACAACCCCACCTAAATTCCCTGACTACCCTTCCCAGGGCCTTATTGCCTCAACACCTGACCCGGTGAATGGCCCTAAGGGAAATGGTGACCCACAAAGATCCCCAGGGGATCGAAGACCGCACCACATACGTGGCGGGCCACACAACGTGAAGCCACCGCAGACTTCCGCAAGCCTGGCGGGTCCCCAACCGACCCCCAAGCCGTACCGGTCCTTGCCCCAAGAGCAAGACCAGCGACCGGGGCGCAGCAATGGGATGCCGCCCTCCCCGAACAACTGGGCGTAGCCATGGGATGCCACCCGCCCAGCACCGCCTGGACGCAGCAATGGTATGCCGCCCTCCCAGTACCACCTGGGCGCAGCAACAGGATGCCGCCCTCCCAGCACCACCTGGGCGCAGCAATGGGATGCCGCCCTCCCAGGACCAACTGGGTGCAGCAATGGGATGCCGCCCTCCCAGGACCAACTGGGCGCAGCAATGGGATGCCGCCCTCCCAGCACCACCTGGGCGCAGCAATGGGATGCCGCCCTCCCAGGACTAACTGGACGCAGCAATGGAATGCCGCCCTCCCAGGACCAACTGGGCGCAGCAATGGGATGCCGCCCTCCCAGCACCACCTGGGCGCAGCAATGGGATGCCGCCCTCCCAGGACCAACTGGGCGCAGCAATGGGATGCCGCCCTCCCAGGACCAACTGGGCGCAGCAATGGGATGCCGCCCTCCCAGGACCAACTGGGCGCAGCAATGGGATGCCGCCCTCCCAGCACCACCTGGGCGCAGCAATGGGATGCCGCCCTCCCAGGACCAATCTGGGCGCAGCAATGGGATGCCGCCCACCCAGCATAGCGGTAGAAACGCCCGTCCTACCGCACACCCCGTCTCCCCTGCCAGACAACAAGGACCCAGCCACCACAACGGCAGGGTCCCCACCCCCGACGGCACCGTGTTGCTGAGTGGTCTCGGAGCGCTCATGACCCAAAGCAACACCGTCGGTCCATCCTGGCGGGGTTGAATAGAAGGGGACCAAAGGGAGCCCTGGCCTAAGATCTTACCCCGGACCCTCAACTGGCCGTTCGTAGCCTAAAACAGGCCGTCGACCGCCAGCGGTCGGCATCCCCGAATCCTCAGTATCGAGAACGCCGTCACCGCACTAGAGGTGGCGCCACTGCGGAATGAGCGTTCCCACAAGCGGCGGGATCCACGCTTGGCCTAGCCAAACCCTGTACTCCAAAACCCGCCCGACTAAGGCAATGAGATGGAAGGCCAAAAGGACCTAGCAACCAGCGATAAGGCCCTGGCCAGCCGTCCCGCATCTTCACTATGCGGAACTCACCATAAATCCACAAACCAGCCCCCGCCTTAGACAAAAGGCGAGGCCGGCCACCTGGACCTAAAGTCCTAACTGAAAGGCCACACTGCCTAAACTGGACACAAATATGGCCAGGTACACAACTGGGGCAGGCCAGCTGTAGGGGTAACCCGTATCCTGCCTGAACTCCCCGAACTCTGCACCTGTCTGCTGCGAATCCCCCAGAGTGCCAGGCACCACAGAGAGGGCCATAGCCCAGCAGACCTTTACTCTCCTACGCCCGGGAGCCCCCCCGGACTCCAAAGGCGGCCGGGGAACGCCTCTGGCGACTCCCGGGCCCACGGGGTCAGGGTCCAAAACCTGGACAACTGACCATGGGACAAGGCATCAGCGACCCCGTTATCCACCCCGGGGACATGCCTAGCCAAAAACAATGCGTTTAGGGACAAGGACCTGAGCACAAAATGACGGACAAGCCGCATGACCCCGTCGCTCTTAGAGGACAGGGCATTCACCACATGGACAACCGCTAGGTTGTCACACCAAAAGTGCACGGACTTGTCCCTAAACTGCTCCCCCCAAAGCCCTAAGGCCACTATTAAGGGGAAGAGCTCTAAGAACGTAAGGTCCTTAACCAACGAAGAGGCACTCCATTCCGGAGGCCATGCCGACCAGCACCCCTGGTCACCTAACACTACCCCGAAACCACAAGTCCCCGCGGCATCAGAGCAGAGCTGCAACTCAGCTTCCAAAAGAAGCTCGTGCCTCCAGAAAGCCAAACCATTAAACCTAACCAAGAAATCCCGCCACACGCCGAGGTCAGCCCTGACCCCAGCGCAAAGGCGGGTACGATGATGGGGCAGACGGAGCCCCTCCATCGTGTCTTACAACCTCCTGGAAAAAGCCCTACCAGGAACAACCACCCGACAGGCAAAATTAAGAATGCCTGCCAATTCCTGAAGCTGCCGTAGGGTAACCTTCCGGCAACCCAGCACCTCATCGAGCTTTCTTCTGATCTTAAGCAACTTCTCTAGGGGCAATCTGGAAGATTGCACCTCTGAGTCCAATTCAATACCGGGAAAGGTAATCCTGGTGGCGGGGCCCTCGGTCCCCTCAGAGGCTAAAGGCCCCTTCAACAGAGCGCAAAGGGCTTCGAAGACCAGCATTAGAGCAAAGCATTGCTCTAAACGCGCAGGCCCCGCCAACAAGAATCCATCAAGGTAGTGAACGACCGATCCCAGACCGTTGCGCCTCCTGAGCGCCCACTCCAAGAAGGTGCTAAAACTCTCAAAAAGAGAGCATGAGACAGAGCAGCCCATTGGCAGTACCCTGTCCACAAAAACCCCACCTTCGAAATGGAAGCCCAGAAGCCCGAATCTGTCTGGGTGTATGGGGAGGAGCCGGAATGCCGACTCACTGTCGCATTTTCCCATAAGGGCTCCAACCCCACACTTCCTAACCATGGTCACGGCCGCATCAAAGGATGCGTACCGCACCGAACAAAGTTCGTCAGGAATGAAATCATTCACTGACTCCCCTTTAGGAAAAGACAAGTGGTGAATCAACCTAAATTCACCACTCGCCTTTCAGGGGACCACCCTGAAAGGGGACCCCAAGATACGGGAAGGGCGGCTCCGGGAAGGGCCCAAGGGCCCTCCCCTCAGCCACCTCCTCCGCCATTCTGGACCGAACAATGCCTTCATGTCCCACAACCGACCTGAGGTTGTCGGACCTGAAGGCTTGCCCAAACCCCCATGCAAGGGATCCTGAATCCCTGTGAGAAACCTAGCCAGAGAGCAGCCGCTCTCGAACAAGGGTGGTAGTCCCTCAACCAACCCTCGAGCGTGCTTACAACCCCGTTGCAGCAAAGCCCCGACATGCAGCGAACGGGTCCCACACTGTGGTGGCCCCCGTACCTAATACCCCCGGCCCCGATGGGAAAGCCGGCAAAAGGGGCGGGGGCACTACGGCCTGTGTTGGCGGGGTCCGAACCCCCCGCCTGACACACCAGGCCATAGCAAAAAGCTGCCCCAGGTTTAGGTTAGGTTTATTGGATTTATATGCCGCCCCTCTCCGCAAACTCGGGGCGGCTCACAACAATAATAAAAAACAGTACAGTACACAATACCAAATCCAATGCCCACCCATCCAGTTCCAATTGAAATTAATAATCTCATAAAAAACAGTATATATAAAAAACAGGCACACAGTCAATCAATCAACAAAACAACATGGGCAAGGGGGAGGTGTTTTAGTTCCCCCATGCCTGACGGCAAAGGTGGGTCTTAAGGAGTTTACGAAAGGCAGGGAGGGTGGGGGCAATCCTAATCTCAGGGGGGAGCTGGTTCCAGAGGGTCGGGGCCCCCACAGAGAAGGCTCTTCCCCTGGGTCCCGCCAGACGACATTGTTTAGTCGACGGGACCCGGAGAAGGCCAACTCTGTGGGACCTAACCGGTCGCTGGGATTCGTGCGGCAGGAGGCGGTCCCGAAGATATTCTGGTCCGGTGCCATGAAGGGCTTTATAGGTCATAACCAACACTTTGAATTGTGACTGGAAACTGATCGGCAGCCAATGCAGACTGCGGAGTGTTGGAGTGATATGGGCATACTTGGAGAAGCCCATAATTGCTCTCGCAGCTGCATTCTGCACGATCTGAAGTTTCCGAACACTTTTCAAAGGGGCCGGCGGGGGGCCAAACCCGATTAAAGGTGCCCCCCCCCGAAACCCCCAAGAAAAACCAGGACCGGGTGGCCACCAACCGTAATCCCCCCAGCAGGACCCACGGGGGGGGGGGGGGCTCCTAGCTACCCTGGCCAAGGGCCTCATCACCTTCCTAGGCTACCAAATATTAAAATAATTAATGTTTGGCGATAACTGTTGTACTGAAGTTTGACTACGACTTTACTGAAAGAGTAGTAGATCCTTGGAACAAACTTCCAGCAGACTTGGTATATGAATCCCCAGTAACAGAATTTAAACATGTTTGGGATAAAGATATGTCCATCCTAAGATAAAAATACAGTAAACATTATAAGGGCAGACTAGAGGGACCAATAGGTCTTTTCCTGCCTTCTGTGTGTCTATATAAAGATATTAAATAATATTAACCACAATTATCAATATTATTATTATTATGTATGATTTGTTTTACACCACAGTTCTTTTTTAACAGGAATGAAAGAGGGCAGCAAATGGCCGCAGCCCAAACGGGCAGCGCAGCAGCAGAAAGCTGCCGCCAAGGGCCTAACTGCCCTCTTAACAGGGGCCACGAATGGGGGGGGAGGCGCACACGCGAGCCCTCCGCCCGATCCCCCCGTTCCCGAGGGGGCGACCGAACGATCCCCCCCCCCGGACGAAACAGAGGGGCCAACAGCCGAAGACGGCACAGGCCCAGCCTCCCCGCCGGACCCGAAGCCCCGGACCGCTCCACAAGCCTCCGATGAGGCTCTCAAGATGGCGGCCGCAACACGCGGCCGCCTTTTACGAAGCGGGGGGGGCGGGGGCCTCACGCTGGACTGGAAGAAAGCCGCAGGCCTCGGAAGGCTGCTCCAGCTGCTCGCCTGCAACCTCCTCCAGCCTCCCACGAGGCTTCCAAAAGCGGCGGCCGCCCACGCGGCTGCCAAAAGGCCTCCAAGAGCAGACAGCCATGTGTCTGCTCGGGCTGCTGTCCGGGCGAGAAGGCTGAGCCTCGGGCCTGCTCGCCCTTATATAGGGCAAGCAGGCCCCGCCCGGACCAATCAGCAGCCGGGCCAAACAGGCCCGAAATCCCGAGCGAAGTCTCGCGAGACTTCCCTCGGGATCCAAAATGGCGGCCGCCAGAGGGTCCCGTGTCTCCCGGTCCCTCCAGCAAAGCCTGCCTGCCGGGTAAGTCCAGCGCCGTCATTTCAAATTTGTGCTTCCTTCCCCATGTTAAATAATGGTAGTTTTATTAAAAATAGCTTCATTTGAAAACATTATTATACATAATGCTTGTCATCAACTTTGTACACAATTATAAGCACTGTTAATTAAAATACAGTTAATTACATTTCAAATTAATTCACATTCCTATCTACCTCACTAAAACTAAAGTATTGAGAAAAACAAATTCTATTCTTTACTACAATTTAATTTAGTACAATTTAATTATTTATTATTTAATTTAGTACAGTTTAATTATTCTTTTAAATAAATAGTTACAAAGCTCACTATAATACTGAGACTAAAACACCACAAATATGTTTGGTTGAATTTTTACTTCTTCGAAATACAATTAATTTCAATATATATAATCTCCCAAAAATCTGATACACATAATATTGTACTTTCTAGGCAAATTATTTTGTTTAGCTACCCTAACAAAACATTCATTTTTATATCTCTATCAAATCTCTATTGTCTCATCAATAAAATAAACTGTGAAGTTAACCACTGGAAAATACTGAAAATCTCCCTTTAGATAAAATAACATTAACAAAGTAATTTGCATTAAATTGGGTTGACAGAAATATTTCTGGAAAGAAATACTGTACTGAATATGGATTTTTAATATTGTATCACTCCTTAGGTTCCTTAAGATTACACCTATTTACTGTACTTTTTGCACTATAAGATGCTTCAGATCATAAAATGCACTTAGCTTTTGGGAAGAAAACAAGAAAACAAAAATCTGCCTCTTCCTCCCAGCCCCAACACATGGCTCATCAGGGCTCCATTCTGTTGTGCCCATCACTGGGCAGCTAAGCAACAGCTAGATCAAGTCCTCCCATAGCCCCATCAATCAGTGGGCTGGCTGACCAGAAATGGCACTATTGCTGCATGCTCTGTGCTTACTGCCTCTTCTGGGGAATGCTGGAGCCTTCACCATGGTGGTTGAATCAGCCTCCCGGAATACCGCCAATCAGCTGTTCCAGATGGCAGTGAGAGGTGACAGGCTGCAGTGAGAGGCAATATTCACTCCATAAAACATATACAGACATTTCCACCCACTTTGAGGTGGGGAGTGTATCTTATAGTGCAAAAAATATGGTATATATATTTCAAAATTCCTTCTTATTCCTTCTTATTCTTAGGTAGCTTTTCTGTTTGGTTGATATATTGCTTTGGTGTTCTGTGTGCTGTTTTATTTTCTGGATTTTATGAAGGCACTATTTTATTTTTTTTATTTTTTTAAAAATAATCGTATCCTCAAAACAATTCAAATTAAACATACACTAAAAATACTCTAATGTCTGTGTTCTTTCACTTTATTTTGTAAATTGCTAAAAACTTTGTCCAAACATACTAATAGAGTCAAGATCTCCAATTTATAATACTGGCTTATTAATAAATTACCCTTTAATCAAGCAGCATTATTCATGACTACTATGTGATGGCTAATTTGAAACATGATGCAGGTACTTTTCTAGAGGGGATTTTGTTTTCAATGTAATGAATAAACAGTCTCCTATAATTAGTACGAAAGTCATGTTTTCTGGCACTTTCAGTTACTTGCAGAGACAGAAAATAACTTACTCAACACAGTATGTTTAATTTATTACTGTATTTTAGCCATACTTTTTCTTCTGATATTCCTATCTCGAGACATAGCTTATATATACAGAAAACAAGCTACTCTTTTGATACTGCAGACAGTATTCAGTACTTATGTGTCTAGCTAGTACTTTAATGGTTCAGATTGCTTTTTATCAATAATTTTTTTCTCTTTAAGAATCTTCAATTATCTTTGTCACTTGTAAAATGCTCTATAAAAGCAAATCACTCCTTAACAGAAACTTGGTATGTGTATTTTACAAGTGATGGTACACCTGCACACATGAAAAATTGTTTATGTGATAATCTATTCATCTTAGGATGCCACAATTCGGTCATATTCACTCTCACATTCAACATTAAGTAAATTATATATTGTGGGGAAGAATGTGCAATTGGTTATTAGCAACTGGGTTACTCTGAGTGCCATCTGTGAAATCATGGAGGTGATGCTTCTCTAGAAAGCTGATTCAGAAACCTGTAAAGGTTACAGATTTTCCTAGCAGAAGTCCTGTTTCTTACATGTATCACACCTTATTATGCACAACTCCTGATGATACTGCTCAAATCCTGAGAAGAGCAATAAGACTGCCTTGGATAGGCTGCATGGATCTCTCAACAGAAAGATGCCTGAATCATGTGACAGAACCTTGGGGGCACTAAGTGAGAGGAGCAATTACACATTTCCCAAGCTCATGTAGCTAAAAGATTGGAGTGGAAAACAGTGCAAAACAGCACTTCTGAGTAGTAATAACAGGAGTATGGCTGACAGAGAAGCCTGAGGTGATGGCAGCTGTCTGAGATTGCTGAAGACCCCAAGCTACTCCAGGTCCATGATCAACACTGCATCCAAATCCCATTGTGCAGGGTAAACACAAGGAACTCTCTCATTCCACCTAACACCACCATTTAACTATTATAACTGGGACAGCCAGGATGCCAACCATTGAGTGAAATGGTCATGTGGACATTCCACTTAATGATTGCAATGATTTACAGCCACAAGATGGGCTCAGTTATGGTCATAGGTTGAGGACAATCTGTACTGTAGTCTAACTATTTTATGATATTCTGTAATTCCTCTGGTTTTGTATCAATGAGGTTCATCACTTCAAAGCAATTTTTGATATTTTCCTTGAAAACACAGGTTTATGTTCAAGATCATATCATGGATTCTGCTTGCCTGCCTTTCCCTTTAGCTTAACTTAGAGCTTGCATATGAACAGTTTGTGATATGTCCCACACTCAATATATGCCAATGTTTTTGATGGTATAGTTGAGCTCTTCTACCTTCTTCAGACAATAACTTCTTCAGTCAATGAACTTTCCACCTTCTTCAGTCAATGAACTCAATATATTTAAAAGATCGTATCTACCTTCCACCTTCTTCAGGCAATAATATAGTCAATGAACTCAATATAGATAAATGATAAATAGTGGTAGCCTTCTTCACTATGGCCTAATTCACATACATTAATGATTGATTGATTAATTTGTTAATAGGAACTAGCTGTTCATATGGATTTCTCTTTCAAAGGCTGCATTTGTCTGAAAAAAGAAGATAAATGATAAATGTTGGGATTTTTTAGAGTTAGATTCCAAAGGGCACTGTTGATTCACAAGTTCATAACAAACAGTTGAGAGTTATAAGAACACACTTGGAAAAGAACTGGAAGAAATCAAGTCTTTGCATGGACCTAGAAAAGCTTAAAGGCAGTGCTGGTTTCTAAATGCAAACTGCAAGAATGCATTATTTGAATATCAAAGGAATGGAGTGCTCTTTCCTTCAACATCCAAGGACTAGGAAAATAGATAGGCAATATAATGCTTTCAACCAAATGAAATGCAGATATGTCTTCCAGGAGAAAACAAATACAGAACCTCTACAGATATGAAGTGACCATTGTCCCTAGGCTTACATTTATTAATTTGTTTATTATTTATTATTTTGTATTAATTTGACTTATATGCTACCCAATACCACAGGACTCTGGGAAGCGCACAACAACAACAAAAACAATATACAGTAGTAGAAAGTCAAATTTGAGCACTAATAATAGTAAAACTCCTTAAAATAACCCCTTTATAAACATTAAAAACCCTTAATAAACAATTAAGTAGGCTTCTGTTAAGTAGCTACAATTTTTAGATTCTGAATATGAATAGTCCTCAACATGCTCATAATTCTGCATATTTATAATTTTATTAATTTATAATATGGCATACAAAAAGAATACAAAAGCAAATATCAGGGAAATTAGATACCCACAATTGAGCCCAAAATTTCTGTTACTAAATGAGACATTTTAAAGTGAATTTAGCCCCATTTTATGGCCTTTCTTGCCAAAGTTGTTAAATGAATCACGGCAGTTGTTTAGTTTAACTATAGGATTCAGCTGCAGAGATGATTTAATCATTTAAGCACCAATTAGAATATTACATTTACTTGAACCATCAGCTACAAAAACATCTGTATATAAGTAACAACTGATAGAAATTCCTGAATTCCTGATTTACATCATGATTCAGTTTGCAAATCAGAAGGTTAAAAAGCTTTGGTGAGTATGTTCAATGCCTTATGCAAGAACATTTGATTTAATAATTGGCAAATGAATAATCAACCATTTTTGGCAAAAAAATCTTCCAGTGCCAGAAGAGTGACTTTCTAAAATTTAGTCTTATTTCACTCAGGGCAGGTGCTTTGAAGCAATGAATGTTTTAGAACTAGATATGGTAGGAAATCTTTCAATAAAACATAAATAATAAAAATTAAGTATAAATTGCTTAAGTAAAGCAGAAAAATGGAAGGTATTTTCCTTATCATGTTTAAATCTTTTAAACTTTCTCAATTACTATAAATACTAGCGAAAAATTGAAGATATTATATAATATAGTAGAGTTGAGTATAATACCCTCAAAGATTGAAAAATATCACTTTTCTCCATAATTCTTGTTCATGTAATTCTGGATAGCAAGACTATGCCTCTTACCAATAAATATGATCCTTTGACACATGATCTTGTATGTGACTCCATTTTATTCCCAAATCAAGAGATGTATAAAGCTTAAAATGAAAAAAGAAGGAGAAAACATATTTTTATTTCCTCCAAGAACACAAGGTAAAAGCACAGGACTCTTGCAACTTTTCCCTTCAGCAAATTGTGAGGTGGGGTAGGGAGAAGTGAATGGTTCAAACTCAACCAATGAATTTTCATAACTGACCACTGACTTGATTTAGTCAAACATCTGGCTCTTGTATATTTTAAGATATTTAAAACATATGTAAAACTTTACATAGTCTTATCCTTAATATTTTTTGTCAAGGAATAAAGCATATACAAATTTGTACTGAAAGCTAAATTAATAGCACAGAACCAGAAGTGTAAATAGCTTAAGTGTTTGGTACAGATATTCAATGCAGATTCATTTAAATGTTAAGCAAACATGATTGAGAAGGAACACAATATTTGGATTCCTATAAATGATCACACTGTATAGAGACTGATTCACATTCACAAATCAACCAATCAGTAACTGCAGGACCAACTAATGACATAAAACTGCAAATAAATCACTGTTGCTAATGTTAAATTTAATGTCATTTATAATATGATTTAATTCTATTTGTGATTATTCATCTGTAATTGTTGAAAATGATATGCATGTAGATGTGATATGAAGTATTTTGGAAAGGTTTTTTTATACTGGTTATATTATAGTATTTTATGCTGTAAAATAGTTTGATATTTCATACTGTTTCTCCAAGCTGTCCAGAACCTATTTCAGATATATCAAAAACAAAGTCACACAAGATTTTTAGTTATTTACCTGTCCCTCCTTGCTGTAAGCAATCACCTTATCTTCCTGCTTTGGATGAAATATCAGTGTTTCCACAAAAAAACTAATGGGCTGCTTTTGAAAAGTAGCACCTTCATCTGTGCTAATAAAAAGATTCTGGTCCAGGTCATTGTGGGAAGAACTTACAAGAATTATCTATAAAAAAAAAGAAAGCAAAACAAACGAATCAGCCAAGTTCTAATATGAACTGCACATATTTTTATTTAATTAAAAACAAAATAAAACAGGAACTAAATAAGCAATGCCTTAGGATCAATTGATTCCAAATACAGTATATCAAAAGAAGTATTCTGCCAAGTATTCTGATAATCTCCTAAATCCTCACTGTTTATTTAAAGACTCCTAAAAATTGAAGCTTAACAAAACCTCGGGAGATTTTCTAGCTAATCCCTAGAGGTTTTCACATTAACTACAACTTTCACATTTTGTAAAAAGAAGCAACAGGTTTTATCACACAAACGCATGTTGTTCTGCACTTGTAATAAGTGGGATTGCAGTCTAATAATCTGAGTTTAGGTCTAGTTTGTATCAAAATCAGCAAAGAAGTCTTGGGAGGTATCATGAAACTGGAAAAATATATCCATTCAACTTACCTTTCTAATACAGTCAGGTATGCTAGGAAAATGAATATAACAAAACTCTATTATTTATTATAAGCCTTGTAGAAGATTTGTGGGATGATGAAGAACCAAAGGGAACTTGGAAGGCAATGAATTAACTGACCCAGGAACCAACATCAAGCAAGGAAGAAAAAGTGCCTCAGATTCTATTCTGGATTCCACAGTATAGGGTTGAAGGGTTGACTATGATGGGCACCCACAGAGGAGAGAAGCTGTGGCCAATGTCAAATACATATTGTGATGCAACTTTTGCCCAGTTCATACTTGCATTATGATGCTGGACACAAATTTGTAAAGGATAGAATTTGCATTATAGCATCATGATGAATAGTTTTCTCATTTCAGAAAAAAATCTCAGCTTGCTGCAGACATTTTGACAGCTGGTACAGACAAAGGATTCTCGTGCATAAATGTGAAAGGTAAGAAAAATCCTTGGATTAGTGATCTCATTGTTACTCCTTGCTTTCTGAATCAATTATATACTACCAACTGAATTGAGGTGAAAGCCAGAAGCCATTTATATAAAACTATCCACTTGCTTTGAAAATGACATGCATTTTTACATGTGTCTGTAGCCATTTGCCTTGAGCCCAACCCTGAATATTCTAACTGACTTCTTGGATATTTATTAAATTGATTATGTATTAGGTATGTTCACGGTCTAGTTTCCTCACTGAGAGCTAGCAATTTGGTTGGGCAGGGCCAAAAACCTGGTTAAAAATTAAGTTTGGAATCACAAACTAAAGTTTCCTCACTGAGAGCTAGCAACTTGGTTGGGCAGGGCCAAAAACCTGGTTAAAAATTAAGTTTGGAATCACAAACTAAAGTTTCCTCACTGAGAGCTAGCAACTTGGTTGGGCAGGGCCAAAAATCTGGTTAAAAATTAAGTTTGGAATCACAAACTAAAGTTTCCTCACTGAGAGCTAGCAACTTGGTTGGGCAGGGCCAAAAATCTGGTTAAAAATTAAGTTTGGAATCACAAACTAAAGTTTCCTCACTGAGAGCTAGCAACTTGGTTGGGCAGGGCCAAAAACCTGGTTAAAAATTAAGTTTGGAATCACAAACTAAAGTTTCCTCACTGAGAGCTAGCAACTTGGTTGGGCAGGGCCAAAAACCTGGTTAAAAATTAAGTTTGGAATCACAAACTAAAGTTTCCTCACTGAGAGCTAGCAACTTGGTTGGGCAGGGCCAAAAACCTGGTTAAAAATTAAGTTTGGAATCACAAACTAAAGTTTCCTCACTGAGAGCTAGCAACTTGGTTGGGCAGGGCTAAAAACCTGGTTAAAAATTAAGTTTGGAATCACAAACTAAAGTTTCCTCACTGAGAGCTAGCAACTTGGGCAGGGCCAAAAACCTGGTTAAAAATTAAGTTTGGAATCACAAACTAAAGTTTCCTCACTGAGAGCTAGCAACTTGGTTGGGCAGGGCCAAAAACCTGGTTAAAAATTAAGTTTGGAATCACAAACTAAAGTTTCCTCACTGAGAGCTAGCAACTTGGTTGGGCAGGGCCAAAAACCTGGTTAAAAATTAAGTTTGGAATCACAAACTAAAGTTTCCTCACTGAGAGCTAGCAACTTGGGCAGGGCAAAAAAACGGGGCGAATCGGGGAGAGGGGCGAATCGGGGAGAGCTAGCAACTTGGGAGGGCAAAAAAACGGGGCGAATCGGGGAGAGGGGCGAATCGGGCGGGCGGGGTGTAGCGGCGAGGAGGCGCTGGGGTGGTGGTGGAAAGTAAACATTGCCAGCCTCCGAACTGCCGTCGCC
Organism: Erythrolamprus reginae; assembly: GCF_031021105.1. Lineage (NCBI taxonomy): Eukaryota > Metazoa > Chordata > Lepidosauria > Squamata > Dipsadidae > Erythrolamprus > Erythrolamprus reginae. The sequence goes on along the minus strand of NC_091952.1, from coordinate 147,072,485 downwards.
CCACCATCTGCGCATGCGCGGCCATTTTTTAAAAAAAAAGAGAGATCACGCATGCGCAGATGGTGTTTTTACTTCCGCGCCGCTACTTCGCGAATAATCGATTGTCGCGAGGGGTCCTGGAACGGAACCCTCGCGATAATCGAGGGATCACTGTATATATATATACAAACAAACAAACAAATAAATATGCTGCTTTCCACAGTGCTTTCTATGTTACAATAGTTGGTTACTTAGTGCACAAAAATTGCTTTAGTTCACAAAGGCTTCTCCTTTGTTTTAAACCTTCTGCTTTGTAATTTTACAATAATTTCATAGAATCATAGAATCACAGAGTTGGAAGGGACCGCCAGGGTCATCAGATCCAACCCCCTGCTTAATGCAGAATTCATTAAACCATCCCAGAAAGGTGACTGTCCAGTCTCTGTTTGAAGACCTCCAGTGAAGGTGAGCTCACCACCTCCTATGGCAAACTTTTCCAACGGTTTATCACCCTTACCGTTAGAAAGTTTTTTTCTGATATCTAATCTAAATCTACTCCCTTGCAGTTTCATTCTGTTGTTTCTAGTCCTTCCATGTGCTAATGAGAACAATGCTGACCCCTCTGCTCTGTGACAGCCCTTCAGATATTTGTAGACAGCTATCAAGCCTCTTCTCAGTCTTCTCCTTTGCAGACTAAACATCAAGTAAAATTTCATTTTACTTGATTTTATTCAATCAATTTATTATATATTTGCTTCCATTTTAGAATGTTATTTTAGAATATTATTAATTTTATGCTACTCTACAACCAGAATAAACAAAAGCAAATAAATAATACAGCATTCATCCCATTTTAACTTTAGCTGGGGTTCTAAATTACAACATTATTTTGTATATGATATACTTTGGGGGGGGGAGCCTTTTGTTGTAATCAATTCCAAAGAACTTTTGTAAGGTCTCATAAGATCCCATTTTTGGGTTAATTTAATATTTACCAATGAAGAAATAAAAGGAGACTAGTATACATCTATTTCATGCTATTTAGCTTTCATCAGCTAGCCATACCCTTCTGGGATTTGAACCCAGGCTACTTACATATTAGGTAGATGTATTAACCTCTAAGCCACAGGCTCTCTTGCTTTGTTGGCTATATCAGGGAAGAATTTTTTTAAAAAAATCAGGACAATATGGGATGGAGCATACTGCTTCCGCTTTTGCCTTTCAGCCCCAATCCATAAATTTAATACAAAAAATAGTTTGTCACAAAAGCGACTGCCTGCAAAAGCTCCTGGATTGGGACTGAAAGGCAAAAACAGAAGCAGTATGCTCCATCCCATATTTGGGTAGACCAGGTTGCCCTGATAAAAGACACATAGGGCCTCATGCTTATAATTTTTCTGCTGCAATGATCTTATCACCTTGCCCCAAACTACCAAGTCCAAACCTGTTTTTAATTTAGGATTCTCAAGTCAGTTTTGATTTCTGGCAATTACCTGAACTAGTCCCTGCAATTTTCTTAGCAAGATTTCAGAAATGTCTTACATTGCCTCCTTCCTAGGGCTGAGAGTATGATTGGCACAAGTCACTTAATTGGTCTCATGCCTAAAGTGGGACTATAACGTATAGCATTTTTTTTGTTTCCAGCCTAGTGTTTTAACCACCACACATAAGTGCATCTCTAGTTCAAACCTGACCCAGTCAAAAATGAGGGTATCTAAGATTGGGTTTTTTTTACAAAGCTTATGAACTACTGCCTCCTTCAACTCCTAGTGAAAGTTGCATTAATGGCTGAATGCAAATCTCAGATGAGCCCCTCCAGCCAATACCAGTCAAGATGGACTGCCATCTAGTTACTAATCTAATCAAATCAAATCAAATCAAACTTTTATTGTCAATGCACAACATGTGTACGATGTTTACCACTTTTCTTTTATGTACACTGAGAACATATGCACCAAGACAAATTCCTTGTATGTTCATTCACACTTGACCAATAAAGAGTCCTCACAAGGTTGGCACACGTTGTTGCTGGTATGTTGGCCCATTCCTCCATGCAGATCTCCTCTAAGGAGTGATGTTTTGGGGCTATCGCTGGGCAACACGGACTTTCAGCTCCCTCCAAAGGTTTTCTAAAAAGTTGAGATCTGGAGACTGGCTAGGCCACTCCAGGACCTTGAAATGTTTCTTATGAAGCCACTCCTTTGTTGCCCTGGTGGTGTGCTTGGGATCATTGTGATGCTGAATGACCCAGCAACGTTTCATCTTCAGTGCCCTTGCTGATGGAAGGAGGTTTGCACACAAAATCTCACGATACATGGCCTCATTCATTCTTTCATGTACACGGGTCAGTTGTCCTGGTCCCTTTGCAGAGAAACAGCCCCAAAGCATGATGTTATCACCCCCATGCTTCACACTAGGTATGGTGTTCTTTGGATGCAACTCAGCATTCTTTCTCCTCCAAACATGAAGAGTTATGTTTCTACAAAACAGTTCTCCCAATACTCTTCTGGATCATCCAAATGTTCTCTAGCAAACTTCAGATGGGCCTGGATATGTACTGGTTTAAGCAGGGGGGACACATCTGTCACTGCATGATCTGAGTCCCTGGCGGCGTGGTGTGTTACTGATGGTAGCCTTTGTTACGTTGGTCCTAGCTCTCTGCAGGTCATTTATTAGGTCCCCCCATGTGGTTCTGGGATTTTTGCTCACCGTTCTTGTGATCATTTTGATCCCACGAGGTGAGATCTTGCACGGAGCCCTAGATCAAGGTAGATTATCAATGGTTCTGTATATCTTCCATTTTCTAATTATTGCTCCGACAGTTGATTTCTTCATACCAAGCTGCTTGCCTATTGCAGATTCAGTCTTCCCAGGTTGGTGTAGGGCTACCATCTTGTTTCTGGTGTCCTTCAACAGCTCTTTGGTCTTCACCATAGTGGAGTTTGGAGTGTGACTGTTTGAGGTTGTGGACAGGTGTCTTTTATACTGATAACAAATTCAAAAAAGTGCCATTACTACAGGCAATGAGTAGAGGACAGAGGAGCCCCTTAAAGAAGAAGTTACAGGTCTGTGAGACCCTGTTCTTAGACAATCGAGGAAATAAACATTTGATAGTGCTCCAGGAAACAAGCAAAACAGATGAGCCAGTATCAATCTCCATGGGGAAAAGTGAGCTTCCCAAATGAACGATGACAGAAATTTTTGAAAATAGTTGCAGCGCCCCCTGCTGGTCTGATGAAGTATGATGTACAACAAGGGGTGGGTCTTGAGGAGCGTCGAAAATGGCATTGCAAAACTCTCATCGGCCAAAAGATTCCTGGGGAATGGTTGTTGCCAATTTGAAAAATTTCTATGGGACCTGCACACCCTGGTGATATGCCCCTGTTTACCGCAGCAGTGGCAGAATGCTTCTTTGGATCCACAAACTGAACGGGAGTGATCACCTCCACAGCCACCGCACGCTTCTCCCTGAAACCTGGAGTCTCTCCAAATTGCTGGTTGCTTCAGTCTTGTTAGATTAGCAAGTCTATTAACTTCTTCCTCTTCTCGCCGTAGACTCAATTCTATATCAGCAGGTAATGTGGCTACAGCTGTGGTGTTGTTTGTGGCAGCATAGGTGGCAGGCAAGTCCATTTTTGCTAATGATTAAGTTGACATTTCGACAGCCCTTGCCTCCGCTAGTGCCGATTTAAAAGTGAGGTCAGTCATGATTAACAGACGGCGGCACAGCCAGGTGTCCCGAACTCCATATACTAGCCTATCCATTAAATAGTCATCAAGATCTTGAAATTCACAGGACTTTGCAGCTCGTCGGAGGGCAGCTACATATTGGTTAATGGTCTCGCCTTCCGCTTGATTGTGGTGATAGAATGAATAACGTCTAGCACATCTAGATGGCGGAGGGGCATAGTGGTTTTTTAAGGTGGACAAAAATTCGTCCCATGGTATATCATGGATGCTGCGAGGGGTGAAAAGGGAGATAGAGTTCTATAACATGTCAGTCCCACAGAAACTTAGGAAATATGACCTTTTCCGATCCCCAGATAAGTCCTTGTATTCATTAGAGATTAAGAAACATTCAAAATGAGTGAGATATGCTTCCCAAGACTCGCCGTGAGAGTCAAAAGGGGAAAAAGTAATGTGAGTAGACATTGTTATTTACCCAGATGACATGTCTTCTTCCCCCAGGGTATGATAATTGCATTTTGGTACAATTCTCGTCGCCAGTATAGTGAATGACGCCAAGATTCGGCAGATGCAGCAACACAACTTTATTAACATAACAGAACCTCAGTCAGAGAACTGAGAACAATACACACTGACAGGTTATTTATACTTATTTAACAACCAATAGGAAACCAACCTTGTTCCTGCAAAACTAGCGCCCCCTGTTGTTGCCAGGACATGACATCAATTACAGAACTCTCTCAACGTTTTAAGTGGGAGAACTTGCACAAGTAGCGTCTGACTAAATACTTTTTCCCACACACTGTATTTCCTCAGTAGGTGAACTGATATTGGTTGAAGTTTGATGGAAGGCATGACCTGAGGTGTTGAAGAAACAGTCTCTCAAAGCATTTCATCACTACAGACGTTAGCATGATGAGTCTGTAGTCATTCAGGCGGTTTATTGCTGTTTTCTTCAGGACTGGAATTATAGTGGCTGTTTTCAGCCACTGGCCATTTGCTGGGAGATGTTAAAAATCCTTGTTAGGACATCTGATAGTTGGTCAGGTTTTTACTGCTATCCCCAGCACCCCCATCTGGACCTGCAGCTTTATTGGAATTCATGGACTTCAATACAGTTCTCATGTATAAGTTCATGTAAGGTGAGTGGCTGGAAATTGGAGGGCTGGTGGGGTGAGGTCTCTTAACCTCGTAGTGGGCGAAGGTGTTCAAGTCCTCTACCAATGAGGCATTGGAGTTGACTTCATTGTATTGCCCTTATAGTTGGTTAGGTGCGTGAGTCCCTGCCACACCTGCCTTGGGTTGTTGTCTGCTAGATAGTGCTCCACCTTTTGTTTATACTTTTGTTTACCTCCCTTGATGCCTCTCCATAGATTTGCCCTGGCAAAATCTATGGAGATTTTATCTCTGTCATCTGCCTTAAAGGCAGAATTCTGGGCTCTCAGAAGTATCCATATCTTTGTTGACATCTACGGTTTGCAATTCCCAGACTCTGATGCACTTGTCCAGTAGGCTCTGTAATCTACTGGTCTGTGGTTGCTGATATTGGGGAGAGGAGAAAAGCAGCCCTAAAATAATCCCCATTACTTGTTGAGAGGGCAACCTTGCTTAGGCACTCTAAAAGGCAGGCTGAGGGAATAGCATATTTTATATCCAAATGCTTTCCTCCCATCCCAACACTGTTGCTGCATGCCAGACCCTAAAGGAAAGCTAATCTACAGAGTGAAAAAAATCCAGTACTGCAGAGGAGAAATGAAGGACTTTGAAACGTCAAGGGAGTGAAAGAGTTCTCTAAATGAATGTTTCCGTAAGGCACTTCAGGGGGCGTTTGGCTTAGAGTGGTTGCCTGTTCCTGTTATTTGGCAGTTCCTAAATGGCTTTTTTTCCTTTTAATCTGCAGAATGACTTTCAAATGCCTTGTGCCTGCTTCCCAACCACAAATAATTTTCTGGAATGTGATACATAACATCTCTTTCATCTGTGGGAAAAGAGAGCCAGGTGAGTGGAGGAGGAAAGTTTGTGGAGTAGCTAATTAAATATCTTGCTGTATGGAAGCCAGAGCTAAAAGTTGCAACTTGGATGGTTTAAAATTAAGGGCTGAATAAATCTGTCATCAAAAGCTTTGTATGCTTTCATCAAGTTTTCATTACAGAATAAGCAAGCTCTCACATAGAAATGAATGGGGAACATAGAGAAAGGGAAAAATATACATGTATAGTTTAAATAAGGACTTATCAATCATACAAAATGTACTGTTTGTACTATCATCTACATTTACAATCCAAAATTGCATCTTCACTATAAACCCAGTTTACTATGTCTTTATATTTGGATATTTATTATAGTAGCCATCAATATATATAAGGCAGAACAGTCATAAAATATTCCAAGTGCTTTCAAAAGGGTGATTTAAAGCCATCCCTGCAACCTCTGGGTTTTAGGGTACTATGGATTAACAAATCTATTATCAGAAAACCTTTTTAGAATTCGGTGTTTACATTACAACAAATGCAAAGGAGAGTCTGGTTTTCTTTTCTTGATCTAATTATTTGCTATGGCAAATCTGAAAGTCGAGACAAGACTGTTAAGTACCTGGGGAACAGCTTCTATCATCACTGGGATAGTTCAAAAGAGTGGAGCACACTATGTGATGCAAGACAATCTTAATCTAACAATTTCCTCTTTATTTTCTTCACTTCTTTGTAACCTTCTTAATTGTGCCATGTTATTTAACAAATTTGAAATTGTCTATGATCCTTTTCATTGGAAGATCTCTACTAGTTGGCTCCAATTCAGTCTTGGCTTTCTATGCAGACTGTTACTGTGCCCAACAACTCTGGCTCCCTGACATTTTCCCACACTCCTCCTCATGAAACCTATCATTTTAGTTAGTTTTCCTCTCTGCATGGTCATACAATTTCTATATTCCTCCCTCCCCCCCAAAACCTGTGCTCTTTCGCCTGCTTCCCTGCTCAATGACAAGGAAAAAGATGTTTGGAAATATTATTACACTAAATCTACATTACTATAAATAAATGAAAATCATCTTTAACTTTATGTTTCCCAAACTGGCTTCATGCAGTCAGTTGCAATTTCTTTCTTTCTTTGTTTATTCAATTTAAATAACTAGAAAAAGTGACATATAAATTGGATGCATAAAAACAAGAAATTAGAAAATAAACACCTGAATTAGAAAAGAGAAAAGCAGAGTAACAGAATGAAAGAAATAATACCAATAACATGAAAATATCCCCTTTTAAGCTAAAAAGCAGACTTGGAGTAAAAGACGAAATTCGTTATCCAATACTTCCCCTTTAAGCTCTTAGTGGCTTGTGGAGAAGTGAAGAATTTTAATTAGGAAAATAATACTGAGGAGGCAAACATGTGCTCTTTTCCTAACATTGTTCTCTAAAGCTAGTTTGTCTGAATAGTTTTTAATTGTTAAAAAGAGCACTGGAAAGGTTTTACTACAATCCCATCTAATCCAACAACTCTCCACCCAGGTCCATGTGAGAATGTCAGACTAAGTGTCATTTATAGCACTACTTTTCTCTTCCCAAACATATTAGTAGTGATGCATCCATGGTTGCCTAGGCAGAGTTGACGTTCTGAGCTTTTCCTGACTGGGCAACCTTCAGTAACCTGGGTTACTGAAAAGCTCCAGGACAAGAAACATGCTACATCATGCCTGAGACTGCCCAATTGTCTCACACAACACAACAACCACTTTATCTCAACAGCATACAAATACATCAGCCAACTACAGTTGTACCTCTACTTACCAACTTACTTACGCAATTTTTCCCATAGGAATAAATGTAAAATCAAATAATGTGTGTGACTGGAGAAACCACAGGGAGGGTGGAGGCCCTGTTTCCTCCCAGGAGATTCCTAGAGAGGCCCCATGGAAGCTTCTCCCCGCCTTTTCCGGCCCTGTTTCCTCCCAGGAGATTCCCAGAGAGGCCCCACGGAGGCTTCTCCCTGCCTTTTCCATTTACAGTTTCAGAGGTTCGGGTTTGTAGGTGGAAAATGATTCCTAAGAAGAGGCCAAAAAATCTTGAACACCCAGTTCTTATCTAGAAAAGTTCGCAAGTAGAGGTGTTCTAGGTAGAGGTACCACTGTATCTACATTACCCCGGCAGCCTAAAATCAACAAGAGGACTCAAAATGGTATTGTGCTTGAAGATGTATCTAATCAGTGAGACAGAATCCCATATATTATACACTCCCACTCTCTCCTCCCTCTTCAGACAACCTACTACATCCTGGAGTAATCCTAGTCAGGAAGGCTGAATCCCCTTATTCTGTCAAACCTGGTTAATTGCTAGCAAAACATTTAACAGACCTGGATGAAAATGCTGGTTTTGATCACTGATCTGACAGTAAAAAGATCTTTAAGCTGGAGGATCTTTGCTATCATTAGGACTTCCTTAGTTACATTGCAACCTTACATTTTCTTGACTATTCCTGTGATTAGTACTATAACCTCTTTACTAATGATCAAGCTTGAAAAGCACTAACAATTCTTTTCTCTTGAGACAACCCATAATTGATGGCATGTCATGAGAACTAAGAAGCATTCATTACATTCCAAACTCCAGCTTTGGGAATCTTTAACTCCAACTGAACTTTAAATGCCATCTGAAACAACTGATTGACAAATAAGCCAAACTACTAGGCATTATCAATATGTTTTCAGCTTTGGTAACTCCATTTAACAGCAGTCTATAATTTCTCACATTCCTTCAAGCATGCCTGATGGTCTCATCCTAACAAAACTTTAATTATTGTCTGACTTGAGCACTAAAACAAGAGTGACACAAAGAAAATCAAGGAAGTCTTGCAATCTTAGAAATGCCCCATTCCATCCTAACAAAGAGGGCAGTGTACTCAGAACAGGAAATGGAAACAAGAGGGGGTTTTTTTCAAAAGCTACAAGTGAAGAATGAAGAATGAAGAGTTTTTGTCAGATTTAATGTTTACAAAAATGACTTAATTTATAGTTAGTTATAGTGCCAAATACCTATGTGTTCCAGTATTCCAGAAGCAAAGTATTTCACATCAGCAAGAACAAAAATACAGTATGTCATGTGCTGGAATTAGTGTGAGGACTTTACAAGAAACCAGGTCTAATGCATGAACAAGGAGCCTATAGTCTACTAGGTGCATATTGCTTCATCATATTATAATATCACATGGGATGGTACAAGGTTTCTATGAAGGAAGAAACTATAAAGGTCAATAGTATGAAATGTACATCTACTTATCTATCTAGCAGGAAAGGAGAAACATGGGGGAAAATGAAGGCAACCAATCCTAACTGGGTGCTTCATTTATATATTCCTGACTGCCACATCAAAATCAGATTCCACAGCATTATAGAAGACTGAGAATAGAATTGATGTTTGAAGTCTTTTCTGTCCAAACTTTTTCCAGTTGTTTATGATTGGTTCTATTCTATACCATGTTGCAATATTTATGTTGTGATCCTTTTATTCTGCTGCCTATTTATACAGACTATTTTGAAGCGTTCTTCCTTCCCTTGTTATAATTAAAACATTTTGTGATTTTTTTAAGTGAAAATATTTTAATTTGTAAAAAATAGTTCACAGAATATTTAATAATTAATGGCTGTTTTAGACTGCATCTGCTGAGATTGTCACAATTAACATGCAGAATTCCTCTGAAATAAGATATCATTCAAGTAAGTTTTAGAACCTTATATTGGACAAAATAATTAAAAGAGGTATTTATGTACCTCTTGTGAACCTTGATATTTGTCCCTTACATGGGCAAAATTTAGGGAAATACTATGTGAAGTAAACCCAGAGGCAGGGTTGGTTAGAACGGTACTTTTATTCAGCTCTGCATAGGTAAGTGACTTTCAGCGAGTACCGTCTGCTCTGCTTGGGAGAAACCGCTTCTTTTATACATTTGCGGTTCCCGCCAAAGCAAGAGCAGGGCGCGTCTGAGCCAATCAGGAGCGTCTTCCTGATTTCCAGCTCAGACAGCGCTTTAGCAAGGAACAAACTATTTACAGAGATACAAGGTAGCCATTACAGGATACAACACTATGTTTTTCTAATTCTCAGATAAATTCCATTTCATAAAACAATACCCAAGACCTGAATATATTCTCTTTCTCTCCCTCCCTCTCTCTCTCTCATTCTCTCTCTCTCACGCACACACATACACACAATTTTCTCTATGCAATCCTATTCTGAATTATGATATATAATGTAAGCTAAGGCCAACTTATGTTTTAAGAAAAATATTACATGTTTATTCACCAAGGGAAACTCATACTATAGAGCAGTGATTTTCAACCTTTTTTGTGGCACATTTTTTTACATTTACGAAACCCTGGGGCACATTGAGCGGGGTGGGGTGGGGCTAAAAAAAGTTTGGACAAATTTTTTTTCCCTCTCTCTCTTCCTCCCTTTCACTCTATTTCTCTCTCCCTCTTTCTCTCCCTTCCTTCCTCTTTCTTTTTCTCTCCCCATCCCCTCTTTCTTTCTCTTCCTTCCTCTCTTTTTGGCTCTCATTCTCTCTCTCTCCCTACCTTCCTCTATGTCTTTCTCTCTCTCTCCTTCCCTCCCTCTCTTTCTCTCTCTCTCTTGCTTTCTCTCTCTCTCTCTCTTGCTTTCTTTCTCTTGTTCTCTTTCTCTCTCTCTTGCTTTCTCTCTCTCTCTCTTGTTCTCTTTCTCTCTCGTCGCTCTTCCTCTCTTTTGCTTTACTTCTCTCTCTCTCTCTCTTGCTTTCTTTCTCTCTTGCTTTCTTTCTCTCTCTGAGCTTTGCGGCACACCTGACCATGTCTCACGGCACACTAGTGTGCCTCGGCACACTGGTTGAAAAACACTGCTATAGAGAATGGTAAGGAGGATGGAGGATACAAATTGTTTGACAATGAGGTACCGTAAGAAGGAATGAATAACTTATTTTCACCCTATTGCTCTCTCCCAGAAAAGCTGCTCAAGCGGATTCAATATCTCATGCAGAGTTGCAGTGCTAAAGAAAATATTTGTCATCTGGGCAACAAATAATCAAAGGATTTCAGAAATTAAGCATTACACCTTAGTGTTAAACCTGCTTTGTTTCATGAAATTCTTTCAAATAAATTATGGTTTACTCCTGTTCATATAGCAGATATCTTCAGGATTTTGTTTTTGTTTTGTACAGGATGTGTCTGTATTTACATCGTATTGTCTGCTTTTACTTTTTCATATATATCATTTTCTCATGCTTGAATAAATCCACCTAGTTAGCACAATTGTTATTTGATTACAGTTAGATAATTCCTAATCAACTTTTAATTCTATGTATTCAGTACTTCTAATGGTTTCTCTTTTGAAGGTCTGACTGACATGCTTTGCTAGAAATTTATTCTGCTAAGCACAGGGTTTTTTTTCTGGACACTTCTACTGAAATAAAAAAATATCCCATACCTTCTTCTTGTTAGCAGGACAGATGTAGAAATTTTCAATAACTGTAACAATTCCAGGCTGTAAGTTTAATTTAGTATATAATGTTCCAAAATCTGACGACCTGGGAGACAAGAAAAAACAAAAACTGTAGTATTCTGATAGTCTGCATGTATTTCCAACTTTAAAAGGTAATTAAGAAGTGTTCAGGCCACAAATTATATATTTGGCAAATGAAATAAACAGCAAAATTCATGCAAGCAGGAAACCAAAATGACTGTAATATTTTTTTTTTTACAAAATATCATCTCTGAAAAACAAAAACATTTATCAGAAGAAAGATAAATTCTACAACAAAGAATAAAATTTATCAAGCACAAGTTAAAAAAAGAAAATCCTAAAAGGATTTTAAAACTAGCTACTATACAAAACATTTTAATTTAAGTACTACGTTCAAAATGAACAGTTAGAGCATGGTGGAATCCTCCATGGGTCATTACCAGTTTGCTGCCTGTGCATGCATGGTGCACGCCAGATATCAACTGCATGTGCCTATGCACAGTATGCACCAGACGCAAGTTGCATGCACATGCAAAATCCACAACGTATGTGCACTTTTGGATTTCTTGCTTAATTTTTTTAAAAAGCATTTTTAACTACCTACTGATTCTGGAGAACCGGTAGTAAAAAAATGCTTTAAAAGTTTTAAAAAAAATTTCTGAAGATCAGCTGTGCGATGCACGATCATCGGAACTTTAAAAAAACGTTTTAAAGCATTTTAAGGCAATAGGTTCCAGAGAACTGATAGTAAAAATGCTTTAAAAGTTTTTTTTTAAGTTCCGAAGATCCGCTTTGCAACACGTAATCGTTGGAACTTTTTTTCCTTTTTGAAGCATTTTTTTTTACTACCGGTTAGAGCAATGATGGTGAACCTATGGAACAGATGCCACAGGTGGCACATGGAGCCATATCTGCTGGCATGAGAGCCGTTGCCCTAGCTCAGTTCCAATGTGCATGTCTGTGCCATCCAGCTGATTTTTGGTTTACACAGAGGCTCTGGGAGAGTGTTTTTGGCTTCCAGAGAATCTCCAGGGGGATTAGGGGGGTGTTTTTACCCTCCCTCTGCTCCAGGGAAGCCTTTGGAGCCTGGGGAGGGTGAAACACAAGCCTATTAACAGGCCCTCAACAGTCAGGATTCAGGCCCGGCTACAGCATGGAAACTGCTTTGGTCACGCTGATGGATGATCTCTGGCGGGCCCAGGACAGGGGCTTGTCCTCTGTCCTGGTGCTTCTTGACCTCTCAGTGGCTTTCGATACCATCGACCATGGTATCCTTCTGTGCCGGCTGGAAGGGTTGGGAGTGGGAGGCACTGTCCTTCAGTGGTTCTCCTCCTACCTCTCTGGTCGGTCGCAGTCAGTGTTGGTGGAATTTCAGAGGTCGACCTCTAGGTCTCTCCCTTGTGGGGTGCCTCAGGGGTCGGTCCTCTCCTCCCTGTTATTTAATATCTACATGAAACCGCTGGGTGAGATCATCCAAGGGCATGGGGTGAGGTATCATCAGTACGCTGATGATACCCAGATGTACATCTCCATCCCATGTCCAGTCAGTGAAGCAGTGGAAGTGATGTGCCAGTGCCTGGAGGCTGTTGGGGTCTGGATGGGTGTCAACAGGCTCAAACTCAACCTTGACAAGCTGGATGGCTGTGGGTTTTGCCTCCCAAGGACAATTCCATCTGTCCATCCATTACCCTGGGGGGGGAATTATTGACCCCCTAGGAGAGGGTCTGCAACTTGGGCGTCCTTCTCGATCCACAGCTAACATTAGAGCAGCATTTTTCAGCTGTGGCGAGGGGGGCGTTTGCCCAGGTCCGCCTGGTGCACCAGTTGCGACCTTATTTGGACTGGGAGTCACTGCTCACAGTCACTCACATCCTCATCACCTCGAGATTCGACTACTGCAATGCTCTCTACAAGGGGCTTTCTTTGAAAAGTGTTCGGAAACTTCAGATCATGCAGAATGTGGCCATGAGAGCTATCAGGGGGTTTCCAAGATCTTCCCACATTTCGCCAACACTCCGAAGTCTGCACTGGTTGCCAATCAGTTTCTGGTCACAATTCAAAGTGTTGGTAATGACGTATAAAACTCTACATGGCAGACATGGTATGGGCTCCAAAAATAACCGCGGAACAAGTAAAAGAGGTAGAGATAGATGTTAACACATGGGCAGACCATAAGCCAGTAGTAGTTTATATGAGAATTAAAAATAAACAACTTAATTGGTGGATGAATAGAAATATATTGAAAGATAAGAAATATAAGGAATGGATTGAGAAAGAATTGAAAATATTTTTTGAAATCAACAAAAACGCAGACACTACTCCACAAAATTTGTGGGATACAAGTAAAGCATACATAAGAGGAATAATGATATCTTATACAGCAAAACACAACAAGGAAAACAAAATAAAATATGAACAATTAATAAACGAATTAAAACAATTAGAAGTACTATCACAACAAAATACAAAAAATAAAGAATTAAAAAGGAAAATAGATGTAATTAAACATAAAATCAGATTGATAGAACAGAACCAAATTGCAGAAAAAATAAAAAGAGCCAAACAATATTATTTTGAACATGCTAACAAACCAGGTAGATGGCTAGCATATAAACTTAGAAAACAGAGGCAATCAAAAATAATCAAAAAATTAGAAGATAAGGACAGATTAATAAAACATGGCACAGAAGGGAAAGCAGTTATTGTACATACCTTTTTAAAAGAACTATACAAAAAAGATAATATCAGTGAAGATGAGGTTTTTAAGTATTTAGAGCATTCTGCGTTACCACAATTGACGGAAGAGCAACAGGCAAATATGGAAGGACCAATAACAATGGAAGAACTCCTAATAACAATTAAAAAACAGAAAAATAATAAAGCTACTGGACCAGACGCTATACCGGCAGAATGGTATAAAATAGAAAACGAGGCAATAAGAAATAACATGTTAGAAATCTTTAATGAATGTAGACTAGATGGCAAAATCCCTAAATCTTGGTCTGAATCTTTGATAAACTTAATTCATAAGTCGGGTACAGCAACAGAAAAAATTAAAAATTATAGACCCATATCATTATTAAATGTAGATTATAAGATATTTACTGCAATATATGCAAATAGACTAAAAAGGGTCATAAATGGAATAATTCACCAAGATCAAAACGGTTTTTTACCAGGCAGACAAATTAAAAATAACCTCAGAATGATTATTAATACATTAGAATATTATGAGCAACACCCAGAGAAAACATTATCGTTAATGTTTCTGGATGCCCAAAAAGCGTTTGATAATGTCAATTGGATATTTATAAAAATGCAATTGAATAAAATGAGGTTCGGTCCAAAATTTGTAAACTTAATAGATGCTATATATTCAAAACAAACAACAAAAATTATATTAAATAATGAACAACTGGAAACTTTTGAAATAAATAAGGGAGTTCGTCAAGGCTGTCCTATATCACCTTTGTTATTCATTATGTCTTTGGAAGTTTTATTAATCAAAATAAGAGATGACTCTAAGATAAAAGGCTTGACTGTAGGGGAAGAGATATATAAAGTCCAAGCCTTTGCAGATGATTTGACTTTTATAATTGAAGATCCGATAACGACAGTTCCAATATTAATTCAGACAATAGAACAATATGGAAAGATAGCAGGTTTAAAAATAAATAAAAGTAAAACACAATTCATAACAAAAAATATGAGCAAAACACAAGAAACCAAACTAGAATGCATTTCTGGAATAAAAATAGCTAAAAAGGTTAAGTATTTGGGAATATGGTTAACAGCAAAAACAATAACATTAAAAAACGACAACTATATAAAATTATTGACGGAAATCAAGAAAGATTTAGAAATTTGGAATAATTTACAAATATCCTTTTTGGGAAGGGTGGCCACAATTAAGATGAATATCTTGCCTAAAATTCTATTTTTATTTCAGGTGATCCCGATAAACCCAGGGGGTAACTTATTTAAAAACTTAACAAATATAGTTAAAAAAAATTATGGCAAGGGAAAAAAGCAAGGATAAAGATAAATATGTTAGAAGATATTAAAGAAAGGGGAGGATTTGGACTTCCAAATTGGAAATTATATTATCAGGCAGCCGCCCTAACATGGATCAGAGATTGGATAACCTTAGAGGATAAAAGAATATTAAATTTAGAAGGACACGATCTTATGCTTGGATGGCACGCCTTTAATATGGTATGACAAGGATAAAAATCATTCATATTTTAAAAGACACACATTAAGAAAATACTTAATAGAAGTTTGGAAAGACAAAAGGAAAAATCATTTCTTAACTATTCCTGAATGGGTTGCTCCCCTAGAAGCAATAATTCATCCAAAGTCTATAAAGGGCAAGAAAATAATAAGATATAAAGATTTATTAAATGACCAAATGAAATTAAAAACTAGGATTAAATTACAAGAAGAAGGGATAATAATTGACTGGTGGCACTATGCACAGATCAGATCTAGGTATCAGAAAGATACAATGCTTTATATTTTTCCTAAGAATAAAAATTTACTAAGTAACTTAATGACTCTCAACCAAACAAAAACAATAGGGAAAATCTACAAATACTTGATTGCACACAAAAATATAGATTTTACCTTAAAAGATAATATGATAAGATGGTGCAAAAATATTGGCAAAGAAATAGACATAGATACATGGGAGAGAGTCTGGATTAATAATTGGAAAATGACAAAATCAACCTCATTAAAAGAAAACCAAATTAAAATGTTTTACAGATGGCACCTCCCACCAAATAGGATAGCAAAAATGTTTCCCAAAACTTCTCCATTGTGTTGGAAATGCAAGAAAGAAATAGGAACCTTTTATCATCAATGGTGGGCATGTGGTAAAGCTAGAATGTATTGGAAGATGATAGAGAAAATAATAAAAGAAATAGTAAAGCAGGATATAGAAATTACCCCGGAATTCTATCTATTAGGAATTACTAATCAGACTTATAAGAAAGAAATTTTATACTTAATTATACACATCTTGACTGCGGCTAGAATTATTTATGCGCAAAATTGGAAAGGGGAAGATGTCCCCAAAGAAGAAGTTATTGTGAAAATATTAGATTGCGCTGAAATGGACATGATGACAAGACGTTTAAATGATCAAGAACATACGAAATTCTATGAAACATGGAACAAAGTTTATATATGGATAGATAAGAAAAAATAAGATATATAATCTATTTTTGGTAAAAATAAGGTTTTTCTTTTGGATTAAAATAGTATTAGATAAATTAATTTTGTTTAAGAATTATATTAGAATTAGTTTATATATGAGTAACATGGTAAGAATTTTAGTTTTATAGTTGTATTAGAATAAATGTGAAAATTTTTAAGTCAAAGTTTAACAAAAAATTTAACACTTAACAAGTATTTAGTTATGTATTCTTTTTCTGTATTTGAATCTAAACTTTCAAGATAATGCATCCCCACCTTTTATGTTCAATGTTTGTATGTCTGTTTGTCTGTTTTATGAAAATCAATAAAAATATTTTTTTTAAAAAACTCTACATGGCATCGGACCAGAATACTTCTGGGACCACCTTCTGCCGCATGAAACCCAGCAGCCAGTCAGGTCCCACAGAGTTGGCCTTCTCTGGGTCCCGTCGACTAAACAATGCTGTTTGGCAGGACCCAGGGGAAGAGCCTTCTCTGTGGCAACCCCGCCCCTCTGGAATCAATTCCCCCCGGAGATTGGAATTGCCCCTACCCTTCCCACCTTCCGCAAGATGTTGAAGACCTATCTATGTCGCCATGCATTGGGGGGAATAACTATCTCTTCCCCCATCACCACCTTTTTTACTTATTGTAATATTTGAGAATGGTACGATTGTGCAGTAAGATTGCTTTTAATATCTATGGGTTTTAAATCTCATTTTTTAACTTTATTGGATTTGTATTGGATATAAACAGAAAACATAACTTTACAAATAGTAAAACACACAGTAAAATATTTTTCTTTGAAGATGTTTCATTCACATCCAAGAAACTTCTTCAGTTTTCAAAGAAAAGCCAAAATGTCCAGTTGCCTCTTGAAAAGGTATCTTTGAGACAACCATGACCTGGATGACTAAGAATCTTAGACACACAGTAAAGCAAAAAAATAAAAGTGTTGGTCTTTAAAGACTTGACTAGAATGATCTGCTTTACAGATTTCCTAAAAGCAGAAAGAATGAAAGCTAAACACAATTTGTGATTGCATATATTTTCTTTTCCACAGCTTTCAATTTTTGCAGAATATATTTTTACTAATCGTAAAATAATACAGAAATATATTCTTTCATTCACTGTTTTAAGAGAACTTCAATTATTTTTCCTTTTACAATATATATATATATATAATTTGTTTTCGTAGATTTTCACGGGTACAGGTATGACGATCTTGGTATATTCAGGTTTCTTCCCATGTAGGATTTGGAAATTTCTGGCGACGTTTCGATGAGGTCCCACTCATCATCTTCAGGCTGGTGTTTCTGTCCTTGTTCTAAGGCGAACACTGCGAGACCTAAGCTGCCTTCCTTCTATAAATACTGGTGGCTGGGTGTGGTTTAATGGCTCAGCAATTGTCTGCTGTGTAGAAACTTCCTGGTGAGTCAGTGGGGTAACATCTGGGGTCGTTGATGTTGCTGAAGTATGCTGATTAGTTAATGGTTGTTGATTAGGCGTGATATCCTGAGTAGTTGGAGCTTGCAGGCTACTTGATTGTTTTGCAATATGTGTTCTGAGTCTAGTTTCTGTTTTTATGGCTGGGTTACGTTTGAGGGCTGGTTTCCAGATGTCTGGTAGGCGGGAGGTATCATCCCGCTTGTTCATATTTTGGGGATGTTTTTCTATCTCGATGGCTTCCATTATTATTCTTTTGATGTAGTGTTCTGTTTTGGAAATTAATTTAGTACTGTCAAAATCAATTTCATGTCCTGTAGTTTTGAAGTGTTGGAAAAGGGAGGAGGTTTTTTCTTTTTTCCTTAATGCATTCTTATGTTCTGCAACACGTGCATTTACTCTCCTGTGTGTGTGTGTGTGTGTGTGTGTGTATATATATATATATACACACACACATACATACACACACACACACACACACAATTAATCAAGACATACAGTATATTTGTAACAACATTATATATATATGTCTTTTTTTTTTTTTGAACCCTAAAATAAGCACTTGGCCTTGCCATGCTCTCAAACACCCGATTGGGCTTATTATCAGGGAATAACTTATTTGGGGGGAAACAGGGTAGACATTAGACATAAAGTTATATAACTGAGAACATTCTCAATCCTGAGAATGTCAGCATTTTGCTATTCTGCTTTGTTTGTGTATATTTATATGGTAGCATATATGCATACCAAAGAAGATTCTCTTTTTATTGTATAAAGTTATATAACTAATCTCAGTTATTTAACTTTATGCAACAAAAAAAACAATGAAAGAGTCTGAAATGTAAGAGCTACATTCAGAGTATAAGACGCACCCTAATTTTCAGCCTCTTTTAGGGAAGAAAAAGGTGTGTCTTATACTCCAAACAATACGGTATATTCAAAAAAGTTTTGAGTTTTGTGAAATGTATAAGATTTAAATTTAATTTCTATTATACTTTGTTGATTTATGTTCCCATAATGAAGTTTTACATTTATTTGCTTTAGCCTCTGTAGGGATACATGACACAATGTTTTCCACAGTTAATATAGCAACAGTAATGGTATTTGATAATATTGTCTCTGAGGCAACCTTGAAAAATAAATGGAACTTGATGCAACCAAGGAATCATCTTGTTCCACATTAGGAGTCTCAAATGTTGTCTCATCAACTGTATAATTGTTTCTCCAATATCCTCCTAATCTCACCAAGCCACAGGGTATCAAGTACTTTCTAGCATAACATTAAAAAACACACAAGGAAAGCATTACAATCCTTGTTAAATATCTCTTGCAAACTATTATCTGGTTATCTGAATTGGGGCTATGAGAAGACTGGCAGTAAACATAGTTTTAGCAAAGGAAAGCTAATTTTGTCATACAAAATCCACTAAATATTGATGACTTTGGGGCAAATCAAGCACTAGCAAGAGAGAATATGCTGAAATTATCAAAATGACTAAACACTTGTAACCATAGATTTGGCTAGAAAAGCTAAATGCAGGTAAAATCTCCACTCCCTATATACTACTCTATCTATTGCATCTCAGTTTTTTCCCTCTGTACATATACACTATGCAGTTCAAATAAGTGAACACTGTCAGGCCATGTTTCTTCTGGAAGCCCAAGTGATCAGGGTCAAAATAATTTTAGCAGCAGAGAATGGAATCAGCACCATGGACAGTAACCGATAACTGCCGCTTGGGCCTTTGTTCCATATTTCAGGATGCTGCCTTGGCATATGACTGAAATGAACTGGAATCCTATATAAGATTATGATATTTGTTTGCTGGGTGGTTCTCCATTCTGGAAATAGCTAGCTGTGGCTTTCAACAAGCTCCTAGCTAATTTTGTACTTTTGTAGCTTCTCCAAGGCCAGAGAGATAAAGATGTCATTTTTTAAAATGATAGTGGGTAAAATGAAAGACATTTCTAGAGCATTGCTATTGATTTATATAAATTTTCTCCACAAGGAAATGCTTATTTTCTCCATCCTTTTTCTAACTTACATATTGTTATGCTCATAAATGATAAAATTGTACTTTTTATATGTATACTATATTTTTGTAATCAAGCAAGTAAAGACAACCAAAAGATTAACATGACGGGAATTAAAATATTTGTGTCTACTTCTTCCCTTGATTCTTATTTCTTGTGATTTACTTTTTGTCTACATGACTTAACACTACAAATGTTTTGTTTACATGATTTAAGTCCAAAGTAGATCCTCTTCAGTCAATCTGCTCTGTTGAATTGGTTCTGTTCTTCCATGTGATTGATATATATATACATATACATATATATATACTGTATATCCACAAGGATCTACATGAAGGTCTTATGATATTTCTCAGATCTTATAGGAAATATAATAATATTCCAAATATTACAAGTCTTGTGTAGAATGTTTTATTTAAAAGTCTATTCTGTCTATACATTAAGAGGGAATAGACTTTTAAAATAAAACATTCTACACATTTAGAAGCAAGTTCTATCGTGTTTTATATCATTTCCTGTTACTGTATTTTATGTTTTATATGATTATTGATATTTTTTGATGAACGTTAATGAATTTTTCCTTCATTTTTACTGCTTCTACTTTTTCCCATATTAGTTTTCCTACTTTTATATAAACTTTGAAATAGATCATTTATCATATTAGTACATACAATATCTTAATCAAATAATAGTTTCATGTTGAGATCAAAAAGCACTGGTGACCGAATGGAGTCATGTAAGAGACCATATCTACATTTCCCCCAAAAAACAGCTATCTTTAGCAGCACTCTCTGAAATCTATCAAGTCATTATAATTTCCAAATATTTTAGGCAGTCCAGAAGGATAATACTATAATGACTTCAAAAGCCACTAGAACAGTGAGAAAAATAAATAGGGTCACCCACCCTCAATGATCTCTAAATAAAGATCAGCCCTTTCTGAAGCCAGCTTTACAATAATAATTCACAATAATCTGCTTTTCTCAGTACTGTCAACAAAATTGCCTGAAGATGCTGCAAATTATTCTCAGTTCTAGGAAAGAGGCAAACCACTTATGAAATCTTGCCAAGAAACCTGCAGGGACTTGTCTTGGCACTTTCTGAGAATCAGACATAACTAAATGGAGGGAAAAAAGGTTTATAAAAAGCCATTGTGTACTGTAGTTCTTTCCAGCCCTAACCATGTGCTAATGATATTTCCCAGCTCTTGCCCGCTTGCAAACTCTTTCATTGTTACTCTCTGCAAGAAGAATGTTTTCCAAGTCCTAAGTCTTCGTAGGGTTTTTCCATTGCTCTACTTGCTCCAAATGTTTCTTTCCAGGTGCTAATGATGTTCCCAGCTTAGTGGCTTGTAAGCTCTTTCATTGTTACTCTCTCAGAATAAATTTTTTTTAAGCCCTTAACCAGGAGATAAAACAATGTGTTGAAACTGACCAGACTAAGGACGCTAGCCAGATGAATACCTGGTAAGCAAATTCTTTTCCCTGTTTTCTTCCCCAAAAACTAAGGTGCATTTTATATTCCAATGTGTCTTATAGTCCAAAAAATACGGTAATCCCTTGCTCATTTGGCATAAAAATTTATTCTATTTCCCCCTAACTAATTTTTACAGTTAAAATGGACACAGCCAAAACCACAACATCCACATCATATTTACATATAATATTGGCATTTGTGCACTGATTCACACACTTACATATAATACACGTACTTGGGTTAATTCTCATACACCAATATCGATGTTTCATTTGTTCTTTTTTTTCAGACACATATCCATACTACAAGGGAAGAAATACCTCTTCAAAACTTAGACATGAAAGAATCTACCATTAATTAAAAAAAAAAAAAACTTTTATCAAGCCTAAGTCCTATGTGACAAGCAAGGGGAGAAGAAGGGGCTGGCTGGGGAATGCCACACAGGCCAAACATCAGACATTTGCAATCTCTGCTTTAAGCCCACTCACAATGGAAACGTTGCACATACTTCCTCTGTTAAAAGCAGATTTTACTGTTATAATCCTTTTGTACCACTTAGATAGAAGATTTCAGTCCAACTGTATCTTTTTTCCTTTTCTCTTATGCTTTCCTCTAAAACAGGGGTAGGCAATTAATTTTGCCATAGGGCCTCATGAGAAATTGGGATGGTTTTAGAGGGCCGGATTAATATAATTAACTCAGTTCTATCCAATACTGTATATTATTGGGTAGAACTGAGTTAATTATATTATAATTACGTCGCATAGACATGCAAAATATTACACAGGGCAAAACCCGAACTCAAAACAATCTACTATTATATATATAGTATATATATAGTTTGTTTGTTTGTTTGTTCATTAATTAATTAATTAATTAATTATTTGGATTTGTATGCCGCCCCTCCCCGAAGACTCGGGGCGGCTCACAACAGTGAAAACAAATCATAATAATCCAATTAATTAAAATATTTAAAGATTTAAAAAACCCCATATGCTAACAGACACACACACAAGCATACCATGTATAAATTAAACGTTCCCAGGGGGAGATGTTTAATTTCCCCATGCCTGACGGCAAAGGTGGGTTTTGAGGAGTTTACGGAAGGCAGGAAGAGTAGGGGCAGTTCTGATCTCCGGGGGGAGTTGGTTCCAGAGAGCCGGTGCCGCCCCTTCCTTCCTTCCTTCCTTACTTCTCCAAATGGAGAGAAGTTTCTTTCTGATTTTCTCTGCCTTTTATTTCTGCTTTTCGGCAGTTCTTTACTTCTCTTTCAAAATATTCCTTTCAGGTGCCTCTTTTCAACTGACCTACATTGTCAGTGGAGAAAACATACTGGAGGCTTTGTCTGAAAGTAGCTTTGGATTCCTTTTCTTCCTCCTCCCCACTTTTTTCCCCCTGAGAGGTGGGGTGGGGGGTTTGCTTTAAATTTCTTGGAAAGGGCAATGAAACCTATGAACAATTTAAAAAATGAGCATTTATTGGACTTTTGCAAAAGGGCATGGAAAGATAATTTCTCCTTCCTTCCTCCCTCCATTTCTCCTTCTTTCTTTTCTTCCTTCCTCCCTCCATTTCTCCTTCCTTCCTTCCTTCCAACCTCTGCAGGCCAGTCACAGACAACGGGCAGGCCGCATCTGGACCCCGGGCCGCACTTTGCCCAGATCTGCTCTAAATGTGATGTTTCTTTTCATTAAAGGCAAAATAATCACCATGTCTGAATATCATTTTATTTATACCAGCTTAATCTCTATGCTTACCTTTCTTTTCTGACCTCTTTTTTTTTACAGCTGCACTTTGTTTTTGTGTTCTTCAAGGAGTTTGGATTGGCATTTTTAGTTTGCCTGAATTCTGTAAAAGATATTATATTTGTTTAATATTTATTTATTTCTAAAATGGCATCAGAGTCACTTTTGACTGTCTTGCTTACAAAAGTTATTAATGGATCTAAACATTCCTGAACTGTGTGCTAAATTTTAGCTATGCTTTTTTTGAGAATTCATAGATATGATATGCGCAATATGGGAACTACATATGAAAGTTGTAAGAAAAACGTTCAATTTGGAAATGTAAGAGCCAGTTTAATCTGGTGGTTAAGGCTCTAGGTTAGAAACTGGGAACCTGTGAGTTCTAATCCCACCTTAAACATGAAAGTCAGCTGGGTAACTTTTGGACCAGTCATTCTTTTTTTCTCAGCCCAACTCACTTCTCTGGGTTGTGTGAAAAATAGAAGGAAGAAGGAGTTCTAGGCATGCTCACTGACTTGCATTATTTATAAAAACAATAAAGTTGGATATAAATTTTAAAAATTATAAGGAAAAAAGTCCTATTTCCTTTAAACTCCTGATTACCGTCTCACATAATGTCATCTCTCATCTAGGCCACTTCTTACTTTTTGCCATTTATAGAACTTTACTAGCTCTTAAATATTATTTACACTCTTATTTATAAATTTCAAATTTTAATTTCTAAAATATTATTTTGTATTTGTGCTGAAATACATACTGTATATACATACTACTGGAATTTGCCTTTTTGTACAATAACTGGTGAATTATTTTCTTGAAAGTAGGTTGAGACATTGTAGTTTTTAATTATCTAGAGAACGGCAGGTAACTGAAATTGTCTTGGATTGTAGGCTGTGTGGAGATCCAAAAGAGGTTAGAAATTCTAGATATGAATTAGTGCATCTGAAATTTTCTACAAATTGCTCTAATAATCTATCTTAAGAAATATCTGCCAGAAGCCTGTTTAAAACATTTGTGTAACATGTAAAATATTTGGAGGAATGATTCAACTGCTTCCTCACATCTCCCAGACAAGATTACATAGTATTAAGGAACAAAGAAGAAGGTTGTCCCCCCATTCCAGTGAAAATATAAAAAGCCATTAGAATCTCTCTGTCTCTCTCTCTCCCTCTCTCCCCTCTATTATCTGTCCATCCATCCATCCATCCATCCATCCATCCATCCATCCATCTAATTCATCAACCTCCTCAATTGTCCAAGCAACTCTGAGTATTTTTCAGTGTGTAGAAATATTAATAAAACAGTAGAAAACATCAACTAAATATATTACTAAAAACCAAGGAATAAAGTTCCAACATCAGTGAGAATTCCCAAGAGTCCTACCCCAAGTCATGATGGAAAACTATGTTTCATACTCTTTCCTTAACAACAAGGTCAGGGCTGGATGGATCTGGGTACTAAAATCCACCTCACAGCAGGTGTAGGCATAAAAAAGTACTTCTAAGGGACTACAAAATGATATAATGTTAACAATGGGATCTTGAATATGCACACTCTACTAATCTATAAGACAAGGATACATATCTGGAGAAAGGAAGTCAACAGGCCCTGAATCATGAAGGGATTTATGCTTGATGACAAGTTCTTCTAGCCAGAAGCAATACAATTCATGGAGAAGAGGTGTTTCTGAGTGAACTGAAGTGTACCAACTACCACCAACTACCACTAATGCCCCTGCATTTTTGATCAGCTATAACTTCAAAGTGATCTTCAAGTGTAGTCCTAGGTAGTATGTGCTGCAATAATTCAATCACAAAATGACTAAGGCATGAGTAACCATGAGTTACTCCTGGTCCAAGAAAGGATGTAGTTGCCACATACTATAAGATGGATCCATAGCAACTTTAATAAATCAGGACTGACACTGATACAATACATATATAGATAACATTACTAACAAATTCAAACCCATTTAATTTCTTGAGATTCACAACCTCAAGCTCTGCTTAAATTGCAAGATAAGACCCTGCCCAGCCAACTCAATTTCAATCTATTTGAGATGTACTCTGACTAGTCAGGGCCAACTCAAATAAACTGAAGTTCAGATGCCTAGAATACCATTAAGTAGTTCTTAAGATATTCTTCATGCCTCCTTTTCCCTAAAAGTAAGTCTAAAAGGGCCAGTAATCAGCAATATTTGGATGAAGTAGGAATAAAAAAAATATGTTTTGCTACTTTTATCATACATTGTTGGGCTTAGCATAAGCTTGAACACAGATTTTATGAGACTCACACTTTATCTTCCTCCAAAAAACTGAAACTTTTTTTCTGCAACAATCTCATATAGCTCCTTAGCGAACCAAAGAACCTCCAGGGTTAGCAAACAGAGGAGGATGATCAGATACAATTCTACCAAAGACTATTGTCATTTCAGAGCCCAAGAAAACTCCCCAAACACTATCTGAAACCCAACTTGGTCCATCAAGTCTCAAAACCAATTGATAAGGCCATTCTCCTTACGATGCATGTGGGTATATGTGTAAGTAGTACTAAAGAGCTCCAAGGAAATCAGAAAGTGGTCTGACTATAAGATATGATAGATAACCTGCATCACCAGATAATACTGCAGTTGCCCTGAGACAACATGTGACCAGTGACAAGTGCCATCCCACAATAGTGCCATCCCACAATAACCTGGGTGAGGTCCATGTCTGATGATTATGAACATTAGATTCTGCACTGAACTGAGGCAAAATTAACTCTCCCAGAACCAATATCATAGCAATAGTAAGCAGCTTTGCAAGATGGTACATGTGTATCAGGGAGGCTGTTAAAACAAGTGCTCCCAAATGAACCCTAGAACCCAACTTAACAAGATCTTGCCTTATTATGGGGCAATGCCTCTGAAAGCTACTAGCTTCTCAAATAATAACAGCCATTGAATTCTCTCTGTTTTCGGGTTGCAGCCTCATTGCCTATACATTCAATCCACAATTTCCTGAACTACAGAGCTAATGACTAAAACATCCATTTTTCTCTCAGGACCCACCCCTCCACCCCCGTTCCCAATCTTGCATGCTCAAGGGGTCAGGAAAATTCCAAAACTTGCTTATTCTTTAGTAACCTTTGGCTGGCTGTACTAAAGGGGTTACCCAAAAATAGAAATGAATGTGACAGTAACAATAGGCTCCAAACGTTCAATTTTCCCTCTGAATCTATCTTTCAATTAATTTATTAGTTTCCTAGCAACCCATCTCAATTTTCTATTCTTACAAGTAATGCTTCTTTCATTTCCTGCCGAGAAACATCCCTCTTTCAAAAGCAGCTGAGATTTAATTTCTTCCTGTGGCGTTTGAATCCCATTATGCATTCCTCTTTTGCTTCTCTTGTGCAGCTCTGTGTTTTAGTTCTGAATACAGAAGATAACAAAAGCACTTGAAACTCCCAACTTCAAAATAGGATGTGTGGGATGGTGAGGCATACACAAATAACAAAGCACTGTTACTATAACACATCCGAGCCCACTAGAATATACTGTACAGTGAAATCAGAATCAACCCAGCTGCACTTCATGAATTAGTTTCCATTTTCAGCTTACTACATAGTGTAAACTACACAAGATTTTCTACAAACTGTTTTAAAACATACATTAAAGCATATATTAAAATAATAACCAGGGTTTAACAAATAACGCTAACTAAATAAGATCTTCAGTAATGAACTACCTAAAATATTGTGCTTAAAAATATATAGCAGACCTTTTTGACACATGAATGGGAATTTTCTCAAAATATCTTGAATAATATTATTTTATATGAAGGGCAGCAGAAAAAAAGAATCTGGCCCAACTAACTTCGGCCTTGGAGATCAAACCCAAAATCTGTTAATGTTTTCTAGATCAGTTTCAGATTAACGATTACCAAATTTTGTTTGTGTTCACATAAAATGCTAAGCCATATTTTGGGTAATAATGATTTCTTGAATAAATCTTGATCAAATAAATATGATACAATAATAAAGTGATTACAAATATCACTAGCTGAGTTTATCCAATAAACTACAGACAGTCCTCATTTAACAATCATTTGTTATGTGATTGCTCAAAATTACAACAGTGCTGAACAAAGGATCTTACAACCCATGCCTAAAGTTACAGCCATTGTAGTCTTACAGGATTGAGATCTGGGTGCTCATATAACTCTCATTTGTAATCTTCCTGACTAGCTTCCCTCGAAAGTCAATGGGAAACTGATAGGGAAGGCCACAAACAATTGCTGGCTGTTGAAAGACGCCTTCTGAGGACTGGCTAAAAATGATCTGACCTGAAATCTGAATGATTTTTGCACAGAACCTTTGCAACACGCGGCTATGACAGTCAGCCCCAGAAGCCAGAGGGAGTCCTCTTGTCTTTGGGGACTCGGTGAAAATCCCTGTGCTGCAAACACTCCATGCCAAAATCCTGTTCGGATTTCAAGATGGATGCAGAAACAAAGGGATCAGAACAAAAGGGCTGCCTGCCAGAAGGATTCAGCCTCATATGGAACCACGTCCAGAGGGACTCAGCCCCACATAGAACAAAGTCTCTCTGACAGGTAGCTCTTTCACTCTGTCTACTTTAACAATCCAGGCGATCACTTAATGACCTCATGTATGAGCACCAGGATTGTAGTCGTTGAGTAAAGCCGTCACATGAATTCTCATTCACTCAACAAAGATTTCAGTAAGCTGAGGATAACTTGTAAAGAAGATAACACATTTAACTGAATATTTTATTTTTTGTGTTGAGAATCTATATTTTGTAACAGTATGTTATGTGAATCTAGTCTTATGAAGTCATTGTGGTATCAGTATTCTACAAGACTATTTCTTTGAGAAAGAGAACGATGATAAATACAGTACAAACCAATGTAAGCTATTATATCTCCATTAAAAAAAGTAACAAATCAACAAAAAATGTAAATTCTAATTCAAATAATTTTGTTTTCATATTTCATTTATATTTCATTTATAACTTAAGATTGGTAGAAACTTTCAAAAAATTAAGAGGGATTTTATAGTTTAAAACCATTCAGTGGAACTGGAATTTCAATGGCATATGGACAGATGTCATCATTCAACCTCAACAAAACGAGAATCAGCTGGATATCATAGTTGACAAACAAACTACAAATATCACTAAAAATAAGAGGAGGAAAGTGTGTTGGATATATTCATCATTTGAGTTATTTATGAAAATAATAAAGATGGGAAACAGATAGATAGTAGATAGTCAGTCCAGACTAAAATGTTGTAATGATAAAACCCACAAAACAAAACAGAAGGTCATTAAACAAATAACAAACATTAGCCCCAGACCTGGGACCAAGCCAGATTTTCAAAGCTTTCCAAAATCCTAGGAAAGAGTTGGTTGGCTTTATCTTGATAAGGGAGGACAAACTGATCAGGACATGAGGAACCCACCATCTGTCTCCATCAGTGGTGTGAACTATAACTTGGTTTTCTCATAAAATCACTGTCTTTGGGTTATAAGATTCAGAAATGCACAAAATAACAGATTACCAAGAATTCAACTGCAACATATAAGGCTTTTAAAAACATATTATTTTTGTAATTATAGCAAAATTGGCATATTTCAATAAAGTACTATGCTTGCTTTCCAATATTTCCCCGTTTCTCTGAAAATACGACCTACCCTGAAAACAAGCCCTAGCCCGATTTTCATACTTGCACTTAATATAAGCCCTACCCCAAAAATAAGCCCTATTAAGTCCTGCTCAGCATCTGGTTGTACAAGGTGGGGCAAAACACAGGTGTAAAAATTAAGCTAGGACAGGAATGGGGAGTGGAACTGCTCCATGTGCCCTGCACCTGCTCACCTCAGAACTACCGCAACCAGGCGTCCCGTGCCCCAACACCTGTTGCACTGTTGCCCAACTTTTTTTGTAGTCACAGGATGCTGCATGGCTGGTTGTGCTGCTACTGCTGCTGCTGCTCAAGGCAGAATGCTGTGAGCTTTGTTATGATGGTGCCACTGCTCCTGGGGGGACACCGCATGGCATGTCGCACCAGTGCTATTGCTCACACACGCAATAGCACAACATGCCACAAAGCCTTTGGTCACAAGCAGCCCCATGGCATCTGGCGTACGAGTGGCCTTAGTGGATGCAGAAGATGTCAAAACACAGGTGTAAAACAGGTGCTGGGGTGTGGGAAGTATGGCTGGAGTTGTCCTAAGGTAAGCGGGTATGACATCCCCTGAAAATAACACTGGGGGGGGGGAGTATTTAGGGGCCAATAAGAAAATAAGACAGGTCTTATTTTGGGCAAAACACTTGCAAAATCTTTAAATTTGCTGAGTCTCATGTACAACTAGGATAAATTTCTAATTCAATTCAATTCAATTCTAAGTCTCTTATTCTGTGCTGCCTCTTTTCTCCCTTGATCCTTTATAGATTGTGCTCCATCTTCCTGAGAAACTGCTGCTTCATTGTAGTCCCTGTCACACCAGCTCCCGTCCCCTCCCCTCAATGATTACCCATTAAAACTAATTTGCTCAATTTTTCTTTGACAGTTTTGTCTTGTCATATATTGTTCATTATTAAGAAGATATCTTATGTTGGAATCATCACACTATTTTATTTTATTTTATTTATTTATTTATTATTTTATTTTATCATTTTATTTTATATTTTATTTTATTTTATTTTATATTGCATTTAGGCTACCACCTACACAAATGCATGTATTGCTGAAAATGAAGACTTTATATTACTGGTTTAACTGAATATTTATATGTGAAAGCTGTTTTCTACTCAACAGTGTACTGTATATTGAAACATTTTTCTCAGTAATTGGTCTCCATTGGTGTTGACAAGATGGGAGAGATCAAGTCTAGAATTCTTTATTTATGAATTAATCGAGGGATAGATTCACACAGACACACACACACCTTATTTAATATCTACATGAAACCTCTGAGTGAAGTCATTAGTAAGTTTAGGATCTAGTGTCACCAATATGTGACGATACATTTCATCCCTAGGCAGTGCAGATGAAACTGTCAAAGTACTGTCTAGCGCATGATGGTGAACCATGAAAACTTCAGTTCAATCAGAAGTTGGCAAATGAAAAGTTTCCAACCTCCAGAAAGCCTGCCGGGAGGGGGGGGGAGATTTTCACTCTCCCCAAGAATAAACTATTGCATGCTGGGAGCAGGAGAGGGTCACGTCTAGAATTATTTATTTATGAATTAGCATGCACACATGCATGGGGGGAGCACACATGAAATTGGGGGTGTGGGCATGCACACACATGACCCTTCCCAGGCACCCACCCATCCCTTTTGGCATGCGAACCAAAAAATATTTGCCATCACTTGTCTAGCGTATCGGGATCTGAATGAAGAAGAAAAGACTCAGTCTCAATCCTGACAAGACTGGGGATCTTCCATCGTTGTTAATGGACAGGATTGGACTTTGATAGGGTTAGGGTTAAGGTTAATTCAAGTCTGGTGTACAACCTGGTGGTCATAGAGCGGTGTTTCCCAACCTTGGCGAATGCTGGCTGGGGAATTCTGGGAGTTGAAGTCCAGATCTCTCCAAGTTGCCAAGGTTGGGAAACACTGTCATAGAGGATTCATAACTCCTATTCAAAAAGCAGATGGCAGCTGTAGTGAAGATGGTCTTTGTGCAAGCACATCTAATGCACCAGTTATTCCCTTTCCTGGATTAGGAGCTCATTTAGAAACATGCCTCACAGGTGGCATTCGCCTCACCATTGAATTACTGTCATGCACTCTACATGAGAGTCCCTTGAAGACCCTTTGGAAGCTTCTGTTGTTCAAGGATGCAGCAGCATGGACAGCACTGAGCATCCTTCAAAATCTCCACAAAAGATTGAAATATGCTCCCAGACATTTGGGGAACTCTTGGGCAAAATGCTGGCAGATTGCATGTTGTATCTTGTGTTCTTTTATCTTTTTCTTCATTAGCACACAATCACATACACGCTTAGGCATAAATAGTGACACATATGCTACAAGTACTGTATTTTTTGGAGTACAAGATGCACCTTTTTCCTCCCTAAAAGAGGCTGAAAATTTAGGTGCGTCTTATACTCTGAATGCAGGTTTTCTGAAGCTTTTCCCCCCCAGCCCTAACTAGGTGCTAACGATCTTCCCAGCTCTTATCTTGCAGGTTCTTTCATTGTTATTGCCTGCAAAGAATGTTTTCCAAGCCCTAAGTCTTTTCATTGCTCTAACTTTCCAGCCCTAACCAGGTGCTAACAGTGTTCCCTGTTCTTACCACTTGCAAGCTCTTTCATTGTTATTCTCTGCTAAGAATGTTCTCCAAGCCTGTCTTTGCAGTTTTTTTTCATTGCTCTAACTTGCTCCAAATGTTTATTTCCAGCCCTAACCAGGTGCTAATGATGCTCCCAGCTCTTACCCGCTTGTAAGCTCTTTCACTGTTACTCTCTGTGAATAATGTTTTCCAAACCCTGTCTTTTTAGTTTTTTTAAATTGTTCTACTTGTTTCAAATAAGTTTCTTTCCACCCTAACCAGGTGCTAACAATGTTCCTAGCTCTTACCAGCTTGCAAAATCGTTCATTGTTACTCTTTGCAAAGAATGTTTTCCAAGCCCTTACTCTTTGCAGGTTTTCTTTTCATTGCTCTAATTTGCTCCAAATATTTCTTTCCAGCCCTAACCACCTCCTAACAATGCTCCCAGCTCTTACCGACTTGCAAGGTCTTTCATTGTTATTCTCTGCAAAGAATGTTTTCCAAGCTTTAAGTCTTTACAGGTTTTTTTAATTGCTCTACTTGCTTAGAATTTTTCTTTCCAGTCCTAACCAGGTTCTAACAATGTTCCTAGCTCTTACTGGCTTGCAAGCTCTTTCATTGTTACTCTCTCCAAATAAGTTTTTTTTAAAGCCCTAACCACAGGATAAAATAATGTGCTGAAACTGACCAGACTAAGGATGCTAGGCAGATGAATATCTGTTAAGCAGATTCTTTTCCCTATTTTCCTCTCCAAAATCTAAGGTGCGTCTTATACTCCGCCGCATCTTATACTCTGAAAATTACAGTACTTAGAGATAAATAACCACATAGTTCTTGCCAGACTAGTACTTTGCTGCCCATCTAGCTTTGTAGTCCTATTTTCCACTGATGTTAGTGACAAGTCTAAGCTAATAGATATTATTGTTTCTTAGTGACATCCAATTCAATATTGTTTCTCATTGATATTGCTAACTGGGCAACTAATTAATTATATGAAGCCCACTTGCATGCTTTAATGTTAAATTTCCTGATTTAACTAATCATCTGGTCATGGATTTCTATTTCTATGAGAAGGTTTGCAGAGGTAGACAATTCCATCCAATGATATTGTTCTGTGGTTAGTTTCATACTATTGGAAGGAGAGTAGAACACAGTAAAAATGAAACAGATTTAACCTACCGGTACTACAGATAATCATGCTATTGTTTCCTCACACCCTTATTTTAAAAATGTACTATGTAGATTTTATCCCTTGGTAATTATTTTTAGCACAAGGCAGTAGAAGCAAATCCTATTCTAATTCTGTATTCAATGATGTCACAATTAAAATTAGAAACTCAGCATGTGGGCAAGGCTTTTTAATTCATTACAATATTATAATAGCCATAGAACATAGGAGTCCTATGTTTGCCTTCCCCGAATTTCCTGGGTATTTTCATTGAGAAAATTGGGGGATTTTTATGCACATACTAATTTTACAGTAATTTGGATTAATAACAGTGGTATTTGAAGAAGATATTATAGATTTAGAATGCTTTTTTAATCTCTCCAGTTTAACAGCATTAAAATGACTTTCAAGTTTTCATTCACTCAATAATTATTCCTTTAAACTAAAACAAATTGACACTGGAGCTAATGTGAATTGTGCTAATCATATAGTAGACTTATAATTGTCTGACCAAGAGAGAACAATCTGCAAATAGCAGATTCCCTTTCTTGCAGCTCCTGGAGCCTCCATTATTACATTCATGAGTGAGGCTACTAAAAATCAATGTGATAATTTCCCCTCACGTTTTCCCATAATTTTGAAGTACCGTTAACATGAAGCAACATAATTTAAGAAAGTTAACAAACAACAAAAAAGAAGATATAGAAGACATTAGCCTTAGTCTCCAAAATAGAAGACATTGGCCTTAGTTGCGTCCTTTTCTCTTTCACAGTAACAAAAAATTCCAACGTGTTCAAGCATGAAATAGTTTCTCTTTGATTTTTAGGAAAACAAGTAACAAACATACCTCCACAAAGAACTCTCCAACACTTTGCCCATATCAGTGTGGTAATATTTGGTAAGGATCAGAATTACCTAAAAGAAAACACGCAAAAAGAAAACTAAACTATACATATACACATACTTAAATTATGCATATTAACATGCAATAAAATAAATGAACTTATAAGACTTAAATTCTAAGAATTATTAAGTTATCCATTGTTATCCCTGCTTTTTAAAAAAGCTGAGCATTGCTACTTTGCCTTTTTGTGATCAGAGACATATTGAAGGGGCTAACTGCCAAACAGACAAATCTAGGTTTGCACTGTAAACCAAGAATGTCTCAGAAAATCAGCAGAACTTATTGATGCAGCTATTAGTTAGAATTATGAAATTAAATGGATTTATTCCTTGCAAAGTATACAATGAACAGATACAGATTTTTTTAAAAATAACATTGTAAGTAAACTATAATTACACTTCTACTCTTTAGATGCATTCTCACATAATGCTAAGCTATCATGTTGTTTGTCTGTTTCTTATACCTGAACTCATTCCATAAATAAAATTGAGAGGTTTTTTTCCTGGCAAAACATCTTTTGAATCCTTAGCTTAGAGAATGTGGTATGTTCACAATGTAGTTTCTCAAGATAGCTGAAGCAGAACCTATGGTTTATCTCTGAATTGCTTGTATTTCTTATTTAAGCCACCTACCAAGGAAAAGAGGTGGGAGGCAAGGAGAGCTCACTTGTTCTCAATGAAGTTTTTCCAAAATTAGCTCTTTGGTTATGTTCTGCTTGGTAACAAGTATTACTTAATGCCCCCACCCTGTTTTTAAGACTGGCTGCCTACCCTTTCAGCTCTACATCCAGTAGAATAAAAGAGATTTCAAAAGCAAGAAAAAGTAGGGGTTGAACATAATTTGAGCATCACAATACCTAGAAAATTGATAGACGTTGATCTTTCAATATACAGAGAAACTTTCCTTTTTTTCACTGTTCTTTTTATGTGGTTCAGTGGAAATCACATAAATATGTGCTCAAATCAACTACTGTATTACAATGGGATTTCAGTAGGGTGATGTCACTGGTTTTTTTTCTATGAGAACTTTAAAGATGAATATCTAGCTCAGTTCTGGAAGGCAATTGTCCTGTTGATCTGTCCCTGAATCAGATCTATATTTTCTCTAAATATCGGCTTTGCTGTATTAACTATTATGGATCCTTATTGTTCAATGTCAAAGGAACTCGGGACATACATATTTCTTTTTCAAAATTAGTTCTATTCTTTTGAAGGAAAACAGATACAACTCTTTTGGTCGTGCCTTATCAGAGTCTCACATATCACAGGTTCTAATATCTCAATGAAAATCTAGTTCTACAGCATGAACCTATAGTTTCTGTTTTGTACTGACCAAATTTGGTGCTTGATGGCACTTTTTCCTCCCGAGATTGAGATGTAGCTTATGAAACTATGCAGTAATTCCACAACTCTGTCTCATAACTGCTCATCACTCAAGAGACCCAGCATTTGGATCTAGGAATGCATATGAACTATCAGACAGATGCTTATTTTTAGCAGCACTCTGGTTAAATGTTTAATTTAGTCAGCTTAATCAGTGTTGGTGTTAATTATATTACTGCAGGATAATGAGAAGTGAGGAGAGTGAGGAAATTGAGTAGGGTGAAAGTGATAGATGACTGAAAATTGCAAGTATCTTTAAATGAGTCCCAGAGGGAAGGAAGAGATTGGTGAAGTAAGTCAAATGAAAGAAAAGGTCAACCAGGTTGGCGATACCAGTTCCTGCCCCATACCCACAAGAGAACTGAACTGGAAAGGACTGAGGTCTTGGCTGTAACCGAAGTACCAACAAGGAATAATTCAAAACTACATGGAAGCAGCTGCAGAGGACAACAGAGCAATAACCATTAATGGCACAAAGCAACAAAGATCAATGTTAGAGGGTGGAATCTGGTTTTGCCGGAAATCAAGGAGAGCAAGGAGAACAAAAGTGGAGATTTTCAATTGGCTTCTTCAGAAAAGAATTCATGGAGACCAGCGACATGGAGAAAGAAAAGAATGGCAGGGAGAGAAGGAATACCATGGCTGAAGAAAGGAACTGACCCAGAAGAAGAGCTAGTTTAATCAAATCTAGACTTGGACTTTTCAGATCACATGCTAGAGATGCAGCTGAGAAGTACTGAAATGTTCTTTCCTCTCATTATGATTTTACTAGGTAATGTACGATACTGCATGGACAGCAGGGAAAAGCTCCTCGAAAGGTTTGGAGGAGGCTAGCTATGAAGGCAAAAGAAAGTGGAATAAGTATTCAGGTCGACAGACAGGACCTTGAATATCAGGAGTTATGTTGTATCTGGTTAATACAATATACGTTCTTATAAGCGTGTAAACCAAAGAGTGGGGATGAATGGGGCATGTGAAGATAGATGGGAGAAATTGTTGTCTGTCTCTGGGGCTAAGGCAACTGGACGCCAAATTGGGACAGTGACAGGCAAGAGAAGTTCCAACACATCATCCTGGGCATGTTGCTGCAGAAGAAGGAGATATCCCAGTTCTAGGGCTGCATCATAATCAGGTTGCATCCGACTCTGATATGATGGTGGATGAAGATCTGGTAGATATTACTGAGATTTGGCTGGACAGTGATGACAATGTAGCCCTCTCAGGAAATTGTCTACCTGGCCTTCAGCCTATAGTAACTGCAGTGACATTGCTGGGGAGGGAAAATAACCATGGTAGTATGAGACATGTTATTTTTTACTTCCTAGCTGCTGAGAGTAGGAATAGATAAAGGAACAGATAATTAGCCACTTTAAGAATTTGGTGGAAGGAAATTTCATACAGCAGGAGAATGGAGAAGGAGAGAGAAATTGCTCATAGGGCACAAATTTCATCTCAGGTTGAGAGTCACATTTAAGATCCAATAAACAGGGCATACTTTCAAAATACTGGTGGACCCAGGGTAAAGTGTGGCTTAATTATAACATTGACTTAAGACACTCATTCTAATTCAAAAAGAATTAGAAATTAAACAGAACAGTCAAACTTGACTGAATTTGAAAAGTTTGCGACACAACATTCAGAAACTCTGTTTATAAAACATTATTGAAATATGACTTACAAACTGAAAAAGAATTTTTTGGGTTGGTTGTAGTAAAATGAAATAAAATACTTTTTAAAAAGAAAACACGACTTAGAAAATCTGGACTACATAAAATTGATAATAAATTAATTTCCCCTTTGCACTATTAAGAAAACTAATTTAAAAGTGAAATTGTACATATGACATAAATGATTGGTTTGCGTTAACATATAATAAAGATATGTTTTTATGGCAGATGTTCCTGCTTTTTCTTAATTTTCTTAATTTTTCCTTTATATATAATTTATTTTAAATTTAAAACCATATTATTTAAGCATATCTTTTTAAATATCCAGAAGAGTATTTGGCTGCTATTTTTAAAAAGAGTAATAAAATACACCAGATATAAATTAAGTCATTGCAAATAATATCCTGAATGTATGTTAGTGATTTGGTATTTGAGTTGCTTTATAAATCCAACCTCTTT
Organism: Erythrolamprus reginae; assembly: GCF_031021105.1. NCBI lineage: Eukaryota > Metazoa > Chordata > Lepidosauria > Squamata > Dipsadidae > Erythrolamprus > Erythrolamprus reginae. The sequence continues at coordinate 147,035,582 of NC_091952.1, read as the reverse complement.
TTGAAAAAAAAAGAGTACCAATACTCAACTCAATATATCTACAGCTATGGAAATTACATTATCATTTCATCTTTATATAAAAGATGAACAATAGTCTTTAATTTTATTTTTTTTAAACACAGCTGTCTGCTTTTACATGATAGTGTGCAGTGATTCCACAAAATTTGAATGAATTAGTTGTGGCAGTTGCCTCCCAAAATTCTTGTCTAAAATGATGTCATTAATCTGGAAAAGCACAAAAAAATGAAATAACCAACACAGAATGCCTCCAGATTATGATATAACTGCCTCAATTTTAAGACACGTTGTTTTTGGTCAGATGGATTTTAATTGGTATTGGCATTTCTGGAGATCTTTCTAATACTTTTGCCTCCGAAATCATATTCTTCAAAAACTATCATAAAATGTAATAGGATGGGAACTGAATTCTAATTTTCATGAGTGTTAGCACACCTGTCATCCAAATGAGATATCCTAGACGGAGGCTCTCAAAATGTGGTTCCACTCTTACATGCCCAAGAGAAAGCTTGTGTCTCTTTGTGTGCAGGTGGGCATACATGTCTATTTGTAAGCATCAAATGTTGAGGGTGGGGGTGGGGCCTGGAGAAGTCCCAATGTGGTCATGTATCATGGAAATCTGGGATAAGCAGGAAGATTCCCCTACTATCACAATCCAGAAGAGGGCAAAATTGTATTCCTAGAGTTACATGGGGGAATTAAAAAATGATCTTAGCCCAGAGAGATTTAAATGGCCAAATATACTGACAGCTAGGAGATCATGAAACTGATATGAAAAATGGGGTTCTTGTCTCGAACAGTGGGGGGAGGGAGGAACAGAGGAAATCTCATTGTTTTTCTAGAGCCCTGTTTGGAGCAGCCCCTCCCTCAGAGCTACTAACTTATTCCAACCAATTTCCGAAGCAACGGCATTTGTATGGCTTAATAAACTGAAGCATGCAAAACCCAAGAAAACGTGATTCTCATTCGCCTATACATGTCTACATTTGATTATCTACATTAGATTATATTATCAGTTAATTCATTCATTAATCTAATAATTAATCAATTCACCAATCTAATAATTAATAAACAATTAATAAAAATTAATTAATTAATTAATATTTTATTAATTGTTTATTAATTATTATATTAGATTACATTTGATTAGACAACATTAGATTGTCTACAGTCGACTTCTCCCCGTTTCCAAGAGGTCTGTAAGGGGCGTGCATAAGCGCACCCCTGTGCCTACCGTCCCTGTCTTATTGTCCTCTTTTATCGTTACTTTTTACTTACGTTATGTTAATACAAACTTCTGCTACCCTCTACACGTTTGACAAATAAAATAAAATAAATGTCAGCCTTTCTTTCCCCGGATTGGAAGCCTTTGAGGTCTGCCTGACCAGTTGAGAAGGGAGCTTAGCTTTCCAGACGACTGGGGGAAAACCTTCGCTAAGCTTCCGAGAGGTATCCGTGCGACCCCCCCTTGTTCCCTTCCCCACCCAAAGGTGGCACGTCACTCCTCCCCCTCCCCCTGCCCGCTGCCGACGGGGGCGCCATGAGGACTCCGCTCTTACAAGCAGGAAAGTCCGCAGCTCGCGGGGAGACCGCAGATGGCCAGGCGAGCGGCGCCGACGGAAAGCACTTACGCTGCTATTGTCGCCCGTCCAATGCACCATGGCTTGGTTGTGAGCCGCGTCCCCTTTGAGGACGAAAGAGGTGCTGAACAGGGAAGCCGCCTCCGGGGCTCCCGCGGCACGGTCGCGCAGGCCCTCCTCCTCCTCCGCCTCCCGCGGGCTCTGCCGTCTCTGGCGGTACAGCCAGTCGTGGGGACGCGCCGCCCGGGAGGCATCTAGCGCGAGCAGCGAGAAGAGCAACAACGGCAGCGGCAGCCTCAGCGGCATCCCGAAACTCCAGGCTCCCACCACTTTGCCGGAGAGCTGCTGGCGCCCCGCTCGGCCTCCGCTGCGCTGCCGCCGGCCAAAGCCCGGAGTCTGGCAGATGAGCGAGCGCGAAGGAGGCTGAGCCCGAGACGGAGGGAGGGAGCGTCGCGATGTGGCGCTGCGTGGGAAACAACGTGCCCGAGCCTCCACGCCCAGTTAAAGGAGCAGCGCTGCCCTCTGCCGGCGCTCCTTTAAATGGCGCTTGCTGGATGCCGAAGACTAGACCAGACGGTGGGCTTGAGGCTCCCGGGACAGACGAGAGACTGCGCAATTTTAGCCGCGTGAGGAAAACGTGGCCAAGCAATTGTCAGCCCTTGGGTGACAATCTCGCTCTGGCGGTCGGTTTGAAGCGTTGGAGTGCCACTTTCTGAGAGAAATAATCGCAACCCATTCCCAAGGGGCAAAATCATCGAATATCAAACACATTATTCCGATGATAGAGCGGGTATTATTTGAACTTGACTGAGAATTATCTTGTGAGGGATAATATAGGGAGGTTGCTAGTTCTGTGGGAAAGATTCAGACTTCAATCCATTTAATTTGTATTGGATTTAGCATTTAGCATTAAGACTTATATACCGGGTCACAATGCTTTACAGCCAGTCATGGGCTCTTCCCCCCACGTGTGGGAGGACGCCATCCGGCCAGTGGAAATGGCCCAGGAACGGTACGACCGATAGATTTCAGCCTAGAAACAGCACGACGGACAGATTCCCTGAAAATTGCTTTTTTTTTTGCTTCTGCGCATGCATGGGAGCAAAAATCGTGATTAAAAAAATCCCAGTGCATTGGCTATTTTTGCCATTTTTGCTTCCGCACATGTGCAGAAGCAAAAATCCCAACTGTTTTTGCCAAAAATCAGATATTTTTGCCATTTTTTGCTTCTGTGCATACGCGGAAGCAAAAAGCCCAGCAAAAATAGCCAAAATCTTGCGAGATTTTACTTGCTGCACATGCACAGAAGCCAAATCTCACATAAGGTATGAGGAGCGCTCACGCCGGCCAATGAGGACCATCTGGGTAGCGCGGTAAGTGGCTGCCTGCCGCTATTTACAACCTCTCTAAGCAGTTTACAGAGAGTAAGCATGTTGCGGCCAACAATCTGGGTCCTCATTTTACTGACCTTGGAAGGATGCAAGGCTGAGTCAATCTTGAGTCTACTGAGATTCCGTCTGCCAAACTGCTGGCAGCCGGTGATCAGCAGAAGTAGCTTGCAGTACTGCACTCTAACCACTGCACCACCGAGGATTGTTCATCAAAGCCCAGAATGTCCTCAATGACTTCCACCTATGATTTCATCCTTAAAGCAACCTTCTGAAGTAGGGTATGCTGGGAGTAGCAGGATTTAGCATTTCAGTTTTTTGTTGTCAAGCCTGTAAAAAAAAACCCCAACCCTGCAAGATAAAGATTTCATCATTCCAGCATTTAGGGTCTTGCTGTAATAAGAGGCAGTCCTGAACTCCCAGCAGAAGAGCAAGTAGAAAATACGATGAAATCAAGATACCAATCAGAAAGCCATTAACATTAATGGCTATTATACACTTCTTTGGATTAAAATACTGAACTCAAGAACTAGATGACAATAATGATTCATGAAATTAATCTTAATTTTTCTTCCAGCTGTCTACTGATGTCATCAATGCACCTTAAAACCAGTATTGGGCTGCCCCTGCTATGCCTGGGATTGCTGATCTGTTAGCAGAAACAGCGATGTGTGTGCTCCTGAGTCTTCGGAGAGGGGCGGCATGCAAATGTAATCTAATAAAATAAATAAATTTGTGCGTCTCCGCTGTGCCCTACACGCTCCTGCGCACCCCCATGCAAGAATTTGCTTCTGCACATGCACGGAAGGAAAGAAATTGGCGAAAATCAGTGATTTTCAGTTATTTTCAGCCTTCTTTGCTTTGGTGCATGCGCGGAAGCAAAGAAATCAATGCAAACCACCAAAATCTCATGTGTGCAAACATCCTTGCGTGAGATTTCAGCAATTTTCACGGATCTCTTTGCTTCTGCGCCTGCACGGAAACAAATTCTCACATGGGGGGCATGTACCCACCACTACACGTGCCTGCCCCCATGTCAGCCTCCGAGACCGATCCGGTAGGGAAAGTTAAGTGTGGCCCTTCACTGCTTAAAACTCTGAGTAAGAATTGTGCACCATGAATATGTTCCTGTGCAAGAAAAACTAAAGAAGAAAATGCCGTCTCATAACACAAGTATAATCTACTACACTAAAAGCTGCTTTATTTGTAAAGTTTTTAATTATTCCAAAAAGACCAATTCTAAGGCCATACAAGTCCCATTCCATGCATTAAAATATCAAAATAAAAATATAGCAAAGCCAACTTACTACCATATAACACAATAATATTGCCTAGATGGGATCCTATTGGGCTATATCTGTTTTGGATCATGCTTTAAATATAATTTATTTCTCCATATTGTTGAATTATTGCTGATAAATATTGACGATATATTGTAAATAATTATCAGATATAATTCTTTTTCCTTTTCTATAATATTTATTTTCTGAATTATTTTACTGTTTGTATTCTTAAGGTCTTTTTTCTATGCAATCAGTTTTCACACAATTTCAAGCAAGCACAAGTCCCAAAATTCTTCACAGCCATGGTTTTGCATTAAGTTACAGGCTGCCCATTTCAACGGTTATTTCTTGAACCTGCCCTAGCTCTTATTTTGTGAGGCCAAAACGAGGTTAGCCATTATACAATCTGGACTATTTAGTATTTTTAAAATTATACACAATGAGCCCTGGGACTCTCACTCATGAGACCACCAGTGCAACATATTTATTTATTTATTTATTCGATTTTTATGCTGCCCTTCTCCTTAGACTCGGGGCGATTTACAACATGTTAGCAATAGCATTTTTTAACAGAGCCAGCATATTGCCCCCATAATCCGGGTCCTCATTTTACACACCTCGGAAGGATGGAAGTCTGAGTCAACCTTGAGCCAGTGGTGAGATTTGAACCGCTGACCTACAGATCTACAGTCAGCTTCAGTGGCCTGCAGTACAGCACTCTACCTGCTGTACCACCCTGTCTCATATCTTGCTTTACTGGGCAACTGGGCAGCATCATTTGTGAGTCACAATCAGGGCTTGGGTTTTGGAGATCTCTGCTATCTCTTCAAGTGAGGGAATTGTCTGCGGGGGATGCCCCTCTCCATCAGCATCATTTCTATGACCCATCTCCTCCCACTTATGACTGTAACTTGTTGCTTGTATTCATACGTTTTTTATTAATATTGTTTCCTGACTGCTTATTTGACCCCTATGACAATCATTCAGTGTTGTACCTCATGATTTATGACAAATGTATCTTTTTCTTTAATGTACATTCTGAACATATGCACCAAAAAAAAAAAAAAGACATTGAAACTCTAGAGAAAGTGCAGAAGAGAGCAAACAGAATGATAAGGGGAGTGGAAACTGGGACATATGAAGAAAAGTTGCAGGAACTGGGCATGGCAAGTCTAGCGAAGAGGAGGCCCAGGGGGGACATGATAGCTGTCTTCAAATACCTGAGGGGCTGCCACAGAGAGGAGGGGGCCACACTGTTTTTCAAAGCACCAGAGGGCCAGACAAGGAACAACGGATGGAAGCTGACCGAGGAGAGATTTAACCTGGAAATAAGGAAGAACTTCCTGATAGTGAGAGCAATCAACCAGTGGAACGGATTGCCTGTGGATGTCGTGAATGCTCCAACACTAAAGGCTTTCAAGGGGAGATTGGACTGCCATTTGACTGTGGTGGTGTAGTCCTCGGAGAGAGGTGGCATATAAATCTAATTATTTATTATTATTATTATTATTATTATTATTAATAATAATAATAATAATAATAATAATAATAATAATAATAATAATAATGTCCTGCCCAAGCAGGAGGTTGGATTAGATAAACTACAGGGTCCCTTCCAACTTAATCAATCAATCAATCAATACCTTGTGTGTCCAATCACACTTGGCCAATAAAGTACAGTGGTACCTCTACTTAAGAACGCCTCTACTTAAGAACTTTTCTAGATAAGAACTGAGTGTTCAAGAATTTTTTGCCTCTTCTTAAGAACCATTTTCTACTTAGGAACCCGAGCCCGGAAAAATTTCCCAGGAAATTTGAGAGCGGCACAAAGGCCCAGCTAGTTTCCTGCCATTTCCCCTTTAATCGTGGCCATCTTGGGCTTTTCTGGGCTGCAAGAGAAGCCTTTCGGTGGTGCTTAAGGAGGCTTTGGCAGTCCAGAGCGAACAAAGTATTTTCCTTTCTCTGGGTGCTTGGAGAAGGAATAAACCACTGCCAGCACCCAGAGAAAAGAAACACTCCCTTCGCTCTGGGCAGTGACTGTCCTCCTCTTCTTCCTCTTCCTCCTCCACCCAAATTCCAAGTTTTTATTTCTTTCCTAATGGGTTTGCATGCATTATTTGCTTTTACATTGATTTCTGTGGAAAAAATTGTTTCTACTTGCAAACCTTTCTACTTAAGAATTTGGTCACGGAACGAATTAAGTTCTTAAGTAGAGGTACCACTGTATTCTATTCTATCCTACTCTACTCTAAAGAGGCTGGGGGCAGTGGTGGGTGGGACAGGCAGAATTGGCAGCCAGGAATATCTCATTTTCACATGCACCACTGCCACTGCACCGAGCTCCAGGCTGAAAAGACCAGGGACAGTGGCAGCATGTGGAGCAGGCAGCAGGGAGGAGGAGGCAGCCAGGAGCATCCCATTTTCACACATGTCCCTGCAGTCACTCTGCTGCTGAGCTCTGGGCTGAAGAGGTCAGAGACAGTGGTGGGTGGGGTGGGGAAGCAGCGGCAGCCAGGGAGGGATCCTATTTTCACTCCCCCTCCCCAATCTCTTTGGCTTGGAGCACCACTTGGCAACAGTGACAGCGGCAGCAGTTGGTTGTGTGAAAATGAGATGCCCTTAGCCACTCCCTCCTACCTACCTACTGTCGCTGTCGCTGACCTCTTCAGCCGAGTTCACCACAGCGGTAGCATTGGAGTGTGTGAAAATGGGATGCACATTTCCACTCCTAATGCCACTACTATCCCAGGCCTCTAATGTAGCCTCTGGGCTTGCACTGTACTGACCACTCGTGCATTCACTTGCTCTTTCCATCTCGTCTCAGCTGACACTTACCTGCCTGCTGGAAAGGGAAGAGAAGAGGGGCAGAGGAACAGGGATGGGGAGAAGGGAAGATGGAAAGAATGGAAGGAACAAAAGGGAAGTGAAGGAGGAAAAAAGGGAGACAGGAAGTATCAGGAATCAAAAAAAGATGATGGGAGGGGAAGATAGATTTCTATTGGTTAATTGCATTAACCATTAGGAATTTTCTTAGTTCTAGATTGCTTCTCTCCTTTGTTAGTTTCCATCCATTGTTTCTTCTCTTGGGTTTTGGTACTTTGGAAAAGTTTGATTCTGTCTTCCCCCAAATATTGGAACACTACTATCATGTCTTCCCAACAATGTTCCCTCTAATTTTTTTTCGGTGTGGGCAGAAAAGTATAGGGACTGGGCGGCATAGAAGTATAAATAAACAAACAAACAAATAAATAAACAAATAAATAAATAAGAAAAAAAATTCCCTTCTTTTTTATTAAAAGAAATTAATAATAAAACAAAACCAAAATCTAGTACTATTATTACAGTGGTCCCCCGATCATTGCGAGGGTTCCATTCCAGGACCCCTCGCAATGATCGGTTTTTCACGAAGTAGCGCTGCGGAAGTAAAAACACCATCTGCGCATGCGCAGATGGTGTTTTTACTTCCGCCGCAACAGCGAGGAGCCGAAGATTGGGGTTTCCCCACCGCCCACGCAAACTCTTCGCTGCCGCTCGCCCGCCCTTCGCCGCCCACGCCGTTCGCTCGCGCCGCTTCCCAGCTGAGTCCTGAAGCCAATTCGCTTCAGGACTCAGCTGGGAAGCGGCGCGAGCGAACGGCATGGGCGGGCGAAGGGCAGGCGAGCGGCGGGCAGGCAGGCGGCGGACAAGCCGTTCGCTCGCGCCGCTTCCCAGCTGAGTCCTGAAGCCAATTCGCTTCAGGACTCAGCTGGGAAGCGGCACGAGCGAACGGCGTGGGTGGGCGAAGGGCGGGCGAGCGGCGGGCGCGCAGGCAGGCAGGCGGCGGACAAGCCGTTCGCTCGCGCCGCTCACTCGCGCCGCTTCCCAGCTGAGTCCTGAAGCCAATTCGCTTCAGGACTCAGCTGGGAAGCGGCGCGAGCGAACGGCGTGGGAGAGTGAAGGGCGGGCGAGCGGCGGGTGCGCGGGCAGGCAGGCGGCGGACAAGCGGCGGGCGGACAAGACAAGCGGCGGGCGCGGCAGCAGCGAGGAGTTTGCGTGGGCGGTGGGGAAACTCCTCGCTGATGCCCGCCGCTCGCCCTCCCGCCAGCAAGAGGGGGAAGACCCAGGGAAGCCGCCCAGCAGCTGATCTGCCCGGCGCATCTACGCATGCGTGGCCATAGAAAAAAAGGGCGCGCATGTGCAGATGGTGTTTTGACTTCTGGGTTGAAAAATCGCCATATAGCTGTTTCGCAATGATCGTACTATCTTCTCCTCTTTTTCCATCCCTGTCTCCTCCCCCCTTATGTGTGTGTGTGTGTGTGTGAACTCTTGAACCATTTCCAATAACAGGTGAGCTATTGGAAATGGTTCAAGAGTTCTCTCTCTCTCTCTCTCTCTCTCTCTCTCTCACACACACACACACACACACACAAACAGCTGGGGTTTTCTTTCTCTGTTATTATTTGGGCGCTTTTTACCATATGCTTTAAATCAAGAGTTATTTCTCTCTTTCTCTCTCCCCCTCTTTCTCTCTCTATCTTTTTCTCACTTTCTCCCTCTCTTTCTATCTCTCTCCCCCTCTTGCTCTCTTTCTGTTTTCTTTCTCTCTCCCTCTTTCTTTCTATCTCTCTTGCTTTCTTTCTTTTCTCTCTCTTGCTATCTCCCCCCCTTTCTCTCTCTCTTTCTCACTTACTTTCTCTCTCCCTCTCTCTGTCAGTGAGGGGGCTGCGAGAGCGCTTTCTCCGAGCGCTTCAGGAATGCCTGCCCTGCCTCTACTGCAGCCCCCTTGCTGAAAGCTCGGGACGAAAGCGCTCTCAGCGAAGGGGCTGCGAGAGGAGCGGGGCGGGCATTCCTGAAGCGCGTGGAGAAAACCCTCACTCGCAGCTCCCTGGCTGGGAGCGCAGAAGTGGGGAAGAAGTGGAGAACCTTCTCTCGCAGCCCCCGCTGCGGGAGAAGTTGCGCCCCAAGGCAGGAGGCGGAGGAGGAGCAGAGGGGGCGGATCGGGCGGGGGACAGCGCCGAGAGGCCAAGGGCACGAGGGGGCCAGAGGCACCGTGGAGAGGCAGGGATGGCTGCGGCTCCCTTCCCTTCTACTGCCGGCGCCTCCCCCCCCCGCGGGCTGGCAGGGGGATGGGGAGTGCGCGCCTGTGGAAAAGGGAGCGCGGGGGGGGTATTTTGGGGCACGCACGTGCGCAGCTTACGGGGAACACTGCTTCCCAATTCCCGCCCCCCATTAGACTAGACCAGAGGTAGGCAAATTTGGCTCTTCTATGACATGTGGACTTCAATTCCCAGAATTCCTCAGCTAGCAATATTGCCTACCCCTGGACTAGACATGCTCAATTCCTGTAACCATTCATTGTATGTTTTAGTTTCCTGTTTCTTAATCATTCTTGTTGTTGGAAAAAATATCCATCTGATTCAGTTCCAAGGCAGGAGAAAGGTACTAGAGACAAAATGGAGGCTGGACACTGATTGGAAAGAGGGTTTATTTATTGAAGCACATGAGTGGCTTTGGGCAACTGACCACATGGAGTTGAGAGTGAGGGGCTTTTATACCTTCTCTTGAGCTTTGCACTTTAATTTCCTGTTCCTCTGCAAGAACATGTATTCTATTGGCTGTTATAGGGGTCGTTGCTGGCTCTGTAGGTTGTCTGAGCTAAGTTTGGTTGAAGCCTGGAGGGTGATGCAATGTCCCCAGGCGATTGTGCCATGTGGTGAATTCTGCTGCTAGATAGTAGTGGGTTAATCCTATCTCTGTTCAGACCTTGCTGCAGGGAATTTGCTTATGAATAGAGCTATCCAGATCTCTTTATCTCTTAAGTGCTGACATCTCCTATGGGCTATTAAGGAAGATGGGGGCAGCTATCCAAGAGCATATTTCTCCATTTCTCACTCAAAATACAGTGATACCTCGTCTTACAATCGCCTCGTCATACAAACTTTTCGAGATACAAACCCGGGGTTTAAGATTTTTTTGCCTCTTCTGACAAACTATTTTCACCTTACAAACCCACCGCTGCCGCTGGGATACCCCGCCTCCGGACTACCGTTGCCAGCAAAGCACCCGTTTTTGCACTGCTGGGATTCCCCTGAGGCTGCCCTCCATGGGAAACCCCATCTCTGGACTTCTGTGTTTTTGTGATGCTGCAGGGGAATCCCAGCAGGGGAATCCCAGCAGCACAAAAATGGGCGCTTTGCTGGCAACGGAAGTCCGGAGGTGGGATTTCCCAGCAAGGGGAGCTTCAGTGAAATCACAGCATCGCGAAAACACAGAGGTCCGGAGGTGGGGTTTCAAGGACTTTGGTGTTTTTGCGATGCTGCAATTTCACTGATGCTCCCTTCGCTGGGAAACCCCACCTCCGGACTTCCGTTGCCAGCGAAGTGCTCATTTTTGCGATGCTATGATTCCCCTGCTGGGATTCCCCTGCAGCATCACAAAAACACAGAAGTCTGGAGGTGGGGTTTCCCATGGAGGGGAGCCTCAGGGGAATCCCAGCAGTGCAAAAACGGGCGTTTCGGCTGGCAAAAGGGGTGAATTTTGGGCTTGCACGCATTAATTGCTTTTCCATTGATTCCTATGGGAAACATTGTTTTGTCTTACAAACTTTTCACCTTAAGAACCTCGTCCCAGAACCAATTAAGTTTGTAAGACAAGGTATCACTGTATTTCATTCTTCTAGGAGAGGGGTGGGTGTTAACTTTCTACACGTAATCATTCTTAATAAGCTTTGGCCTGGAAATGAGCAGTATACATGAGTTAGGATATTAACTGTCCTTGGGTTTTGTATGTCCAGCAAGTTGAGTCAGAATCATGGTCAAATTAATCTGGAAGCCCCTGATAATAAGTTAATAAGTACAAATAATAAGGTAACTAGAACTACAAGATCTAGATTCTAAAAATGAGAATATCCATTAAATGGTAGAAACATTTTTAATGCCAGTAATACTTAACTTACAACAGTTGGTTTAGTGAACATTCAAAGTGAGAACGGCACTGAAAAATGTGAGTTGGGACAATTTTTCCCACTTATGACTATTGCAGCATCCTCGTGGTCACATGATCAAAATTCAGATGCTTGCCAACAGATTCATATTTATGACGGTTGTAGTATCCTGGGGTCATGCAATTCCCTTTTGCAACCTTCTGACAAGCAAAGTCAATGGGGAAGGCATATGCACTTAACAACCAGATTACTAACTGATCCAACTGCAGTGATTCATTTAGCAACTGTTGCAAGAAAAGTCGTAAAGTGGGGCAAAACTCACTTAACAAATGTCTCACTTAACAACAGAAATGTTGGGCTCAATTGTGGTCCTAAATTGAAGACCAACTGTACCTCATTTGCTTGCTGCATCCAGATTTAGGCATAACCTCTTACATTATATCAAAAAATGGAATAAAACTTCAGGCTCATCTTGCCTTTTAGTTTGCAGGCAGGCCCATAAAAAGTGAAGTTAGAAGACCCTTCCAGCTGCATTGAAGGAGGTACAGTATTTTCATCCCACCCTTCCAATTGATTGGGAGAGATGAAATGAGAACAATAACGGGTAAGAGAAGCTAAACCTTTTGCTAATGTTTTGTCTTGTTAAATATTTTTAAAAGTCAAGGGCGTAGCCACCTTAGGGATGACTGGCCCCACCCAATCAGAAATTACATTCTGGCATGGGATCATTGAGCAAGTTAGGTACCCAAAGTTCAGACCAGACATAGCTATAGTTAATGTTTGTCACCTAAATTCAACCATACCGCGACTTACATTTAGTACCTTACAGCTTTCTCAGAAAACTATTGCTAAACTTCATGTAGCCCTTTTCCGATGTTGGCTAGATTTGCACCACATAGTAGCAAAGGGCTAATGAATTAGTATTTATTCCACCCGTTGTGATCGTTTTAAGTTAGAGTAGAAACTCGGGCAGTCAGATTAAGCATGTTAGTTAATTAAGGCAGCATGCTAGAAACCGGAAGACGGCAAAGCCAGCTGACTGACCTTGGATCAATCACTCAACTCCCCTAACCCTTTAGATTAATCAGATTAGATTAGATTACTAAAGTTGGAAGGCACCTTGTAGGTCACCTAGTCCAACCTCTTTCCCCCACTCAAGCAAGGAGACCCTAGTTTTATTTATTTGATTGATTGATTTTGTCCAATACACAATGAGGGTTTAGTGGGTATACACATAGTATATACATACACATATACATAATGAAGGTTATAGAGGATATACTCATAGTAAAATATTAGGGAAGAGGCCGTGGCAAATCGCTTCCGAAATCTTCCCAAGAAAACTTCCATCTTTCCTACGTCGGTAAAATGAGGACTCAGATTGTTGGGGGCAATACACTGACTCTGTAAACCGCTTAGAGAGGGCTGCAAAGCACTGTTGATGCGATATATAAATCTAAATGCTAAACTGGAAGCATTACAGTCCGGGAGCGACACGCATATACATTTGAAAAAGAAAAAAAACCCAGTCACCTATAGTATCATTCGGTTAAATATGACTGCGTGTTGCGGAAGAACCGGCATTGGTCATAGCAGCTCATAAGAGCTGCTACGCAACTGCTGCTCCGCCGATTAAAGCACCGCTTCACCTTTAAAACGAAGCTTCTTGGGCCGCAGGAAACGATCGCGTGCTCTTCGTGGCACGTGGTTTCAAGGACGCTCCTCTAATTGGCTAAGGGAGACACCAAGTACGACAAACGCACACTCTGATTGGTCGGGGCCAAGTTTCCGTTGGAAGTTAAGCGGAAGGGACTCAGGTGGCGGCGAAGCATGGCGTCGGTTGTGGTGTGCGGCGCGCGGCGGCTAGCGGGGCGAGCGGCTTTTCTCCTGTCAGGGACTCCGCGGCGGTAAGAGGGAGAAAATGGAGGCGGCGCTTCTCTTTTCCTGGCAGGGGGAGTTCGGCCGGCAAACGCCGAGCGACTATGCCCGGCGCTCTTTTCGAGCAGGGCCCTCTCGCTCTTTTAGGAAGGCGAGCTAGCAAGGGAAGCGGCGACAGTTTCCAGCCAAAGGCAGGCGAGTGGAGGAGTTGGAGCTGGGCAAGTGTTGGACTGAGAGAAGCCGGCAGGAAAGGCGAGGGAGGTGGCCGGGCTTAGAAAGGGCTGACCTGTAAGTGAGGGAACGTGGGCTTTCTTTCGAGCTGGGCCATCATGTGGCAAAAGTAAGAGGGGTGGGAGGTTTTCGGATTTTTTCGACTTCGAGGGGAAAATTTCTCTCTTAAGTTTTTGAAAAGCTTGTGTGTATCGGGAAGTGGTGTTTCCTAAATCTCTTCAAAACTTAAATTTAAAAGCTCCAAAAGGGCAAGCGGAAGGTAATATTTTAGCCTAGCAGGCAAGCCAGTCTTATCTACTACTTTTTTCTCTTTCCACTGTCTTTTCAGTTTGCCTTCCTAATTTTACTGCCCGAAATAGGAAAAAGTAGATTTTAAAAAAAATAAATCACTCAATATTGCAGAATATGTAGTCACACGCTACATAACTAAGTTCCATTTCATGTTGAATAAACTAAATTATTAATGTATCTTAAATAGAAAACTACATTTAGATAGATTTTTACTCCAAAAGCATTGTATTAAAATAAATTTGATAAAAATAAAAACATCCATTTTAAATTTAAAAAATACATTTTATTTATTTAAAAATAGATTTTTATCCGCCCTGAAGCTGGACAGTTATTAATGAGAGGTTGTAAGCAGGCTGGAATAATGTCCACTTTTCCTAAAATAGGCATAAGATTTGAATAATGGAATGATTCAGGTCCCTGGGATGGATTTGAACTAACCTTTTGAAATAGAAGATGGTTGTTGGATTAGAATAAAAGCTTCTAGAATCATGTTGGGGTCTACAGTGGTTCGGATAAACTTTTCACACAAAATTGCTTTTATGGATTATATGAAAACAGGTTTAATATCAGAATATAAAACCTTGTTTTAATAATTAAATAAAGGACAACTAATTGTTTAATTGCCAGAAGAGGACACTTGTTGATCAGAAAGGCAGACTCTGCGCCTCCAAGAAAAAAGTGACTTCCCAGAGAGACTTACTGGTAATTTGTATGCTATTGGCAAAAAATACAGTTAAGAGGTTTGCCATCAGAGTGTGTTAAGCAGCATATTACCAGAATACAAAATCTTTTTTCTTGCTCTAATATATTCTGGATTTTCTGTATATTCATATTCCTAATTTTTTAAGGTTTTGCTGATTCCGATCTTGTTTTAGATCTACTCGACTGCTTTGCACAATGACCCGGGAGAAAGGCACTGGACCAAATTTGGAAGAAGAACAAAGCCAGAGCCACAATGAACAAAAACCTGATTCTTGCTCTGATGCAAATATATTAACAGAGGAGAAGACTAAACTGGAACAGCAATTAAAGGAAATAACTGTAAGAATTTTACATTTTTTAATTGTAGGGAGAACAATTTTTGTAGCCTAGCGGAACTGAATGACATGTCATAGGATATGTTCATTTTTATAAAACTAAAAGTGGGCATAGCTAACCAGAAATGATAAACTAGTGATATTACTCTCTAGCTCTTTCTTGGAAACAGGGTCTCCTGCTTAAGCAGGGGGATGGACTAGAATACCTCAAACGTCCCTTTCAATTCTCTTACTCTGTAGTACTGTAATGCCAGAAGATACTGAGGGTTGACACTGTTGGTGATCATGCCTGCTTTTTTTGTTTTTATAATAAAATACTAAAATCCAGGTATGATAGAGATGTATGTGTGTAGTTAGCTTACTTTCTGCTCCTAATTATAGTGAATAGTAGAAATGTATACTTAATCCTTACTTAAGACCACAATTAAACATAGTAATTACAGTCATAAGTCATTGTGGTCATAAAGTAGGTCATGTGATTTTACAATACTTTGCAGTGGTTAAGTGTTCATGTTCATCAATGAACATCCACTGTTTATTATGGGTGATTTTCTATCTGGCATGGTCCTCTTCCACTGAATGCACAGCTTTGGGAGGGACACACATGGAGTGGTGATGGAGGAAGGGGATACTTGCCTAGCCAGCCAGATCAACTCTGGAAATCAATAGGGTGGCAGATGTTGGAGCCAAATGGCCCTCACATCCACAATGGTCAGTTTTGCTGGGAACAAGAAATAAATGCCAGTTTTCAACAAAAAATGTCATAATTTGCAGTCATGTGACCAAGGAACACTGCAAATGTAATTGTAAGCCAGTTGCTGAGTTCTCAAAATACTGCCATATGATTGTGGGGTGAGTGGCTATTAGAACTGGGTCATAAGTAACTTTGGGGGAAATAATTGTAAGTTCAAATGATTACTAAGTGACCAGGCTTAGTAAAGTTAAAAACTGCCTGTAAACTTATTTTTCTCTCAATGGTGTATCAAAGTTTCATCCAAAATATAAATATTAGATTTTATTATGAATAAGTTAAGACTATTAATAAAAAAATCAGAGTTCTGGAAGACAATTTAATGCTTTACACAGTCTTCAACTTATCACCACAATTGGGAATGGAACTTCTGTCACTAAGTGATGCAATCATTAAGTGAGTTATGCCTATTTTTACAATTTTTTAATCAGTTATTAAGCAAATCATTCTTCTTTTGAAGCAAATCCAGCTTTCCTCTTTGATTTTGCTTTTCATAGCTCCCATGGCAATGTCATAAATGAAATCCCAGAATGCTACAACTGTCATAAATACATGCTGGTTGCCATGAAGTATCTTAATTCTGATCATATGACTGCAGCAACTCTATATAATCATAAGTGTAACTGAATGGTTGTTAAACAAATGGTCTTACATTGAGGATTGTCTGTATCATGATTACAAACGAATTCCAACGCCAAAGAAAGCTGTTTCCCATTGCTTCCAGTTTTAAACAAAGGGAGATATACAGGAGTGCCCAGACAATCTGCTAAACAACTCTGGACAGCAGGATCATATCTGTCTTTGTCTTTTGGGAACAAATATAATTTTTTAGTTTATGTGAATATTAATTTGAATTAATGATTAGTCACAGTGTAAACTAAAATTCATTATGATTTTAAAAATCATTTAGCAATAGAGTTACTGATCCAAATTACGGTTAACTGAGGACTGCCTGTATCTCTGCAGTTAGGGTAAGTTTTTATACAGATAATATTCAACTGTCGGCCATTTATTCAGCAATTGAAGTTACAATGATTTTGAATGAATTGTTATAACTGGTTCTCAGAGTTCCAGCCTTTCCAGCTCTGTCATGTGATCAATCTGAGCCTATGGCACCTGGCTGACACAACCAGTTGCAGCATGCTGCAGTCATGTGATCACCATTTGCAGCCTTTCCCACCAGCTTTCCAAGAAAATAAGTGGGAAAGTTGACAGGGAACATCGCAAGTTACTCGAGTAAGTCTCCTCCACTATTTGGAACACACTAGCCACTTACACATTCCTTCACATCCTCCCCAATTGTATCGCACTTCTTGTGTCTATTTTCTTCACCCTCCCAGACTTGCATAGTGTTTTGATCATATATTCCCCAACCCACACTGCTCCTTTCTCGCATCATGCATCCCTGTGCACTCTCCCCAACTCTCACATGTCCCTTTATCCTCTTGCTACCATCTCCAACCCACATCTTCATGCATCCTCTCTCACCTGCACCTTCTCTCTGAGTCTTCATTTGCCTCCCCTTCATGTGCCTTGCTTACATCCCTCGGCACTCTCCCCACCCTTGCTGTGCGCCTCCTCTGTATTCCTTTGTACCCTTGTCCACCTGGCAGCAGCCACTTAACTACTTAAGAGGTGCCTGGGATTGCAACTTCCTGTCAGCCTCTCCACTGACTTGGTTGTGGGAAGCTGGCAGGATGTTGCCTCACCAAAAATTGTGATTTATTTTAACAGCAGCAATAAATGGGAATGTAGGAATTGCAGGAGTTCCAGTCGCAATTGCCAGCATAAATTGAGGATTACCTATATTATGCTAAATGATTATGAATGATTGCGTTGAGCAAGCGGTCTCCCTGGAATAAAGTAAATTTAGTTGATTCTCTGCAATAGAAGGTGGAATTAGAATGTAGGAATGGGAACAAATTAAGAGACGGCTAGTCCTTAAGATAGACTGAGTCTAAAAACAGGGAAGATGGAGGAGGCCTGTTAAAGTTGAAGACTCAGTTCAATAGGATCCTAGACAGGGTTAACCCATTCTTGGATGCTATCTCCACCCACTATAGAGAACACCCATAAGTCAAAATCAACCATAAACAACCATAATAGATTATTCTGTGCAATATAAAAAGCAATTTTTAAAATGTCTTTTCCATCATCCTATTTAAGATACAAATTATCAGGTGTGACTAGTATACCTCACTAGCAGTATTCACACTACATCCTAAATCACAACAAAGGATTAATGAGAGTGGATTAAAGAGAATGTATGCATGCTTGTAATTCATTAACTTGGGTTGAAAGGTTAGCATGTCATCTGAACTTATAGTAACACATATTTTGGACTTCCAAAATAATCAAAATAAAATAAAATTAAAAACCTCACTTTGATAAGTTAAATGGAAATCAATGAGGATGGTATGAGCAAGGAATGCTATAATTTGTCTCTTATGTTTCATCTTGTGTCACTACCCTTCTTTTTCTGTTTTAGGATAAATATAAACGTGCTCTGGCAGATGCTGAAAATATGCGGCAGAGAACTCAGAAATTGGTAGAAGAAGCAAAGTTATTTGGTACATACACATTTTGCTTATTGGGATTAGAATGCAGATGCAAGCCCAAACATTTTAAATCTTATACATTTTGACTAGATTTTCAATGCTCTTGGCTCAATGTGTGAACTCAGTTATTGTAAATTGTTAATGATGGTGTATGGTTTTGTACAAGCCAACCAATTATAGTTATAAAATACACCATAGTTACTGGTGATTTTTTTAAAAAAAATCCATGTAGTTGTCATTGATTAAAACTGTGTGTTTAGTTTTCTCATACTGTTATCAATGATTGATTTTCTTTTGTTTGGGTTTTGTAAGAAGAGGAAACAAAAAGATGTGAAGGATGGATTCTGTATTTGGAGAAAAAAACTATAGGAAATCATTTCAGATGATAAAGACAGTCTTCTCAGATGACAAACAGTATTTGCCATATAACATGTAGCAAACATCACCTGGAAAGAATCAGTGAAGCTATTTTACCATATAGAAGTTATAATTTGTAGCTAATAGTGAATCTGGAAAGACTTAAATTATTGGTTATGTTCTCATAAATGTAATGTAGTTTGGGGGAAAAAATTCATTCATTGGATTTATATTTAAAGTCATTGTAGTCCCACTGAAATGAAGGTACTTAAATTAGTTGTGATAAACTTGTTCTGGTGTACAACATGATCATGATTCAATCTGGATCCAGCTGATTTTCAGCTTCTATTTATTATAGTAAAATGCATTTTAAAATGACATTTTTGCATGTGATTGAAATATTAATCTATCTTTAAGGATTGACTATATTTTTTTGGTTTTGCACTTTAGGAATTCAGAGTTTCTGCAAGGACTTACTGGAAGTTGCTGATGTTCTGGAAAAAGCAACCGAGTCTGTTCCCAAAGAAGAAGTTAAAGATGAAAACCCCCATTTGAAAAATCTTTATGAAGGTCTTGCCATGACTGAAGTTCAAATACAGAAAGTATTCAAAAAACATGGATTGGTGAAATTGAATCCTCTTGGAGCCAAATTTGATCCTTATGAACATGAAGCGTTATTTCATGTCCCCACAGAAGGGAAAGAACCGGGCACAGTAGCTTTAGTATCAAAAGTTGGCTACAAATTGCATAGCCGTACTTTAAGACCTGCTTTGGTAGCTGTTGTGAAAGAACAATAGCAGTCTAATCTGAAAGAATTAATAAGCATTAGATACTAGTTCGTTTTCTTAATAATGCCCCATTATATAGAGGTGATTCACCAAATGAGGTGGGATACAGAGAAAAATGATGGATGATAAAGCAATGTAAAAATGTTTTTAAATGAATGTATATAATATGGAGAGAATGCAAGTAACATAAATTACAACATCAAAGTATACATGGTATCTTTTCATTAATGTAACTCGTCAAGGATAATCTAACAGCTGAACAAGAAGAATGCCATATAGGTTATTTCCACATTGAAATATTTTGAACTATTGGTGTCATGTTGCTTATTGCTTCTATTCAAGCCCTATCCTTAAGTTTAGATGGAGCTTTGATGCAACAAAAGAAAGTGGCAATATATGCAAGCACAACCAATAATGGCATCACCCTATGCGTGTAGTGAGATTACTGGAAACCATTCCTTGTTGATGCCACTTAGAATTTCGTAAATGTTTTAATTCATATAAAGGTGTCTTAAAACAGTATGAATTAGCAACAGTATGAATATGCAATTAGTCTAAATATTGTTGCTTAGCTTTGAATTGAGGATTGTTTTGCATCACTAAGATGACATTATTGGAAAAAAGCAAAATGAAAATGTGTAGATGACTGACATGTAGTTAAGCTAAGTATGAATGCCTTTAAAATTGACTCTTGCTTGAGAGGGTCAGCTTTCCTATTAGATTTCAGTCTTTCTAAAAGAGCACGACAGCTTGTCTTTTCTTCCTTTTGTCTTCGCTTCCTGTCATCTCACTGCAATCTTTTTCCTGTTTTTTCCCCAATGCAGTTGATATTTCCTAATGAAGCTACTATCTATGCCCTATCTCTTTTCTACTTTTTCTGAAGAATGAGAAGTAGGAGTATCATGGACATTTCTTTGTATTAGTTGGTATATAAAGGGGAAACAATAATTTTTAACTGTAGTGTCTTATCTTGCATTTAAGTTTGACAATGACAGTAATGAAAGTTCATTATTATAATTGGTATATTGTTCATATAAATTGGAATAATGAGAGATCACATGATAAAAGTTACACAAAATGAGGTTTCATCAGAAGGCTGAAGAAAAGTACCTGCTACAGGAACAGTGGTATTTGTACTTCTGTACTTCATTAGCAAGGTGTTAAATAGAACTCTAATTTGTGACTTTTATATTTGCTAGTGTACATAATTTTCCGCTGGCTATTGAATGTCATAAAATACAAGTATCAGAAAATGACAACATGTGATCTTTAACGTTAAAATTTTTAGCTATATTATTTTGTGCTGTATTATTTTGTGATAACCTTGGAAGATTTTTGTTATTTTTTAGATTAAATTGTGCCTCCATGCATTATGTTGCCACCCCCTACGTGTGCAATAATAAGCTATTTGTGGAAGATACGTAAGATTTGCAGAATGATATAAATCTATCATTATTGCTTGCTATTGATAATATTTTAGTATTCTCCTCCTGAATTGTGTATTAAATCGGCATGTGTTAGGGGGGGAAAGCACATGGAAGAAAGACTGAGGAAAAAAGTAATCCTGGAAGCTGTTTAATTGGAGCAAAGATGCTGGAAATTCTAACAGAAAGCATACTCAATTATGCATCTGCCATATTTACTTTAAAAAACTGCATATGGATAATATGCATTCAGATTTGCAGAAAGATGCTGTGTTTAAATTATATAGTACTGTTTCATTGGCTTCTGTTCATTTAGGGATTCACAGATGCATACAATTTATTCTGAAATTTTCCATGCAACCGCATAATGATTCTGATTTCTAAGAGAATACAAGAAACTTTTAATGTTGTAATTCAAAGTATATTTACTACTAAGTTTTGCTGACAAATGAAACACATATTCCGCTGCTCATGTAAATTATGCATTCAAACGTTTGTGAATAAGCTCAACAAAACTATCGAGACTCATTCTCCAGCAAAGTGAGAAGATCACGATTGCTGTTTTAGTAATGAATATTTTATCAGAATGCATTTTAAAGAGGCAACTGGACTTTCTCCTTTTTTTTTTCTTTGAAGATGTTCCACTTCTCATCCAAGAACCTTCTTCAGTGCTTTTTAGCTGAGAAGCGAAATGTCTTCAAAGAAAAAAACCCAGAAAGTCCAGTTGCCTCTTGAAAAAGTACCTTTGGGAGAACCTTCACCTGGATGACTGAGAATCTCCATAGATATCAGAATCTTGCCTATGTATAACTCAGATTGTTAATTTAATTTATTTGACTTCTATGCCGCCCAATCCCAATGGGACTTGTTCATGCCCAAGAATATAAGAAAAGTGTTCCTCTTTCCTTTTAAAGTAGTTTGTAGGGGAACATGGGAAGCACACGTATTAAAGTCCACCAAGAAAGTAAAAATTTGCAGCTACAATGTTGAAAAAAGTAGCAGGAAAGAAAATACAATCTATGCATTTTGTAAAGCAATACATTGCTAAAGCATCACACTAATCACGCTTTGTGATCACCTGTCATATCATGTGTAGCCTGGTAATATCTGTTTCCTATTTGGGAATTCTTGCCCAAGACTGGAAAAGTGTGTTTAAACAAGTATTGTATTTGTAAACCTGAAGACCACCACCATAAGTCACAAGCAACATACAGTTGCTTAAGAATCTTCTGTCAGTATATACCATTGTATTCTTATAAACTCATATCATTCCCATTTTTTCAGTTAATACTTATGTTTAAATAAAACCACACAAAAATTCTTTTCATTTTTCAAATTGTATAGAAGTGGAACATTAGTATATACATTAAAGCAGTTAGTTCATCACCACTATGTTTTACAATCAGAATGCCTGTCATTTGCTGGAAATCATTTTCAATGATTCTATGCAAGCTAGGTTGTAGAGCTAGTCTACTCCATTTAATCATGTGGTGTGCTGTGTTAAACTGTTTTACATTACTCAGTTTTGCATTCTATTTGCTCTAGTGCCAATGTAACAGAATGCCTTGGCTTGTGAAAAAAATGTAACAAACTTTTAGTATATATTTCCAATATGAAAGTAATTTGTGCCTAAGTTCATTATCCAAGATTTAGTAGGACACATAAGCAGCCCTATCTGATGGTTTTGCTTGACAATAAATACTATTCAATGTAGTGGGGCATACTTCCAAGTAAATGTGGGAAGAATAGCAACCTTAAACAAGTATCCTGTCTAAAATACAAGTTTGTGCAGCAGAGGTAGAGTTCAGTAAGTATTGTCAGAGTTTCCCATCTCACTTCTGATACACTGGTAAGACAAACCACTTCACCCAGAGTGTGCTGTTTTAAGGTAATATGTAAAGTGGATAATAAAATAAGATCTAATATGTACATGATCCATTTCAGGAAAATCCAGTTGAGTGAGTTTTTTTACAAGATATTGGAGGTTTTAAAAAGCTGGTAACTAGATCAATGGTGAATGTTGGTTCCTCTGTTGATATTGATGCTATTTCAAAGTAGTCAAGATTTAAGAAGCATCCCTGGATATCCAACCACTTTCTGTCAAAAAATTCAAAATCCTTTTTTTAAGTATCTTATCCAAGTAACTAGGAAGGCGACTTTTTGACGGGATGCCCTGCCTTTTTTGAAGATGATCTTTAATAATTATAGTTTTAACTGTCACATAGCGTGCTGGACTCAGATTAATAGAGTTACAAAGTACTTTCTCTCGGTCAGATAACAGTTCAAAGCCAGGAAGATTTTCAATTGCAGAGAATTCTCCATCTTTACCCTCCTCTTTTCCTCTTTTAGAAGTACCGATGTTTTTATTTTCTTTCCTTTTCTCTCTTTTGTGTCTAGCTGCTTCATATTCTGCAGACTCTTCCATTTTTGTTATGCCATTTCGGCGATAACGCTGGAGTTCTCTTATTTTTGTTCGAAGCACCTTTTCCTTGTGCAGATTTTCAAAGAAATCATCAAATTCTTTGCAAGACATAAACTGGTAAAGAGATCTCAATTTTAACCTCAGTTCCTTTTCTTCTTTTGTAGTTTTGCGCTTTGCAGGTTTTTCTTTATCTCTCCTATCCTTGCCTAAAAATGCAGGGACCAAGTTGTAGTCACGAGCAATGTTCTTTCGCCTCTGCCTCTCTTTGAGTTTTCTTACATACATATCCACATGAGCTCTTTTTAATTCTATTTCCACATCATCATCATCATAATTAACTGAAAGGCCACTAATTAGAGTTTCAGCATCTTGATCATACTCAATTTCATAATCATCTCGAAGTGGCATGTATCCAAGCTGTTGTTGTTCAGCCACTGTTATATCTAAAGGTGGCAGAGGCATTGTAAGGCTAGGAGAAAGTGGACCACCACTCGGGCATGTATGATCAGTCACTCTATTAGGAATAACGTCAGGAATGCAGGCTTTTCCAAGATTTCCATGTATATACATGCTCACATAGTGTTCCATAACTTCTTGAGGTGTTCGTGATGCTCCAACATGAGTAGCCATATCTTCCTACAAGAAAACAAACCAATTTTTTAAAATTTATCTGCTTCAAGAACACTCATATGCTAGATATAGATACAATTATATTTGTCAGGACCCAGCATTTCACATGCAGCCAATGACTATGAGCTTCAAAGTACTAGTGCTTCTTCATATATGGTGACCCTAAAGTACTATTTAAGTTCATTGAATTCAAACAGGTGGTTCTAAGAATGTTATGTAAAGCTTTCCCCCATAAATTCACTTTTTGCTAATCATGTTTAGAATAAGAACTTTGTAATGAAATATTTTATAGATCCAGAGTCAGTTTTAAAAAATAGTGCTATGCAGTGCTTGAGGTTCAAAGTGAAAAGGGTGCTTTGAAGCATGTGGAGTGCATCGTACCTGTCAGCATACTTTACCTGTTGTAACTGTAAAGGGCAGTCCCACAACCCGAGGTTCGACTACTGTAATGCTCTCTACATGGGGCTACCTTTGAAAAGTGTTCGGAAACTTCAGATCGTGCAGAATGCAGCTGCGAGAGCAGTCATGGGCTTACCTAGGTATGCCCATGTTTCACCATCACTCCGCAGTCTGTATTGGCTGCCAATCAATTTCCGGTCACAATTCAAAGTGTTGGTTATGACCTTTAAAGTCCTTCATGGCATCGGACCAGAATACCTCTGAGACCGCCTCCTGCTGCACGAATCCCAGCGACCGATTAGGTCCCACAGAGTGGGCCTTCTCCAGGTCCCGTCAACTAAACAGTGTCGGTTGGCGGGACCCAGGGGAAGAGCCTTCTCTGTGGCGGCACCGGCTCTCTGGAACCAACTCCCCCCGGAGATTAGAACTGCCCCTACTCTTCCTGCCTTCCGTAAACTCCTTAAAACCCACCTGTGCCGTCAGGCATGGGGGAATTGAGACATCTCCCCCTGGGCATGTTTAATTTGTGCATGGTATGCTTGTGTGTGTGTCTGTTAGTATATGGGGTTTTCTTTTAAATTTTAAATGTTTTAAACTTACTCGGATTATTTATGATTTGTTTTTCTCTGTTGTGAGCCGCCCCGAGTCCTCGGAGAGGGGCGGCATACAAATCTAAATAATAAATAAATAAATAAATAAATAAACTTTTTACTTTTAAAAAAACCCTAATTTTAGAATGGATAGGTCTGTATATTTGTATGTAAAGGAGTCCCTACAGATTTACTCTGCTAGTCGTTGCTAACTGTAGGAGGTAGGTTTGACTATTTTATGACATGCATATATATATATGTCATAAGCTTGATCCGGCATACCACCAATACTGATTAATTATTAGGATTAGCTGTAATGTGAAAGAAGGTAAACTTACAATTCACAATCAAATTAGAGTATCAGCAGTAATATTTTAAATATGAAATCTTATATTTTATATTCAGGAAATCACACTAAAACTTTAGTTTTATTAATACTATCAATAATACTACAGTAATACTGAGAAGTGTGGTGGCTTAGTGATGATTTAGTGCAGATATTTCTCTTAGAGCGCAAAGAAAAAATATCTGCTGGGAACTCGACATGGTGTCAAAAAAGGCATCCAGTCAATAAATGCTCAGTTCCATCCAGTCATCCCAACTCTACCCAAAATAAGTGATTGTATGGATCTAAAATGGGATTTTTATTTTAGTAACACTATTATAAAGCCATCTTTATTTGGAGTATTTTTAAAAAATTGAATGTTGCCCTTCAGAAATAAGATTACTGTAACTTTTATAGGAGTACCATTAATTGTGAATGTTGATCTTAAGTATATCAGAGAAAGTGTTTGTTCACTAAAAAATATTACAGGATACAAAATTTAGTTGGACCTCACAGGGTCAATTTTATGTTATCGAACCAATTTTTAAAAAATATTTCAGTCCTACTTAAGCATCCTTTATATTTGGCTAAGTGAACTATATATAATCTGCTTAAAAATTATTTTTGCAAGTGTATGTTATAAATTTATCGTTTGAAATGTTCATGCAGATTGATAAAATAGGATTAATGGAGTAAAGCTGGATTAAGTTAACTAAGAAACAGCATTTGGTATGGTGTCACCCATTCATAGTTAGCCAGCTGAAGAAACATCTCAAAAGCACATCAAACCCCTTAACTGCCCCTTTTCTAAGGACTAAAAAGCAGGACTATTCTGAGTCCCTTTCTAACATTTTTTACTTTCCATGGGCTAAGAAACTGTTTCACAGATTTCATTTTATTCTCAAGGATAGAATTAAATTCTGGTACAGGTACTCCCCAACTTATTTAAGAGCCTACCCATCATGGTCATAAATTGTGACAGTTGTAAAACAGTTTGTGCACATGACTGATTCAATTGCAGTGGTTATTAAACCAACCAATGGTTCACTGTGAGCACCACAGGTACCAATTTTTGGCAAAATCATCATAAAACATGATAATATAACTATGAAACACTGCAAATGCAGCCAGGTTGCTGAGTGCACAATGTTATGTCACATGACTATGGGGGTACAACCAGTGGAATTTTGAATCTGAATCATAACTAGCCCTAAGGTAGGTCTGGCAATAACTAAACAATAAGTGAGGACCCTGTGATAGCTACAAGTGAACAAGTCCTACTCATTGTTGATAGTTTGGAAACAATAAATATTTTTTCAACATTTTAATGGCAAACACATTACAATTTATTTTCAACAACATATAGTAGTTAAAACCCAAAAGAATAATTTATTGGAACTGTCTATATATATATAGCCAAAATACTGCAGTGCAATTTGGATTAGAGAAATATGCCACCCTCATCATCAACTGTAAAAATAGTGAAAACAGAACGAATTGATGCCCTATGGAGCTCATCAAGATGGCTGTTGCACAGTAAGCTGGCTCTTTATCAGTGCTGCTTCCCGGTTTTGAATGGGAGTAGTTGGGAATGACCCAAGTTGGCTTTTGGACAATCATGGACCCAGTTGGGAAGGGGGAGGGAGTTTTAATTCCAATTCCTTCTGGAAGTGATAGAGGTTACTGGATGACAGTGGGCATATATACCTTCCTGTCAGTAATTTCATTTTCTAAGTTTGCCAGAGGAGTATATTTCACTTTCTGAATCTGTGGTTTCATTTTGCTTCAAAAGTTGATTAGTGACTAACGATTTACACTGTGTGCAAAATTATTAGGTAAGTTCTGTTTTGAAGGATTGATTTTATTATTAAACAACTACGATGCACTTGGTCAATCCAAAATGTTAATAAATGTCAAACCTGAATATTTAATGAAGTAAAAATCAGGGTTTGGCTTTTTTAGAATATCTGTATGCCCAATTATTGGGCAATTATCCACGGGCATGGGGTGAGGTATCATCAATATGCCGATGATACCCAGTTATACATCTCCACCCCATGTCCAGTCAGCGAAGCAGTGGAAGTGATGTGCCAGTGCCTGGAGGCTGTTGGGGCCTGGATGGGTGTCAACAAACTCAAACTCAACCCAGACAAGACGGAGTGGCTGTGGGTCTTGCCTCCCAAGGACAATTCCATCTGTCCGTCCATTACCCTGGGGGGAGAATCATTGACCCCCCTCAGAGAGGGTTCGCAACTTGGGCGTCCTCCTCGATCCACAGCTCACATTAGAGAAACATCTTTCAGCTGTGGCGAGGGGGGCGTTTGCCCAGGTTCGCCTGGTGCATCAGTTGCGACCCTATTTGGACCAGGAGTCACTGCTCACAGTTACTCATGCCCTCATCACCTCGAGGCTCGACTACTGTAATGCTCTCTACATGGGGCTACCCTTCAAAAGTGTTCGGAAACTTCAGATCGTGCAGAATGCAGCTGCGAGAGCAATCATGGGCTCCTCTAAATATGCCCATGTCACACCAACACTCCGCAGTCTGCATTGGTTGCCGATCAGTTTCCGGTCACAATTCAAAGTGTTGGTTATGACCTATAAAGCCCTTCATGGCACCGGACCAGATTACCTCAGGGACCGCCTTCTGCCGCATGAATCCCAGCGACCAGTTAGGTCCCACAGAGTGGGCCTTCTCCGGGTCCCATCAACTAAACAATGTCGCTTGGCGGGACCCAGGGGAAGAGCCTTCTCTGTGGCGGCCCCGGCCCTCTGGAACCAACTCCCCCCAGAGATTAGAATTGCCCCTACCCTCCTTGCCTTTCGGAAACTACTTAAAACCCACCTCTGCCGCCAGGCATGGGGGAATTAAGATTTCTTCTCCCCCTAGGCCGTTACAATGGTATGCATAATATGTTTGTATGTGTGTTTGGTTTTCTATATTAAGGGGTTTTAATTTGCTTTTAGTATTGGATTATTATTGTATATTGTCTATGATTGCTGTTAGCCGCCCCGAGTTTTCGGAGAGGGGCGGCATATAAATCCAATAAAACTTGAACTAAAACTTGAATTATTAGTGTGCAGAATTATGCAACTAAATGAAAAACAAAAATGTGCCCATCTCATTTATTTATTTGAATCTTTTAAAGTGAAAATAATAAACAAACAACTGAAAATGTATAAACATTTCTGGCATTTCAAAAACAAAGAATCAGTGGCCAATATAGCAACCCTACTTTCCAATAATGTCATAAGCCTTCCATTAATGGAATCTTATCAATTTCTTGATCTGTGGACAAACAATTTTTTTGCAGTAGCAATCACTGTCATCTGGATACTGTTCAGAGAGATGTACTGTTTTCCTTCACCATAAATTCCCATTTAAGGAAAGCCCACAAGTTCTCAATAGGGTTTCGGTCAGGTGAGGAAGGGGGCCATGACATTATTTTTTCATCTTTCAGGCCTTTACTGTCTAGCCATACAGTGGAGTACTTTGTTGCATCCAATGGAGCAGTGTCCTGCATAAAAATCATGGTCTTCTTGAAAGATGCAGACTTTTCCTGTACTACTGCTTGAAGAAAGTATCTTCTAAAAACTGGCAAAAAAACTGCTTTTTCTTTCTTTTTGATATATGTTATCAAAAAGCTCCCTTCACATAAAAGCATAGCAGCATTTGGGGATATGTAGAGTTTTTAGACATCACTGGATCTCTGTATTTTTAAATTTTGAAAAATATCAGGTTTATTTTTATTAAATTTTCTTATAATCTTGGATTGAAATATAGAAGAAAACATACTTTCTTTGTTCCTTGATTAAGTTTCACGATTAAAATGGCTGAAATCTAAGGAAGGAGAGCAGGGAAGTATGCTTCTAGCTATATTTCTCTTTTAAAAGCTATTAGGGCTATTATATATTAGGGCATGGAATTTTGATTAAAGATACATACATATGACTTGATCCAGTTCCAGTCTAAATACATTCTCATGGCTGGAGAATTAACAAAGTGGATTTCATCTGTTGCTCTGAAGTTTACATCTGCATATTCCTTTTAACATCAGGACTCTGACTGAAAGGGGAAGCAACAAATTCTTCCTTCTACAAAGATTGAGGGAGACTAGATGGATTTATTACAGTTAACTGGTAACCACTTCTATCTGGGTTTTGATTGGAAGATTGGCTTATTCTGCAGACTGAATCTATTATCAAGTAAATAATAACTCTATAAGAGATGGCATTAAATAGGAAACATGGATAGTCAATCCAGGACAAATTATAACTTTGGGGATGATTTAGGATAGATAAAGTGCCTTAGTAAAGTTTCTACAAGTGGATTACAGTAATAGTTTGCTAACACAAAGTTTTGAAATTTTTTGTTTTGTTTTAGTATTGTTATTCTTCCTGTTAACTACTTCGTCAGTAATATATAGAAGACAGGTCAAAAATTAGCAAATAGATTTAGTAATCTAAAGTGGCCCTGTTTCGCAGGGGGTGAGAATTAATGTTGTTATAATGTATTAATCAGTATTCAAGTAAAGGGGATAATATATGTGTTGTTTTGATGCATCTTTTTTAATGTTTTGATTGTTTTGTGGGTTTTTTTGTCCTTTTTTTGGATGATTTTTGTATTATGTATTTGTGTGTGTGTCTGTGTATAACATCAAAAGTTTAGATAAATATTATCATTACAAATTTATTTATTTATTTGTTTAATTAATTTGGACTTACGGTATATGCCGCCCTTCTCCGAATACACAGGGCGGCTCCCAACATATAAAAGCAATACAAAAAATAATTCTAAAGCACAATTATAAAACTAATCTGAAAAACCCAAACCATATAACCACACTCATTCACGTCACAGTCATACTAACGGCCAGAGCAGAGTGTTAGAACTCAACGGCTCTTAGGTTTGAAAGGGTACAAAGTTTGTATAATTATTTTGTGACTTTTAATGTCCAAGCCTGCTGAAAAGTTCTTAAAAGAATTATTATTGTTCATGTAATTTCATTAGACAATACTTAGGCATCTTTCAAGTTGACTACATCAAGCACACAAAGTCAAGAAGCGAACACATTGTCTCAAAGAAGCTTTTTCAAGAAGCAACTGGACTTTTCTTTTTTCCCCAGAAAGTCCAGAAAAAGCTCCTTTGGGACAACTATGACATGGATGACTGAGAATCTCCATATACATGTCAATACATTATGCAAGTGAAGATATTAAAGTCCAAACTTGGTGGAGGAAAGTCAGTTAACACCAGGGCTATTCCAGTCATTAGTTACACAGCTGAAATAGTGGATTGAACTCAAGAAGAACTAAAAGCCCTGGATAGGAAAACCAGAAAAATAATGACAATGAATCATGCCCTTCATCCCTGCAGCAACTGACAGACTCTACCTACGAGGGAATGTACAGGGAATGTACTGAGTCCTTCAGGGTTGGGCGGCATAGAAGTTGAATGAATGAATGAATGAATGAATGAACAGAAACAAACAAACTCAAAAAATTGGAATATCGTGCAAACGTTCATTTATTTCAGTAACGGTAACTTAAAAAGGGAAACTTAATATATGAGAGATACTTATAACATGCAAGGGAAGATAGTTCAAGCCATAATTTGTGATAAATATGATGATTATAGGGTACAGCTCATGAAAATCCCAAATTCCCCATTTCAGGAAATTAGAATATTACATGTGATCAATAAAACAAAGATTGTACATAGAACAATATCGGACCTCTGAAAAGTATAAGCATGTACTCATGCTCAGTACTTTGTTAGGCCCCTTTTGCAGCAATTACTGCCTCAATGCAGCATGGCATGGACGTTATCAGCCTGTGGCGCTGCCTGAGGTGTTATGGGAAGACCAGGATGCTTCAATAGCGGCCTTCAGCTCTTCTGCATTGTTTGGTCTCATGTCTCTCATCTTTCTCTTGGCAATGCCCCATAGATTCTCTAAGGGGTTCAGGTCAAGCGAGTTTGCTGACCAATCAAGGACAGTAATCCCACGGTCATTGAAGCAGGTTTTAATGCTTTGGGCAGTGTGGGCCAAAATCTCCTGGTAGACGGTTGCGTTGACTCTGGGCTTAATGAAGCACAATGGGCCAACACCAGCAGATGTGACATGGCAACCCAAATCAACACAGACTGTGGAAACTTTTGCATCTCATTTGGAAACCAAGGACTCAGAGTATGGAGGAAGAATGGAGAGGCACACACTGCAAGATGCTTGAGATCCAGTGTAAGGTTTACACAGTCTGTTGATTTGGGGAGCCAGGTCATCTGCTGGTATTGGTCCACTGTGCTTCATTAAATCCAGGGTCAACCAGGAGATTTTGGCGCACTTCATGCTTCCACTCGCATACGAGCTTTATAGAGATGTTGACTTAAATTTTCCAATAGGTCTTGGCATCTGCCCACACTGCCAAAAGCACCAAAATCTGCTTCAGTTACCATTGCATGATACTTTGCAAGTTACATTACTGAAATAAATGGACATTTGCATGATATTCTAATTTTTCCGCGTTTAACTTGTATGAATGCATGGAATGCATGCAAGTACTGTATACCAGACAGTTGAAGAAGAAAAAAGGGTATTGGAAGAATATCTGAAGGACAGTGAAGAAGATGCTTTGAACCTACTATACCGTGAAGTTTATGAAACTAGTACACCATGAAGACCTACTGAGTACTGGAGGGACCAAATTGGCCTACAAGAAAGATCAAATGAAGCAAAGAAAAAAGATCTGGCAAGACAAAATATTACATAGCCAGTGTTTTTTTTAAAAAAACAAACCAATAAGGCAAAACAAAAAATAATCAAGATCTGGCACTGGCAAAGAGTCAGAAAATTGAAGACAGACAAATTGAAGAGGGACTACTTTTGTCTAAACCTTAAGAACAAACGCATAGAAACCCAAGTTGAGAAGATAGCAACAAGCAGAAAATACTATCTCTACAACCTGAAAAAAAAATACGGACTGCTTAGTTAGCTACTGCAAGATGATCTCACCGATTAACTACTATCACATGATAAATTAGCAATACTGGTATAATGGAATGTCTACAAGAACTGATGGGACTGTAAACAGACAAAATAATAGAAAATGAAGAGGCTAAGTACTCACAGATTTTAAATTTGCCCCATAACATACCAGACTTAATAGTTGTTGACAAATCATCAACAAAACCTTGATACAGAACATGGCAGTATCTGGAAACAGCAGAACAGAAAAGAAGGAATTGGAGAAAATCACAAAACAAAAAGACCTGCAAAAAGAAGCAGAATGACTGTGGAAAAATAAAACCAATCCCAAAAACCTTTGGAGTACAATTTGAAGTTCATTGGCACTGACAAATCATCAGCAGTCAATTCCCAAGACAACTTACATCCTGCAACAATGTATTTAATACTATGAAATAATATCTTTCTATCCTAGATCCTTGGGAATGACTCAATAAGTTGATGAAAATGCCAACTCCAGTCTAAACATCTGTCCAACTGCAATGAACCATAATAATAAAGCATCTATATCTCAAATCATTTTAGGCCATCTTAAGAGATGAGCTGCCAAAATACTTTCAACATGTAAATTGTCCCACCAGAGGCAATAATATCTTAGACCATTGCTATACAACAGTTAAAAAATGCTTACAGGGCCTTACCAAGAGCAGCTGTGGGCCACTCTGATCATTGCATGATTTACCTTGGACCTGCTTACAAAGATTTAAAGCCACAAAACCAACAATTAAATCAGTGCACTTGGACTGACGAAGCAAAGTTAAAGCTACAGGCTTGCTTTGACTGCACAGACTGGAATATTTTTAAAGACATCTCTGCAGACCTAGATGAACTCACAGATACTGTAACATCATATGTCAGCTTCTGTGAAGACTTATGTGTACCAATCAGGATCTTGCAAATATACAGTAACAATAAACCTTGGTTCACAGCCAAACTCAAGCAGTTATGTCATTCCAAAGAGGAAACCTACAGAAAAGGTGATAGAATGCTATACAATCAGGCCAGAATGGAAGCTCGGAGAGCATCAAAGACCTCTCAAAGTTTGGATAAAACACATTCCCATTATATAAAGGACTCTCCATGACATGTGATTTGGGGTACCTATGTATGTTTTTGGAAGCAGATGTTTGATTATTTATTAATCTTTTCTTACAATGTGAAAATGGATGCCATGTATACAACTTTGGGTAAGGCAGGGTACATACTTTTCAGGACACTTGGCTAAATAATGATTGTATGATTTTGGGTTATCCAAATATGAGCTGCAGCATTTTGAACATACAGATTATTCACCATATTTTTGTACAACTATTTTTTATTTTATGGAATTACGTGGATAGCTTGAAAGGCAACAGTCTGATCACAGAGATAAGATGCAGATGAATTAAGGTTAATTTTAAATGCAACGATATATAAAATTGAGATTTTGCATTTTACCCTATTGCTTGACCTGTTTTGAATGTTGACCAGAATAAGTGTTTAGCTTTGCTCAAATATTTCCAGCCATTCTTTTTCCCTTAGCTAAACAAGAGTCCAGCTCCATGAACATCAATCGTGCTATTACAAATGTGAAATTGTGCTAGGGGGACACAATTCCGCCGACCCGGAAGGACAGGGCAGGCCGACAAACCAGCAGGGAACTTCTCACCCAGTTGCCGAAGCCGAACTGCTCGATAGCATCCAGTAAGAGTTGCTCCTCGCGGCTGCTCCAGCCGCCCTCGGCCTCGGCACCCCAGAGAGTGAAACGCCCACCATCTACCAGTTGGTAGCCATGCCAGCGCCTATGCGGGCCAATCTCGGCCCCCGCCGAGAAGCATTCGGGGCAAAGCTCGATGTCGGTACATTCGGTGCAGCGGAAACGAAGCGAGCTGACCTCAGCCAAGCAGTACACGCAATACTTTTTGCCCAGTTCCGCCATCTTGCTTTCCTCCCCCCCTCCCCCTTGGAGGTAAAAAAAGAGCAGCGAAGGTTTGACGTCCAAGTTTGCGACAGGGACCACTAAAACCGAGGCGGAATTTTGTGGGCGTTTCCCAGGGAGAAACAGCCAATCGGCTTCGAAATGTTTTTTTGTGCGTGCTCTTTCATGCGCAACGTCCAATCAAACCTCGCTTCTCTTCATTTCTTCCCATTGGTGGACGAAAAGGAACTTTCGTCGCCTAGCGACGGAGCGAAGCGGTTTGTTTACGGGGGGAGCGAGCGAGGCGACCGGTTGCGCGCTATGGAGGAGATCCAGGAGGTGGACGAGGAGGTCTCGATCTCAACGCCCCAAAATCTGGATGATGTCGCCATGCCGGTTTCCGCGGATGCGGAGACAACGGAGGCCGCGAAGAGTCCTCCCGCTGCCGAGCCGCCGGCTGAGGAAGGAGCGGGAGACGAGGCGACGGCGGGAGAGGAGCCCCAGCGAACGGCCGAAGAGCCGCCCGCAGTGGAAGGAGCGGACAAGGAGGAGCCCGTGCTGGAGGAGCCGCCGGAGCCCGCAACCTCGGGCGAAGGTCCAGAAGGCGCCGAGGAGGCCCCGAAGGAGGCGGGGGAGGAGGCCAAGCGGAGCCCTTCGGAGATCCCTTCCCTGGGGAAGCTGGAGGAAGAAGGCGGGCTGACGGAGGCGCCCTCCAAGTTGTCGCTCTTCCGCGACTTGCCCACCGGCGCCTCCTTCGAGGAGGGCGAGGAAGCCGAGCCGTCTCCGTTGCAGGTGGGCGCGGAGCTGAGCCATAGGGTCAGCCGGAGCCTCTGGGAGCTGGAGCAGAGGGAAGGCAGCATCCACTCCTTGGTCGTGGGGGGCAGCCCGGACAGTCAGGAGAGCCCGGGGGAGACGGAGGAGCAGAGGGAGCAGCGCGCCGCCGAGGAGCAGCGGCGGCGCCTCGACCTCATGGAACAGTACCGGCAGCTGCTAGCCGAGCGGGGCCGCCTCCGCAGTTACAACGCGAAGCTGCAGGGCAAGCTGGCCGACGTCTTGAACAAAGCCAAGGCCAAGGATCGCGCCCGAGAGCTCGAGCACCACATCCCGGACTGGGAGCAGCGCTACAGCCGCTACCTGGCCATGTTGGAGAAGCTGCGGAGCCAGCAGGCAGAGGAGGCGGCTTGGTACCAGAAGGAGATCGATGCTCTCCAGCGGTCCTGCGATCAGAAACTGACCGTGGTGGAAAGCGAGTGGAAGGCCTACCAGGCGATCAAGAAGGAAATCGCTGTGTATACTATGGGGAGGCGGCTAGGAGGCAAGCAAGCTGCCGTCAAGGAAGTGGAGAAGATCCAAGCTAAAGAGCAAAGCAAGGAAAAGGAGATGACGGAGGTGAGCCCTGCATAGAGGAGGGGTGTTAAATGCCCTGTCTAAGCAATAGCAATAGCTATTGCTAATACCGCTTCATAGTGCTTTTATAGCCCTCTCTAAGAACTTTTAGAGAATCAGCCTATTGCCCCCAACAATCTGGGTCCTCATTTTACCCACCTTGGAAGGATGGGAGGCTGAGTCAACCTTCAGCCCATGGTGAGATTTGAACTGAACTGCAGCTGGCAGTTAGCAGTCTACTGTTGAGACCATTGCATTAATTAATTTTAAGATGTGGCAGTCTCTTTTTCTACATCTTTCAGTTGAAGAGTCTTTGAGACTTGGATATTGACAGACATATATTGTCTCATAACTGCAAGGCCTATTATGGGCACCAAATTTAGGATTAGGAGGAATTGAAACTGGTTAAAATTTCACAGAAAAAGCAAAGTTAACCCAAACCAAACCAATTCCCGGACTGTATTGCCAGCCTTGCAAATAAGCCTGTAAAATTTCTAAATTGCAAAGTAAGTAAAGTTGTATAATTTTCAACTGTGCAGATATACAGCCTAGGTTGGTACTTGTGCTATTAACAGTAACAGGATGATGAAGAATAATTAGTTCTCTTTAAGTTTATAAAATTTCTTATTAGGATTTTGGTAAAAGAACTGCTTATCTAGATTAAACTGCAGTTCTTCCATATTCAGTCTTTCACTGGCTTAACGGATGAAAAGATTCTCATGGCAGCAGGAATATGATAGTCAAGGACTGTATCACAAAATTTAGAAAGTCCAATTAAAAATAATATCTGCTGGATTATCTCAGGCTTTATATTTGTCTGCACAATGTTGGTTTCTAAATCAGAAATAGGAAACATTGGGGAACTAGTGATTATTCTTTGGGAATAGGGCCTCAATAGGCAGAAGGAAAATTCCCTAGCATCATGAATGTATGTTTTACTCTTTTAATTTTGGTTTCCTTTCCTGGAAATATCAGTTTAAGCCATTGTTTCTGTTCTGTTTTCCATAGTAGACTTTGGAAATTATTTAGCTTTTCTGCAATTTCCTTATATTTCCTTATTCTATAATTGCCTCCCAGAGTTGGTGAGATTTCTTGAAGGTGTGACATCACTAATTTTCTCAAACAGCTATATTAGTTGTTTCTTGAGCCCAATTTAATGTGCTATCTATAGTTTTTATAGGCTACTAATCTATAACCATGTACTCACTTGAACTCCATTATATTCTAGTTGCAAGATTAGTCATTGGTATAAATGACAAATATGTTTATTCAAAAGAAAATTATAGCTGAATGAGTCATTAAAAGCATTTAATTATAAAATCATTAATTTATAAAGCTTATGCCCTTGACTTAGTATATTCTAAAATTCAAAGTATAAGAAATAACCATGCTTTGAAGTCTTAAAGTACTTGTACTTGTAAACAGATGGGATGATCCACATATTGTATGGTGCTCAAGACAGTTTACTGTATAATTTATCAAATGTCATATGCAGCATGTCATCCAGCATCATCAACAATAATTTATTCACAACAGAGGTCTACCAAAACAACCATAAAGAAAGCTATATTTATATATAGCTATATTTATATATAGCTCTATATTCTCATCAAACATATGATACTGGCAAATTGCAAATAAGGCCCTGGGCATCCAGTTTAAAGTTATGTCCAGTAGCATTATCTAAAAATAAGTTGTGTGATGAATTTGTGATTACCGGTACTCATTTGAAAATATATAGTTTTATTGGCTTATCATATAAGGGCAGTATTTTACAAGTGATCATAAGGGAAAAGTTATCTACCAAGGCCATTCTGTTCTGTTCAACTCATTTGGACTCATTTTATATATACCGTATTTTTCGGAGTATAAGGCACATCTTTTTCTTCCCTAAAAGAGGCTGAAATATGGGTGCTCTTATATATATATGTAGCCTTTTTTGAAGCTTTTTTTTCAGCCCTAAGTGCTAATGATCTTCCCAACTCTTATCCTGCAGGTTCTTTCATTGTTACTTTCTGCAAAGACTGTTTTCCAAGACCTAAGCTTTTCTACGTTTTTTTTTTCATTGCTTTACTTGCTCCAAATCAGGAGTCCCCAAACTTTTTACACAGGGGGCCAGTTCACTGTCCCTCGGACTGTTGGAGGGCCGGACTTTTAAAAAAAAAAACCTATGAACAAATCCCTACA
The DNA here is from genome assembly GCF_031021105.1 of Erythrolamprus reginae. Lineage (NCBI taxonomy): Eukaryota > Metazoa > Chordata > Lepidosauria > Squamata > Dipsadidae > Erythrolamprus > Erythrolamprus reginae. The sequence goes on along the minus strand of NC_091952.1, from coordinate 146,998,218 downwards.
CACAATGCACCTACCTTATTTTAAAGTAAAAAACAAAATGGGAACGTACTATTTAGACGGGGGGGGGGGGGAAGAAGTCTGAAATTCATATATGTTTATGTTTTGTTATTAATTTTATTTTGTTAACATCTGATTGGCTATACAAGGTTTTCTTGGCTCATGGAAAAATGTATAAAGAAAGAAGGAAGCACTTTGGCACAATGGTTAATAAGTTAGAAATATAATTGGTGTACTTTTTTGAGGAGGGAATTTAATTAAAAGAAAATGAATGTAACTGGATGACAAAATTAGAAAAAAAAAACCCTTTTGCAACTTTTTTGATGATCGATATTAGTTACTAACAAAATACCACATTTTATTCATGGAAAATTAGATGTGCTCCTGTCACTCACCCGCGGGCCGGATAAATGGCCTCAGTGGGCCGCATGCGGCCCGCGGGCCGTAGTTTGGGGACCGCTGCTCCAAATGTTTCTTTCCAGCCCTAACCAGGTGCTAACAATGTTCCCAACTCCTACTGGCTTGCAAACTCTTTTATTGTTACTTTCTGTAAAGAATGTTTCTAAACCCTGTCTTTGCAGGGGGAGGGGGTGTTAATTGCTCTATTTGCTCCAAATGTTTCTTTCCAGCCCTAGCCAGGTTTTAATGATGTTCCCAGCTCTTACTGGCTTGCAAGATCTTTCATTGTTACTCGCTGCAAATAAAGTTTTTTTAAACTTTATTTGTAGAGAAATAAGAAATAGGATAAAATATTGTGCTGAAGCTGACCAGACTAAGGACGCAGATTCTTTTCCCTATTTTCCTCCCCAAAAACTAAGGTGCATCTTATACTCTGGTGTGTCTTATACTCCAAAAATACAGTAGTTGGAATATGACTAAAATTTGGCTCAAGTGCTATTAAAATGAAAGATTCATCTGTGATAGTGTTAACACTAAATCTAAAATCTCATGTTTTTAGTGGTAAGTCAGTGGGGCTCATCTGAAATCATGGACAGAATTAGCATGTAACTTAAGAGAGATCAGAAAGAGAAATTTTCTCTCTAACTGGTTGCAGATGTTTTTGCAAACCATTCCTAAAGACTGTTCAGAACTATTATCCAAATCTCTGATTTAGAGAATGGCTAGCAAAAGGTTGTGTTCTCATGGTATGCCAAACTGCATTTCAAATTAGTATTGCTAAAACAATTATTTGGCAGTGTTATTAGATCAGTTTGTATTATTTTAGGTACGTCTTGAAAATATAAAATTGAAACACAGGGTCCAAAAGCTTGAGGCAAGTCTAAAAGCCCAAGAAGAACTGGCAGAAGGCTTACATTTAATAGACTTTGAGCAGCTGAAGATAGAAAACCAGACTTACAATGAAAAGATTGAAGAGCGTAATGAAGAACTTCACAAACTCCGGAGAAAGGTCACCAATACAGTACAAGTCCTATCTCAAGTAAAAGAAAAACTTCAATTTGTGGAAGCCGACAATCAAGGGCAGAAGGCTCAGTTAATGGCAGTGGAAAGTCTAGTAGCACAAAATAGAGATATATTAACAAGGACAAAGCAGATTCGTGATAGATTGAGAATAGACAATCAGAGGCTTCAACAAAAATGTGGTTTACTTGGAAATACACTGTTATTGAGGGACTTTGAGGAGAAAGTGGATGCTGCTGAGATACTGAAAGAGAAATTGGAAATACTGAAGCGTCGTCATGCTGGATTGTCCCTTACTTGCAATGGAATTAAGAAGAAAATCAAAGGGGCAAAATCTTTTCTGCCATTTTAAATGTTTTTAGTGGAGAAGAGTAATGTATGGAAAAATCAATAAAATATACCAGTGCCTTTAGATTATATTTCAGCTATGGTGTGGTTCAAGACTCAAATCCAAATAACCAGTGATCATATAAGCAGGATAGGATATCATTTCAATCATAACAAATTCATAAATACCCTGTTAATTTATAATTGACAGTAAAAAGTATACAAAGCTAAACTTGTAACAAAATATTCAATTTTTAATGTAAAAATGGGTTAAAAGCAAATGTGGGCAATTATTGTTGAATAAGCATAATAAAATTGTAAAGTGCTTATCCTCCATTGGAGAAATTTGCCTTTTTATGTTTTAATTAGCCATAATAGGTAAATAAGAGTCATTTGTTCTTGACTCTTTAATAGTATAAAAATTATTCTAGTAAATTAAAAGATGTTAGCTGTATCAATACGTTTTGAAATAAAATTTTATTTAGTTATTTGAATTTAATTATATATTCTTGCTTTTTAAGTAATTAATTATTAATATTTATAAAGCAATAAATATTGGATAAAAATCAGACGGGCAGAAAAACTGAGGTGAGTTATTCTATTTCTATTCAAACTTTCTTTATTTGTTATTAATAAATAATGTACTATTTTAAATTAAATTATTTTGAATTATATAGTCAAGTCCAGAAAACACTGAAGAATAGCTGAATAGGATGTTACTTCCAAGATCAATACAAATATGTCTTTAATCACTCCATAACTTATTCTGCAATAATAATAGAACAAGGGTCTCCTACCTTGTTCTAGTACACTGCTCAAAAAAATAAAGGGAACACTTAAACAATACAATATACTGTAATTCCAAGTAAATCAAACTTTTGTGAAATCAAACTTTGCACTTAGGAAGCAACACTGGTTGACAATCACATGCTGTTGTGCACATTCAACTTTGTACAGAACAAAGTATTCAATTAGAATATTTCATTCATTCAGATCTAGGATGTGTTATTTGAGTGTTCCCTTTATTTTTTTGAGCAGTATATATTGCAGCAAAGCTGGCTGAGGAATTCTGGAAGTTGAAGTCCACAAGTCTTAAAGATGCCAAGGTTGGAGACGCCCTGTATTAGAAGACTTTCCAAGTAATCTATCTATTAAAACTATTAATAAAAAAGATTTTGGAACACCATTAGGTATAAATTTTAAAAGATTTTGAATTGCCCATAGACATACAAACTAATTTCTTTACTGAATGTAGATTATAAATTTAAGGCAATACTCAAAGACAATAAATGGTTTTTAAATTGAAATGATACAGCCTAATCAGACAACATGTTCTGAAGACACATCAGTTGATTAAACATCAGTTTAATCAATGTTATTGATTAAATCAGGCAAAAAAAAAGTGGCTACAATTTTTGTTTATATAGACAATTTATGACAATTTAGGATGGACTTTTATGTTTGCATTAAAAGATATAGCTTTTTTATGGGGATACAGATTATAAAGGACAAAATGCCAAGTTAATAGTAAATGGCTACCACTACCATGTGTTACACAAAAGGGAAAAGTCAATATTGTCCCCTCCTTTTTTTACTGACATTAGAACTATTGGCAATGAAAATATGTCAAGACAATAAATCTTCTGAAATTATATACCAATGAAATTATTCTTAGTCATTCAACCAACACCAAATACTGTTAACAGCATATACCTGTATTATGTAACATAATTTGGTAACACTTACGAAATAGTCATTTGAATCAGAGAACAAGAGATTTAAATAGAATTAATTAAGTGGCCAGGGAATTAATGGGTCCTGACAAATGTTGGCATAAAATAGACATTGCAGTATGTTTGAAGGTTTTTTTGGCTCCTTCACTACATGGGTTGTCTCTGGATTTAAATTTAACATTTGGCAAATATACAGAAAAAAATGCCTAAGACCTTTCCCTTCTTGCTTCATTGTTACTAAACATTTATTCTTATTTGTTTATTTGTTTCAATTTATAAGCCGCCCATCTACTAACTGATTCAGGGCAGCATACAGCAATAAAACAAAATACAAAGTTAAAACCCCAATATTAAAAAAAACCCCATTCATCCATCTCTCATTCATTGCTACTGGCCAGAACAGAGTGTTGTTGCTCAACAGCCCCAGGCCTACCGGCAAAGCCATGTTTTTAAAGCCTTTTGGAAGGCCAGGAGGGTGGGGGCAGTGCAAATTGCTGGGGGAGTTGGTCACCACAGAGAAGGCCCTTCCCTATTGCCCCGCCAGTCAGCATTGCTTGGTTGACAGGACCCAGAGGAGGCCAACCCTGTGGGATCTAATTGGTTGCTGGGATATATGAGGCAAAAGACGGTCTTGTAAGTAATCTGGTCTTAAGCCATGTAGGGCTTTATAGGTGATAACTGTTGTGAGTGCTCCTTGTCCACCTCAGGTCATGTCAGATTCTGAGGAGGATGAGCCAGGCCCCTGTGGATACCCTGGGCCAGGGGGGTTGCCAGATGAAGCAGAGAGCGAGAGTGAGGGAGAAAGTGACTTGAGTGAGCCTGAGGAACCACTAGAGGGGGCTGATATGACAATAGGGGAGTGGTCCCAGTCAGAGGATGAGGAAGACATGAGAGTAGAATATTAGTGGATTGACCCTCGCTATAGAAGATTGCTCAGAAGGCAAGAGGAGTTACATAGTAAAGATATTAGCTTATAGCCTTAGCCTCTGCCTTAGCCTCTTTGAGGTGTGATGTCACTTCCAGGCAGCATAAAGGCAAAGGATTGTTGCAAATCGGGTGTGGAGTATCAACACTGTTCAATGGAAGAGACGTGAGGCTGGGAGGTGTGATTGAACAAGGCTTAAAAATCAGAGTTTCTGCTTCAATAGAAGGCATTCTTTGTTGGATGCTGTGCTGGGAAGCTTTCGGTGAACAAATGCATGCATGTGTGGGGGTGGGAGATGTCAGGGGTGCATACATGTTCACGGGGGGATCACATGCATGTCCAGAGGTGGAGAGAGGTTGCATATGCGGAGGCGAGGCACACATGGGGGTTGCATGCATGCATGGGACGGAGTGCATAATAATAATAATAATAATAATTTATTAGATTTGTATGCCGCTTTTCATTATGGATGTCCATGTGTGTGCGCTGTCATGCAAACGCTTTTGGCACACGACAACAAAAAAGTTAGCCATCACTGAACTGTAGCAAAAGTTTGATTTTACCAACCAGTTTGGGGTAAAGATTGTTTGTTAAAAATGAATTTAACTGATGTGATTTATAATACTTGCATCAATTTACATAACTTGCAGAGTTAACTGTACAACTGATGTTATTTTGTTATACAAATGAGTTAAATGGACATATATTACACAGTTATCCAAATAAAAAGTTTTGGATGAGAGAAATATATATACAGTACTAAGAAAAGAAGAAAATGTTTTAAAAAGTGAAAAAAATGTGACAAAAAAGAAAAAACTATCATTTTTCAAAGCATTTTGTGTCATTTCTGTTTTGACAATGTATGCATTTCTATTATTATTTTTGTGTTTACTGTTTTTTTATTATGATTTTAAAAACAATTAAAATAAATTTAAAAATTAGGGAGGTGTTGAGAAACCAAAAATAAACATTTTATCTTTTTAACCTAAAGGCAACTAAAAGTGGTCCATAAAATTGTCGTTTGCTGTACTATAAAAAGTTGTCTATTCTATTTAAGAAGGAATTTTATATATTGAACAAAGACAACACAATTTAATTATTCTTTTATTTTATTTTTATTTGGTGTTAAGTAACTCCACAGAAAAACAAATTCAGTTACTCTGATGTATGTGAAATCAGAACAATACACCACTTGAAGCAAAAAGGTAGAAACAAGTTCAGCCCAGGAATGAAAAACTGATACCTCAGTGCTATGGTTATGCAATGTGCTTCATACCACAGGGCATTTCAGCATTTCCACTTTTAAATTATCCTTGCAGAAAACGAAACACGAACTCACACATCCACTTTCTCACTGGAAAGCTTCAGAATTTTACCCATTCAGTTATGAAACAAATAAATATTATTTGTTATTGCCCACACATGTGACATACATGTTGTTCAAAGGTGTTAGAATATTGAATCATAACAAAATGAACCATCCTTTCACCAAGGTGAAAGTCCAAATAAGCTTAATTTTTGAAGTGTGGGTTCTTTCTTCCCCAAATATTCCCATTTGGCTTTTCATAATTCTAACAATACTTTGCATTAATCACTAGGATTTATCAGTTTTGTTCTTTTTGCTTTCATACTGACAATAATATCCTTAGTGCATGTGCCTATATAACATTTCAAAGGAAGCTCCAGAAGAAAGTAAATATTTAAACACATATCCAAAATTTCAAATAAAGAAAAAAAACACTGTAAAGATTTGTAGTATGGATGCTAAAATAAAGTAGCTTAAAAAGCCATTATTAATGTTATTAATGACATTTCCCTGGAAGGTACAAACCAAGCCAATGGAGTTGAAGTTTCAACTGAAAGGATGATATACAACCCGTACAAGGAGTTGAAACTCTAGATCTTAAGTCTTGTACTATCAATTAAGACAAGGCAAAAACTTCATTCAATTCAATTAAGCTCACTAGCACAGAATAAAAATTTAAAGCCAGTTCAGCTTACCATTTCAAAGAACTAATTGTTAAAGAGTTACTTGCCTATTAAAATTAATGGCTTATCATTTTCAAGTCAACAGTAAACTTTCTGTTCTTTCTGGTGTCTTAAACATGCTATTATATAGTTTTAAAAATTTAAAACTATGAAATGGTATAAACCAATATTGCTCCTCCTGACTCTTATGATTTGCATAATACATTAGTAGCACAGGGAGTTGATAGTCTTGCACAGTTACATTTTGACAGATGCATTGACTATGTTAAAATAAACATTAAAGAGCAGGTCACATAAAGCAACAGTCACTACTGCAATCACACATGTAAATCATGTTCCCACTCCCTCCCACAACACACAACTTACTCCTAACATTCTCTCAGGACACAAGGTTAGCTACAAATGTTACTAAATTACAGTTATAGTAGTAGCTAACTGCAGGAGCCATTGGATTTATTCTGAGTGATATACTAATCCTCTGCATAAAAATATTAAACATTGACTCTTAAGATTTCTTTTGTTGTTCAGGCCAACTATATGAAGCTCATTACAAAGTTCACTGTTCCATAATTTCCTGACAATGCAATCGTAAGTACACTTACAAGTATGAAGTAAGTGTGCTTGGTTCAGGCTGTAGTGTCACTTGTTGAATCATCTACTTTTCAACACTTAGTCCTGAAAAAAGAAGAAATACTAAGCCCTGAAAACAAGAGGGGAAAAGAGGGAATGATCATTTTTCTTCCTCCTCCTCCTGGCAAAAATGAGCAGCTTTTTTAGTTAGCAAGAAGGTACAAACAATTGTTCCATCTCTGTTTCTATGCATTAGGAGAAGAGATCCTAGAATTGAAAGTACAGTTTCTGAAAGTCTCTAAAGCACAGCCCTAGTATTTCTACTCCCAAGTTATAAGATCTTAAAAGACAGGACAAGCCACACATGCTTTCCTCTCACATTCAGAAAGGCACTGATAGATTACAGCGTTAAGTATTTATCTCCCAAATCTTAAAAGCCTAAATGTGCTAAAAGATAAAATCTCTGAATAGTTGTAGACACTGCAATGCTAGTGGGATAGTAATACTGTACTGATATAGCTGCAGTTGAAAATAAAAATAACTGCAGCTAGGATGCAAAAGAGCAGTGATACTACTAAGACAATCACATGCACATCCATTCTTGATTTGACAACACAATCTACTCTAGGTCCAAATAGCCAAGGAGCTAATATTTTGGAGAAAAGGGAGGGAGGGAAAGCTTCTAGTGAGAACATATCCCACTATTAAAAATAAAATACCAAGAAGAGAAAGATAAATACACTTCTGAATCCATTATATGAAGGAAGAACTCAATTTGTTTCTGAGTTACGAGCCTTCTGGAAGAGTTTGCCACCTCATGTTATTCTTCAAGCCATCCTTTTATCCTATAACTTTATAAGTGAGTTCGAGAGAAAAGCTCCTCTTCACAAGGATCTGTCCAACCATTTCCACCTTCTGATGCTGCACCTTCAGAACTGGAACTATCACTGGAATACAACTTCTTTCTAAAGCCATTTGATTTTATTTCAGAATCTCTAGGATCTGCACACCTTGCTTCATGCATGGAAGAAACCTATTGGATAACATTTAAAAACATTATACTTTATAATTTTGTAAAAAGAGAATAAAAAATCTTTAAAATCAAAATCATTCACATTTTCATATTGTAATTTTTTAAAAAATAGGATTCAAATTTATACTAAGTAGATTTTGACACTCAAGAAAAGGGAGTAAGATGGCATTTCTAATTGCTCTTTTCCCTGCAGCCCTTAGCACCAGTTTGAATTTCTAAGGAAACCTCTGGGACCATGTGCTGAATGATTCTGCCAGAAAGATAGAGAAGTATCTCTTTTATCTATTAGAACTCAGCTCATCTACTCTGGGAAAAGGCCTTATTCAGAGACCAAGGATGATTTAGTACTATCAATTATGAAAGATTTTTGTCCTCTAAAGGGCTATGATTTGAAAATAACTATCAATAACACCTTTCCCTTTAGTCTAGGCTTCTTTTTGTTTGGTTTTGAATGAATTCTGAATTCATGAGTTAACTGTATGCCTTTAAAAAGATAATCCTTGTTTTTTAGCATCTGCCTTATTTAGCAACCATTTATGTTATGAAAGATTTTAAAAAGTACAGTGATACCTCGTCTTACACACTTAATTCATTCCCTGACGAAGTTCGTAAGTCAAAAAGTTCGTAAGATGAAACAAAGTTTCCCATAGGAATCAATGTAAAAGTGTATAATGCGTGCAACCCCCAAACTTGTCCCTTTTGCCTTATGACCGCCGGCATTCTGATCCTTGTTCGGGGGCAGGTGGAGGAGAGGGGAAAACACAGCAGAGGCTGCTCAGACGGAGCATCGTGGGTGATTAGCATGTGCCAGAAGATGCCTGGCAGCTTGTCAGCCGGCAGGGCTTCCACCCTCCTTGAAAGTGTTTTCGGCAGCGGCAGCAAAGGGGAATCCGGCACTTTCGCCTCAGAGAAGGCTCCCTGGCTCTCACTCGATGCCTGGCACAGGCTTCCTCTGGAGGAGTCCCTTCAAGGTGCCCAGAGCAGCTGGCTTTAATTCCTCCCACCTTCCATCTCCGCGGACCCTTCCCAACGCCTCCCTCCCAACCGCTGAGGAAGAAGAGAGTGGAAAAGTTGTGAGGAAGGGCAAAAGGGCCCGCGTGAGGAGTCCACTCCGCAAGGGAGGAATCCAGAGCGCTCTCCACTTGGGCAGTGTGGCTGGCTCTTTTTTTGGGTGGTGGTGGGGGGTCCCTGAATGCCGGTAGGGAACAGGGGGAGGCTCCCTTCACTCACGGGGATCGAGCTGCTAAGCTCCGGTCCTCAGCGAAGTGCAGGCGATGGAGAAATGATTTAGGGGGAGGTCAGTCTATCAACTAAATAAAAACAAAACTAGAGCGCTGCGGGCTCTGAGGATGGCGGGGGGCGCACGTTTCTTCTATCTGGTTTGGGGCGGTGTGATTGTTTAGTTTCCGCAGCGCTGAAAACTCTGCAAGGAGGTTTAGTTACCAGCTCTCCCAGCATCCTCATTTTCTCTCTCCCCCCCCCCCCCCATTTCTTTATGTCTCCCTCTCTTTCAAGGAATGGCAAGGGATGGCCGGCTCTCCAACCCTCCTCTCGGCCCTACTCTGTACATTTTCCCCGCAGTCGATCCAAGGGCTGGCATGCAAAAAACAGTGACCCTTCCATGGGACCATTCTCTTGCAATGAAAACAGCCTTCCCCGCAGTTGATGCAAGCGCTGGCTGGGAAGAAACAGCGACCCCCACCTGCTTCTTAACTGACTCAACGAGGAAAAAGTGGGCTGGAAGGGCCGGCATGAAAGCTGTTTTCATTGCGAGAGGACAGTCCTGTGTAGTGTCGGTAGTCAAAAAAGGGATCCAATCAATCCAGCTGGTGAAACTGAGCAGATTGCAGAGTTTATATTTTAGTCAGGTGCACCTCAATTACCTGCAGAACCCACGTCTTTCTAAGCGACTCAAAAACTAAACATATTCTCCACTAAGACATTTTGGCAGATTGTTTTTCAACTAAATTAAAAGCCGATCCGTGGCGGCTGATCTCTTCCTAAAGTGGACACTTTAATTTCTCCTCAAAGTTTCTCCTTCCCCATTGCTGATGGGGGCCAACACTGCTCTCGACCCATTGAAAAGAAGGAGGGGAGACTTTCGGGAGGTAAGCGGCAAGGCGTTACCACAGCCACACATGCAGAGGCACCGCGTGGAAACTTGCCCAAGTGGAAGCCTTCCGCCTCAGCGAACGGGATTCTGGCTTTCACTGCGGGCAGAGTAAGTGGCAGGATAGAGACCGACCCAGACTGTGGTGGTGGGCTAGGAGATGGGGGGGGGGGCCGCACGACCTGCTCAATGTGTACGGATAGGTCCCCCTTTTTTCCTGAGGCCCGTTTGCTCCCTCCCTCCCCCTGCAGCGGCCAGAGTACAGTAATAAGAATTTCACGGGGACCTTTTTATAACACTTCATCCGGATTTCTGGTGGGGGTTTTTTGGGGAGGTGAGGCGGAGTCAAACCAGAGATGATAAAAATAAGAGACCATGCTGGAGCGGAGATGAGCCCTGATTCACTTCGGATCGACCATGGCTTTGCCTTTCAGGTAACTGTCTCCCCTCCACCCCTCTCACTCAGACACCTGGCAACCAGAATTGGGGCTAACAACAGAGAACAGGGGGTGCCTTTGCTGGCTCCCGAGAGCTCCACCTCTTATACCTGAGAAGGGAGTCCGGTCAGGGACGCTTGGTGGGGGACGCTTGAGACCATCGGTGCTGCAAGGCTGAAGGCTGTTTTCATTGCGAGAGGATGGCCCCGTGGAAGGGTTGCTGTTTTTTCCATGCCAGCCCTTGGATCTACTCCAGGGGAAATGTACAGAGTAGAGCCGAGAGGAGGGTAGGAGAGCTGGCCACCCCTCACCATTCCTTGTGAGAGAGGGAGCCATAAAGAAATGGGGGGGGGGGAGAGAAAATGAGGCTGGGAGAGCCGGTAACTAAACCTCCTTGCGGAGTTTTCAGCGCTGCGGAAACTAAACAATTGCACCGCCCCAAACCAGATGGAAGAAACCCGCCCCCCCCCCCCCCACCATCCTCAGAGTCCACAGCACTCCAGTTTTGCTTTTCTTTAGTTGACAGACTGACCTCCCCCTAAATTGCGTCTCCATCGCCTGCGCTTCGCTGAGGACCGGAGCTCGGCAGCTCGATCCCCATGAGCGAAGGGGAAGGAAAGGAGCCTCCCCCAGTTCCCTACCGGCATTTAGGGACCCCCCACCTTTGCAGGTCTGTAAAGCAAAGGAAAACTGAAATAAGATTGTAAGCATAGTCACAATTCCACTTAGTGACCTTTCGGTTGATTGTATTTCTAATCCCAACTGTGGTTGCCAAACAAGAATTATTTATGTATCTCCATCAGAAGATTTAATATTAAATACTTCTCCAATTCACTTTTAATTTTACTACAAACTTAACAATCATAACATGTCTTCTGCTCTTCAGCAGATATTTACATATTTTAGATGAATTTACCATACCTGGTATGTTTTTTCAACTTACCATATTAAAATCTTCAAGATGGTCTTCACTGCGTAGTAATTCTTTCATATCAGTGAATTCTTCATCACTATTCTCCCTCTTGATATTTGTAGAGCATTCTTTGAAAGTTTGGTTTCAAAGTATCAAGGCAATGATGGGAGAGAAAAAAAAGGACTTAGATCTAAAAAAAAACCCCTTCTAGTTATAATATTTGTTAACCAAAAGTAAGCTGGTGAAAAAAAAAACAATTTCCGAAGTCAGGTTAATTTATTATAGACAAAATTTTATTTTAAAAAAAAAGTAGACCAAGAGATATCGGTACTTTGGTAAGTCAGCCCCAAGATTCTCCTATGACACTGCTTTTAATTTCTTCCTGTTTACTTACTCATCTACAGAATGCACAATCAACATTGCTATGACTGAACACATTTACATCTGGGTACAGCTCTATTACCCCAACAAGAGATTCACACATCCCTCTGTGCATAATGAGTTTTAGTACTTTGCACCCAAAGCTCCACAGTCCAAATCCATTGGTAACTAAAATACTGCAGCAGCTTTCAAGTCACTGTTTGTAAGATAAATAGTCACTGAACAAGCAAAGAAAGACTATCACTCCAATCTTAAGTGCCAAACATTTATTGGTTGGCAAGCAAAAAGAATCAATAAGCAACAAGTATCGGTATTTTTAGTGTTCTGAAACTAAGGTAATCTTCCCTGGGGCAACACCCTCAAATATTTTATTATAAATTCACAAACCTAACAGACGGCCCTATGTTGAGGAAATTATGCTACATTGTTTAAGCAACAGGTGTAATATTTTTGATCCAATTCTGAAAAAGTATTTTGGAACACAAAAAAACATGAATGCCATATGTATGACTCAATAAAGCAAGTGTGTTTACTTCAAACAATGCAGCTAAGGTCATTCAAATTCATATGGTTCAAAGAAACATTTTGAACTGAATTTAAAATATATAGTCCAGTAAGCTATGTGTACATTATATTGGTATCTTTATGACCTTCTTCTTGAAAGAGATTTGGTTAACACACCCTGAAGATGTTACACCAAGAAGGAAACTGGAAGCACTGCAGCGAGACAGGCTGGAAAAAACGAAGCACTGATGAACTTTGTGGAAAGGCCAGCCTGATTAACTCTCAGGAGGGGGGGGGGGGGGTTGTCTTTGGACTGGAACTATCCTGAAGGGATGATGAAGAAGGAGAGGTGTCTCAGATGACCCAGAGGAGCAGGCAAATTCCTCAAGTGTTCAGAGACAGCTCTTTGGATCTGCGGCACAGTCGACAGCCATTTTTCAATGACCGCTACAAAGCTAGGGCAACCGGACCAAGTTTAGGTGCAGGAGCGGTAAAAGGATAAAGTGCTGTAACTGGATGAGAAACAGACCAACTCACAAGTAAAGGCACGAAAGAGCAGCTAATTGGCACCTGGGAACTATATAAATAAAAGGGGGGGAAATGGAGACTAAAACATTAAAGAAGATCTCTTATATTTTGGGCACAAATTTTAATTTAAGAAATCAAAATAATAGAATAAATTGGTGAGAAAATTCTTTGTTTTGTGGATTTAAATCTATTACTGTATTGGATATTTTTGACAATCAGCTGGGAGCATACTGTGGATTGCAGAGTGCTATCTACTGGAGAGAAGAAAATATTGCAACAAGTGTAATAGTTGGTGAATTACAAAAGAGAAAGGGAATCTGGCTGGCCTTGGTTGAAAGAAGAAAAGAGGCAAAGGCTAGGAATTTTAAGGGGGTGTTCTGTTTCGCCTAGGCTTTCTTCTTTTATGACAGCAGACGACAAATAAATTTGGAATGAGATTTTGGACTATTACTTAAATCGGATTTAATAAAAATTGAATAAAATCAAACGAGACTATATGGATCTTAAATCTGAATTTAGAGTGATATAGCATAAAAAACTTAAATTGGCAAAATGGAGATTTAGATGAAGAAGGAGGCTTAAGGTTTACTCAGCCTTCCATCTTTTCCAAGGTCGGTAACATGAGGACCCAGATTGTTGGGGGCAAGTTGCTTACTCTCTGTAAACCACTTAGAGAGGGTTGCAAAGCACTGTGAAGTGGTATATTAGTCTAAATGCTATTGCTATTGCAAGAGATGGAACTTTTGAGGGACCAAATGAAAATGGATGAAAAAAGAAAGGCAGATGGAAAGAGAGAAAGAAAATAAGGGCCATGTTAATAAACTTAACAAAATTGTATTAATATTGTTAATGATGGATAGTTGAATAAATGAAAGGGTTATGGCTGTGATGGTGAACCTATGACATGTGTGCCACAAGTGGCACACGGAGCCCTCTGTGCAGGCTGCTGATCAGCTCAGCTCCACTACACGACAGCCAGCTGATTTTCAGATCAGACAAACTCATCCTTTCTCCTCACTTTCTGCAGCCCATGCTTTCACAGATCTCTGGAGATTCCACCCCAGCACTGTTAGGGCATGCAAGGCTTTTCCTTCCCTCCCAGCTCCATTTGGGGAAAGAGGCTTGAAAAACCTTGCAAGCCCATAAGAGCTGGGAACATCATTAGCACCTGGTTAGGGTTTGGAAAAAAACTTACTTGAAGCAAGTTAGAGTAATGAAAAAACTCTGCAAAGACTTAGAGCTTGGAAAACATTAAAACATTGGACAGTAACAATGAAAGAATGTGCAAGGTAAGAGCTGGGAAGATCATTAGCAGCTAGTTAGGGCTGGGGGGGGGAAGCTTAAAAAAAAAAAGCTGCATTCAGAATATAAGACGCACCTGAATTATGTTTGCATGCATGTGCACCATTCATGGCAAAACAGATTTGGTAGAAAAGGTGGAGTGAGGAACTTGATATATTTTTAATTGTGGATTGTTAATTAAACTAAGAGGTTTTTGATATAAGCTTTGAGGGTGATGATGGATACTGATTAGAGTAATAGAACATTAAATGGAACGTGAAAAGGAAATTTGCATGACTTTGAAAGAGATAAATTAATTAAAATATGGAGAGAAGTGGTAATTAACCACTCCAAACTTGACTGTAAAAAATATGACTTTAGTAATCGGGTTGTCAAAGCGTGGAACTCATTACTGGACTCTGTAGTATCATCCCCTAACCCCCAACACTTTACCCTTAGACTATCCACAGTTGACCTCTCCAGATTCCTAAGAGGTATTTCTTTTCTACTATATCCTCTATAACCTTCATTGTGTATTATTGTGTATTGGACAAAATAAATAAATAAATAAATAAAAATAATAATATAGAGGAATAGAAATATGAGAAATGTATGCAGTAAATAAGGTAATTAAACTGATGTTAATATAAGGGATTAGGAATTTGGGTGATTATTAAATTATGTATGTAATAAGAAAATAAGTTAAGATAAAGAAATATGTATGGATAATACTTTGAGTTTGGAATTGATGCAGAGATGATAGCAGAATTGATTATGTATTGAAAAACTATGTATGATTACCAAATGTGACCTGGACAATACTTCATGCAAAATATATGTATTGTATGTTTGAAAAAATAAAAAAAGCTTTATATATATATATAAAAGCTGTTCCACAGCAAATATCAATGCAGTGGTTAATAGGAAACACAGCTTTAATTTCATATCTGAATAAGGAATAAGCATGGAAATTACAATGCAATGTCCATTATTTGAATGTAGTCAATAAATACTTTGGATGTATTTAATTTGGTAACCACAGCATTAGACAAAAAAACCCCATTCATTATGAAATAGGATGTATATAATGTAGGATTAGCACAACAGATACCCTTTTTGCCTCTATGAAGAAACTCAGAAATCCCTGCACCACAATCCAAAAGAGAAGACCTTCCTTAATAGCTGTGTCCTAAATCAGGGGTCCCAAAGTTGTCTGCTCATTATCCCCGCATGAAATTTCATACTGTTCATCAAACTATCCAAACATTCAGTGTATGAAAAAATTTAATAAATACTACTTTTATAAATATTACAAATAATAACAACATCAAATCCTTGGATAGTCCTATCAACCCTTTGGATTGATACTAACCATTCCAGGAAACCCGAAAAGAAAAGCACTCAGGATATATAACAGGACATAGAGCTATCTTGAGATGACAAGCTGATAAGAGCCTACTTCCCCTCTCCTGCCCTGTCATTCAACTTAATACAGCCACTTAAACTAACAAATCATTTACCATTTCAAATAATTGTCTAACTCATTCTTGCCTAGGTCACAAATGGTCATGTTTATCTTCTGCATTCTTACTCATAGCAGCTTATGGTTTTTTCATGTTACTTCTTTAATTCTACTCTATTTATTGCCTTAGTAGTAACTAAAGAAAGGAGAACATGAGATTGTTGGGATAATCTCTTACAACAAAGCTCTGAGAAACTTTTAATTCACTTGGCTCTGGTCATCTATGAGCAGTTGTTAACAGTTGTAAACCATGTAAAAAAGTCACGTCATTTATTGAGCGTTTCAATTGTGGAACAATTTCTGACATCACTACAGGGTAAAAATGGCTCCTACTTGTTCAAAAGGATGATTATCCCTCTGCACAGAAAAGGAGCAAATTTATAGTTTTCCCCAACACTACATTCATAAGCCAGGAACAGGTGCCCCTACTGCCCCATGTACTATATCTTATAATTTTTAAAGAGACAAAAACCCTATTGGAACAAAATGGTGACTACCCAATATAGAAATAGTGGCATTCTCACTGGCAGCTGCTGAAGCTGTAGATCTTCCTTGTTGTCTACATGACAAGCTGTGAGTAGAATATCCTTGCTTCTGTGTATGCTGAATGTCTGCCTGGATACCTGTGGAAGAAACAAAAAGGTAAGCCAGCACATTATTTTATCCGCTGGTTAGGGCTTTTAAAAAAACTTTATTTGGAGAGAGTAACAATGAAAGAGCTTGCAAGCCAGTAAGAGCTGAGAACATCATTAGCACCTGGAAAGAAACATTCGGAACAAGTAGAGCAATGGAAAAAACCCTGCAAAGACTTAGGGCTTGGAAAACATTCTTCTCAGAGAGAAATAATGAAAGAGCCTGAAAGGTAAGAGCTGGGATGATACTTAGCAGCTAATTAGGGCTGGGGGGGGGGACTACATTTAGAGTATAAGACACACCCAAATTATCAGTCTCTTTTAGGGAGGAAAAAGGTGTGTCTTATACTTTGAAAAATAGGATATATAAAACATGCATGCATACATACATACGTACATATTCATGTATATATTCATGGTCCGGCTGATGGCGCCATATTTTTTCTGAATTGTGGGGCTTTTTTTGCTTCCTGTAGATGCAGAGAAGCAAAATCCTGCGAGGGGACGCTTATTCGTGCAAGATTTCAGTGATTTCTTTGCTTCTTTGTATGCACGGAAGCAAAACATCACCAAAAGTGCGTGCGCAAGAGTGTCCCCTCGTGATATTTTGGCTGCATGCGCATGCGCAAAATAACGCAAGGGCACATGCGCGGGGGCATCTGAATCAGTAAGATAAGTGTGGAGCGCACCACTACACAAGTAAGTAGAGCCCGCTGCTCATGTAGATACTGTATATGTAGATGTGTGTGTGTGTGTGTATCTTTGTTCTCTGTAACATCTCAATGAACAGTAAGATGTAAGGAAAAGAGCCCTCACTTAAGAGGCTGCCATTCCACATTTTTCTGCCATTATTTCCATTATCCCAGCCAATATGCATTTTTGTGGTTTGGGAGAATGCCAGGAATGAGAGGTATTGTTACTTGGATGGAATACATACTTGTCAAATGTAGGGAATCGCTCGGGAACTCTTTGTCCAACAGCTGTTCTGTTCCAACGTCAACCATTTCTGATTCTGAAAGAAAATATATATAACGAAGTTTGGCAACTACAGTGTCACTGTTATGTTCTAATAACAGGTTGTTATTTAGTTACTACAGAGTTTCTGAAGTTTTCAGAACTTATGGGGCAAAATGATCTAAGTATGAACAGCAGTACACTGCTCATTTTGACAGGGTAAAAAATGTCCAGGAATTTCAGGTACACTCTTCCCTAGTCAATAGCTTCACATTTGATTACCTATATGAGGCGCTTTGTCTTTTAATCCCCAGTTACAGCAATGGGGTTCCTGGTGCACATGCATGCCGGGAGTCCAGAAGCAGAGTACCTGTAAGGGGTCTAAGAATACAAAAATTATTCATCTGCTATTCTTGTATTTACTGTTATCCTTGGCTATTTGTGATTTACACAAAGTCGTCCTCTGTTAAATTTGCCAAATGCTCATTAGCTTAATGATCACACAATATAGTTGTACAGAGCACTACTGTTTCCAAAGAAGAAAATGTAACTATTTATGCCAAATTGTAAGCTATTTTTTCATAGGTGTAAAACTACATTAGCATAAAGGGAAGGAGCAATGTTGAGAGAGAAAAATCTAATCAAGCCCTATTTCTGCCCTCTGCCTCTACCATTTCAATTCCAGATGGTGATACTGTGATGCAGTTGAAACATTATTCTGTAATCCTTTTCCATTGGTTAGAATGACAAATTCATTCCCTCCATTTATAGAAACTAAACTTTTAAATCTATCCTGAATTTTTTTAAAAATTCAAGTCCAGTGCTCTTTAGAATTGTGCAACGTAATCTTTATATCTTAAAAAAGGGCCTAAAATATCTATGAAATTCTTGATCAACTTTATTTTTCAAATTCAAAACTGATACAAAAAGGTAAAAAACTGAAAAAAGGTAAATGAATAAAATTCTTATAGGTTTCTCTATCACTAGTAATCTTTCATTAAGAAAAAGGAATGCAAGCATTCAATTACTCCATATAGCTAACCTTATTTCTACTAGCACGGAGATATATTACAGTAATTATTTTACAGAGAGGACAGAAAATGCTTACTGTTCTACAATATTAACGTACTTTCAACACCTGTCTAATTTCAAACATTAACTATTCCTCAAAATACTGATTATTCTGAGTGGATGTCAGAGAAAAACTCCAATAAGCATTCATGAATTGCTGGAACATGCCTACATTCTCACATTCCATCCAAACGTTCTGCCCCATGCTCTTTTTTCCTACTGAAGTGAGACTTTCTCATTATAACTCACAAAGAAGACATCAGCACAACCATATCTCAGAGATGTATCTCAGATTCTCTTAATAATTAAATCACAGGTAGGAAGAGTAACTTGGCTGAACTGAAACATACTACATCATAAAAGTCTTTCCAAGCACCTTTTGAAATTGCATTGTTCTTTGTTCCCACAGCCACATTCTCCATCAGGTTAAATGTTCACAATACACAAGACAGAAAATTTATAAATTTCTATTAATAAAACCTTAAGATCAAAACAAAATTGAAACAGGTGTAATTAGAGTAATTTTTGTTCTGTTAGAATGCATATAAAGGTTAGCAAACTCTGTTCTTACAATGAAAGCAGGTGCAAAGCAGAAAACTTGAAGCAACAGGCTATGAGAAGGGGAAGGCAGCCATCAGATGATGGGAAAAAGAAAAGGCAAAGTTCATAGTACAGACAAAAGGTATCTAGAAACTCCTTATGACACGCTAAACCATCATTTCACAATTAAGTATAGAGTAGTAGTTTTGTTGGTATACCTGTTTGAAAAGAAATAACATATTTGGGCTGTGCAAAGCATTTTAAATAGGTGATTCGGAAGGTGCGTTAGCAGAAAGCACCTCTTCCAGGCAAGGCTTGCTCAACTGCTTGGAAGGCTGTCTCCTCATCTGTGTGCATGCAGAGCCACTACACGCCACTGGTGATCCCAGGGTCTATGCATGCTTTCAAATTCTAATTGCAGACTGTTGAGTTTAGCTAAAAAAACCCTCTGTATCTTCATCAGATCAGTTTTCAGTTTACTATATAAGTCCAAGTAATATTTTAAAAATGGAAAATGTATATCTTCAGGAGAACTATATATATATCATCCCCATCTTTTTCATCTCTTTTTTATTTTCACTTCAAGCGGTTTGCCAAGATCCTACCAGGTCTGGATGGATTTCCTGTGGAATGGCATAAAACATTTATTGATATATTTACTCCTAAATTTTATAAACCATACAAAAATGGAGTTTTATCTTCAGTTAATGAAGCATATATTACAATTATATCAAAACCTGGAAAAGATCATACATTATACAATCCTACTTCACTGATTAATTAGATATTTTGTTTTGGCTAATAAATTTCAACCAGTAATTTTTTCAGTTGTTAAGTAAAATGAAATGGGCTTTATTAACTATATATGGATCGCATAATATTTGCTAAATGGTATTGATTTTGAATAAGAACAAAAAAGAGAAAGCTGCAATTCTATCACATTAGGAACAACACTTGGTGATTAACTATCAAAAAGACCCCAAAGTAGGGCTTGCCAATAGATCCAAAGTCCGTTTATAGCTTATATTAAAAAGCACTATTTGAATAAAATAAATAAATAACTTGGCACTGTATTTAAAAATAAGTGGGTCATACTGCAATGCCACCAATTGTGCTCAAAAGCATTATAAAGACAAGTCAAGAATTCCCAATACTCTCTTCATATTTGCCAAAGCCTGGATTATAGCTATTAATTATTGGCACAAACTTAACTATAACCCATCTTAGTGGACTGATTACACATTTCAATCCACTTGGAATAAATCCCTAATTAAGAAAAACTATCTATTCATAGTTATATATTTTATATTGGAACCAGGCTAAGAATTGATACAATTCTAGACACAGCGTAGTTAAGTTTATTCATTTATCAGTTTTTTGGTCACTTTCCTAATTTTTTTTCAAGGGAGAATAGCCTTTATATATGACCCAACCTAATTATAATTTTGCTTTGATGAGGATGTGCACCAACATCTCTTATACATATTACTGCAGAGTAGATCTGCTCAAATTCCTATAATGCACAAATTGTGCCTATAGAATATGGGAAAATTTAAATAAAATATATAGAGGTTTTCTCATCTATGGAAGCATTTAAGACTTATCCCTAGGATACAGAGTCTCAGCATGAAAGTAATTTAAAATTATTTGATATTTGCATTTTTGTTTCCTGAATCTTAACTTATACTAGTACTAAAATTTGGATATGTTCACTTTAACATAAGTTTTGTTTTCTATTTCTTTGAAATATTCAAATATGAAACTTTTCATTATTTTTACTATTTTGACTCTAAAATGTCATATATATCTTCTGTGATTATTATATCAAACTGATAATTGAGATATCCTCTTATAAATAAATAAATCGTGCTTTGAGCTTTTTTCTCATGCAAATATAATTTTCCCATCACCATCCACTGGCAGTGTTTAGAACATTTTATGACATTTCAGTGGACTAGAGACATTTTCAGCCTCAGAGTTTACCTAAGTTGTTAAAAGTGATCCTGCAAACCTAGGATTGATAAATCAGTAAAATATATAAATTTTAAAGATGGAATAGAATAAGGAATTGAGATACTCATTTTATCTGAACAAACCAAAGTTATTTTAACTTCAATATCAAAAAAATTAATATATTTTATATTGGAGAGCCTATGCAATGAAAAATGATGTTTTGGAATTAATAGATCCAATTTCATTTGCATATAAAATATGAGTACTGTATATGAATAAATCTTGCTATTGGAAATGCTCTGATATGAAATGTCTCTGTGATCATCTAATGTTAAATTTTAAGAAGCAGTAATTACATATATTAATTTGACATTCTGATGAAGTTTAATATTTTCCAACATCCATGTTTTGAACTATTACAATGATGGTTGGGCAATGGTGACTTAGTCCTTCAACACAGGAAAGGTACATTTTATGACCCCAAACACTCAATGGTTTTAATTCCTCATGTTACTTGTGACTGAGTTGCTCATCTAAACTATTGGGTAAACTGTGTGTGGATGGATGAGGCTACTTATAATTTTTTATTTTGCAGTGTCCCTTTTAATTTTGCTTTGCACAATTCCATCATATTGTATTACATAGAAAGGAGGTGACTAGTGGGATAGAGATTGAGCTCTGTTTTAACTCACTATCTTTATTAGAAATGTCTTTTATTTAAAAGACATTTGAATGATATATTTACAACCTGGGCTATTACTGGATGTGATAAGAAAGTACTAACAGGAGGCACTACAGAGATGGTAAATAAAAATAAAATTAAAAAACAAGGTAGGATAACTTCTGAATAATCATTAAACAAAGTGTAAAAAAAGGTGAAAATTAACTTTTGTTGACATTTAAAACATTCACAAATATCTGGAATAATTTAAATTTAGGACTAATGGACAATTACTGTGAGGTATTAGCTTTATTAAAAAAGCAAACTGAACATAGCAGCTACAGCAATTATAAATAAATTAGTCTCTGTTACAATCCAGACAAACTATGAGTGATTATTCATATCTAAATAGTGCCTTTTACTTATGCAAACTGAGCTTTCTATTTTTGAACACACAGATAAGATTTACAACACTGGTTCTCAACCTGGGGTTTGGGACCCCTTTGGGGGTCGAACGATCATTTCACAGGGGTGGCCTTAGACTATGGGAAAAAACAAATTTTCCATGATGTTAGGAACTAAAGCTTCTATTCTGGCGCCTTGTAACATATTTTTACAATTTGACCAATCGGGCATTTACAGTGGGGGTGTCTCTCTGACCTTCCTGCCACTCAGCTTAAAGCTCTGTTCTGAGAATTGGCGCCAGACTAATGGTTGGTGGTCACTGCAACATGAGGAACTGTATTAAGGGGTCGCGGCATTAGAAAGGTTGAGAACCACTGATTTACAACAAGCAGAACATACACATACATACAATATATATACACACTCAAGTACAGAAATTACCTAAAAGGTCAGAATTGGAATATATCTGCCGATACAAAAAGTAAAATCCTGAGTGACATTAAAACCAGAACGAAAAATTAATTTAAAAGGAGGAAAGCTAGAACAGAAGAAAGAGCAGAAGAGAATCAAGCTCAAAGGTAAGTCTCAGAGAACCTTATCCACCTAATAAAGTTTCTTTCAGAACCACCTTGGTAGCATCTTTTAATTAGTAATGAAATGCAATTTCCAAATTCTTGTGTTTTTAATAAAATTTGTTAGCAGAGAAGGTACTCTTCTGATTTATTTTTATTTTTTATTTTTTTGTTACTATAGAGTTACAAGCTCTTCTCCTAAAATCTGAAGAACAATTCAGGTATTAAATGAATTTTCCAATAACCAAGCACTCCTGCAAATGAGAAGGATCAATATTAATAGAATGAAATAAAGTTCAGGTAGAGAAATTCTAAATTGGGACAGCTGATGTAAACACAAATCTATCCTGTTGATATATGGTTTATATAGAATGGTTATCATTTTCATATGATGGTATCAGAATTATAATTGCACTTCAGAAGGCTATCTTTCCTTCCATGCTGTTTAGGAAATAAGACAGAAAGAGAAAGAGAGGGAGGGAATGGGAGGACCAAGAAGGGAACAACTGTTACATGAGCTGTGCTGGCTGCTCATCTGCTTACAGGTCCAATCCAAGGTGTAGGGTATTGCCTTTAAAGCTCTGTGGCATGAGTCCAGGATATCTGTATCTTTCCTCAATGAGATCAGCCCACCCCATTCATTCTGCAGAAGGGAGCTACCTTGGACCCCAGCAGTCAAGAAGCTTCAGCTGATGGGGTCAGAAGAACTTTTTCTGTCATGGACCCAAACTTTGGAACATCTTGCCACCAGAGGTGAGACCTGCCCCTTTCTTTGTTTTTTTCTTTGTTTGTTCTTTCTTTCAGGAAAAGCCTTAAAACTTTGCTATATCAGTTGGTTGGAGGTGCAGAAGCAGAGAATGTACCAGCACTGCTCCATTCAAAATCTGTGGGGGGTTTTAGTTTGTTTTAATCCATAATTTTTATCTGTTTTTATATTTATAATTGTTTTTATATCTGTATGTTTTATTACACTATAAGCCTTTCTAAGTTGCTTGACTGGCAAAAAAGGGGGCATATAAATTAAATAAATAAACAAAGCATGTCATTTTGAAATGCATGTTTGCAATTAGGAAGTCATCCCCTTGCGGACAATTCACTAGATATAGCCATTACTAAATCAAATGAAATAACAGAAGTTATTCCACACGGAAAGCTATTCTACATAAACTATTCTTCAAGAATTGAAAAAAGGCCGATGATCCCAAGACAGAGAAGTCATTATCACAAAAAGAGAGTGCAGATCCTCTGACCCTCACTCTTCTGGAATACTGCAGGATGGAGAGCTATGTTTAAGAAATCGAAAGTGTATCAGCTTTCTAACTAATTTTGATTTTATCTTTTTACCAGAAAAATCGATGCAAGAACATCTACACAATCTTGCTGAGCCTCTGTTGGGAAATCAACCAAATAAGAGGTTGACTACTGATTTTCCCCAAAATTAAAATAAACCCTATCATAATAGTACAATTCAAGGCAAAGGCAGAGAGTTTATTTTAAATCACATTCTCTTCAGATGATGTTTACTTATTCCATTAAGTATAAAATCACAGAATAAGAACAAAAAATATGACAGACCCTAAAAAATTACCATTCCAAACTGGCAGCTAATCCACCTCAAATTCAAGCTATGCTAGATAATGATTTTAAATGCAAGAACAGGGTCAAGTGATCTGGCCTTTTGTACCATCCCCAATTTAGGAAAGTACAGGTAATCCTCAAGTCGTGAATGTAATAGAGCCTGCCCATTACATTTGTAAACCAAAGACTGGTTGGAGTGAATCCCGTTAAATGAATGGAAAAACTTCCTGCCTTCACCCATGCATTTGCTAATTAAATGCACGGGTTGTTAAGTGCATGAGGTATCTCAGGATGGGGAAGAAGATGGGGAGCCTAGTGCTTCTGACCATCCAAGGCCTCCCTCAATCCACTGAAGTATTGCATATTTACACCACCACCCCAATTTTACTTGACTAGGTCCACTTAACTTTTTTGAAGATCTAATGAGCTGTCTTCTCTCCAGCCTCGCTGCCATGGCTTCACCTTGGACAAAGGCTTGACGAAGCCTAAAAGGAGACTGCATCTATCCCTGCTCCGACCGTCTTTACAAAAAACCCTTGCTGCCGAAAATGGATCCCCACTGAAAATGGAGTCATAGCCATGTCCCTCACAGGCTCTGTTTTCAATGGCAAGGGATTTCTGCAAAGATGATCAGAGCCACAGGGAGATTGCATCCATCTAGGCTCTGGTTGTCTTTGCCAGCAAGAACGGAGTCCAGGAGGGATGCTTATCAGCAAAGGCTTTTTGCAAGGATGACCTAAAGTGGTGTGAGATCATACAAGACCAGCAGCGCTAGATCTTATGCTACTGATCTTGCCGTACTTTAGGCCTCTGTTCTCTGCAAATGCAGCGAAGGCCTGAAACAACAAAGTAGGCAAAGAAACCAAAAACTCACTAGATCTTTGTAAGGTAAGTTTAGTCTCCACAGCCCCAGAGCCCGTGGAGACATGGTAGAGAAGTGGGGTGGAGAATAAGGAGGACGAATGTTGCAGTGCCTGGTGAAGGACTGCTGGTGATACTGAAACATTCATAACTTCAGGACTGTGTCAGAAGTACTTGGCCGGGGGTGGGTGGGGTGGGGTGGGGGTTAACTTCAAATGGTCACTGAGTGAACTGTCATAACTTGAGGATTACCTGTAATTTGCTTCTACTATTAGAATTGCCTCAACTTTAGGATGGAAAATGCAATTATGCTGAACTTTGCCTTGCATAATGCAGTGTTTCCCAACCTTGGCAATTTGAATATATCTGGACTTCAGAATTCTGGGAGTTGAAGTCCAAATATCTTCAAGTTGCCAAGGTTGGGAAACATTGGCATAATGTATTGCTAAAATAGACAAAATATAATAAAATATCACGGAGCACTCCAGGGAAACAGATCGCAAAAATTTACTTTCCAGGCAGTTTCCAAAGTTAATAACTACATAGCCTTTTCATGAAGTTTCCTAAAGCATCTGAAAAAAATTATAATTATTACTTTCCCAAATTGTAATAATCTATCTTTGACTCTGTATCTTCAATTTAGGTGAAAAAAATCCAAGCTACTAACATAAATCCTCTGTTTAACCATGTAGATGTGGATCTTTGGTGTGGTAGGTTGGTCAGCAAAATTCTGACTATGGAAGGATTTTCAATTATTTATTTATTTATTTATTTGATTTTTATGCCGCCCTTCTCCTTAGACTCAGGGGGGCTTACAACAGAGCCAGCAATTACCCCCAACTAAGAACAGCTTGAAATGGAGATAATCTCACACATACATACAAACACACTCACCCATGAAATAACACTCAAGGTTTATGAATGTACAATGTGTTCTTATTTAAAAGGAATACTCCCCCAAATATAGTAGTGATTTATAGATTAAACTACCAGGAAAATCTTTGACCCAAAATTAAATTCTCCATAATAGATAGACAATTCATCATCCTCTTCTGAGGTACTCCTCAACTTATTACAACTGAGCCCAAAATGTATGTTGTTAAGTGAAATGCTTGTTAAGTGAATTTTGTCCCATTTTGCCACCTTACCACAGTTGTTAAATGAATCTTTGCAGTTGTTAAGTCAGTCGCATGATACCTAAGTGAATCCAGCTTCCCCACTGACTTCATTGACCTGACCTTGGGACACTGCAACCATCATCAATATAAACCTGCCAAGTATCTGAATTTTGATCATATGACCATGAAGATGCTCATATATCTGAAAAACTGTGATAAGCCCCCTTTTTCCATTGCCATAATGTTGGTCACTAAATTAACTGTTGTAAGTCAAGGATTACATGCATACATTTTATAGAAACAGCAAACTGTTCAAAGTACCAAAGTACAGTACAACTGGAACATAGTAACTGCTGCTTCAAAGTGGCCCAGTTTATGAATAATGAATTTCATAGAGCCTTTACTCGGCTGCGTGTTGCTTTATTTCACAAACTAGACTGGGCAAAAGATGGAATAAAAATCAATGGTGCCCATTTAAATCACTTAAGATTTGCAGATGATGTTCTCTTCACAAAACCCAGAAATACAAAACCTGCATAAAGCAGGAAAACCACTTGGCTTAAAAACAAACCTGGAAAGAAGCCAGATTATGTTTAATAAATTCACCAAAGAAAGAAAAAATATATATCTGGAGAAGAACTAGGCCTAGATGATCACTGCAATTATCTTGGCCAACAGATTTCAATGGAAGGTGATACAACAAAAGAAATTGAAAGATGTTTTAAATGTGGTTAACAAGCTAAGCGAAATTTTCAGGAACAACCTTCCCTATGCCTGAAAAGAAAAGTTTTCAATCAGTGAGTGCTACCTATTCTAACATGCCAATGAAACAGGGACATTAACATCACAATCGATACAAAAATTATCTAGCACAAAGAGCCATACCTATACTGTAAACTTAATATATATACAGTGGTACCTCAAGATATGAACCCCTCGTCTTACGAACAACTCGTGATACGAACCCGGGGTTCAGAAAAATTTTGCCTCTTCTTACGAACTTTTTTTGAGTTACAAACCGGCGTTCGGAGACTGCTGGGAAGCCGCGCGGCTGTTTTAAAAGGTGACAGCCGGGCGGCGGGGCTTCCCAGAAGCCTCCCGAACGCCGGTTCGTAACTCGAACAAAGTTCGTAAGAAGAGGCAAAATTTTTCTGAACCCCGGGTTCGGTTCGGGAGGTTGCTGGGAAGCCCCCCAGCCCAGCTGTCACCTTTTAAAACAGCCGCGCCGCTTCCCAGCTGTCTCCCGAAGCCGAACGCGGAAGTTTTCGGAGAGGGGCGGCATATAAATCCAATAAATTGAATTGAATTGAATTGAATTCAGGAGACAGCTGGGAAGCGGCGCGGCTGTTTTAAAAGGTCGCAGCCGGCCTGGGGGGCTTCCCAGCACCCCCCCTGAACCCCAAACCCGGGTTCGGGGGGGTGCTGGGAAGCCCCCCAGGTCGGCTATGACCTTTTAAAACAGCCGCGCCGCTTCCCATCTGTCTCCTGAAGCCGAACGGCAAAGCCGAACTTCCGCGTTCGGCTTCAGGAGACAGCTGGGAAGCGGCGCGGCTCTTTTAAAAGGTCGCAGCCGGGCTGGGGGGCTTCCCAGCACCCCCCCGAACCCGGGTTATATATCTGGATGCCGCTCTTGCCTGGCTTCCCCGCCCTTCGCCCGTGGCCAGCAGAAGAGGGGCGGGGAGCTGGGCAAGAGCGATCTTCTGCCGGCCATGGGCGAAGGGCGGGGAAGCCTCTTGCACCAGCTGCTACAGCCGCCGGCTTCCCCGCCCTTTGCCCATGGCCGGCAGAAGATCGCTCCGCTCGGTCGGCGGCTCCGGAGAGGCAGGAGCCGGGCACTGGCCTGCCTTTTGTTGTCCCCCCCCCCCGCCGCCGCCTGCTTCTCTCTCTCTCCTTCCCCGCGCCGCTGCTCCACTCAGTCGACGGCTCCGGAGAGGCAGGAGCCGGGCGCTGGCCTGCCTTTTGTCCCCCGCCGCCGCCACCCGCTGGCTGCGAGCGCTCTGCCAGGCGGCCAGGAGGCATTCAGAGCAAAGTGCATGGAGGAATGGGAAGCTGAAGCCACCAGCGTTTGAGCTTCCCATTCCTCCACGCCCTGAATGCCTCCTGGCTCAAGCGGGCGGCAGCAGACCGCCTTTGGGTTTTCGGCTCGGGGAGGAGGGAGTTAGGAAGGTCCTCCTGCTCCCCCCCGAGCCGAAAACCCAAAGGTAGTCTGCCGCCGCCGGCTTGAGCCAGGAGGCATTCAGGGCAAAGTGCGTGGAGGGTTTGGCGTTGGGGTTTGGCGTTTGGGTTCAGGAGGCTGCTGGGAAGCCTCCCGGCTGTTTTAAAGGTGACAGCCGTGCTGCAGGGCTTCCCAGCAGCCTCCCGAACCTCGAAATTTTGCCAAACTTCCGGGTTCGGGAGGCTGCTGGGAAGCCCCCCCGGCTGTTTTAAAAGGTGACAGCCGGGCGGCAGCGGTTTTTTGCGGGGGGGGGGGTTGTTGTTGCACGGATTAATTGACTTTACATTGTTTCCTATGGGAAACAATGTTTCGTCTTACGAACCTTTCATCTTACGAACCTCCCCCCGGAACCAATTAGGTTCGTATCTTGAGGTACCACTGTATATCAAGTTTATGTGGTCATACAGAGTGAATGAAAAAAGACTAAGTTGCCAAATAAATATCAAGGAAGAATGAATGAGCAAAAAGGAAAAGATCAAGAAAGTCATGAATGGATAGAGTTGTTAAAACTCTTAAAAAGAGAAAGATGGCAATTTTTTAAAAGAAAAGGCAAGATACAAAGTTGTGAAGAGAGGATAGTTTGCAAAGACATAAGAGTAAAATATGAAATTATAACGAATGGTGTTGGTATAAACTTGCTGTTGCTACTATTTCCTTTTTTCTCCTTTCAATTGGCTTCATATTTCTTACTCCTCTCCTACTTTTTACACATTCTGAAATAGATGAAAGCAAGCAGGACTAATTCCATATGCCTGCCTAGAAGGATATTTTTAGCAGTGTGGCTCATGTTAGTGCAGTGTGTTTTGAAAAAGGAGCTTCATTTCTTCAGAGACTTGTGGCTACTTGTGAAACGTATCTCAAAAACATTTTCAAGTTACTAAAAGTCCATCAATGCAGGGCTCCTGGTTTGACTTTATGCATAACAGCTTAAATGCTCTTTTCACATTTGAGCTGGAAAAGGAGAGATGGGAAAAGAAAAGCAGCCTTCAACAGTTGAAAAAGATGGCGGTTTAAATATGTAGAATGAATCACCTGTTAAATGTTTAAACCTATTAGAACCAAGAGTTGATTGAACAATACTTTTACTGACATATACATGCAATATTGGAGTACCCAAGCAGGACTAAGCTTCACAGCTGGCTAGCAGAAACTAATGCAGTTAACTATAGCTCATTCCCTTTCCCACAAAGCTCAGACCCTCCCCACCCCCAGTAACATTGCCACTCTTATTTCTCAATAGTCTTATTCCTTTGCACTCAAGTCTGATAGCAGGGAAAACAATACTACTTATTTGATAATAGTTAAGAACTAGTTTATCAAAATGTACCCACTTGATAAATTAATTAGCATCATCCTGCTATATGGAGAAACAATGACCACTAGTGAGAAAACAATGGAAGCACATGAAGGGACAATTTTTTTCAGATAATTAAGTGGCTTCCAGTTGAAACATCATCTGCATTCATCTTTTATCTAACTCAGCTGTAAAGTTTCAATCAATTACAAAGAAGACAAAGATACTGCTACCTTCATATTGTGAAGTAGGAAAGAGTGGAGTATAAAGAGCTTTCTCCCACCAGCACTGTTTTGCTTGATTGTAGCTTATTTTCTGAAGGTCACTACTCAATACAGGAAACTGTTTTGAGAATAATTATATTTTAGTTCAAAAACAATAGAAAATAATCCTACAGTATGATACTTATTCTAGAGAACATGAATCCAATTAAGTGTGATATTGTTTCAAGAAATTATGAAATGCTTCCATAACAGATGGTCTCAGTTAGTTCACCAAAGCATAAAGGTTTATGTTTAACTCAACTAAGATAAGTTCTTAATGGGGCTATTACTGCAGTATTAAAATTGAGTGTTCAAAATTTCTAATACTATTTCCACATAAACATTAAATGTTACATCAATATAATCTTGCATTTTTCTGTTCAATAACTTCTTTTTAATCTTTCCTCTGAAAGTTAAGAGTTAACACCTATTTTGATTAGTGAAATAAGTGCACACTGGAGACAACTATTACACATCCCATTAATTGCAAAAATCACCAACAGGTCCTAGACTGAGTCTCACTAAAATATCACTTGAAGCCAAGATTGCCAAATAAAGGCTATCATACTTTGGCCATGTCATGTGAGCTGACTCACTAAAAAGTCAATTACGCTGAGAGTGATCATCAGAACAAAAGAGAAGGGACTGCCCTAGCACCTGCTGGCTGGACATTATAAAGGATGATACCAGGATGACCCTGGAGGATCTGAAGGAGGTAGTGTGGGACAAAGAGACATGAAGTGTGCCAATCCATAGAGTAGCCAGGGGTCAGACATGACTGAATGGTTGACAACATTGAACAAATGCACAAAAGTAATGATGTATGTTTATTTGCAAGAAAAGGGGGAGGACTCAATGTAATAAAACCCTACCAGCTAAAGAAATGTGTCCCCCATATAAATTATTAGTGGGTTTCTCTTTCCCCTTCTATGTTAATTTTCAGAATAAGAATTGTATCACTTCTTCCAGGCACCTGAGAAAGTAGGAAGATGCTCAGTCAGAACACTTTTTTATTTCAAACATTAATTTTTGTGCAGGAAAAAATATTAAGATTGCACAGTAACAATTGGAAAAGGTTACCAAGTCTTGTGAAATCAGGAATACAACTTCCCGATATATATTTTAAAAGCATTAAATCCATTGAGTTATATATAATTTTACTGAAACCTGTAAATTATCTATACAATGCACAATACTCAAGGACATACCTCTTTCAGTTGCACTGATGAGCTTTCTTTACAACTGCAAGATTTGTCTTCCTCTTCTTGTGGCTCCACAACACTGCAGCTAGCTTCAGAATTTTTCACAGCTGTTGTATCTTGCACATTTTTCACACTGCATTCTAAGCAAGAACTCTCATTTTCTACCAGCAATATTCCAGCTGATTCTTCCTGGGAATCCAGAGATGTCTGTGCACTCTTTTCCATCCCACACTTTTTTAATGTACGAAAGAACTTCCCAGACTCAAGTTCTAATTTCCCATAATAATGCCCTTCTTTTTCTGCATCTTCTTCCAGTGGTTTGAGATCTGCTTGCGGATCATCAAATGGTTCAGCTTGAGAAGAGACAAGAATATTCCCCTCATCTTTCTCTGACTCAAAATCAGATTCACTTCCACCACATGGAGAAAGTTCAGATGCAGAAATGGGGCGAAAGTGAGTTCTAGGAGAAATCCTTATTGCTCTGTACTGCGTCCTCCCAGCACCACATATTCTAGGACGAAAAGCGTCTCTATCAGAATCAGAGCAAAGGATTGATTTGGGTTTAAAGCAAGGGCTGAAGGATGTAATTCCTTCTGGTTCAAATGTACATTCGACATGAAGAACTTGTGAAAATGGATTATTTAAGTCAAAGGAAGAGAAAGAATATTCAAGACCAGACTCTTCACCTTGAAAATTACTGCAAGCTTCTAACAAGTCTTCATGGAAGATAAAAGAAAAACCTCTATTTAATCCATGATCACCACATTTCAAATGCTCACTCTGCTCAAATGATACAAATGGTCTCCATAATTGTCTGTGACCAGGAGTAAAGCTATTTCCTGGTGTCATAAAGACATCTGTACCAGCTATTGTTACTACATCAGAAGCTGCACACTGTAGTAAGTTTCCTTTTGGGTGATTTGGGGGCACTATTGCCCATTCTGCATCACTGTTAAAAGTTTTCAGTTCCCCATACACACCACCAAGAATAAATGAACTTTCTTTATCTTGGTTAATATCCCATGATTTAGAGGGTGTAGTATAATCTCCACAATCTACTTCTGATAAATTGGTTGAAGCAAAACCTCTTTTCTCTAAATTTTCTTTCTGACCTTCCCAAAGATGGTATTCTGATCTTTGCACTGCTTTGCTTGGACCTTGGAGAATTTCTACCTTTGCATCATTTAAGCAGCAACAATAATGATTTACATCAGTTGGAAACAGTTCTTCTTCTATTCCTTCTATTTCTACAATTGCTGCAGAATTTTCATCTGCCATATTTGTCCAGATATCTTTCATAACTCCTGAGCCATAGTCATCTTCTTGCGGGCTATTGTCACTACATACTTGTGTAGTTTCATATTTTTTATCTTCTGTTTTTTGTTCTAACTGAATACCACAGACAGATTCTAATTTTGACTTTTTTGTGAAAATTAAAGTAGGTATTTCTCCTAAAGATCTTGTCTGTTCTTGGCAGGTTTCCTCCTGCAAAAAATCTACAATTTCTTCATCTATGTAACTTGAAGATACCCTGGGAACTATATAATTAATATCATCAGAGTTAAATTGAGGGGATTCTTCAAGTGGAATATTTAAAGTCTCATTGTCTGAACGTGTTTCTTCAGAATATGACCATGGGCTACAAGTTCTTGTTGACAGATTAGAACAGTGTTCATTTTCATCAAAGGCACTATTTTTGGTCCATATTAACAATCTTGACTGTGTTTTCCCAAACATACCAACATTGCTACTAGAATCTGTATTTTCATTTCCCAAATTTAGTTTTTCAAAAGGAAATGGTAAAACAGAATTACTGCATTGCACTTCAAACACTGAAAAAGAATTTAAACCAGACCCTTCATTAGTATCTGAAAACAGCTCTTGATTGCCTGCAAGCATGTATGAATTAAGCATTGTGCTGTCTAAGGGTGGGGAAAGTCTAACAGGAGAATCTCCTCCAAAACTTTCCCCATCTGCATCACCAGAGCTAGAAGTTGAACAGCACTCCCAAAATTGAGCTAAATTACTAAGATCTTGCAAGAACCACCCTTCCGCACTAGAAGTGGCCGAATCTGCCCATATTGCACTTTCCCCTTTCAATTCCATTCCATCAAACACTATGCAACATTCTGCCTCAAAATCAGTTCCTTCTTTGCTTTTCTGCCGAATCATATTCAAAATCCGACTTTCTCCTTGCATCTTGCCTGAGGCACCAGAATCCAACATGGATTGATCAATATCTACTTCATAGAAGTGTGTTAGTTCTGACAGATGAACACCATCTAAATGTATATCGTCCTCTGGTGGAGAACATATTGAGGTCCTAGTGAGGCCGATATCCTCATTTAAAACTGCAGGCATTTCCACAAAATGACCATCAATGAAAGTACCTGCTGCGAGGTATGTTTTATTAATATTATTGTTGTTACTAATGCAAAGACCTTGCACTGATTCAGCTAATTCTTTTACAGCCTCTGATGTTGCATCACATACATCTTCTTGCTTGTTGCGGTATGTCGTCTCCAGCTTACTTTTTCTACTCAGGGGAACAAAATATTCTGCAATTGGCTCAGTATACCACAAAGGCTCCTCCTTATACTCAGTTTCATTCCTGCTATCAAAATATAGCTCTTTTCTCTCATGGTTTCCACCTTCTCTTCGTCTAATTTCTTTTAGTGGCCGTTTACCTCTTTTACATAGTTGCTTGATGGATCCATTGCTGCTGCCAGGAATTTTCCTTTCAGTTTTTTCACCAGCTTTTGGCAAATACTTACTTTGTCCATTCCATCCTTTTTTACCCCGAGCCTCTCTTGTTTTATGCCTTATTTTTACATATTTTGTAGCTGCTTTTAATTCACCACGATTGCCACTAGAATTTGAACCTTCCTCACTGGAGCCAGAAGACCAGGATCCAAGACGTATCTTCCCCTCAGATTTATGCCGGAATTGCTTTTTGTATGAAACAGATTTTCCTTCAATACGATTTCCAAACTTATTCTCTTTTTCATCTTTGTCATTCTTTTCTGTGGCTCTCTCCTGAACAGATGCTTTGATACTATTTCTCTCTTTGGATGATTCATTTTCACTAATGCAATCCTTTGGAGATGATGTATCTGTGCTAGTTGCTGGGACAGTGGAAGATGAGGAGGTACTGGAGTAAGAACACACTTTGGATTTATTCCATACAGTCATGATTTCTTGCAAGCAAAATGGTTTCTGGGAAAGAGGTGGAAAAGCCTCATAATACCTGAGACAGAGAAAAAGACAAACATGCAGTGTCATGTTTTGGAGAGTCAGACCAAAAGGCAGTTACAAGACCAACTAAATATTAATGATTTTACTATCAACATTCACTTTTGTTTTTACAACACAAAATCTTACTAATCAATATATTATTTAACTCATCTCTAAGGAAAAAATAAACTATTACTGTACTTAATAAGTTAATAAGTTAAATATTGTCACTGTAGTTAAAATATACAATTACATATTTTTCCAATAAATATTAATACACAGTTAAAATATTTTATTGTTATTTGCTATCTGGGGATAGGTAATTCAACATTTCTGTTGAGTGCCAAGTTGGGAAAGATAATTTTCCTCCTTTTATATAAGAATAAGCTTGGTAGTTGTTCAACATATAAACTACAGAATTCTAAACTTATTTTCAAATCAACTGAAAGATCCTCATGGGCAGACAGTGTTGGTCTTTTAGAAAGACAACAAGATAAAATAGACAATAGTGTTGCTCTGCCACTATTGAACAGGTTTGTAACAACTATTTTACTGGAGGGATAAACTGTCTCTCTTTCCTCTTGCTTTGGTGTTTTGTACTGAGATCCTGCGAACTGAGAGGATTGAATTGTTGGTCTGGGACTAGAGCTGTTGCACCCCTTCAAAACCTGCGTTGATAGCTTCATCATTCACAGCTGGCTGATTCTGGAGTGATATTTCTTGATCTGGTTCCCTTTCACTGCAGAAAAACACTCACGGTAAAAACTCTTCAGCTCTCAAGGTTTCCAAATGCTGTAGTAAGCTTACATTGGTAAGATTTTTGAGAACTGATTTGATAATGTGCTTGAAACATCATCTAGCTTTGGCATAGTCAAGACCATGGCAACAAGCTCAGAATTAAAACTGTGTGTCTCCTAGTTCTTATTAATCTTAGCAGAGGATCAGTAAAATTAATGTTACCATGTTTCCCTGAAAATCCACCCTAATCAGAAAATAAGTCCTAGCTTGATTATTATACATTTGTCCATTAGGCTTTATTGAAGACCTCTGTAGCTGGTAACAGAGCTCCAGAGCGATCCAGAGCTCTGTTATCAACTAAAGAAGCCTTTCCTGAAAGTTTTTCCTAAAGGCCTCTGTAGCCGATAACAGACCTCCGGATCAATCCAGCTCTGTTATTGGCTACAGAGGCTTTCAGGAAAGCCTTGCTAGCCTTCCCCAAAAAAGAAGTTCCTGAAGGCTTCCGATAGTGAAAAAGAGGCCAGGGGTGAGGTGAGTCAATGGATGACTGTTGGCAAAAAAATATAAGACAGAGTCTTATTTTTGGGGAAACAAAGTAATAAAATCATCTCTCAAAGAAGGTCTTCCTTCCAGATCCAGTAACTGGAGGAGTCAGCTACATCTTGTGCTTTTTCTCACTCAATTTTCAGCCACTGATTGTGTAAAAAGTCCTTCCCAAATCAAGACACATATTGAAATTATTCTGCACTGGAAGTTGGATATGTCAAACATACTAGACTTACTCTAATGGCAAAATTGCTTTACAGACCATACCAACTTGTATTGTTTATATTGTATACTTTAAAGCAATTCCATTTGTTATCATATTTGTGCATGTGACAGAGCCTTAAGTTAGGAACATTAACTAAAGTTTGTAATTGACAACAAATAACGCCACAATTCTGCTCTGAAAAAACATGTAAAATAAACCAAAAATTATTTTTCCAAGAGTATTTGTATTGCTTGCATTCTGTATATCCCTTGCCCCCTAATTTCTTGGTGCCTCCATAGAAATGCAAGATGTCAGGGCACTATGCTGTAATGTTTCTAGGTTGTGACATGCTTCTCTATTCCTCAAGTTTATGAATCTGTGTCTCATTATTTCACTAAAAAACATAATTTCACAATAAAAACCTGAAGTTTTTATGTTGCATGTTACTGTTGAGGATAAAAATCATATGTTTTTATCCTCACTAAATAGAAAAGAAGCTATATTGGAATGAAAACAGTTGAAAACAGTTTGAATGAAAACATGAAAACAATAAAAACAATAAAAACCGTTCATCCAAACTAATACTATTTTTTTAAAAAAAAGTTTAATAATCAATTAAAAACATTTTAATAGAAAATGGTAGCTTGAATTCATTACTTCATGGCTAATACCATTGCAGAAAATATGCATGATTTTCCAATTTAGAAGAACAAAATAATTAAGAGGGTATTTTTTAAAGAAATGCAACATACATTTCTACTTGATCTTTTGCTGCAGGAGATAAATCTATTTCAGGAGGCAAAGCGTCCTCAAGTCTTTTTGAAATCTTCTCCTCTGCTATTTAAAAAAATCATTACAAAAATGAGATTCATTTTGAAATAAATACAAATATACAATCATTAATTCCATATTTGGGCCCACAAGCTTATGTTAAGAATGTATACACTGAATTTGCAAATGAATTAATTACATCATCCACATTTTTTAACAGCAAACTATTTCATCTGTTTGGATATTAGTAGGGCTGTTATTAAATTAGCTCTCACAAACAGTTTTAAACCATGAGTCTCATTATTTACAGTTTGTTCAAAATGCAGCATTTCAGGCAAATTCTGTCAACTGCCAGCAGTTTGATCCTAACTGTTTCAAAGTTAACTCAGACTTTCATCTTTCCAAGGATGGTAAAATGAGGACTCAAGTTGTTGAGGGCAATGTACTGACTCTGTAAACTGCTGAGAGAGCTATAAAGCACTATAAAGCAGTATATAAGTATAAATGCTATTGCTATTGCTAGTTCTCACATACGAATGTAATTAGCTTTACATTAGTCTTTTTATTTTACAGCATAATACAGAATTCTGAACTTAAACATTGTTTGAGGGATCAAAGTATAACCAACCGAAGTAACTTATTGTCACTGAAATTAGTTCTTTATACAGGGTGCGTTCCAAAAGTAATGCAATTTGTTTAAAAAAGTAATTTATAGAACAGATTTGCACAAACACTTAAAATTCTTCAAAGTACTGTTCTTGGACCTCTACATTTTTCCAGTATGCACCCTGGAAGGTCTTTGTCATGGCTGTTTGGATCTCTTCTAAGGAAGAAAAATGCGCCTTGCCATAACGCACTACGAGTCTGCGACTTCCTGACCAAACACCAGGTGCCAATGCTGCCCCACCCACCGCTATAGACCTGATGTCACCCCAGCAGACTTCTTTTTGTTCCCAGCCCTAAAAGGAACCCATTTTTCATCCATAAAAGAGATCTAATCAAGATGCCTTCCAGGGCGCGTACTGGTTATGACAGAGTCATTGGAAAAAATGTGTACAGGCCCAAGGACAGTACTTTGAAGAATTTTAAATGTTTGTGCAAATCTGTTCAATAAATTACTTACCAAAAAAAAATTGCATTACTTTTGGAACGCACTCTGTATAGCAAAGTAACTGTAATACAAATAACATGAATGTTATGCATGTCAACCAATGAATGGTGACTCAGTGATTAAAAGATGCCAGAGAATGTATGTGCTCCAGCAGTACAAGTTCCTCCATTGCATTATGGAATGAGTTCCCATCACTTGCTTCAGTCCCTGCCAATCTAGTAGTTTGAAAAATTGGAATCACTCTGATGAGAAAGGGTTGGGGTTCAAAACATGTTTTGCCACATACTCTGTGCTATTACTCTGTTGAATTATTTAGAATGAGTTATGTTCTGTTGGAACCACCCCGCTATTTTTCTCTCATGATGGCAAGACTGATTCTTTTGCTTCTCTAAAGCTAGCCATATCAGTCATATCAAGACTGGAGAGTAAACCTTATGAACTATAAATTATGACCTGAAGATTTTAAATGACTCATCTCTTGGGAATTTAGAAGGCAGGCTCTCTTTCCTGAGTCCCATGGACGTTCCCACATTGAAATTATTTAATTGTAATCATTTAATTTCAACATTTCACCTAGCCTCTAATTCAATCTAACTCAGAAATAAAAAATAGTTTTTAGTTAAGTGGCTAACTGCAGGAGCTGCACTAGCATCCCATTTCTTTAATTTCCTCCAAAGCTTTATTAAACAATTAATCATATCAGTGATTGATGCCCCCAAAGCATTAAATACTTTCCAAGTATTTCATCTCACATCCAGACTGCGCCCCACCTCCCATTACTACTGCAGAAATCCACAACCTGATCTCCCAAATTTAATAAAAGGATTGGAGGAGACTTGATAAGAGAATGATAGTGTTGTGTACTGGTATAATTTTTATGCATGATTTCTATGCACATTTCAATGAAAGAAACCACTCTGTAAAATCACTGTTTTTAAAAAGGCATACAAGATTAATCCAGCTAAATACTGTCCAATCATCCTATTAAGTTTAACAAGCAAATAATATGCCAAACATATGTATTAAAATTTAATGGATTCAGAGAAAAATCCTAGCCAAACTGCCTTCAGGCCAGGATTTTATATTTCTGATCAAGGAGCCATACTCTAGCTTAATATGTTACGAGAAATCTCATCCCAAAATGGAATCTCACCTTGTTCGCTCTGGAGATCTTTTAGCCTGGAACAAAGTTCCTCAACTAATGTCTCAATCCCAGAACTCTGCAATAAAATAAATAAATGAACTGAATTATTTATAGCTGAACTTTCATAAAATGCACGTCTAGTGATTATTTACATTGTTAAGAATGATGCAAAAAGTATTTGTAACAGTCTTTTTTATGCATTTGCAGTAAAATTAAAACATTCTTTTCCTCAATTTAATATCACTGATTTCCTCTAAATAGATAAACAGGATTATTGATCTCTAAGTAATGGGAAGAGTGGTTTTAAAGCCAAAATAAAATTAATGAAGCAAAAGAGTATATTGTTCCAAAGGTGCATTTTAAAAGGCAACTAGATTTTTATTTATTTTTCTTGAAGATGCTTTACATCTTATTCAAGAAGCTTCTTTAGTTCTAACTAACTGGTGGGGAACAGAAAGGATTTTTAGTCTTTGCAGTCAGCTAGATTAATACTCTGAGAGTCTGTTGAAATGACCTGGGGTTAATCTGTGTCCTCAGAGCCACCAGAATTAGAATGCAACAAGTGTGGAACTGTGAATTGAGAAGACAGGTGGTACTGTATCCTCCCCCTCTGTTGAGGGCTGTTCAATTTTAATATAGATAGAATCTTTGATTTCTCTTTCAAGCCAGTTGTTCTCTGTCTAGAATGTAAACCTTGCTGTCTTCAAAGGAGTGGCCTTTTTCTTTCAGGTGCAGATGGACTGCTGAGTTCTGTCTTGCTGCGTTTGTTCTTCTGTGTTTTTTACCATGCTTTGTGTAATGGTTGTTTTGCTTCTCCGGTGTACACGTCTTCACATGCCTCACTTCACTGTACCGAATATACAAAATTATTCTGTTTGTGTCTGGCTGTTTTGTCATTGACGTTGCACTAGCTTCCATCTTAGTGTTCCTGGTTCAAAGTGTACATGCGTGTTGGATTTGATGAAAATCCATGTGAGCATTTCTGATATTCCTGTATGGAATGATAATGATGCTCCTTTTGTATTTCTTTTCTTCTCCATTAGGGTTAAGGAACAACATTCCATTTGTTGCAGGAATATCAGAAAGGGCCATTAACAATCACACTGTCCCTTCAAAGATTTTAACGTGACATTTCCTTCAATTCTATGCCAATTTCACAAAGGCAACCATAAACAAATCCCTCTGCCTGAAATTTTAATACTAAAAAAATTAAGAACCAAAGGCATTAGTTATTACATACATAGCAATGATACAGTTAAGAAACAATGGTGTATTATCATTTTATAGTTCCATAAGTAATTTACAGTACTTTTATTCCTTTTTTGAGTTTAATTCATCTGATGATTTAAATTAATTTCATCACCAAAACATTAATAGAAAAACCTGAAGCTTAATGGAAATGGCCAAGCAAATAGCAGGATGGAAGAGTTCTCTCCTGAACCTTCCTGAAAAGAGCATAATTTAAATTAGTCTGCTGGATTAGGCTGTGCTGAAAAATACAATGGGACACCATCAAAATGTGCTATTTACCCATGTACAACAAAACATAGAACATAGAAACATAGAAGTCTGACGGCAGAAAAAGACCTCATGGTCCATCTAGTCTGCCCTTATACTATTTTCTGTATTTTATCTTAGGATGGATATATGTTTATCCCAGGCATGTTTAAATTCAGTTACTGTGGATTTATCTACCACATCTGCTGGAAGTTTGTTCCAAGGATCTACTACTCTTTCAGTAAAATAATATTTTCTCATGTTGCTTTTGATCTTTCCCCCAACTAACTTCAGATTGTGTCCCCTTGTTCTTGTGTTCACTTTCCTATTAAAAACACTTCCCTCCTGGACCTTATTTAACCCTTTAATATATTTAAATGTTTCGATCATGTCCCCCCTTTTCCTTCTGTCCTCCAGACTATACAGATTGAGTTCATTAAGTCTTTCCTGATACGTTTTATGCTTAAGACCTTCCACCATTCTTGTAGCCCGTCTTTGGACCCGTTCAATTTTGTCAATATCTTTTTGTAGGTGAGGTCTCCAGAACTGAACACAGTATTCTAAATGTGGTCTCACCATCATTCTATATAGTGGGATCAAAATCTCCCTCTTCCTGCTTGTTATACCTCTAGCTATGCGAGCATCTTAAGAACTGCGTATGGCTTACTTGTGGTCAGCCTATTTTAATCCTATTGTAAATGATTATGGATTTAAGTTTAATAAATGGCAAATGCAGAACTGAGCATATTCATATTAAATACAGATTCCATTCTATTCCATTTAATTACAGTATTTTGAAAATTATTTCCAAAATAACAATTTCAACTAGATTTAAAAAAAAAGAAAGTTATGCTGTTTTATATCACAATTAAGAATCAGAATTTAAACATAACTAACTATATTGTTAGTCCTTACTTCATCAGAAGCAGAGCGAAGACATTGAACAGCAGCCTGTTTCTTCATTTCTTCTAGTGTAAGATCAGAGCACTTTTTCTTACTTTTCCCCCATTTCTTGTAAGCTCCCTTTTCCCAGCCCAGGAAGATGTCATTCTCCTAAAAAAATGGAAAATCATAACAACTGCAATATTTTCTTGTATATTGTCTTTGCAACTCTTAATGACTTTTAAGGAAAACACTTGGGGACATATGAGTCTAGAAAGATTAACTCCAGATATATATTCTATGAACTTATTTACTACAATTCTTGGTTTTACATATATTTGACACTCTATACCCCATCCTTCCAAGATATTTCTCCAGTTTCATAATTTTTAATATTCAAAATGCAATGCAACATTTGTAATATTTATTGAAATTAGCAGCAGCAACATCTTAAATTAACAGATAGTAAAAGTGGGTAAAAACCAACTTACTGACTAGGAAAATTAAATTGACTTTATGTCAAGATGACACTAAAGCAGGAACTAATGCAGACTGTACTTCATTAACCAGAATATTAAACACCAAATAACAAAATTAATGAAACCAGAAACTAGGGACACAATGTTCAAGCTAAATGTACAACAACTGGAAAAAAACAGGACACAAAACAACTAAAGGCAAAACTGGGGGAGGGGAGATGAAAACAGTAAAGTTGTTCTTAGAATCTCTGGATGAGCAGATTTTGCTTCAAATGGAAAGGCTAAGGCAGATGTAATCCCAATCCAATATCATACTTATCCCGAGAAGAAGTAAAGAAAGTCCCTCATCCATGTAACAGAAAATATCAGCAATTTTTTATTACGTCACAGTCTCAAGTTGATAATTTTCTCCAATAAATAAATACATATAATGTTTTGACTTATTTGCTTCACTGGGTTCTCTTTACCTAGTTTTAAAACTTGCAAGGAGAACAGATTATAT
Source organism: Erythrolamprus reginae (assembly GCF_031021105.1). Lineage (NCBI taxonomy): Eukaryota > Metazoa > Chordata > Lepidosauria > Squamata > Dipsadidae > Erythrolamprus > Erythrolamprus reginae. The sequence goes on along the minus strand of NC_091952.1, from coordinate 146,956,121 downwards.
TTGATGCATATTTATGCAGAAATACTGTAAATTCAAAAGAATTCACAAACTTAAGCTCCAATGTGGACTGACCTTGCTAGTAAATGCAAGCAGTATCAAATCAAAGATACACAATTCAACATAAAAATCTTATCTATAGTTTGTAGTCATCTAAACTACTGGCTCTCATTAGTTTGGATAATTTCTTCTATGATTCAATCCTGCTTTTTAAAAAAGTTACTTAATATACAATTGTATCTTAAGTCCATTCTTCTTTCTACCCCTGAATTATATTGTAGCAAGTCTCCCATTTCTTGAGCAGAAAAGAAGCCACCACTTATCAGATGCTTGCTGCATAAATTGTACCAGAAATATTGCTTCTATGCAAGCTAGGTGTTAGAAATTACAGTAAATTATAATATTTAAAACAATTAAAATAAGAAATACTACACTAGAAAAAGGTTAAACAAAGCTATACATCAGAAAGACATACAGAAACAAAATGATAAAGCAGAGTCTGGCTTTCAAGTTTCAAAATTATCTATTTCCTCTGATTTTTCTATTTATTCTGTGGTACAGGTAGAACTGATGCAGGAAAAGAAAGTAACAACAAATTCTCTGCACCTAATTTATCATAGAAAGCAAATTACATCTCTGTACAACAATAAGCATTTCTATATTTACTAATATACAGTATACTGTATATACAATTTCTTCAACTGCATTAAACTTTGCAGAAAATTTATATATATAAATTTGTATGTATGTTTTTTCTGTTGGATCACCCTGGTATATTGAAGGAACATCACAGCTCCTTTTTGCCTCTAGGCCCAACCCAGGGCCATTTCAAGGTAGTTAATTTATTCATAGCCAACAAACTATGTTTTGTATGTACAGTGTGTGTATCTGTCACATGTTTTGGCTGAATATACATTTATATACATAAAAATTTTCTGCAAAGTATAATGCAGTTGAAGAAATGCTTCCTTTGAGGAACAAGAATTAAGATTTCTAGAAAGAAGCAGCAGAATATAACTAATTATATTTCAACATCTGCAAAAGTAATAAAACAAAAGCACATTTTGCAATTTGCATTGGTTGGCAATGTAGCCTACTTATTTAGCATTAAGGGGTGACAAGGAGGGCTATGAAAGTAACTGCATCACTGATGAATGCCTAAGAAAAAGACCTACCCAAAAATTTCTGAGACTCTCCCTTAGCACTGCATAAGTCTTCCCTAGGAAGACTGCAGCACAGAAAACAGAAAACAGAGATGAACTGGGAAGGGGGCAAAAAAGATGTAGCAGACAAGTGACATGTCAAACATTGTCTAAGAAAATTCCCAAGAATGTTTAATGTTTATATCATACTGCAAACATGAACTTTATAATAACTCAATATCAAATTCTTTCCTACAAATTATGATGAATTATAGAAAGAAAGTAATGAAAGTGACTGCAACACTATGATATAGAATACTTGAGTGCAGCTTTTAAATACATTTCCCAGCCATGATCTTTTTACGCTTGACAGCAAAGCAATGGGAGGCTTCAAAATGGAATGAGATAACGTGCCCTGACTGACTAGCCATGGGACAATTCACTATGGGATAACTCGCTGTAGCCAACTCGCCTCACGATAACTCAAGAGAGGGACTAGTAGAAGTGCAGTTCACCCTAGCCGCAAAACAAGGCTGCAATTCAATTGTCTCTCTCATGGTAAATTGGCCGGGGCGAGTTGGCCATAGTGAGTTTTCCTAACTTAAGTACTCACAAAACATTATCTGAAGAGTATCACATAAAGAATGGTGTGGAAAATAATCCTAATATAATATAAGCCAATATAGTGATAACAGCACTTTTGCGACTTATTGTTTAAAAAATATTTTAAGGAAGAGTGATTATTCCCAAAATAATAGCTTTTCCGGATCAAATCATGGGTTATTCACTTATATGAATGGTCTAATAAATGAGTAGTTACAAAGTTCCTATATACATTAAAAAACAGTAAATGAACATGAAAATAATACAAGATAATTAATATATAGGCCAGTAAGGGCAAAAAGCATAATTCTACACCCCAATACATAAAACACAATTTAAATAACTACAAAGTATAACAATGCTTGGGAGAAAAAAGTTTTAGTTTTCTTATTAAAAATACCTGTACATTTCATTAGTAAAATCCTGTCGCTAAAAAAGCCACCAATCTTATTTCACTTGAACAAAGTTTTCAGTTCTCTCACAATAACTAGTTTTCTACACCAAAGGTGGACAATCTTTAGCTTTTGATCTAACTTTAGAAATTCTCTGCAATTAACCATTCAAGATTTTTACCAACTGGAGAAGAAAAAGCCCACCCAGCTCTGAATTCAGCCCTTCTGACTGGGAGGGGTGAAGGCTTCCCAACTGTCTTTTACAACATAGAATTAGCATAGCTCAGGTGTCGGCAACCTGTGACCTAAGAGCCATATGTGGCTCTTTGACCCCTCTCCTGCGGCTTCTTGCCAATCCTGTCGCACAACCCGCTCTCTGTCCCAAGAAGACACAAGCCTCTCCGCAGAGCTGAGTGGCTGAAGCGCTCCTGGCATATTCTTCGTACTGCCTTTCCTCTGGTTGCTTTTTCTGATTCCACATCCTTTGCAGGTAGCTCAGCGGTCCCATTCGTGTTGGCTCAGGAAAGAGGGGAATGAATAGGAGCACCAGCCACCGTCACCGGATGCAGGAAAGGAAGACCTCCAGCTCTCCTGAGCGGCACAGGAGTCTCCTGCATGGAACAGCCTATTACTCAGGCTCCTCCTTGAGAGGAGTTGCCATCCCCACCGCTGCTGTGATCCCGGTGTGCATGCACGCAAGAGATGAGAGAGAGAAAAGGAAAGGACAAGGAAAGAACGAGAAGGAAAGAGGAAAGAAAGGAAACAGGGAAAGGAAGAAAAGAGGAAAGGCAAGAGGGCAGGGAAGGCAAGGCAAGAGGTTAGGGTTAGGATAGGAAATGAGAGAGGAAAGGAAAGGAAGGGAAGGAAAGAAAGAAAGAAGAGAGAGGGACAGGAAAAAGAGAAAGGAGAGTGAGGGACAGGGTGGATGGGAGGGAAAGTGTGTTTTCCCACAGAAAACACTGAGTGCCATGAAACCTGGGTAGGCGAGGCTGGGGGTCATGTAATTGGGTGGGAGTTACATTGAGCTGGCCACACCCATATTGGTTTTATGGTTCTTTTATATGGGAAACAGGTCCAAATAGCTCTTTGAGTGTTTAAGGTTACAGACCCCTGGCCTAGTTTCAGGAATATCCTATTCATTTAATATTATTAAGCAGAAATGCATATTGTAGAGCTTTTAAAATGAATAGCTTAAATGAAAAATACAAAACCAAGCACAGTGGTTTTCAAAGCATGTATATTCGGTACTTTACAGCACTCTACTGTTAGCTAGCTAAGAACCACACATATTTTAAGATGTTGGGTACAAAGCACATTCCCAAAGTAATTTGTTGTCCAGTCCAGCCTTCTCCTACTTCCGGACAGAAGGGAATTACTGGAGTATCAATTCAGATTTTTTAAAAAGCTGAATATGCATACACAAAAACACACTAATGTGTATGCCCACACACCTTGATACATGCACACATTAATGTACACATAATATTAGATGGGGTGGGAAACAAAGGAAATCCAATTAAAGTGGTGTATGAAAGCTGTATGTTATATGACTGAAACAGAATAAAAAAGCATTTGCATTTAACAAGTATAGGTAAATGGCTAGAAAATACATGGGAAGGTAAGGAATAACAGGAAGCAAAAGAACACCAGGAAAGTTGTGGGGAGTTAAATGAGAGCAATGGGATGTAGTAGTGATGAGGAAGGGAAAAACATAGAATGAAAAAAGAAGGTGATATCAGCATTCTGCAGAATACAACACATAGTTTGGAATGCAAAGAGAGAAGTTAGGGACAGTAATAAAAATGCAGCAAAAATAGAAGACAAGAATTGGAAGGTACACCAGGGGAAGAAAATAATTCAAGGGAATGGGAGCAAGGGACAGCAATGGGGCATAGGAACACAGCAAAATCAGGACAGTAGGACTGAGTTGTAGCATAGCAGAATGGGGCAAAGGGAGGCACACCAGTGGGAATGTGGCAGGGCACTGGATAAAGTTGGTTTCTGCCTGCAGTTTTTAAACTAGTATAATTCAAGCATGTTTTAAAACCGCAGTTTAGCACAGTGAAGAGTGACTTTTCTGTTCTTTACAATTATCTTTTTTAAAAGGATCTAAAAAGATTTAGCCCAGTTCACTAAAAACATTTAAGACTTTTAAATACAATGCCTTTCTAATAAAATATAGATAGCTCTAAACATATGAGTCTGCGGAGAGGGGCGGCATACAAATCTAATAAATAATAATAATAAATAATGATCACAATTGGACCCAAAGATAAATCTTGCTAAGTGAGACATTTGTTAGGTAAACTTTGCCCCATTTTACCTTTCTTGATTACAGTTGTTAAGCATATTACTGCAGTTGTTAATTACACAATTGTCAAGTGAATCTGGCTTCCTCAATGACTTTACTCGCCAGAAGGTCATAAAAAGTAATCATATGACCCTGGGACATTACAACCGTCATACGTATGAACCAGTTGCAAAGCACTGATCATGTGACAATAGTGATGCCAAAGTCATATGTATGAAAAACAATCATAAATCAGTGCTATTGTAACTCTGAACGATCACTAAATCAATGTTTATAAGTTGAGGACTACTTGTAGACATAGTACTAATTGTTAGATTTAAAATTATGTTTCTTAAAAGGTATGTCCCATCTACTAAACTGTATCAAATTATTTTTGAAGTTCAGTTTTACAAAGGCCTTCTGTGATTTGTCATGGTTATTTTATCAAACAACCCATGGAGTATATCAAACTTTTGGGTATATGCTTCAAACGTCCCATGTTTCCTTATCTAAAAATACGAAACCATTATAATAGCATACACAGATCATTTAAAACATACTTATTTTTCAGTCAAGCACATCTAAAATATGTAAATACCTGTTCCTGCAGATCGTAGTCATAATTATCATGCAGCAGAAGACTGAGGACATAGCGAGTATAAATCATGGCATCAATGCCACATTTTTCTAGCTCTTGTCCCAGCCAGGTCTGCACAGGGCCCAAAGCCTGAAGCAGAGACATTTCTGAAACAGATACAGGACCCAGACAGGAGCTTGAGGAGCTTTCAGATGGCAAACCATCCACAACAACTGTATAGACTAGGTGCATGAATCTAGGTGGCTTTCATCCTTAGAACATGAAGCATTTTCTGTAGATGATATTCCGTGGGAACCTGGAGGTGGATATTTTCACTCCAGTACAGAGGAGACACGCTTGACATCTAGGACAATCATTTATATTTGCTGGCAGTTAACAGTCTAAAGACAAGACCCACTCTTCAGGCATAACCAGAGTATACTAAATCTTAACAGGAAACACATGTTTATGTGCATTTTTCTACCTTAATTTCACATTGAAGCCAGATGTAAATCCCCAGCAGGACCTATAAAAAGGGGAAAAAAGAAATTGTGACTTTATTAAGAAAACAAATAGCAATTAATAACACACACACACACATACACTGCAGTAATCAAACTTGGCTTCCTATAAATGGACACCTACAATAAAAGACAAGCCTCACAGAAAGAATTAGACATGCACCTGCTTAGAATGCCAAGAAGTTAGAATTTAAAAAAAACTTTTGGAGCTTCTTCCAAAACAATTTGTCTTTTCAACATTTAGAAAAACAAACTACATATGAATGCATTCACTATTTTGGAACTCACTAACCTGGTTTTCATGCACCCCATGTTACATTAGTAGTAAGCAGTGAACATACTTATATCTTATAACAGATGGAATGTGAATAGAATTTTAGTACAATGGCACTGTCTTGTTAGTCAAAAGAACTACAGTATAACGATAATGTGTGAAGTACTACATACACACACAAATGCAAATCTAGTAAAAAATCTGCTAAATTAATAGTTTTAGTGTCAGAGTCTGCACAGCATGACTATTTTGAGACAATCCAGGAGCAAAATACAGGACACATAGGTTTGTCTTTCAAACAGTAGCTTATATACAAGACTTCTATATACAGTGATACCTTGTCTTACAAACTTAATTCATTCCGTGACCAGGTTCGTAAGATGAAAAGTTCGTAAGACGAAGCAATTTTCCCCATAGGAATCAGTGTAAAAGCAAATAATGTGTGCAACCCCATCCCAAAAGTCACCCAGTGCGGGGATTCCCCTGAGGCTCCCCTCACTGGGAAACCCCGTCCCCGGACTTCCGTTGTCACCCAAAGCGTGGGGATTCCCGAGGCTCCCCTCGTTGGAATTCAAAGCGGCGCGGCAAAAATGAAGGTGGGGTTTCCCAGCGAGGGGATCCCTGCGCTTTGGCTGACAATGGAAGCCCGGAGGCAGGGCATCCCAACGGCGGCGGCTCGAGTTCGTAAGGTGAAAATAGTTCGGAAGAAGAGGCAAAAAAATCTTAAGCACTGGGTTCGTATCACAAAAAGAGGGGTTCGTAAGATGAGGTATCACTGTACATACATATACAGTATAGTACATAGTAAGCACATATCAGACAAGCAAGCAATCTTCAATTCTATACTGAGAACTACAATGTAGATTGAACACGAGAAGGAGAGTGATAAATGAGGAGAGATATGCTCTCTCGTGGCCTCCCTTATATGGACAACTCCTTAAAGCGGCAGTAACCCTGCTGACTCATCTCCATTGCATCAGCATTTCTATTTACAGTCAAATTTATCTACCTACCTACTTACCTATCTACCCATCTATCTAATTCGACTTCTATGCTGCCCAATCCCAACAGGACTCAGGGCGGCTTACAGCAGTCTTACATCAGCCGGTCAGATGTTAAATCATCCTTACTCTGACATTCCTCCCATTTAAAGCTGAACAGCTGAATGCTTTAACATATTCATGATGTTTTCTTTTTCTATTATGTCCTTGCCTTCTGCTTCAGTCCCTACTCTCCTTGCTACAAATGCTACTAGTACCTTAACTACTATTGCTGCTGGAACTACTCCTAATTCCATTATCTAATGACTCTGTATACCCGTCTTTCTAATTACATCCTGTTTCCCATCTCTTGTCTGGATACCTTTGCTTTCTCTTTTCAGTGGCTCAATATCCTCAGTTTGGTTTGTTGCCTGACATTCTCTTTAAAGTCAGCTTCTTCCATTTATCTTGTTGTTCCTTAAGCAGTGACCATGACCATATCTCTTGGTAATTTTAGGGTTCATACCTAACACTATATACTCTAATCTCACTTGCAGCGAACCACTTAGAAGGTATATCTTTATCACTCCTTTCAGATCTTCTTAGTATTACCTGTTCCTGTGTTCCTGTGCTTTCGCTTTTTATCACAGGTCTATCCTCTTCTATATCTACTTCTGACCCACTTTCCTGTCTCTTCTTTATTGAGCTTCTTTCCAGAAAACTAGTGCTATGCATTGGGATGAACACTTCAGGATTAGCATGCACCATATTCCAATGTTTCTTCTCTACAAAATTAGCAAATCTAGAAAACACTACCTTTTCTGGTTCCATCTGTAAACCTATACCCTTTGAAACCTGGCTCATACCAAGCAAACCTAATCTTCCTAGCCTTTTTCTGTCCTTTTCTCCTGGTGTCTTTGGGACTATGTAACCAGGCATACCTGCCAAATGTCCTTAGATGAGCCAAGGAGGGTTTCCTTCCATGCAACAGGAAATACAACATTTCCTTTATCACCACACTCCATATCCTGCTAATTATATAATTTGCTGTCTTCATGGCTTCCACTCCAGTAAATTTTACACATGACTGTATCTCTATCACACTATTTCTTCTTTCAACTACTCCATTTTCAGTTGGCAAATATGGATTCGAACATCTGTGCCTTATACCTAAACTTCTTAACCATCTTTTGAAATTATCAGACATAAACTCCATTCCCCTGTCTGTTTGAAGCTGGCATACATTACAACCATACCTCTGCTCTACACGTTTTATCCATTGCTTGATTTGTTGCAATACTCCCTTCTTGCTTTTTAGCAGATAAGAAAACCCATATCTACTGTAGTCATCTACTATGACTAAGGCATACCTAGCTCCTCCTAAAGAGGGTGCCATAGAGCCAATCAAATTATTGGTGGTAGGCACATCAAGACAAGCAATCAAGCAATCTTCAACTCTATACTGAGAACTACAATGTACATTCAATATGAGGAGGAGAGTGATATATGAGAGATATGCTCACTCATGGCCTCCATTATATAAATAAAAAATGAAGTTAGTTAATGATTGAAAGCACAGAATTATGCAGCTATGATTCCCTAACATAATATATGGAGGATCAATTACTGTATATATGAATGTTCCACTGTGCTAGACAATAATCTCACAATCTAAATTCTAACTCTAGAATGTTTTATTCCTCCTTTATACTATGTCTAGCACACACAAAACTCTTCCAGTTTAAATAGTTATCTTCCACCTTTATAGTTATCTTCCACCTTTATAAAATCATTGAGTTTTGGATATCCATGGAATCATGTTCTTGGCAACTCTTTGCAACCTTCCATGCTGACTTCTCCAGAAAATCAGAAGGGAAGCTGAGCAGGGAAGACTGCAATTTGCTGGGATAATCTCTCCCATTCATGCATCCCTCTGTGATTGTACTGTGCTGGCACTTGTACATCCTTGTACATCCTTCCATGTAGCGTCGCTTACACACTCCTATGTACTCTCCTCAAAATGTGCAACACTTGTTAAGATATCCCTTGCAACCTCCCTTACCTGGCCATACTGGGCACACCTGTGCACTCTGCCTGATCCCCTAGGTCTCTTTCAATGCTCATGCATCTTTCTTGGCTTTCCCTACATCTCTGCACATTCCCTTGTTTCTTCTCCCACCCAGCAATATCTACTTACTTGCCTACATGCCTGGGACTTACAACTAATGCCAGCTTACCCAGTGATTGTGGAAAGCCAGCAGGAAATTGCCTTGTCTAAAGATTGCACAATTCAGTTAATGATGGCAATTGAAACTGTAGAAATTGCCACTGCTAAGTGTATTTTATCACTTAGCAACTGAAAGTCTGTCTGAATTGTTGTTGTAAATTGAGGATGGCCTATATAACACAGAACATGCACAGATTATTTCAAAAGATTTCCCAGTTCGAGAATTGTGTACATCTATCAATACCACTTTTTTTTACTTTTTTTTTTGAAGCTTTAATAACTTAGGGCCATGGAAGTACTGTTGGAGAAAAGATGCAACTCTTATGCTGCAATTCACAATTTTCCCATACTGACATTTAAGGTTTTTAAAAAATCTATTAGTATTAATAAAAGTTATTTCTTTAAACTTAGCTATCATAAATTTGTAAAGAGGAGGAGATCTTCAGCACATGTCCATATAGGAGTGAAGTGCTAATTTTCCCCCCATGTTATATCCTCCTCCTTGGATACTGCCAACAAAGGATGATGGCTGCAGTGGGCCTGCAATCATTCATCCTTATGACCTACCATAAGGTCATTGCAGTGCCATCCCATCTCTCTCCCACTCAACCCCACTCGGTGCCTGTAGTGGACCTCCTCCCCACTTGCCATTGCCACATACTTTACTTTCTGCAAGCTCTCAAGCCCTCATGTTATGGAAGGAGGGCAGACCATGTGTCCTCGGGCTGTACTGCATCAAGCCAAATGTGGCTGCCACACACAGATGGGGGGGACAAAATGGTGGCTACCAGACTGCTTTATTTTGCTGCCTTAGAAAGCTCTGCAGCACAATGCAGAGCTTGTTGAGGCAGCAAAATCAAGCAATTTGTTCTGGGACGTGCAACAGCCACCCAAATACAGCTGCCATTTTGCCCCTGCCTACAAACAAGAGGGGACAAAATGGCAGCTGCCAGACAAGCTGCTTCATTTGCTGCCTTAGAGAGGCTCCATGGTAGTTTAGAAGCTTCTGAACACTGCTGAAAGCTGCTGCAATGCTTTGTTAAGGCAGCAAAATGAAGCAGTTTGTCCCAAGGCCCTGTGGTGGCGACTCAAAAGCAAACATTTTGTGGGTAAGACTAAAACATGGCCACTTTTGGACTTCCGGGGCGGGGCTTGGTCGATGCGGAGCTGGTGAGTGAACCGCTGCTCTCCCAGCACGACTTTTAGTGCCTTTAAATATAAGATCAGACACCCAACTTGGAGGGAAGGGTGTCGTAAGAGGTGGTTATGCTGTGCCCGATGTGAGAGTCGCTAGCTCACACCGGCACAAGCTTTTTTGAACTGCCAGGACTGGGCAAAAAAAGAAGCCAGCGTTTGCTGGCCCTAAGACATGGCCGCCCCGTAAACATCGAGGAGGAAGTGAAAAGAGATCGGTGAGCCTCAGCAATTGCCCCAAAATAACAAACTTAATTTGGAAACTTCTGGTGTAATTGAACAATTGTGGGAAAGACGGTAAAAGGATAGAAGAGCTCAAAGTCGAAACAAGCGGCGATTAAAAGGATTGAGCGACAAGAGAAGCAAGAGACAGCGTGCGGTGACAGGAGATTCGGGTGTTTGACAGGAGAGCTGGGTTGGAGGGACGGAGACGGAACGGAGCGGAGCGGAGACGGATACAACCGGGTGATACGATCTTAAAGTTTGAAGACTAAAATTATTTTACAAATACTTGGATTACCAGATGGAATAGGAGTAGCGAAAGCGGCGATTTTTTTTAAAAAAAACCTCCGGCGTGAGCTTTCACTACGGACGTCACACCAACGTGATTAAACCTCCTCCACTTCCGAAAACATAGAGCTACGAAAGTAGAAAGCAGAAACAGCAAGATAACATCCTGGAGATCTACACCCCTCCTTTTGCTTAGCCGATTCTTTTGATTCTTTTGATTTATTTGATCTATCTGGTTTGCGTTTGCCTTTGGACCTTTTAAGGACTTAAAATCCCATAAACACAGAAGGTATAACTTTAAAGAGACAGGAACCTGACTTAACGGATATCAACTTGACTGGACTGGTTTTCAATACTACTATAACAGACCTTCTCTTAGGAAATTAGACCTACTCATTTTTGGAACAATCTGGACTAAATCTGGACTAAAATAAATATCAGAATCAAGGAACATCTATTGGTTAATATATAAGATTAAAGGAAACAAAAGACAGACACTGGACTGGAAAACAATTAGATGACATCAAAGTAATTGCTGTTATTAATTAATAACATCTCTGATCAACTGTAATTAAATGTAAACTGTAATTAAATGCAATCAACTAACGAATTAATTAAGTGATTAATGGATGTAAGAATTTGTTAATTCATTATTATTTAAATCTCTACCTCTACTCTACCTCTACTCTACTCTTAGAAATTGTTTATCTAGAATACCTATAAGAATTTACTTAACTATTATTCAACTATTGATTTCCTAACCAATAACTAATTAATTGTATACTATATATTGTGCATTGTATATTTAATATTGATTAAGTATTAAGTATTAAGTATTGATTAAGTATTAAGTATTAAATGTTACAGCATTAAGTATTAGATATTAAGATATTAGATATTAAGGAGTAAATAAATAAGTTAGAATATCAAATACAAATTAGAAAAGGATAAGCTAAGATAGATTAAATATAGTTTAAGTATTGAAACGCCGATAATAATTGAAAGCATTAACCTTACCTCTTTTCTCTTTTGAAAAATAAGTTGTATATATTGATTGGATCGACTGTTACATATTGAACTAACCCTTAAAGAGTAACTTGATTGATTGATTAGATATTGAATAGATTGATTAGATATTGAATTAAGCATTAGAAAGCTAAAACTTATCACAAATGGCAACTCAACAAACACTAACTAAGTCGTTGAGAAGGGGTAATTTAACCTTACTATCACCAGCTGTGCAGAAATCCTCATCGACTTCCGATATTGTTACAGGAGAGATTAAAGATCAGACACCCTCGCTTCAAAGTTTACAAAATTCCCTAGACAGAATTCAAGAATTTATGATAAAACAACAGGAGTCCTCTAACCAAACTCAATAAACTATAATTAAAAACCATCAGGAGACACAAAAAAAATTCGAGGAAGTAAATGAAAATTTTGCCAAATTTAATAATATAATAGAAAGTGTTAAAGAAGCAGTAGACCAACAGGAAATTAAAATACAGCAAGTGGAAGAGACAACCGAGGCGAATAAGTTAAGATTAACTAAAAACGAAGAAGACCTCAGGAGGGTAAACAAAGATTTAGAAGGGGCCATTGCCCAATTAGAATTCGAAAAAGCCTCATTTTATCTTAGGCTACAAAATATACCAGAAGAAAAAGGGGAGAACTTGTTTGCGACCGTAGTTGAACTCTTCGCTGAAGAGTTAAAAATAAATGAAAACGAACTAATTAACCACGTAGACGAGGTATATTGAGTGCAAACTAATTACGCACGTCGCCATCAACTCCCCAGAGAGATTCACCTTAGATTCACCAAAAAAACCCTGAGAGATGAGATATATAGGAATACCAGAGGGGTCTTAACGTATAAAGGAAAAGACATCATTGTATTGAAACAAATACCCAAAAGAATTAGGGAACGAAGGAGGGATTACCATTACTTTACAAACAAATTAATAAAAAACGAGATACAATTTAGATGGTTGAAAAAGGAAACATTTGTGTGATTGGGGACTTTAATATAATAATAGATTACGACAAAGACTATAAAGGTAAAGAAAAGAGTAAAAAGAAAAAAACCATACCAGAAAAACTCAAAGATATTATAGAGGAATTTAAATTAAAGGATACATGGAGGGAAAGACACAGGGATGAATGTAAATATACTTATTATTCACACCCACATGACTCATGGTCCAGATTGGACATGATATGGACAAATATAGAATTACAACAAGAGATAATATCAGCAGAAATAGAACCTAACCTTTGGGCAGACCACAATCCAGTAAGTATTATAATTAGAGGAAACCAAACCAAAAAAAATAGATGGACAATGAATACAAAAATTATACGAGAAAACAAATACAAAGAATTTTCAAAAAAAGAATTAGATATCTTTCTAGAAAAAAACTGGAATGAAGACACAACCATACAAAATATATGGGACACAACCAAAGCATATATAAGGGGGATAACCATTGCATACACTAGTAAAAAAAATAAGGATAAAAATAAGGAGATGAGAGAAAATCAAAAAGAATTAGAACAAATAGAAGCCGAATGGATAAAAGATCCAAAAAAAATCGAACTAAAAGAAAAAAGAGATGTAATTAAACACAAGATTAACTTGACAGCACAGGAAGAAATAGCCCAAAAAATCAAAAGTGTAAAACAAAACTACTTCGAACATGCGAACAAACCGGGAAGGTGGCTTGCCTATAAAATTAAAAAACAGAAAGAGAAGAAATATATCCAACAACTGGAAGATGAAAAGGGAAAAAAACAAATTGATATAGAAGAAAAAAAAAAGATAATACAAAACTATTTTGAACAGCTATATAGGAAAGATGATATAAAAGAGGAAGAAATAGATCAATATTTGAACGAGATTGAACTACCCCAAATATCGGAGACTAACATTGATAGAATGGATAAAACCATAACTATGACAGAATTAGAGCTAGCAATTAAAAAACAAAACAACAACAAAACCCCAGGAGTAGATGGAATACCAGCCGAATATTACAAAGAAATTTACGAACCAGTCAAAAAATTATTATTACAGATGTTGAATGAGGTGTTAGATAAAGGAGCAATGCCTGAATCCTGGAAGGAAGGGTTAATAACACTAATACCAAAAGATTTGGAACAAAGATATTTAATAAAACAATACAGACCAATTGCATTACTAAACTCAGATTACAAAATCTTTACAACAATATTAGCAGAAAGGTTTAAAGGGATAATTAACGAAATTATACATCCGGACCAGAACGGCTTTTTACCAAACAGAAATATAAAAAATAATTTGAGAAACATTATAAATATTTTAGAATACTATGAGGTAAACCCAGGAAAGAATTTGGCACTAATATTTTTAGATGCGGAAAAAGCATTCGATAATTTGAATTGGAACTTCTTTATTAAACAACTGACCAAAATGAAATTTAAAGAAAAATTTATAAAAGCAATCAAGACGATATACTCTACACAATCGGCAAAAGTTATAATAAACGACCAATTAACGCAAAATATAAAAATATAAAAGGGAGTACGGCAAGGATGCCCCCTTTCCCCATTAATATTTATTTTGGCCATAGAAATCTTATTAAATCAGATAAGGTTAAATAAAAATGTTAAAGGATTAAATTTGAAAGGACAAGAATACAAAATTCAGGGATTTGCCGATGATCTAGTATTCAATATAGAAGATCCAATTGAATCAGGGGAAGTTTTATTAAAGGAGATTACTGGATTCGGAAAAGTAGCAGGATTTAAAATTAATAAACAAAAAACCAAAATATTGACAAAAAATTTAACAAATACAGAGAAGAAAATATTAGAAGACAGATTAGGCCTACAAATAGTAAAAACAGTTAAGTATTTGGGAATAAAATTAACAGCAAAAGCGATCACAATAAAGGAAGATAATTATACGGTTTTAATAAAAGAAATAAAAAAGAAATTAGAAAAATGGAACAAATTGCCTATCTCGCTCATAGGTAGAATCTCAACAATAAAAATGTCCATCTTACCCAAGATTCTATATCTATTTAGGACGATTCCAATTATATTAAGAAAAGACTTTTTTCAAAAATTAAATAGAATGATTACAAAATTCGTCTGGGCCGGAAAAAAACCTAGAATTAGAATACAATATCTGCAAGATAATATCAAACAAGGAGGATTTGCACTACCAGATTTCGAATTATATTATAATGCAGCAATTATGGATTGGTTGAAAGATTGGTTTAAATTGGAAAATAAAAGACTACTAATACTGGAAGGACACGATATGAGAATAGGGTGGCATGCTATCCTGTGGGAAAATAAAGAACAAACACATAGTTACTTCAAACAACATATAATAAGAAACTCGTTATATACAACTTGGAAAAAAATCAAAAAAATGTACTATCACCAAACTCCCAAATGGTACTCAAGCTTAGAGGCGACGGTATACCCAAACTCAAGAGAACTAAACAAAATGCTAAATTATTATCAAACATTAGAAAAAAATGGGGAACTAAAAACTAGGGAACAATTAGAAGAAATTGGAATCAAAATCGACTGGTGGGCGTATAACGTAATCAAATCAAAATATCAAGAAGGGAAAAAGAAGGAAATACAAATAAAAGAGATAGAATTAGATAAGATAATTTTAGGCCAAGAAAAAAAATGATTTCCAAAATATATAGATATATGCTACACTACAAAATGGAGGAACACATTGTTAAAAATAGTATACATAGTTGGGGCAAAAATTTTGGTTATAGCATAAATTTAGATAAGTGGGAATCAATCTGGACCAAAAACTATAAGTTAACAAAATCTACAGCTTATAAGGAAAACATATACAAAATGTATTATAGGTGGCACCTTCCACCGGCAACATTAGCCAAAATGTATAAAGGAACAAGTCCAAAATGTTGGAGGTGTAAAAAAATTGGGACATACTACCACATTTGGTGGACCTGCTCAAAAATGAAAAAATTCTGGAACAAAATGCAGAATTGGATAGAAGAGATTTTACAAATGAAGATAAATAAAAAACCTGAAGCCTTTCTCCTGGGAATTATAGATCAAAAAATTGAAAAAAACAAACACTACTTATTAATTCATATATTGACAGCAATTAGAATAACGATAGCTCAAAATTGGAAGCAACCCGAACCACCTGAAGACGATTTGATAATTAAAAAAATATTAGACTGTGCTGAATTTGACGCACTAACAATTAAATTAAAAAATAAAGAGGATTCCGAACACGATAAAACCTGGATACATCTTTATAACTGGTTTAAGAAAAGAAATAAAATTCAAAAGAAAAAAATCAAATTAACAATACTTTATATCCTTTTCATTACATAGAAAAAAAAATACAAAAGACATATATACAAAAAACCTTTTTATAAAGAAAGATCTGTATGATATTAAAGACAATTGAATATGAATAAAAGAAGGCGGATAAGAAAGAATTAAATGATTTAAAGAACAGTGACAACCTACAAGAGAAAATGGTATACGCTGAGGTCACAACATGCTTCACCAGAAAATAATTTAAAATCAAAAATCATTCAAAACTAACCTCCTGAAGGGAATATAAGTACAAATATTATAAAATATACTAAGTGAATAGTTATTGTTATTAATGTACTTAAATAAGCAATTAGATCTTTTTTTAAGAATATTTTCTTTTTGTTTGTTTGTTTGTCATGTTTGTTTGTTCGTTTATTTGTTATGCGTTGATTTAGCATTGTATTAATATAAAACATATTGTATGTAAATGTGTATATATTTGTAATAAAATCTTTAAAAAAAAATAAAAAAAAATAAAACATGGCCACTTTTGGAACTGTGCTGTGTGCCTCCACACACACACAAAATCATCCCAGCACTCTGGAAACCCTTAGACCTTTTCAAAAGGTAAGTGGTGAGAAGAGTGTTTTGTTTGGTGGGGTAGGAATCAGGCCTAAGGCTTGGAAGACCTGGTAGGAGCAGGAAAAGGCCTGTTGGGATGCAAGATGCAGGAGGTGGTGCATGGGACATCTTGAGGGGGGTGTGTGTGCTTGGAGGACTAAGTAGGTGAGCCTAGGCCTGTACTGGGCCTCCAACTACCTTCTCCAATCTAAAGGCACCCCACACTTATCGACACATTCATTTTATTTTCATTGGTCAAATAAATTAATGTACTATTAAAGAGATCCTTTTTCAGGCTCACACAAAAACCTGAAAGTCTGACTGGTACAAAAAATAACAGAGATGATTATGTGAAAACACTTTTTCCATATAATTTTCAGAGCATTTGCAGCCCTCCTGTTAAATGTGTCTTCTGCAAGGAAGCTTTTGTGTAAAAGCATGTACTGTACTGTGCAAGTACTATCCAAAAAGAAATCTTAAAAAAGGCAAAAATGAAACCTACCTGCCCTTCACAAAATCTCCCATGTGCCTCCATTACTATAGCCTCAGATAATCTAAGACAACTTTCAATTTTAGTGGTATATAGAAGAACCACCCAAATCTTTTTGTTAAATAAAGATAGTGTATGCAAAGATTTATGCTAAGACATAAAGCATCATTCAAGGTGAAATTGATTTAAATCAAGATTTAAATCACTAGTAAAAAGGCTTCATTTAAATCAACTTGATTTACATCATAATTTTTAAAGAGCAACTGTAATCTCTTCTCTGACCCACTGTTGACTGACAGTTCCATTCACTTTAATGGAATGGCTGGCAATGTGGCAGTGACACAACAAGGTAAGAGACATGACTGGCAGCAGGTGAGTGCATGCCCACTAACAGGCGCTGCCATGATGGATCTGAATGACAGGTGCTCTTTAAATGTAATGACCTTGGATACACTGAATGAGTTTACCAAAATGTAAACATTGCAGAATATGCAGTCTCATACTACATAACGACTGTATTTTTCAGAGTATAAGACGCACCTTAGTTTGGAGAAAGGAAAATAAGGGGGGGGGGGGGGGATCTGCCTAACAGATATTCATCTGGCTAGCGTCTTTAGTCTGGTCAGCATCAGCACATTATTTTATCCCCTGGTTAGGGCTTAAAAAACCCCTTATTTGGAAAGAGTAACAATGAAAGAGCTTGCAAGCCGGTAAGTGCTGGGAACATTGTTATAACTCGTTAGGGGAAAAAACATTCTGAGCAAGTAGAGCAATGAAAAAAAACCTGCAAAGACTCAGGGCTTGGAAAACATTCTTCAGAGAGAGTAAAAATGAAAGAGCCTTCAAGATAAGAACTGGGAAGATCATTAGTATCTAGTTGGGGCGGGGGGAAAAGCTTGGGGGGGGGAAAAGCTACATTCAGAGTATAAGATGCACCCAAATTTTCAGCCTTGTTTAGAGAGAAAATGGTAAGCTCCATTTCATGCGGAATAAACTAAATTACTAATGTATCTTAAATAGAAAAATATCTTTAGATAGGTTTTTACCCAAAACATTTTATTAAAATAAATTTGATAAAAAATTTAAAAATCTTATTTACATTTTTTAAAATCTGTTTTTTTTTTAAAAAAAAAATCCACCCTGGCACCACTTAATCTTTATGTAGCAATTTTCAAGCAAAGAAAAACCCATAAAATAATCTGACCAGTGAAGTATGATTGAGGAAAGCAATGGCCAAATTGATATGCAGTTTAAATTACTACAGGATTTGCAATCCTGGGGATACTCCATGTCATTTATTAGTGAAGATATAAATATTACTAGCATAATGAACTTTTAAATATTGAGTAATGTCAGCTATATTATCTTCTGGATAAATATCCAGTTTTATGGAAGTGAAATGTATATAAAATGCTTTTGAAGTTTATTAAGTAAAATTGGTCTACCCATGAGATGGACTGATAAATGTTCTGGTGAAAAAAATTAAAAGAAAAATGTATCATGGCTAACCATCTTTCATGTTCCTGCCACTTGCACCTGCTAAATTAGTTTGCTTTGGTGTAGAAAAAAAGGAGGACAGCTGTTCTTAATTGGCTGTGGAGAAACTAGACGCTCCTGGAATGAAGAGCAACCATTTTAATTCAATAAAATATATTTATAATCTAGACATATTTTAGTATATTAAAAAAAATTGCATCAGTGTGCATCAGTTGACATCAATCATCAATCTTATTAATAATAGAAACATAGAAACATAGAAGACTGACGGCAGAAAAAGACCCCATGGTCCAACTAGTCTGCCCTTTTACTATTTCCTGTATTTTATCTTACAATGGATATATGTTTATCCCAGGCATGTTTAAATTCGGTTACTGTGGATTTACCAACCACGTCTGCTGGAAGTTTGTTCCAAGGATCTACTACTCTTTCAGTAAAATAATACTTTCTCATGTTGCCTTTGATCTTTCCCCCAACTAACTTCAGATTGTGTCCCCTTGTTCTTGTGTTCACTTTCCTGTTAAAAACACTTCCCTCCTGAACCCTATTTAACCCTTTAACATATTTAAATGTTTCGATCATGTCCCCCCTTTTCCTTCTGTCTTCCAGACTATACAGATTGAGTTCATTAAGTCTTTCCTGATACGTTTTATACTTCAGACCTTCCACCATTCTTGTAGCCCGTCTTTGGACCCGTTCAATTTTGTCAATATCTTTTTGTAGGTGAGGTCTCCAGAACTGAACACAGTACTCCAAATGTGGTCTCACCAGCGCTCTATATAAGGGGATCACAATCTCCCTCTTCCTGCTTGTTATACCTCTAGCTATGCAGCCAAGCATCCTACTTGCCTTTCCTACTGCCCGACCACACTGCTCACCCATTTTGAGACTGTCAGAAATCACTACCCCTAAATCCTTCTCTTCTGAAGTTTTTGCTAACACAGAACTGCCAATGCAATACTCAGATTTAGGATTCCTTTTCCCCAAGTGCATTATTTTACATTTGGAAACATTAAACTGCAGTTTCCATTGCTTTGACCATTTATCTAGTAACGCTAAATCATTTACCATATTACAGACCCCTCCAGGAATATCAACCCTATTGCACACTTTAGAGTCATCGGCAAATAGGCAAACCTTCCCTACCAAACCTTCCCCTATGTCACTCACAAACATATTAAAAAGAATAGGACCCAGAACAGACCCTTGTGGCACACCGCTTGTAACCTGTCTCTGCTCAGAATACTCGCCATTAACAATAACTCTCTGATGTCTATGCTTCAGCCAGCTTGAAATCCACTGAACTATCCAGGGATTAAGTCCAATCTTCACTAATTTATCTATCAGCTCTTTATGTGGAACCGTATCAAAGGCTTTGCTGAAGTCCAGATAGGCAATATCCACGGCACCACCTTGATCCAACACCTTTGTGACATAGTCAAAGAACTCAATGAGATTAGTCTGACACGATTTGCCTTCAGTAAAGCCATGCTGATTTGGGTCCAATAAGTTATTGTTTTTTAGATGCTGATTTATCCTCTTTTTGAGTAGAGTCTCCATCATTTTAACTACAACTGATGTCAAGCTAACTGGCCTGTAGTTTCCAGCTTCTTCTCTACTGCCCTTCTTGTGGATAATCTGGAATTTATCATCTGGGAAATGAGGCAAGTCAGCAAAAAAATTCAACATAATAGCAGAAAGATAAATCACATGAAGGCACTGCTTGTTTGGTAGTGATGGTTCTGGATGGGATAAATTAATGAGTGTTCCTGGGCATTTATCAGGGGCTATCTGTGTGTCCAATATATTGTTATATTCTCAGTAGTGGGCTCCTACCAGTATGCCTAAGTGTGCGCAACTCTGCGGCTCTGGCATTCGAGTGAAATTTTGCTTCCTGCACCAGAACTGCGGAGCTGCGCATAATTAGGCGTACCTGTAGGAGCCCACTACCATATATTCTGCCACTTTCAATTATGCTGCATGAACAGGAATGAATACTTTTTTGAGCAAGCACAGCTGCAAGCCCTTTAAAGGGCTGGCAATATGTGCAGCATACATACAATCGAAGGCAGTGACGGCAAACCTGTGGCATGGGTGCCGAGGTGGCATGCGGAGCCATATCTGCTGGCACGCGAGCCGTTGTCCTAGCTCAGCTCCAATGTGCATGTGTGTGCCTGCCAGCTGATTTTTGGCTCACAGAGGCTCTGGGAGGGCACTTTTTGCTTCCAGAGAGCCTCCGGAGGAATAGGGGAGGGCATTTTTACCCTCCCCTGGCTCCAGGAAAGCCTTTGGAGCCAGGGGAGGTTGAAATATGAGCCTACTCAGACATCAGAAGTTGGGAAACAGGCCATTTCCAGCCTCCAAAGGGCCTCTAGGGGGCGAGGGAAGCTGTTTTCGCCTTCCCCAGGCATTGAATTATGGGTGTGGGCACTCGTTCATGTGCGATACCGCACGCAGACGCTCTTTCGGCACCCGAGGGGAAAAAAGGCTTGCCATCACTGATCTAAGGTATCTTTATCAGTTTTCACCAGGGGTAAAATTCAAAAATTTCCCCTAGCGGTTCTGTGGGCATAGCTTGGTGGTTGTGGCAGGGAAAGGATACTGCAAAATCCCCATTCCCACCCAACTTGGCGGCCACCCAGAGGTGGCATTTGCCAGTTTTCTGAACTACTCAAAATTTCCGCTACCAATTCTCCAGAACCTGTCAGAATCTGCTGAATTTCAACCCTGGATTTCATTCTCATTAGTGCACATTCCTAAAGCAGCAACTGTGATAGATTTGAGCTGTTACAAAGAAAGGATACCTTATACCTGTGATGGCGAACCTATGGTACGTGTGCCAGAAGTGGCACGCAGAGCTATTTTTCCTGGGATGCGGAACCATCGCCCCCGGGTTCTGGTGTACCGGCCAACAGATTTCATTTGCACGTGTATGCCAAAAACCAGAAGAGCAGCTGCCCAGTGCACATGTATACTCCAGAAATATGATCTTGTTTTCAGAATGCACATGCGTACAGGCCAGCTGGTCTGGTTTGGGGATCCCAGTGGTCACTTCGTCAGGGAGCAGAGCTAGGTAGGCAGAGGCTTCCCTCCCTCCCCGCCTGTGTGAGCTTCCTGCGTGGCCCCAGGTGGTTTGGAACATCAGTGGACCAGCAGCTGGTGGAGCGGGGTAGGGTTGGTGGGCTGCCTGCATTGACGACCCCAATATCGATTTGCCCCACCCAGGTCCCTCCAAACAGGTCTCCCTACATAGCCTCCCCACTGAACTACACCAGTGATTACCCATCCAAAAGGAGTACGTCCTCCAATCTCTTCCAAGCGCCCGCTCTTTCCTGTTCACTGCAGAAAGAGCGGGTACTCAGAAGAGATCAGAAGACAGGCTCCTTTTAGGCTGACGATCAATGTCGGGTCATGTAATTCAGCAAGGAGGCTACATAGAGAGACACGTTTTGAGGGACCTGGGTAGGGCGAGTCCTGCTGAATTTGGCTGAGTTTTTTCCCCCTTTCCAGACTAGCACCATGGAAGTGGCGCAGCTGGTGGCACAAGAGGGCTGAAGATTGTGCACCGCTTGTTTAGAGCTGATCTGGAAAGAGGAAAAGCCTCTGTCCGGAGGAAGGAAAACCCAGCCTGCTGTTCTTGCTGCCCCCGCCCCTTTGTACCTGGTGGTGGCAGGTAGGGAAGTCATGTATGGATGGCGCATGTGTGGGAAAACACACATGGGTGGGGGCTGTCATGCATGCATGCACAGGTGGGGTACACATTGCATTGTGGGTGCCGGCACATGTGGGCCCAAACACACCAGAAAAAGATTCGCCATCACTGCCTTATACTAATTTAAAAAAACATTACGGTATACCAGTCTCTATGTCTCCAGGGGAGGGAGTCTCCAATGGAGTGCCAGTTTTTCTGGTACTTATTATTTTCTTACCTGTTCTTAACCCAGTTCTTTGCGCCAATGCTAGAAATCATAGTGATTGCCCAGGAGTCTACAAGCTTCTTCAGAAATTTGAAGCTATGGTTTCAAAAACATAACTTAACCACATAACATGTGGTTTTGGCATCATGCATAGCAGTTTAAGGAATTGACAGAGGACTCATGGTTGAAAGAAAGTCATAATTCCATAATATTGGAATTTTACACAATCTTGACGATAGTTCAAATCTCATTTTACCTTCAGACCCTGCGCCCACGGAGGAATACAAATAATTCTTTAAATCACTGGATGCACAATTCAGTAACCTACCTAGTGTAAAATTGATACTTAATTGACATGAGCTGATGGAGGTGGGGAGAATCTTCTACAGCTAAATCATTTGCTAATAAATAACCAATGGCCATAGATCTTGGAACCTGAAAATAAAATGGAAAATATCACTTTATTTTCAGAGGGAGTGTCAGGTACAAAAAAACAAACAAACAAGAAAGACAGGTTGACATTCTTCTATGCAATTTATTGTTCCTCGTTTATAGACAGAAATCCTGTCTAACTAAAGTAGCTTACTTATACCATGAAATATATGCTCTGGGAATCATTAGGGAGGAGCTGTTATGATCCTTTTTCTCCCATACAAACTTGGCTGCCTCCTGCTATTCTGCTATTCTGGAATGTAGTTCCTCCATCCTAGGAAGCTAGGCAACATTCCTTCCCAGAAAGGAAGGAAGTTAGCTAGAAGTGGGCAAACCACAAATAAGCACTCCTCATGAGTCAACAACAAGATTGAAAGCAGAAACCGAGAGGAGTTGATGGGAAGATCCATATTGGGAATTAATACAATGAAACTGCCAGCATATTTTTATTATTTTAATGTGTGGTTAGATGCCCAGTTCACATTAGTAAAATTGGTTGATTTAATAAATAAAAAATTGATTTAATGAGTAAAAATAAACATAGCAGTCTTCCCAGTAAATGTTTTATTCTTAGAAGGGGCTGCAAGAGATTTTTCAGTGTGTGCTTCACTGAAGCAAAGTACCCTTTCAAAAATTGTCAAAATCCTCTTCACTATTGCTTAGCATCGTAAATACAAGCTACTTATTTATTTATTTATTTATTTATTTATTTATTATATTTGTATGCCACCCCTCTCCGTAGACTCGGGGCGGCTCACAGCAATAATAAACAATATATAACAAACCTAATAATTTAAAAGAAACACTAAAAGCCCCATTATTAAAAGCAAACATACACACAAGCATACCATACATAAACTGTATAGGCCCGGGGGAGATGTTTCAATTCCCCCATGTCTGACGGCAAAGGTGGGTTTTAAGGAGTTTACGAAAGGCAAGGAGGGTGGGGGAAGTTCTAATCTCTGGGGGGAGCTAGTTCCAGAGGGTCGGGGCCGCCCCAGAGAAGGCTCTTCCCCTGGGTCCCGCCAAACGGCATTGTTTATTTGACAGGACCCGGAGAAGGCCAACTCTGTGGGACCTAATCGGTCGCTGGGATTGATGCGGCAGAAGGCGGTCCCGGACATATTATGGCCCGATACCATGAAGGGCTTTATAGGTCATAACCAACACTTTGAATTGTGACCGGAAACTGATCGGCAACCAATGCAGACTGTGGAGGGTTGGTGTAACATGGGCATACCTAGGGAAGCCCATGATTGCTCTTGCAGCTGCATTCTGCACGATCTGAAGTTTCTGAACACTTTTCAAAGGTAGCCCCGGTCCAGATAGGGCCACAACTGGTGCACCAGGCGAACCTGGGCAAACATCTCCCTCGCCACAGCTGAAAGATGGTTCTCTAATGTGAGCTGTGGATTGAGGAGGACGCCCAAGTTGCGGAACCTCTCTGAGGGGGTCAATAATTCCCCTCCCAGGGTTATGGATGGACAGATGGAATTGTCCCTGGGAGGCAAAACCCACAGCCACTCCGTCTTATCCGGGTTGAGTTTGAGTCTGTTGACACCCATCCAGACCCCAACAGCCTCCAGGCACCGGCACATCACTTCCACTGCTTCATTGACTGGACATGGGGTGGAGATGTACAGCTGGGTATCATCAGCATACTGATGATACCTCACCCCATGTCCCTGGATGATCTCACCCAGCGGTTTCATGTAGATATTAAATAGCAGGGGGGAGAGGACCGACCCCTGAGGCACCCCACAAGGGTGAACAGGATCACATGAGAAGATACAGGTTCTATTAAGAGGGTCAGAATACTTATTAAAATGTTATTCCAATATCTATTCTGATCACTCAAAAAGGGAATATAGAATAGAGATTTCCAGTGAGGCCATAGTGAGCTAGACATCCCTGTTGAATTGGTTTGGAATTTATGATTAAAATTGGCAGCTTAATCCTGGATAATGGCCAGCAAAATCTCTCTGGAGAAAGCAAAAATCATGAGATTGTCCTTGAACTTTCTGTACAACCACTTTCTGTGCTTAGACTGCAGGAATCAAGGTCTCTGTGGTCAAATTATATTGCACAACTAGGAATCAAGGGATTCCATCTAAAGCCAGTGGTTCTCATCCTGGGGGTCAGGTTCCTTTTGGGGGTCGAGTCACCATTTCACAGGGGTCACCTAAAACCATGGGAAAAGACAAGTTGCCGGTAGTGTTAGGAACTAAAGCTTCTATTCTGGTACCTTGGAACATATTTTTACAATCCGACCAATCAGGTGTTTACAGTGGGGGTCTCCCTCTGACCTTCCTGCCAATCAGCTTAAAGCTCTGTTGGGAGAATTGGCGCTAGACTTATAGCTGGGGGTCACCACAATAGTATATTAAAGGGTGTGGCATTAGAAAGGTTGAGGTTGAGAACAACCCTATAAGTTACAATTGTAACACAGCCTTTAGGGATTTGTTGCTACTTTTGAAATGCCAAGAACCTTTGGCAACACCAAGCTTTTACTGCATTCACTTAGGCAAGTTTCTTTCCTAGAAGTAGTTTTAAATATGATTTTCAGGACTCAAAAATATTACTTATTGGGATTAACAGAAAAAATATGTTTAGTATTTTGATTTTGAAAATTAAAAATGAATTGAAGGTCCAGATGGTTTTGAAATAAATTTGAAATATATTATAAAAATCCTTCTCAAGGAAAAACCATATTCTTTGGAAAAATGATAGGATAGGTCTGAACACTAGAAGAAATGAAAAATATAAAGGAGAATAACATTTATATTCAACTTGCTAATAAAGAATGGAACAAAATACTTTAACAGTGGATATTTTGAAGGATATTGTTGAGCAATGGACTTAGAAATCAATTTAAAGAATGCTGATATAGAAACATAGAAACATAGAAGATTGACGGCAGAAAAAGATCTCATGGTCCATCTAGTCTGCCCTTAAACTATTTCCTGTATTTTATCTTAGGATGGATATATGTTTATCCCAGGCAGGTTTAAATCCAGTTACTGTGGATTTACCAACCACATCTGCTGGAAGTTTGTTCCAAGCATCTACTACTCTTTCAGTAAAATAATATTTTCTCATGTTACTTCTAATCTTTCCCCCAACTAACCTCAAATATCATAGATAAGTAGTTATTAATGATGTCACAGAAGAGGAACAAGCTAACCTGGATAACAATGAAATTGATTTGAATGTGGCTTTTAAAATGCCAAGTTACAAGAACGATTTGGAAAAGGATAATATGCTAGTTATACAAATTTAACTGGTCATGTCTTAATAACATGTACAAATACCAAACTAGAAAAGTTACTTCAATAACCTTTTTATTGTCTGTTCAAAAGAGAAGATTCTGTGAGAAGGGACAAAAATCAAGTGTTGTAAGCCACCCAGTCACTTCACTAATGATCTGGGTAGCATATAAATACATTAAGTAAATAAATATAAATAAATCTTGATGGTAGAGCATTTCCCATAATTATTTCATTATAGATATTGCTTCCTCAACAAAAGAAAATAATCTTCTTTAATTAAATAATTGATATACCTGGAACTGTGCTATTTTTAAAAAAATACCATAAAACCCTTAGCAAACTTTCAAAGAAATGTCTACCGGTATGTGACCAGAGCATCCACCTGCCCTTCACAACACCTCCTCCAACGGAAGTAGACACCTTGGGCCTTGCTGTGCTTGTGATGCAGCAGCCACCAGCATAACCTCTCCCACTCCGCTGCACCAGCCACTTACCCGCCCACCTCTTTCTGGGCTACCTGTGACTTGTGACTTTCTGCCAGCTTTCCCATTGGTTTTGCTTATTGGAAACCAGCAAGAAGCTATCACAACACTAATTATAATAAATTTCAGAGCAAAGTATAATCTATTCATGAAATGTTTCCTCACTTTTTATTTTTTCTATTTTGAAAGTTATTTTTCATTGTACACTTAAAGAAACCATATATATAAGCAAATAGGGAACATAGAAAAAGAATGTAATATAGATAAATAAACCAGGGATTTGAAAGTATCACGTAGGCTAGAGTTTTCTAATATGTCATTAATTGTAAATAGTTAAAGGGGTGTTGGTCTTACCTGATACTCTCCTTCTCGGTGTGCTGAGAGAGAATCCAAAGAATGGGTTGACTCCCACTTTCTGTCCTGAGACTGAGTCCTTTTAAACTTTGTAGCCAGGTCTCTCCTGACTGTCCCAGTTTTTGACAAAGGCGTAGCAGTTGACTTGACACATTATTGATCGATTCTATTATCCACTCCTAGACTCTGGGCCAGACAGTCACATGGATGGGGCTGGATTCTCTCTCAGCACACTGAGAAGGAGTGTATCAGGTAAGAGCAATACCCGTTCTCCAGTGTGCTGAACAGAGAATCCCAAGAATAGGCGTTGATCGCTTACCTGAACGCCTCTTCTCGTACACTGAGTGGGTACAGCAGTCACGTGGGTTGCTCGCTGTCCAATCCGCAGAGGACCGAGCCCAGTCTTTAAAAAGCCTGCTGGATCCGCCCCTTCCCCCGAATTTGCGAATCCGTAGACTTAGGCTCAAGTGTGGTGGCTCAAATAATGCTCAACTCTCATGATAGGAAAAAATACAAGTTAAATGATATAACCACAGTTAGAATAGAAAAAGGGAGGGAAGTGACTGCTGTACCCGCTCAGTGTATGAGAAGAGGCGTTCAGGTAAGCGATCAACGCCTATTCTCCGTATTGAAGGAGCGGGTCCAGCAGTCATGTGGGACACACCCAATAGATGAGTCCCTAGGGAGGGATTAGTTCGCTATCGTGAGAGATAATGGATTGGAGGACTCTTCTGCCGAAGGCAGCATCCGCTGAAGCGTAAAAGTCAATTTTGTAATGCCTTATGAAAGAGTTTGGAGAGGCCCAAGTGGCTGCTTTGCAGACTTCTTCCAATGGAGCTTGAGTTGCCCATGCGGCAGATGTGGCTGCACTTCTTGTGGAATGTGCTGTGATACCTCTGGGTATGCTGAGGGAAGCTGACTCATAAGCCTTTGAGAGAGTCCTTCAGATCCAACGGCCTATTACGGTTGAGGATACCTTGGATCCCAGGGATCTGGGATGGTAGGTATGAATAAGACTTCGGAATTGTGGAAAGGTCTTGTTCGTTGGATGTAGATTCTCAGCGCTCTGGTGAGATCCAGGGTGTGCCATCTGACCGCAAGATGATGGTTCTGATTGGAACAAAAGGAAGACAAAACAATATCCTGGGATCTATGGAACATGGAACTGACCTTAGGTAGAAAGGTGGGGTCCAAATGCAGGACTACTTTGTCCGGATGGAACTGGCATAGATCCTGCCTGATTGAAAGGGCTGCCTATTCTGAGATGCGTAGGGCACATGTTATCGCCACCAGGAATGCTACCTTGTAAGATAGGTACCTGAAGGACGCTGATCTTAGGGGTTCGTATGGTGCCTGAGTAAGGGAGTGGAGAACCCGTGGTAAGTCCTAGGTTGGATATCTGTGGACCTTGGAAGGTCTGAGGTTCGAAATACCTCTAAGAAATTCTTGAATTTCTGGAAAGGAGCAGAGTGGTTGTCTGCGAGGTCCTGCTAAGACCGAAGATATGGCTGCCAGGTGACGACGGATGGTACTGGATGAAAGGCCTTGTTGGAACCCTTTCATGAGGAAAGCCACTATCCTGTGGATGGGAAGACACAGGGGAGATAGATCCTCTTGTGAGTACCATTGGTGGAATTTGGACCAGGTATGGTCGTAAATCCTGTTGGATTTACACTCTTCTGGCTTTTAGGATTATTTCTACAGTGTCCGGGTCATATCCTCGCAGGTCTAAATCGCGCCGGATAATAGCCAAGCAGTGAGGTGGAACCACTCCAGATCTGGATGGAGAGAGGCGCCTTGCTGCAACATATCCTCCGAAACGGGGAGTCGCCAGGGGTCCTGGACGGACAGACATTGAAGGTCCGCGAACCAGGGCCGGCGTGGCCAGTGAGGGGCTATCAGAATCACCTGGGCCTTCTCGAGGATGATCTTGTGGATCACATCTGGGAGAATTGGAATTGGAGGGATAGGCGTAAAGCAGCCCTCAAGGCCTAGGGATTCTGAATGCTTTGGTCGCCTCCGCTCCCGTGGATGGAAACCTGGAGAAGAATCGAGGGAGTTGAGCATTGGCCTTGGTCGCAAATAGGTCTAGCGATGGGTGACCGAACCTGAGCCATATTTGCTGAAACAGAGCCAGATGAAGGCTCCACGCTCCTGGGTCTAGAGTCGATCGGGAGAGCCAGTCTGCTTGTACATTGAGGACTCCCGGTATGTGGTCGGCTTTTAACGACTGAAGATGCCTCTCTGCCCAGAGTCCCAACTTCAGGGCTTTCCTCATCAGGGCCTTGGACCTGGTGCCCCCTTGTCTGCAAATATAACTCTTTGTGGCTATATTGTCCGTAAGAATCAGAACATGTTTATTGATGATGTGCGGTTTGAATTGTTTGAGGGCCAGAGACGCTGCTCTCAATTCCAGCCAATTAATGGGTCTGGAAGCCTCCTCCGCTGACCACGTGCCTTGGGCTATTAGGTCGAGCATGGGCTCCCCAGCCCGATAAGCTGGCATCCATGGTGATGGTGAATTGGTCTGGACATCTGAAGGGGGATCCCTTGTCCAGAGCGGGGGAGGTCCACCACGTAAGGGATCTTAAAACCATAGATGGAACGGTGATGAGGCGTGTCGAATTGCTGTTCCCCGATCCCTGGAATGGTAATAGAAGCCATTGGAGATCCCTGGCGTGAAGATGGGCCCAGGGGATAATGCCAATGCAGGATACCATCTTTCCCAGTAGAGAAGACAGGGTAACGATGGAAGTCCTTCTCTGAGATCGTATCTGGGAAATAAGCTCCTTAATACTGACTTTTCTCTCAGTAGAGAGAAAAACCTGAGAGATTTGAGTTAATGATGGCTCCCAGGTGTAGAATATAAGTACACGGATGGAGCTGACTTTTTTTTAAATTAATGAAGAAACCATGATCCTGTAGGATATACATGGTAATGCTGAGGTCTGAACAGGTGCCCTCTTTAGAGGCCCCGTGAATTAATATGTCATCCAAATAGCATAAAATGTGGATGGGCACGGCTCGGATATGAGCCGCCACGGTTCCTAGGAGCTTAGTAAAAACTCTAGGAGCCGAGGAGAGCCCAAAGGGCATTGCCCTATACTGGTAGTGCTTGAGGGACTCAAAGCTTACTCCAGGGCCAAGTGGTGAACTTACTGGCGCCAGACGGGAAGCGCGTGGGTGATCCGAAAGGGCCTGCTATTACTGGGCGCTGAGGGCCTTCGCGCCAAATAAACCGCTCCCGGAGGGGAGACTAAAGTCCGGGGGACAATCAAGGGAAAAACTTGCTAACCTCCCACACCGCAGGAGGTGAGAAAAAAAGTCCTTTGATTCCCTTCTTTTAACAACCATCTTCAGCTTGCCTGAAACCTCCTAGCCGATTATATTTACTTGTAAATACAATTCGGCAGCAACACAAGCAAGGCGTTTGCAATAAAAGCTGCAGGGAGCCGCGCCGCGGCTTCTCCCTTGACGCCGAGCCCAGTAAGGCTGGCGCGCAATAAAGGCAAGCTCTGGTAAAAAATAGAAAAGGGTTTTTACTTATCTGGTAGAAAGAAGACAAAGGGAAGGTGTTTAGTGAGAGGAACGAGCCATCACGAGACCCGCTGGACTGCAGGACCAAGCGAATTCTGGGGAAGGGGTGGATCCAGCAGGCTTTTTAAAGACTAGGCTCGGTCCCAAACGGATTGGACAGCGAGCAACCCACGTGACTGCTGGACCCGCTCTCTCAGTACAGAGAATGGGGCAAACCCACTTAACTGTCTTGCTTAACAATGGAAACCTAGCATATTACATGTAATTTTGCATCATACCTACAGACCCCTCTTCAATCAAGTCCTACATAGAATGGAAGTACTAGCACTGATCCTTGTGGCATCATACATATCGTTAGTGTGATTATGGACTCTCTGAATACAATCTGAAGTATTTATGAATTCACATAACTCATGCTAAGTAGAATTAGCATGTTAATTAGAATATCCTATAGTCCTTTATGAAATATTTTGCTGGAATCAAGATGTATTATGCCTACAGCATTCCTGAAATCTATTAAGTTACCTGATCCAGTAATTAGATTGTCAATCTAGTAAGACTTGTTTCTGTCAAATACATGCAGTGTTATTCTAAATACCCTCATTTTCATTCTGCTCATTTTATAGAATCTACTCTCCTCTGAAGGTCAGAGGAAATAGACAATTTCCCTGTGTTTCTCCATCACTACAATTTAATACCTCTCTGAAAAATCTGCAATTTTTGTTTCAGAACGATCACCCATCTCTCACTGGATACTTGCAAAAATATTGTTTATTTGTTCCTTCATTTACTTCAATCTTACATGCCCCATTATAGCAATGTTTTTATCTGAAATCTTTTTTTCAGGGTTTTCATCTTCAACCACCATAGGATTAAGTTGAATGTTTTTGTAAACTACCTCAACATTTTTAAGACAAATATATTTTTCTTTACAAAGTACACCTTATTTCCTGCAAACAGGGCATTCTTTAAATGGCTTTGTCCAAAAACTAAATATTCATGACATACTTTGTGGAACTTACAATGTTCTTCTTTCCTTTTTCAGTCTTCTTTCATGGGCCAGAAATGAGAACACCAAGTGACTTCAGAATTTTTCAACTTCCTTCCTCTAATACTATGATGACATAGCTACATCCCTTAGTTATAATTCTAAATGATTATTTTCTCCCTTTCTCTCTCTCTCTTTTACAGTTAGCTTTGTCATAGCATATCTACTAGCTAATCTGAAAATTCTTCATTCTTGGTTAGGAGCTGGACATTTGCTATTCTGATTACTTCACCCATCACCAGAGTAAGTTTGTATTTGCTGAAAATATTTCAAGAGTGCAAGCATATTCAAGTTTTATCAGGACCTGCCCATTCAGGCACTATCGGGAGAAATGCATATCTTTTTTTTTTAATCTCAGGTTCTCATTTTAACCAGGGATTATACTACAGGTAGTACTCATTTAGCAACTACAATTGGGAGTAGCAACATAATTGTTAAGCAAACAGACTATGAAAGGAAAAATCATATGACCATGACTGTACTTACAATTTTACTTCAGCTTTTCTTTATTTAAAGTGTTAGATAAATCCCAAACAGCCAAGAGGATTTCTGGAATTCGATTCAGGAGAAAGCCAGGTAAAAGAGGAAATCTTTCACTTTCTCCCCCATCTTTTAAAATATTCCCCTTGATGCTGGCATAATTAGCAAGAAGAGAATTGAGGTTTGTATTTACATTCATTAGAGAGGAAAGGATTACAAGAGAGTAAGCAGGGACGCAATAGAGAATATACAGTGGTACCTCAAGATACGAACCCCTCGTCTTACGAACAACTCGTGATATGAACCCGGGGTTCAGAAAAAATTTGCCTCTTCTTACGAACTTTTTTCGAGTTACGAATGCCAAACCTGAACTTCCGGGTTCGGCATTTGGAGGCTCTTGGGAAGCCGCCCGGCTGTTTTAAAAGGTGACCGCCGGGCTGGGGGGCTTCCCAGAACCCCCCCGAACCCCGAACCCGGAAGTTCGGCAAAAGTTCGGGGTTCGGGAGGGTGCTGGGAAGCCCCCCAGCCCGGCGGTCACCTTTTAAAACAGCCGTGCAGCTTTCCACGAGCCTCCGAACGCCAAACGCAGAAGTTCGGGTTTGGCGTTCGGCTTCGGGAGGCTCCTGGAAAGACGCGCTGCTGTTTTAAAAGGTGACAGCTGGGCTGGGGGGCTTCCTAGCAACCTCCCGAACCCCGAACTTTTGCCGAACTTCCAGGTTCGGGGTTTGGGGGGTTGCTGGGAAGCCCCCCAGTCCGGCTGTCACCTTTTAAAACAGCCGCGCGGCTTCCCAGCAGCCTCCGAACGCGGGACGAGGGGCAAATCTCTGCGTCTCCAGCAGCCAGGGAAGCCGAGCCCGGCATGGCGGTGACGGCGGCGGTGCTGCTGCTCCGGTCACCCAATTGTCTCCTGCCTCCCGCGCCCTTCATTTTGGAAATGGACCCCTGCGGGACTCGGGAGGAAAAGTGGGAAGGGGCGCCAGGGAGGAGACCCTTCTCTGTGGGGATGCTGGTCCAGTCACCCGCCAGCCCACGAGAAGCGGGTTGCGGTTTTCCCCGCACACCGATGAAGGTTGGGGAGAGCGGGAACCCCGGATCCGCCCCCTCCCCAAGCCCAGGGGGCAAGGAGCGAGGGGGCTGCGAAGGGGCGCGCGCGGCAGAGCTCCGGCGGAGGAGCCGCGCACAAAGGCCGAGGCGAGGCTGAGCAGGAGGAGAAGCCAACCACCGAGGCGGTGGGCTGGGAGCCGCAGGCGAAAGGAGCTCGGGCATCGGAGCGCAGCACCAGGCATTGTTCTCCGGACCCCGCCCGCTCAGCCCCGCGGCGGCCCTTTCCCTCTCCAGGCTGCGGGCGAAGAAGAAGGGGACGTCCCTTCCCTGGCATTGTTTAAAAAGTGAAATGGGTTGGGGAGGGGGTGGATCCGGGGTTCCCCTTCTTCGCCCGCAGCCTGGAGAGGGAAAGGGCCGCCGCGGGGCTGAGCGGGCGGGGTCCGGAGAACAATGCCTGGCGCCGCGCTCCGATGCCCGAGCTCCTTTCGCCTGCGGCTCCCAGCCCACCGCCTCGCTGGTTGGCTTCTCCTCCTGCTCAGCCTCGCCTCGGCCTTTGTGCGCTGCTCCTCCGCCGGAGCTCTGCCGCGCGCGCCCCTTCGCAGCCCCCTCGCTCCTTGCCCCCTGGGCTTGGGGAGGGGGCGGATCCGGGATTCCCGCTCTCCCCAACCTTCATCGGTGTGCGGTGAAAACCGCAACCCGCTTCTCGTGGGCGGGCGGGTGACTGGACCAGCATCCCCACGGAGAAGGGTCTCCTCCCTGGCGCCCCTTCCCACTTTTCCTCCCGAGTCCCACCGGGGTCCATTTCCAAAGCGAAGGGGGCGGGAGGCAGGAGACAATCGGGCGACCGGAGCAGCAGCACCGCCGCCGTCACCGCCATGCCCGGCTGTTTTAAAAGGTGACAGCCGGGCTGCGGGGCTTCCCAGCAGCCTCCCGAACCCCGAAATTTTGCCAAACTTCCGGGTTCGGGAGGCTGCTGGGAAGCCCCCCCCCCCCCCCCCCGGCTGTTTTAAAAGGTGACAGCTGGGCAGCAGCGTTTTTTTTACGGTTTTTTGTTGTTGTTGCACGGATTAATTCACTTTACATTGTTTCCTATGGGAAACAATGTTTCGTCTTACGAACCTTTCATCTTACGAACCTCCCCCTGGAACCAATTAAGTTCGTATCTTGAGGTACCACTATATATCAAAAAGACCCTGCTTAAGACCAGGCTTAGGAGAAAACAAAAACCTTTACAGATAGTCCTTGCCCAATACCTTGTCCAGGTAGCCCAATCAATTAAGCACCATTCAAAATTATGGACTTTTTAAAAAGCTACTTACCATCTGTCTTCAATTTTATGACTGCTGCCCTCCCTCCCAATCAAACTAATTCAGGCACTTTGGCAATTGTCCACATTTATAACCAGTTGTAATGTCGTACAATTACATGGTTGTGATTGTTTTTCTATGTTCTACCAGAAAATGGCAAAAAAACACTTACTATAGATAGTGGATTTGCTTAACTGTGTGAATTCCTTCATAAGCGTGGAGCCTTACTTTAGTGCAGCTATAAAAATAGTAGTAAAATTGAGGGGTGGTCACATAATGCTTTGACTTTACAGCTACAACAATTTACATCCAAAATTCCAGAATTCATTGTTGTCATAAGGTGAGGATTACCTGCAGTGTGAAACTGATTAGAGGTTGTGGATTGTAGATAGCAACTGCAAGAATGCTAATCAGCTAAGGCCACAGAGCCCAACTTGTTAGCTTGTTCTTAATACAGTGGTACCTCTACCTAAGAACGCCTCTACTTAAGAACTTTTCTAGATAAGAACCAGGTGTTCAAGATTTTTTTGCCTCTTCTTAAGAACCATTTTCCACTTACAAACCTGAGCCCAAAAAAATTTCCCAGGAAGTTTGAGAGTGGCACGAAGGCCCGGCCAGTTTCCTGCCATTCCCCCTTTAATCCCGGCCATCTCGGGTTTTTCTGGGCTGCCAGAAGAGTCTTTCGGTGGCGCTTGAGGAGGCTTTGTCAGTCCAGAGCAAACAAAGCATTT
Source organism: Erythrolamprus reginae (assembly GCF_031021105.1). NCBI lineage: Eukaryota > Metazoa > Chordata > Lepidosauria > Squamata > Dipsadidae > Erythrolamprus > Erythrolamprus reginae. The sequence continues at coordinate 146,920,898 of NC_091952.1, read as the reverse complement.
TCCTTTCTCTGGGTGCTTGAAGAGGGAATAAACCACTTCACTCTGATGACTCCCTCGCGCTGCCTCCCATACACCCGGTGTGAGGTTGCCTCCCGGAGTGTCTGGGCGCAGAAAGGCAAAAGGGGGCGCTTCTCCCCAGCCAGATCAATTCGGCTTCAGCCAAACCGAGGAGTCACACAGTGAAGGAAAGGCGCTGGCTACAAAGCGAGCGAGTGAGAGGAGAGGGGAGCCCTTCAGCATGGGAAAGAAGAGGAAGCAAGTAGCAGCAGCAGCAGCCACCGCCTTTCGGTCAAAGGAGTGGGAGGTTCCCCCCTCTCGCCTGCCTGGATTTCTCTCTCTGACGCAGTGTATGGGAGGCAGCCTTGGGCGGGGGGGTATGGGTGGCAGGTGCTCCTCCTTGCGGCATCAGTCCCTCTTTTTGTTTTTTAAGCCTTAAAGTTTTGGATTTTTTTGATTCCCCTCACCTCACCTTCTTCCTTCGGCAGCGACTGTCCTCCCCTCCCCAAATTCTGAGCTTTTATTTCATTCCTAATGGGTTTGCACACATTATTTGCTTTTACATTGATTCCTATGGGAAAAATTGCTTCTACTTACAAACTTTTCTAATTAAGAACCTAGTCACAGAACAAATTAAGTTCTTAAGTAGGGGTACAGTGGTACCTCGGTTAACGACCACAATCCATTCCAGAAGGTTGGTTGTTAACCGAAATAGTCGTTATCCGAAACAATTTTCCCCATAAGAAATAATGGAAATGGGTTTAATTGGTTCCCAGCCTTTATTTCTTATGGGGAAAATTGAGGATTTTTCTCTCTCCTCCACACACATATTGTTCCTCACTCCCCCCACCCCTTCCTATCTCTCTCTCTCTCTTGGGGAATCCTCACCAGGGGCTTCCAGAGGCTCCGCATTTTTCCTCAGGGTGATCCCAGGGCAACTTGGCAAAGCAGCTGGCACAAGATCTGAGGGGACGGGATGAGACTGGATGTGAGTCGGGATCCAACATGCCCCTCCTGGCCACCCGGCTTAAGAGCCTCCCACAGTCTACCGTCTAACCGCTACAAGTTCCAGGAAGGGAGGGGGCAGCTGCAATACCAGCAGCTTCGGGGGGCTCCTTTCCTCAGTAGTTCATTTTTTTACCTCTACGCAGCTGCAACAACTTTTTCCTTCCCGGCGGCAGTGGCTTCCTTTCGAGGAGCAACAGTGCCGGGAACGTCACATGATGAAGGGAAGCCGCAAGAGCCATCTCAGCAGTTGCCAGGGGCTCCTGGTGGCAGCAATTCAATTCAGTTCATTTCATTAGATTTGTATGCCGCCCCTCTCCGAAGACTCGGGGCGGCTCACAACAGCAACTGCTGAGACGGCTCCGGCGGCTTCCCTTCATCATGTGACATTCCTGGCGCTGCTCCTCCTCAAAGGGAATCCACTGCCGGGAAGGAAAAAGTTGTTGCAGCTGCCTAGAGGTTAAAAAATGAATCACTGAGGAAAGGAGCCCCCCGAAGATGCCGGTATTGCAGCTGCCCCCACCCTTCCTGCAGCTTGGAGTGGTTAGATGGTAGACTGTGGGAGGCTGTTAAGCAGGCGCCCAGGAGAGACGTGCCGGATCCCGACTCCCATCCAGTCTCATTCTGTCCCCTCAGATCTTGTGCCAGCTGCTTTGCCAAGTCGCCGTGGGACTCAGTGGACTCAGCCCCCCCCCCATGTTGCTGAGAGGGGGTGTAACACACAGGAGGCATAGACAGCGGCGCGCCTGCTTTGTCATAGCGAAAGCGACGCTTTGCTGCTGGGTGTAACATTTCAGATAATAACCAAAATTTTCTGTGGCTGTTCGCTATCCAAATTTTTGTTCGTTATCCAAAGCAAAATTTTGCCAAAAATTCTGTTCGTTATCCAAAAAGTATGCTAACCAAGGTGTTCGCTAACTTAGGTACCACTGTACCACTGTATTTTTTAGGGAAGGACTCCACTACATGAGAGAAAAGCAGCTCTGGAAAAGAGCTTGCTTAAACAATCACTTTATGGGGGTGGGAGGGGGAGAGAAAAAAACCCAAGGCACAGGACAACATGTACTATCTGATTGAACTGGTGAAAGTGTGACAGAGAGAGAGAAAGAAGCTTATTGTGAACATCGTAAATGCAAGCAGTGATTGCAAAGTTACTTTTCATCACCATCTTAACTGCAAATGATCAACTTCCAAGGAAGTCACTAAACAAAAACTACGGTATTTGTACTGACATAGTGGAGAAAAATTGTTAGTCTCCTTTGAACTCAGTAGCCAAACTCCTATTAGCTTTCCCCACATAAGCTACTGGTCACTGTTAACAAGCAATCATTCAGTTCACATATTATGCTATAACATAAATCATATAAAGAGTGACCAGGTTTCTACAATATGCAAACTAAAATATATTTATTTAGAAATAAATTATATTATACTTTTCATATTATTTTTGAGTTTTTGTAGTTTTAAAAATTATCACATTCTTCTAACTAATACGTAAGCATATTTTCCAACATTGAATTATTTGAGATGATAGAATATCCTTATTTATATTGCACCTTTATTTTGTACAACTGAAGGCAGCACCTGGCCAATAAAGCTGCAAATTGTGTTTGGCTGAGAAAATGACAGGCCCAAAGTCACCCAGCCATCTTTATGAGTAAGGGAGAACTACCCCTAGTTTCTAGTTCAGCACTTTAACCACAGTACCAAACTGACTCTATAACCTAAATTTTTATACAATATAACTGGGGTTATGTAAATCATCTGCCTTCATCTGTTTTAGCATCATTTACAATATTGCGTGTACAAGATTGGGGGTGAGTATGGGATTGACAAAAGCAATTCTACCAAACAGAAAGAACAGTTACTATGGGAGATACCATCCCCCATAGCAAAAATAGGAACTGGATAAGTGAATAATGTTGAATCTTTGATCCTAATTTTTTAAAAATAGGCATTAAAATATTGGCAGCATTATTAAAGATGCAGAGAATCAATAGTGAGAGCTCACTGAAAGACACTTGTGAGAAATACTTTTCCACGACAAAAAAGCAGAACCTGAAGTGCAACTGCAAATCTATTATTCTATGGGGATCCCAGTGATTCATGGAATATTATACATTTTAAATACAAATTTTAAGAGGGGGTAGAGGGAGCTCAAACTGTACACTGGAAGTCCCAGATCTGATTTTCTGATGAGCATTCATCATGTATTCAGAGACTAATGTTTATTTGTTGATAATGAAGGAATAGAAACACTGTAGTTCCATATAATCAGAGAAACTGTGCTTTACTATACTTAATAATCTTTAGGTTTGAAAACTAACTACTGATATACAATTTGAAAATAAATTACACAAGCACTCTGTTAATTAAGATTGCAACATATGTACCTCCTGGTTCAAAGGGGAGGTGATAATGAAGAGGCTGTTTTACAACCTATGTACACAATCCACACAAGTATTTCTTAATTGGATGAGTAATTCATTTTAAATAGTTGAAACTCCTCCTTTGAATATTTAAAATAGGTATCAAGGGCTACCTTTCAATGTCTTATTTTTAATCCAGGATAATATCGAAACTATTTTAACCTCCCTTAAACTCAGAAGTTGGAGCAGTTTGAAGAAAAAGCTTTTTTTCAGAGAAGTCTTTGCTTTCAAATCACATACTAAACTTGATTTATTAGGAATTTATATTATACATTTCCATCTTATTAAAACCTGTAATACTTTTCAAACAAATAATTGCTTTCAAGTACAGAGTAATACCATGAGCATTTCAATTGCAATTTATGAAGTAACTTATCAAAATATTGATATGCCACAGATGAATAGGCAGTTGTGAGCAGGAAAGCTAGTAATATATTCCTTAGGCTTAGTTCAGATAGTCAGCAATATCTTTATGTGAAAACCAGTGATATCAATACTTGCTTAAGCCACAGTCTTAATAGGTAACATTGAAGACTTCCTCATACTCCGGTAGTGATCCACCCTAGCAACTATACAAGAGCTGTCTGTCACTACCATCTTTACTTTTTATAAAAACTTCTTTTTTTACTTCCCAGCTTAGATTTCCTAATGGTCTCCCATCCAAATAGTAACTAGTCTAACACAGCTTATGTTTTTCAAGATCAAGCAAGGTCACCTATCTATTACTGGCAATACATACCTGAAACAAACAAACAAAAACAGTTAAGAACACTTGGTTCCTACATTCATCTGGCACTATTTAATACCTAGATACACCGAAGCCATCTTGAACACCCTTAGCACAGAAATAGTTAATAAATGCAATAAACATCAAAGGCAACAAAACTGAATGGCTAACCTATTGAGCTTCACGGCGCAACCATACTTATTCAGCAAATCCATATACAGTCCAAGCCAGCAAAACTACAAGCAAGGTGCGAACCTGCAGCCGCCAAGAAAGGTGCCCACTCAAAAAGCAGCGCTTCTCACAGCAAAATGTTTGGATCTTCTCCACCCTCTTGCAGTTCAGCACCGCAGTGCCGAACCATCCAAGGACGAAGAAAGGGATCTGGGCGAAATCACAGGGGCATTGTTAAGGAAACACGCCTGTTATTTTGGGAAACCGACAAGGTTTCGACAAGGCTGCCTGCCTGCCTTCGGCGCCGATCTCGCAAAAGGCCGCTGGCCGAAAGATCTTTCACGAGCGCCGTAGTACCCTCCCCCGTCCCCGGTTGACTTGCCCGTTTTTTACTGTCTCTCCTGCGGGAGACACGCCGAGGGCACGCGAGCATTCTTTCCCTGAGAGGGCGCCCCGCTGCCCCTTCCCCTGCGCCCAGTCAGCCAGGCCTCTGGATCACTCGGCGGACAAGGCCGCCAGGCCAAACCAGGAGAGGCCTGCCTACCCCGTCCGTTCTCGCCTTACAGCGCCACAGGCCTCAAGAAGGCCGGACAGGCGGGGGGGGCAGAGAGAAGGGGGATGCGATGCAGCGCTGTCCGAGAGAGACGGCAGCGGCCTCCCTCAAGGTCGCCGTTACCTGCCGGGGCCTCTGGCGACCCGTCCCGAGTCAGGCGGCGGGACCAAGCCGGAATTCGCCCGAAGAGGCGTTACGTAAACCGGCACCGGCCCCACCAAGGGGAGGGACGAAAAGGCGGGGCGCGCTCGCTGGCCACTGCGCAAGCGGTTTGCTATCTCCTGGCTCCGCCTCGCTCCTTCCGCCCGGCCTCCGCGGGGATGGAGGGGGCCGTGAGGGCTGTGGCGCCTCTGTCGTCTGAGCCTGACGCGGAAGGGCGGGGTGAGCGAGGGGGAACCTTCTCGGCGTCAGGTTGAAGGGGCTGGACGGCAGCTGGGCTGTAATGGAGGGCAGCGCCACGGCTCTTTGGCCGCTTGAATTGAAGTGCGATGAAAGTGGCAGTCTCGTATACGGCACTTTTCGTCTTGTCACTGTTTGAATAGAGCTTCCTTCTTTTTTTTTTTTTGCCGATTACTGCCCGATTTTAAATTCAACTTGACAAGAATATTTGTATGGATCAACTTACAGTTGAGGAAAGAAATGCTTCAGATAAAGCCCATTGAAATGGACCAATCCTTAATAGTCTTATCTAAGATCTTTGTCAAACTTAAGGATAAAATCCCCAATGGCGGAAATCAGACATAATGTGAAACCATCAATTAACGATGTTGTGACTTTGTATAGGGTGGAAACCGAAGCTATGGTGGCTTGGGTTATTTATAACACAAAAAAGCATGTCATAAACCATGGTTTATAAGCATTATGACTGGGTTTACTTATTGCCCTATGTAAACTAAACAGGATTCATACAGCATGCTAAAAACGTGTTAAACATAACAATGGCGTATTGATAAAATAAATGTGTTACAACTTAAGATGCATCCTTTAGTTTTTGAGTCATGTAAAAAGTGGAATTTCTTAAAGCATTACAAAGTGCTTTACATCCTTTGAAAACACATCATGCTAAACTATAGTGTGTAGCTTGTTTCATTTTTACCTTGTATAATGTATGAACACAATCCGCATGTGTTTTGTCCCCGTGATTAAACATCAATAGCACAATTTTAATGGTCTGCTTTTGTCTTACCATGTTAAAATGATGGTTTATGCATAACTGGTGTAAACGCAACTATTATGACATTCAAAAAACTGAGGCAGTTAAAAATTTAGCATACCAATATTTTGAGCTATTGACATGTCTTACCATGTTAAAGATAAGAGGTTGTTTCTCATGCTAGGCAATTCAGATAGGAGGTAGGAAGTTCCTTCCCTTTGTGAAATGGGTAGAGCTCTTCACCTCACAACTTTCTTGTAGCAGTTCCCTCTCATCAGCATCGGGATGGCCCCTATTTGAGTGTATATTCTGGGAAAGTGAAGACTGTTCAACAAGGCTCTTGAAGGCTTTTTCCATCAAGGATCCTGATTACTTTGTTTCATTCTTTTCTTTATTGTTTGATTATTTTTAATCATCATATTTCTGCATTTTAATTATGAACTGGTGGAGTGTTGTAAAGAAACAATATACAAAGACACAAGTACATAAATGAAAAGTTTGTATTTCATTGTATTTCATTTCTAATTTTTGACATATGGTAGTTATTTTTATCTGAAAAGTAATAATTACAGATAAATTATATTAATGTCAACTGAATGCTGCCCAATTAAATATATTCCAAAAATTTCAAGATTTGAAATTAATTCGTAGAGCAAATTGATAATCTGTTCAATCTTTCTGGTTTTTAAAATGAAGGCAGTTCAAAAACTTCATTGAAGTACTGTATTTTATCTTGTTTTTACTGCCTTTGAAATTCTGCTAAAAGATAAAGTACAAATCTTTATATCAAAATAAATTATTTTTTAAAAACTATAATTTTTCCTAATGAAAATACAAACAATGATACTTCATGTGATTTTGACTGAAGAACCAGATTAGGATGAATATGCTTTTGAACTTTCAAAATTTCAAGGCCAAAGTTTCAGATATAAGCATGTAAGAGAAAAAACACTCATGCCAAAAGATGAAGGAAACTCCATCCCTATCTTCCAAAGACATTCTTTCAAAATCAAACACAAAAATTTCTATGACAATGACTGGAATGTAAAATAAAACAATGGCACTCAATAAGATTTTCATCTCAGAGGTAAATGGAAACACATCTTAAAACATTCTACATGTTTTGAGGAAACTAAATTGAAATACTTTAAGATAAATAAATTTAAAGAAATAGTTTATGATTGAGCAAAAGGAAATATCCTTCTACACTTTCATGGCCTCTTGAATTACAGCCTACTCCTTTCAATTGGCAGGAACTATTGTGGGGGCTGGAAGAGTATGGTATTTGGGGAGGGGACAGAAGCCTCTGCTTCCAAATCCTTACTATACTGCTATGTTCTTCATCCAACCCTTAGTTTCTGTACTCAGCTGTATAGCAGCAAATAATAATAGTCCAACAGTAAGACACAACAGGAGTCCCATGTATACCTCCTATAGATTCAGATAGCAATTATTAGGAAAGTCTGCCTAAGGCCCTAAAATGCTCTTGAGTATATGATACTAGGTTATTGGATCACTAATCTGATTATGAGGCTTGTGCAATGCTCTGAAAGAAAGATGAAAAGGCCCTTTGGAGCGCGCAGGAGAATTACTGCAGCAAGTTGTAAAACCATATGTATCTTTTCCAGATTGCTAACAGCCGCAATAGACCAACATATGATCTTATAGCAGGGGTGTCAAACACATGTCATCACAGCAGCGTCACGTGAGTCCTCGGAGAGGGGCGGCATACAAATCCAATTAAAATCAAAAATCAAATCAAAGGTATCGGGACTTCCCCTCCTTCACTAAACTGGGCGTGGGCATGGCCAGAATATGATGCCTCCAGCCCGTAGGCTGGGAGTTTGATAGCCCTGTCCCATAGGAAGGCCTGTCTACTTTAAACAATTACAGACGTAAGTTATGTTTGTGTCCCGCAGCATCCAAGCCACCTTTTTGCATTCAAATACTGTATGAAACCTGATTATAATGCAATTCAGATAGTTATAGGCCAAATGGTAACATCTTAACGTTTTGCTGAATTCTTTCTGCATGAATACATTTTAAAAATGAAATGTTTAGTGTTTAGTTACTCCTATTCTTCATGAGTAATTACCTTCACGAGATCTAGAAAACAAAACAAAGGGAAAATTAGTAGACCTCTGTTCTAAGTAATTGTTAACTGAGAACATTAAATACTCCTCAGATATTTATGTTGCATTAAATTTTGTCATTCCAAAACATGAGCATGTTGCATTTCTCTGAATTAGTTGAACAAAAGAGGAACACTTGAACAATATTTGGATCCATGTCCCCATCCTCTTACTTTTGCTGCTGGTTGCTTTTAAGTCTTCATGGAGACCAACAAAGCATTCTTATTGCCGACTGTAGTATCAGCATCCGAACAGCTACCAAAGGAACAAAAATGCAGAAATTACTTCTCTGTTTCTTTCATAAGAAAATATGTAGAATATAAGGAACCATTCTAGTAAACTAGGAACTATATATGTCTTTTTGTTTTAATATCATTATGCTACACTATGATAGCATTTTAAAATAATAAACTCATATAGCATAGGTACTATATTAATATCACAAAATAATGAAAACACCAGTAGGTCTTCTTTCTTTCTGAAATGTTGACAATGTTTGGCTCAAGAAACCTGATCCAAAATTTAAAAAGTGATTTAGTTTTAAAACAAAAAATATGATGGAGCAGATTATTAATGACATGGTGGCTAAAGGGACCAGAGTAGGAACCATGAGATACGAGTTCTAATCCTGCCTTAAATATGTACCAAGCTGGGGGATTTGGGGCCAGTCGCTCTGTCAGAAGAAAGCTGGGACAAACTACTTCTGAAAATGTTGCTAAGAAAACTGCATGAATTTGTCCATGTAATTGCCAGAAGACAAGACTGTTTTGTACATGCTGTACATATATGCATACAGTATTTTATTTGCTGCAGGATTAACTATTTTCACTTACGTTTTCTTGAAGTAGGCTTTTCAAGCATAGATTGGGGGGGGGGATCACTACACATGTAAATAAGTAATTAGAATGCCTGGAACAAAAATATTCTGGCTCCAGAATCAAAACCTTTAGACCAAGTCAAGGAAATTTGGGCCAAAAGCTTATCTCCCTTGCAACTCCAGAGGAATGTCCATTATAGAACTTCTGAACCCTAAATCTGAACCCTGGCCTTGGTCTAAACTCTAAAGATAGATTTGTGAGATGGGGAGAAGAATGGACAATCTTCAACTGAAAAGCAGATGTATCTGTTGAACAGACAGCTATTTTCTCATTTTTTATTACAAGAAATGAATAAAAATAATACATTTCAGCACAAAATAGAAATCAAGATTTAGATAACATTCTCTAACAACGTATTGCCAAACCAATAAACAAAATAGCAAATTTCACAAAGTGAAGTGTGATTTTTAAAAGCTACGTTAATCTTAATTTTATCACACCAGAGAAAGCCAAATTTCAAAAAATGCCTTTCTAGTTTTAATATCTTATTTCTTAGCAGTAGCCGCTCCTTCATGCAAACCAAACAATGGGCTTTAAGTACAATTTCAAATGCAATCTCAATCTTCCTCCTTCCTTTGTAACTTGGATGGTTTTTTATTTAAGCCTGGCAAGATAGAAGCTTAATAATAAAAACCTGGACTTTTTCGTTTGTCATGCAAACCTAGATATAGTTTTCTGCCATTGCTGAAATCTGCCTAGAAGAATCAGTATGACAAGTGAGAAATAGGGAAATTTAGACAGTGTATTAGGACATGGCTAATTGAACCCCCTTTCAAGAGCCACAAGGACCAAACACTCAGAATAAAAAATGCTTGCATATTGATTCTGCAAATCTGCCCAGGGCATCACATCAGGATGTACTAGTGTGAATGTCCTTCTCAATTTGATGTGAATAAATCCAATAGAGTTTGCCAAATTATATGGACATTTTAAATTGACAACAATTAATGGAGGGTTTTTTGTAAATCCTCTAGGAGTCTGGACAGCAATGTTCCATAGGACAGTCTAACAGTTTTCTTTGATTAAAAAAGTCCTATGATAAGTAAGGTTGACGAGTTCAAGGCTAGCCATCTTCTGTTCCATTTCAGCTGTCTAATACAGATAGTCCTTGAGTCACTAATGCAATGGAGTCTCCCAATTACATTCCTTGAGGATTCATAGGAATGAGTTCCATAACTTGACCACAGTGACTCCCTACTTTTACCCACACGGTTGCTAATTGAATGCACAGGTCACTAAGTACACATGAAGTATTTCAGGGTGGGGAAGGCCATGGGCAAACCACCTGCTTAAGACCACCCAAGGCCTCCTTTGACCCACTGAGATTTATTTATTTATTATTTATTATTTGGATTTGTATGCCGCCCCTCTCCGAAGACTCGGGGCGGCTCACAACAAGTGAAAAACAATCCAATATATAATCCAATTAATTAAAATATTTAAAAAATTTTAAAAAACCCTATACTAACATACACACACACAAGCATACCATGTATAAATTTAACATGCCCAGGAGATGTTTAGTTTCCCCATGCCTGACGGCAAAGGTGGGTTTTGAGGAGTTTACGGAAGGCAGGAAGAGTAGGGGCAGTTCTGATCTCCGGGGGGAGTTGGTTCCAGAGAGTCAGTGCCGCCACAGAGAAGGCTCTCCCCCTGGGGACCCGCCAACCGACATTGTTTAGTTGACGGGACCCGGAGGAGGCCCACTCTGTGGGACCTAATCGGTCGCTGGGATTCGTGCGGCAGGAGGCGGTCTTGGAGATATTCTGGTCCGATGCCATGAAGGGCTTTAAAGGTCATAACCAACACTTTGAATTGTGACCGGAAACTGGTCGGCAGCCAGTGCAGACTGCGGAGTGATGGTGAAACATGGGCATACCTGGGTAAGCCCATGACTGCTCTCGCAGCTGCATTCTGCACGATCTGAAGTTTCCGAACACTTTTCAAAGGTAGCCCCATGTAGAGAGCATTACAGTAGTCGAACCTCGAGGTGATGAGGGCATGAGTGACTGTGAGCAATGAGTCCCGGTCCAGATAGGGCCGCAACTGGTGCACCAGGCGAACCTGGGCAAACACCCCCCTCGCCACAGCTGAATGATGGTTCTCTAATGTGAGCTGTGGATCGAGGAGGACGCCCAAGTTGCGGACCCTCTCTGAGGGGGTCAATAATTCCCCCCCCAGGGTAATGGACGAACAGATGGGATTGTCCTTGGGAGGCAAAACCCACAGCCACTCCGTCTTATCCGGGATATCTCATGCTCTCCACAATTGTTTCCCTTCACCCCATGCTGTCATGCTAGGTCTGCCTATGGAGACTCACTTATCTTGCAAAGATTATTATTATTATTATTTATTATTATTTATTAGATTTGTATGCCGCCCCTCTCCGTAGACTCGGGGCGGCTTACAGCAATGAGCCGATCTAATGAGCCGTCTCCTCTCCAGCCACTTTGAACTCCAAAAGCAGAGCGATGAGAGCAGAGGGAGAGCAGGGTGAGCATTACTCGCTCGGCTTCTCTGGCTCACCAAGTTACCTGCCATTTCTGGAGTGGTAGGCAGACTCAGTGAGTCTCTTCCAAAGGCTTCCATTGTCGATGCAGAAAAGTATTTACATGCCGACGGGAGGCTTTGGGGCAACGTTACTTCAAGTATCCCATTGGCATGCAAATGCGATTATCTAGGTCCCCAGCAGTCGGGTTTCAGGCCCGGTTACAGCATGGAAACTGCTTTGGTCGCGTTGATGGATGATCTCTGGCGGGCCCGGGACAGGGGTTTATCCTCTGTCCTGGTGCTCCTTGACCTCTCAGCGGCTTTCGATACCATCAACCATGGTATCTTTCTGCACCAGCTGGAGGGGTTGGGGGTGGGAGGCACTGTTCTCCAGTGATTCTCCTCCTACCTCTCCAGTCGGTCGCAGTCGGTGTTAGTGGGGGGCCAGAGGTCGACTCCGAGGTCTCTCCCTTGTGGGGTGCCTCAGGGGTCGGTCCTCTCCCCACTGCTATTTAATATCTACATGAAACCGCTGGGTGAGATCATCCAAGGGCATGGGGTGAGGTATCATCAGTACGCTGATGATACCCAGCTTTACATCTCCACCCCATGTCTAGTCAACGAAGCAGTGGAAGTGATGTGCCGGTGTCTGGAGGCTGTTGGGGCCTGGATGAGTGTCAACAGACTCAAACTCAACCCGGATAAGACGGAGTGGCTGTGGGTTTTGCCTCCCAAGGACAATTCCATCTGTCCTTCCATTACCCTGGGGGGGGGAATTATTGACCCCCTCGGAGAGGGTCCGCAACTTGGGCGTCCTCCTCGATCCACAGCTCACATTAGAGAACCATCTTTCAGCTGTGGCGAGGGGGGCGTTTGCCCAGGTTCGCCTGGTGCACCAGTTGCGGCCCTATCTCGACCGGGACTCACTGCTCACATTTACTCATGCCCTTATCACCTCGAGGTTCGACTACTGTAATGCTCTCTACATGGGGCTACCTTTGAAAAGTGTTCGGAAACTTCAGATCGTGCAGAATGCAGCTGCGAGAGCAGTCATGGGCTTACCTAGGTATGCCCATGTTTCACCAACACTCCGCAGTCTGCATTGGTTGCCGATCAACTTCCGGTTACAATTCAAAGTGTTGGCTATGACCTTTAAAGCCCTTCATGGCACTGAACCAGAATATCTCCGAGACCGCCTGCTGCCGCACAAATCCCAGCAACCGATTAGGTCCCACAGAGTGGGCCTTCTCCGGGTCCCGTCAACTAAACAATGTCGGTTGGCGGGCCCCAGGGGAAGAGCCTTCTCTGTGGCAGCCCCGGCCCTCTGGAACCAACTCCCCCCGGAGATTAGAACTGCCCCTACTCTCCTTGCCTTTCATAAGCTCCTTAAGACCCACCTTTGTCGTCAGGCATGGGGGAACTGAGACCTCTCCCCCGGGCATATACAATTTATGAATGGTATGTTTGTGTGTATGTGTGTTTAGAAAATTGGGTTTTTTAAATGTTTTTAAACAGTAATTTAGATTTGTTGTAAATTGTTTTCACTTTGTTGTGAGCCGCCCCGAGTCTGCGGAGAGGGGCGGCATACAAATCTAAATAATAAATAAATAAATAAATAAATAAATAAATAATAAATATTTTTCACTCAGAGACTGGAAGCTTCTGGGGGCCATGATCTTGCACAATTTCAGGCACCCATCTGCTTTTGCAGAGAGAGTTCATCCCGGTCAACTCATTCTGGCTGACTCGACTGGCTGACTCAACCCAGCTGACTCACTGCAGCCAACTCACCATGGAACAATTCAGGAAAGAGACAAGAGAATTGTTGCAGGTCTTGTCTTGCTTTAGGTTTGACGTTTGAACCTTCTCAAGTTAGTAATCCTCAAGGCTTGGGTGAGCTGAAGCATAGAGTCCTAAGGGCTTGTTTATTTATTTGTTTGTTTGTTTGTTTGTTTGTTTGTTTGTATGCTGCCCCTCTCCGAAGACTCGGGGTGGCTCACAACAACAGAACAATACAAATCCAATAGTTAAAAACAATTTAAAACCCTTAATATAAAAAACAATCATACGTCTCATACAAACCATACGTAAAGCGGAACGGCCCAGGGGAATCAATTTCCCCATGTCTAACGGCAGAGGTGGGTTTTAAGGAGTTTGTGAAAGGCAAGGAGGGTGGGGGCAATCCTAAGGAATATGCTACATTGGCCAAGCTCTGGGGTAGGTCTGGCACCCCCAGGTAAACCGTGCACAGATCCAGGCTGAGGAGATTGTGGGAGGAGGCCTGAAGCCACCATTTCTTCCTGGCACACCCACTACGAGGGCCAGCAATTCTGCTGGAATCAAGGGTACCAGTCCTACCAGATGGCCACAGTGAATCAGCAGGGGTGAGTTAGCCATGACAAATTGCCCTGGACCCCTTTTAAATATCAAAGCTCCAAGGCATGATAACCTTAAAGGTCCATGCTACCTGTCATGCCATAACAATCAAGCAAAGGTAATAGAAAGCTTTTTATTTCATCAGAATGTCAGAAAGAAAATTGCCAACGGGTTGAGGATTCTGCCAATTGGTCAGCATGATAACTTTCCAGAACCAAAAAGGAATAGATCTAAATTTGGTGTGGTGGACCACACACACACACACACACACACACACACACACAAATACTGAGTCTGAAAATGGGTCACATCTCACTAGGGGTTAAATAAAAACAATTCCAGGAAAAAAAAATCAGCAATCCATTTGTTAAGAGAATAATCCCAAATCTATATTTTAGGTAAAATAATTTTCGCAATGAACAAATATCCTCAATATCAAATGTTTTATGATAGACTTTTTAAAAACGTATTGCTAAGATAAATAGAATGGTTTAAAAGATAAAATTGTCCAATCTCAAGAGGGAGGGGACACTTAAATTTGTATTAAAAATGCTGTATTATTCAGAGTGGGACAGAACTGAATTCAGGAAAAAAAAGATGACAATAGAATTTATCCCAGTTGACATCATAATAAAGAATTGTCTTTTAATCAGAAAGAAAACATTAATAAGAGATGTACCTGTATGATACTACAGAATGTTGAAATTTTTGCTTATCTGACAAGAAAAAAAAATATGTTACCATTTTATATAAGAAATTAAAGATATGTACAAATAAACACTCTTGTGTTTAACAACAGCCCCTCCAACTTTTCTTGATTTTCTTGTCTCAATTTATTATTTTGAATTCAGCCCTTTATCAAATTCAGGTAATGTTCACAAGTACCAATAGGTGCTTGGAACTGGATGATAAATAGATTCCCCATCTATTCTTATGTTACGCAGGGCCAAAAAAGAGTCTACTGTTACCCACAAGCACATGGATCATTCACTCACACACAGCTTGCCTTTCAAGCCATGCAAATCTCACAGCAGCCCTTTGCTTCCTACCTGCACTTTCCTGATAAATATGGCTAAAGCAGTGTTTCTCAACCTTGGCCGTTTGAAGATGTGCGGACTTCAACTCCCAAAATTCCCCAGCCAGCATCGCTGGCTGAGGAATTCTGGGAGTTGAAGTCCGCACATCTTCAAACGGCCAAGGTTGAGAAACACTGGACTAAAGCATACAGACAAGTGGGAAATAAGTAGGAACACATTAAATCACTTTCATATGAGCAGTGAGCCACATACGTTTCTTAATTTAAAGTAACAGTAAAATGTTATGGATTGCAATGTACATTCGTTTTCTCACACACTCACATGCTCATCCCCACTTGCCCGCATCCTTCTCAACTGACCCAGACTGTGCAGGCACTAGCTAAACGGCAATGGAAGCTGCCAGATCCAGATAAAGTGTAACTCAAAGGTTGGATGAGCTTCAAAGGAAAGTCCAGCCCATTTTATGCAAAGTGCTGATAGAGTCATAGTGTAAAAAAAAAAAATCTCAGTGGAATAGATGGATACACAAACATACCCTAGGCAATTCCCTATTTGATAATATTACAATTCATACTGTATATAAAAGGCCTGTTTAAAGAATGGCATGGACAGGGCAACTTAAACCTTCCAGGGGGATATGATTCCTGAGGATAAATATCATGTTGAAGAAGACATGCTATCCATGTCCCATCAAATGATACAATTTTAAAGATGGGGCCTGGAGTGTAGACACAATGTTCAATACTGCTTGTTGGTCAGAAACAATGGAAGATGAAACAATGATCACTCGTGGGCAAAATGGATGATCCCTCAGTTAGTCAGGCCCTATGCCAATGATGGCGAAACCTATGGCATAGGTGCCACAGATGGCACGCAGAGCCATTTCTGCTGGCATGCAGAGCTGTTGCCTGAGCTCAGCTCCAATGTGCATGTGTGTGTGGGCCAGCTGATTTTTGGTTTGCACAGAGGCCCTGGGAGGGCATTTTTGGCTTCCAGAGAACTTCTGGAGAAATGGAGGAGGGTGTTTTTACACTCCCTCGTCTTCAGGGAAGCCTTTGGCGCCTGAGGAGGGTGAAACACGAGCCTACTGAGCCCACCAGAAATTTGGAAACAGGCCATTTCTGGCCTCTAGAAGGCCTCCAAGAGGCATGAGAAGCTGTTTTCGTCTTCCCCAGGCATTGAATTATGGGTGTGGGCATTCACACATGTGCGATAGCACGCACCCATGCTCTTTTGGTCCCCGAGGGAAAAAAAGGTTCGCCATCACTGCTCTATGCTATAAACAGAGGATCCCAACCTTTTTTGTACCATGAACTGTGTTCTGGGAAAATAATTTTCCATACAGCAGTGGTAGTGGGGAGAGGGGGAAATGATTTTGTGCAGTACCTCGATCCCACACATGCAAGGATGAAGGTTCACTAATTTTCATGGCCCAGTTCCTAACAGGCCATGCACCACCAGTACCAGTCCATGGCCTGAGGGGTTGAGGACTACATCTTGAATTGCACCTAGTAGAAGCTTATTAGTGATCAGCAGAATCTCTGGTTTTTGGATCAGCTGCAGCTTTCAAGTGAACTTCAAGAACTGCCCAACCTAGAATATATTACAGTAGTCAATATCAGGGGTCTTCAAACTTGGCAACTTTAAGACTTGTGGACTTCAACTCCTAGAATTATTGGAATTGAAGTCCACAAATTTTAAAGTTGCCAAGTTTGAGGACCCCTGGTCTATATGCAAGGCAAGACTACTGTACTAGTCTTGAAATTTTCCACAGTAGTTCAGAGCTCTCTTTGATGACTCTGTCAAGAAATCAACTGTGATTAAATACCTAGGAGACCCTGGATGCATAAAAAGTTAATGAAGTAAAATAGTTGGATGAAGTATTTTGTATCTTGCTTTTTATTTTGCCCCAAGACACTCTGATGAAACAAAATGTGGATATCAACAATCACTCTGATTTGAGGGCACACTGTTAGTCACTGAAGCCAAGATTCCTCCTCCTTCCCCTTCAACCAAAAGGGAATATTTACAAGAATATGAATAATTTTTTCAAAAATTCTGTTTAAGTATATAATAGTGCTCTCAAATATATATTGGAGGCAGATTTTCATGAAGGATTTTGAATTAGAAACAAGTATGTTAGAATTTTCCAAAGATGAAACATCAAACCAAACTAAGGCAAGTATCTATAAAGTCAAGGAAGCAATTAGAAAAACAAGGGCGTTATCAATAATTTTAATATGAATTTAAGTAGTTAAATTGAAACTAGCAATTAAATATGACCTACTAACGTGGATGATACTGCTACAACATTGATCGCTACTACATACCTGTTACATTTTTGCAGTGACGGCAATTGAATTTTATGCTGACCACACTGACAAGGATTATTACAATCACCACCAGAATGACAATGAAGATGATGATACCTAAGTGGGAGTGGAAAACATACATAATTATTTTTCTATTGTATATCATTACACACTAACATTGTCAATGGTTACCAATACTGCCCCCCAAGGGGAACATAACCAAAGGTGACCTGCTCAGCAAGTCTGCCCTAATGAACATTATTATTATTATTATTATTATTATTATTATTATTATTATTATTTATTAGATTTGTATGCCCCCCCTCTCCATAGACTCGGGGTGGCTCACAACAATAATAATACAATATATAACAAATCTAATAATTAAAAGTCACTAAAAATCCCTTATTAAAAGAAAACATACACACAAACATACCATGCATAAACTGTATAGGCCCGGGGGAGATGTCTCAGTTCCCCCATGCCTAGCGGCAGAGGTGGGTTTTAAGAAGTTTACGGAAGACAAGGAGGGTGGGGGCAAGTCTAATCTCCGGGGGAGCTGATTCCAGAGGGTCGGGGCCACCACAGAGAAGGCTTTTCCCCTGGGTCCCGCCAGACGACATTGTTTCGTCGACGGGACCTGGAAAAGGCCAACTCTGTGGGGCCTAACCGGTCGCTGGGATTCGTGTGGCAGAAGGCGGGCCCGGATATATTATTATGATTTCTCAAAAGGGAGAGGGGAGGATTTCACTTTTAATATGCTAACTTCTAAGTTCTCATGCTCAAAACTAAGCCATAATAGAGATGGTTACAGAACTTAACAGGGTGAGCTAAATAAGACTGGAGTTTAATGTAGAATTCTAATTTGCCCCACAAATCAGTCAGTGGTAAGGTTTTATTGCCCTAGAAATCTATACTACCCTGTTTCCCCGATAGTAAGACACCCCCGATTGTAAGACGTATCGGGGGTTTCAGGGAGGTCAGCTAATATAAGCCATACCCCAAAAGTAAGACATATGTCTTACTTTCGGGGAAACACGGGGGTATTGCCACCTCCCTCTCATCTAGCTGCGCGCCGCCTCCTGCCCACGTCCGCACCGTCCCCCCTCCATACGTCACCGCGTCTGCCGCCTCCGTCTGATCCAAATGAGCGCCGCCTCCTGCCCACGCCTGCGCCATCCCCCTCTCCATACGTCGCCGCGTCTGCCACCTCCCTCTGATCTTAATGAGCGCCGCCTCCTGCCCACTTCCGCGCCGCCCCCCCTCCATACGTCACCGCATCTAAATGTTAATTTTATGGTTAAAACAAAAAATTCGACAATTTTTTTCCAATATAAGACATACCCCGAAAGTAAGACATAGTGGGGCTTTTGGGGATAAAAAGAAAGTAAGACACTGTCTTACTTTCGGGGAAACACGGTATGAGATCTAATAGTTTAATAGAAACCT
The DNA here is from genome assembly GCF_031021105.1 of Erythrolamprus reginae. Taxonomy (NCBI): domain Eukaryota; kingdom Metazoa; phylum Chordata; class Lepidosauria; order Squamata; family Dipsadidae; genus Erythrolamprus; species Erythrolamprus reginae. The sequence continues at coordinate 146,902,189 of NC_091952.1, read as the reverse complement.
CCTCACATAAGATTTACTTGTGCACCTGTAAATAGGACAAAAACTGATAGATAAAAGCTTTACAAGGGAAAAATCAAACAAATCAAATTAATGTCAATAATATTAAACTCTTTCTATTAATATTTCTAAACTAAACAAAATAAAACGTATGCCACCATGTCTACTTACCTAATGCTGCAACCGTTAATGCTGCAGATCTTTCTTCTGTAGGATGAGGGGTAGTAGGAAAATCTGGTCTTTCATTCTGGAAATCTTTTGTGAGAATCATCAATTTAGATGTACCTGTGGATACTTGGAAAAAGAGGACGCAATTGAATAAAAAAGTAAAGAAATATCTCTCTGTTTATATGTGAAACGAAGATAAAGCAAATCTTTCTTCTATTATTTTAAACGATTGTGCAACTTTGGGGAATAAGTGGGTTGGGCTGGTATATTAACTTTTACTTTTCAGTTGGAACTGAATCTGCATGGGAATGATTCCCTTTTAGTTCCATCATTATTATCATTATTCAACAGTGATACCTAACCGAGGCAGAAAACCTTAATTGAAGATTTTGAACCCTATTCAACTATGTTAAACTAGGATTCCTGACTTCTTGTCTTTCTAGCGAGCCAGAAACAGAAGCCAAGACTTATTTTTGGCTTTAAAATATTGGCTTTTTAGAAGAGCAAAAAGTCTTGAATTCTGTTCAAAAATACGCTAAACAAGCAAACTGGAACTGACTAGGCAGGGTAGACCAGCAACACTACTTTGTCCTAGTGAGTAAAAGTGTCAAGGAATAGTGTTTTATTCTTTCACACACCAGATCAAAATGGTTAATTAATTAAGAAAATATTGTATGATTATGCTGCAGCAGCCTTGCTTGCTAAACATTCTTTTCTACCTATGCCCAAGATACTAGAGATGAAATATATAGCATAACCTTAGTTGACACTGGCAACATGGGACAAAAAGAACCTAAGAGAAAATCAGTAATTACATTTTTTTTTCTACCAGTTTTGTCTGTCACACACACGAATACATTCACAGAGACAACATATTGGAAAATAATTTAGAGACAAGTTAACATCAATAAGTAATTAAGTAATTTTTTGGACCCCTTACCATGATTGCTGCTAAACTGCAAAGAAATATTGCTCTCCTACCAGTGATCTGCTGAGTTTGCTGCCTAAGCTGCCTTGCTGGCAGTCCTGTTCCCCAGACGTGAATGGGAACACTTAGGAATGACCCAAGACAACTTTTGGGAAGGTAAGTTTTGAAACTCCCTTTGGGAGCTGTCGAAAAGTATTGGGCATCCATCTTTCTGTAGGCATTTCAGGTTTTTTTAAAGTGTGCCTGGGTCTTAATTTCACTTTTGAAATTTGCCTTGCTTTTTGTCTTTAAAAGTACAAAAGTAAACCTGCTGAATGCTGATTAAGTTGCTTGTTGGAATTTAGCTGTTCACTTTCTTTTTCCTTCCTGCGATTGTTCTAAATTACTTTCACTTTAACAAGGAGTGCTTGTCAATGGTGAAGTGCTCCCATTTTTGAAATCTTTTTAATTTCCAAAATACGTGGTGTGTTTTTAATTTTATTATTATTTTAACCTTGGATCGAAATATCTAGAAAATACCTTTCTTGCTTTCTTCTGCTTCAGCTTCTTTATTCTCTGGTTAAGCTTCGTAGAGCAACAATACTACATTAAAGACAAGCAATGGCTAAATCTGAGAAAAGGTCTTTTGGCAACATGCAACTTTTAATTGAAAGCTTTTTTAAAAAAAGTTTGGTGAGATAATAATGCTCATAGAAAATATGCAAAGTCTTTTAGAAAAATCTGATTTGAAAGCTGCAGATCTAAGAAATATTGAATACAGATAGGCAACTGAGTTGATTCCATACATCTCTCTCTGAACTTTAAATCTGCATTTGTTTGCAAAAGAAGAAGCCTGACATGGAGAAGTGTCAATTAGTTTTTCCTGGGAGGACTGGGGAGATTGGAGAAAGGTTTTATTACTCTTAATTGCCAATCACTTTTATCTGGATGTTGCTTGGAAGATAGACAAATTGCGGAGATTGAATATATTATATTTAACTAGACAATAACTGATAAGAAATGGCATCAAGAAAGAAACATGGCTATTTGATCCAGGATTAATTACTCTTAACTTTTGGTATGATTTGGGATAGATAAGATGCCATGGTAAATTTGATCACAGTAACACTTTGTTAACAGAGGGTTTGGAAACTCTAATCTTGTTCTTTTCATTGTTATTGTTCTTCCTGTTAACTATTCTGTCATTAATATATAGATGACAGTTTAATAGCTTGCCAGTGGATTTACTAGTTTTTAAAAAATGAAGAGGGGACTTCTTTTGCAAGGGGTGGCAACTAATTTTGTAGGAATGTATTAATCACTATTCAACCAAGGGGGATAATATATATATTGGGTTTGTTTTTTCTTTTTTAATGCCTCTCTTTAATGTCTTAGATTCTTTGTATTTTTTATTTTTTAAATTTCTTTTAGTTTTGTATTTTAAGTTTTCTTTGAATAAATTAATAATTTTAAATAGTTATAAAAATTAATTAAACTTGTTTTCCCTCTTTCTCCCCTGAAAATAGAGTACTTTTCCAGTTGGACCACAACCGTTAAAATAGCTATTTTATGTAGTTTTCAAAAGGCTTTTGGAATAGTCTTTTCAATGAAGCATGCTTAAACAACTTTTGCTTTGTAAATCAGAAAGCTCACCAATCACTGATGTAATATATAATGACAGTAATAACAACGTGCTGCTTGCGTACAGATTATATAAATTCCTTTTAATAGTATGCATGTTAATTAATAAGTTGCAAGCTGCCTAAAGGCAGGGGAAAGCATTTTAAATATATAAATTAAGGCTGATTTCCTGTTTTGGATTATTGTCATTGTTTATTGCTGCCTTAGTTTGCTCCACTTTTACATAGTTGGTTGTCACATGATGCCTTATATATTCCACCAAGAAAAAATGGGAAAAATAGTGTGGGAAACAGTCCTGGAACCGGACTGAAGATATCTTACCAACTATCTAAGAGGGGAGGTTTTTTGTTACTTTGATAAAAATCTAAACATCTTAATGCACTTTTTCTCTCATAAACCAAGCTAGAATCTTTTAAATCCATAGGAAAACACTGATTACTGTGGAATAAATAAACATTTCCCTCACAGAACTTGCTTGGAACTTAGTATAATAGGCTTTGCAAATAAAAAGGAAGATGCGAAGATTAATGTTTTATTTCATGGGAAAAAAGCTATATTTCAAGCTAATTCTTATCCATCCAGTTAAGAGTCTTTGTTTAGTTTTTACATAGTTCAAAATTGAAAAGAAAATGGTATTGTATAATAAATAGGAGCAACTGTCCTCTACCTGCCAAGGAGGGAAGAAAGAGACTGCTATTCTCCTTGGGCTCAGAATCTACAAGCAAAATGAAAAACAAGAATGTTCTTAGAAGACATTTGAAGGAAAATTCTGGTTTTCATAACTGTAATGTACTTAAAGAAAAATTCATTTTCTCTCTCATAAATCTTGAAATGGCCTATTGTAATGATTCCCACTTATTTCCATTCATTAGCTACTAGTACTTCAGTTTCAGACTATTGAGGCATGATCTGTATTTCATTTCTGGTCCTTTCAACAAATGTTTTAATGATCTTGAAAAGAACTTCATCAAATGTGGTATACTCAAGAATGTTACATATAGTGTGGATGGTCATTCCCATAGCGACACCTCTTTCCCACATGGTTTGCTCAATTTCTGATTTTTCCCAGTTTTTTTTTAATGCTATTGTTATCTCTTTTATCTGTCACTCTAGCTGATTTTCCACTTCTTTTTTATAAGCTAATTTGCTTATTCTATTGTAACCCTATCCTCTGGAATAGCATCCCACTGGAAATATACATTGAGTTCATCCTGCTTCTTTTTCCAAAATCTCTTAAAACCTAGCTTTGGGACCAGAGCTGGGACTAGAGCGATTATTGAACCCCTCTGGAGTTTTTGTATGTTAGGGAGTGTTGTTCTGATTTTTAATACACTTTCAATAAATGTCTATAACATATTGCACATTGCTCAGAGTATTCTTGATATTAACAAATCCAATAAATAAACATGCTGCATGTGTGTCTTGTTTAATATTATTTTTGGTGCTTTTGAAAATAAATTTTATTGTTTTAATTTATTAAAACAACTTTCTTTTGCAATGGAAGTAAATTTGTCACTGAACTCTGATTCAGTTAAGGTAATTTTTATTTATGATTTCTTTGCTGGGAAGATAGGTTTCCCTGATTTTGAGAATAATAAGACCATTAGTGTCCAAATGACAAAAGATGATACTTCAGGAGTTGATTAAAGGTGGAATAGTAGTAGGGTCAGTTCAGGATACAAAAGAGGTTTACTTATCAATAGTCTTATAAGAATAATTACTCTAGGAATGGATCATGATTTGAGAGATACTATACTTAATTTATGTTTTCTGAAATTTATATACCATTTGTTTATGATTAAACAATTAAGTTACACAAAATATTATTATTGGCAATAAATAAGTCATTTCCCCCCACCCCACTCCAGTCTCCTTATCTGTAACGAGTCAATCTGTAATGTCAAGATTCAGAATCTATTTGTAGTATAATATGAATAGCAAGAAATTTCCAACAACTAGCAACTGATTTGACCATTCATGCGGTGAAATTTCTTTAACTTATTTCTTGAAAATTTCTGAAGCTGGTTTAAGCTGAAAAAGAACATAGGTGCATCTAGCTCAGCAGCAGCAACTCTCAAGTGATTCAAGCAAAAAGAAGCCTTATCCAAACATGTTAAAGATTTTTTTAATTGTATCATCACAGGAAAAAGCAAGTTAATCAACTACTCTATTTCTAAATGTTGATCTTCTAACTGAATGAAGGTGCAATTGTAGTCCTAATTATTAAAGAACTTCCCCAGGCTGTTGAGTATCTATATGACTGGTCAATATAGTACCTTACCTTGGAGAAGAACACAGTGACATATCCACAAAAATGTTAACAGTTTTAAAGCTATCATGTTTTCTTTCACTTGCCAGTCCTTAGTTCCTTACTGTTCTATTCATTCTGTGATCAGGGGAAAAATGGGGTGAACTTTGACTGTGTGAGTTGATTGTCCCAGGGCTTCCTGTTAAATAATAGAAGGAAACAGGCTCAATCAACAAGCGGACTGACGCTGTGGAATTCCTCTCTTTCCAGTTATAGGATATGAGACAGAATTAATCAGTACAAAATAAATTTAATCACTATTGTTGTAACTCTAGATAATTTCAGAATACCTATTTTCTAAAGATATTACAGGCATCTAAAAAACCCAGACTTACATATGAGGATTGAATTTGAAAATGAAAATTTCCTCATTTTGGTCCTAGAAAGAGGCTGTGAAAAGGTAGGTTTGACAGACTTCCAAGAAAATACTCATCTGTCAGTTAAGTACCATCAATTCAGGACAGAGACTTGGATGGACAAATGTTAGTAATCTGCCTCCAACAATACTCCGTAATGCTTCCAAAGATATTCCAATAATATCCAATTTATCCACCTTATCTATTTCTTCCCTTACTACTTTCCTCCTTTGACCAAGAGAGTCTGCTAACCTACATTGGTTCTTATACCATGCTCAAATAATCTCCAAACTCAGTTCTTAGTGTAGCTTCTTGGTCCTTGTGAAGTTTTCTCAGAATAATCAGGTGCTCTTGTGGATTTTAATATACAGTTTAATATACAGGGCCTATACAGTTTATACATGGTATGTTTGTGTGTATGTTTGTTTTTAATAATGCGGTTTTAGCGGGGTTTTAAAAAATTATTAGATTTGTTCTTACATTGTTCTTGTTATTGTTGTGAGCCGGCCCGAGTCTACGGAGACGGGCGGCATACAAATCTAATAAATAAATAAATAAAATAAAATAAATTTTAATATATTCTAATATATTTTATTTTACTTCTTGACATTGTTGGTTAAAATATGTCCTTGTCCTTAGTAGTTTGACTCTGAATGAGATGTTGGTCTGTGACGCCTAACGCCTTCATTCTCCCTGTGATAGTTTGCATTGAAAGTTACTAGTATCTTTCCTTTTTGAAATTTTGAGAAATTTTATTTTGCTTTAATTACCACTTTCCTTTCCTTTCACATTTTCCTTTGTCTCTCTCATAATTCAAATTCTCTACTCTATACATATTAAGTATACAAAATCTGTTCATTATCATGATTTTATATACTAACTATATTATCTAGGACAGCTTTTTCCTCTTAATTTTAATTTTTCAAGTTTACTATATATTTAACATCAGTAATTAATAATCTGTTTTACAACTTAAACTTGAAAGTCTTGGAAAGTCTATTTATTCTGATGTTGTCCATCAAATGAAGTTACATATAAAGTTTGCATGTTGCTTGAGGGAGAGGCTGACAAAGAACAAATACCTTTAAATTATGTATTAATCTGTAACCTATATTTACATATACCTAAACCAAATATTCTTGTAATTCTTTGTTGTTGTTGTTGTTGTTGTTGTTGTTAGTCGTGAAGTCATGTCCAACCCATCGTGATCCCATGGACAACGTTCCTACAGGACTTCTGTCCTCTACCATCCCTCGGAGTCTACTTAATCTCACACCGACTGCTTCAGTGTCTCCATCCAGCGGCCTCATTCTCTGCCGTCCTGTTCTTCTTTTGCCCTCAATCATTCCCAGCATCATTCCTTGCAGGGCCACCATCAGGAATTTTGGGGCCCCATACAGCCTAAGTGTCTGCCCCCCCCCGGCCATTTTAAAACTACTGCCCCCCAAATCCCGTGCCATGCCCACCATGGCCACACACCCTGGGCAAGCCCTCCCCCGGCCCTCTGAGGTCAAACACAGCCCTGATGTGGCCCTCAATGAAATTGAGTTTGACACCCCTGGCCTAGAGGCTAAATCCTATGAACAAGGGCTTAGAGAATGAGTATGTTTAGCTCAATAAATAGAAAACTGAGGGGGAATATAATAGTAGTTCCCCAATCCTTAAAGGGCTGCCACAGAGCAGATGGCATCTATTTATTCTCCATGCCACCTGAAGGTAGTACAAGAAGCAATGGGCGGAACCTCACCAAGAAGAAATGCAATCTGGAAATAAGGAAAAACTTGGGACTGGGCGGCATAGAAATAATAAATAAATAAATCCCTTCTTTTTTATTAAAAGAAATTAATAGAAACATAGAAACATAGAAGACTGATGGCAGAAAAAGACCTCATGGTCCATCTAGTCTGCCCTTATACTATTTCCTGTATTTTATCTTAGGATGGATATATGTTTATCCCAGGCATGTTTAAATTCAGTTACTGTGGATTTACCAACCATGGCTGCTGGAAGTTTGTTCCAAGCATCTACTACTCTTTCAGTGAAATAATGTTTTCTCAGGTTGCTTTTGATCTTTCCCCCAACTAACTTCAGATTGTGTCCCCTTGTCCTTGTGTTCACTTTCCTATTAAAAACACCTCTCCTGGACCTTATTTAACCCTTTAACATATTTAAATGTTTCGATCATGTCCCCCCTTTTCCTTCTGTCCTCCAGACTATACAGATTGAGTTCATGAAGTCTTTCCTGATACGTTTTATGCTTAAGACCTTCCACCATTCTTGTAGCCCGTCTTTGGACCCGTTCAATTTTGTCAATAATAATTTTAAAAAACCAAAATCCATTACTATTAAAACTAAAACAACCAGCAAAACTATTAATAAAAACAGGTGAGGGCTGGGTTTTTTTCTCTGTTATTATTTAAATGCTTTTACCATATGCTTTAAATCAAGAATCACTTCTCTCTCTGTTTCTCTCTCTTTTCTGTCATTCTCTGCCTCAATCATTTTCTCATTTCTCTTTTTTCTCCCCTTTTTTCTATCATTTCTCTCTCTCTTCCTTCCACTCTTCTCTCTCTCTCTTTCTTCCTCTCTTTCACTATCTTCCTTCCTCTCTCATCTCTTTCTTTCTTTCTCTTTCTCTCTTTCTTTCTTTCTCTTTCTCTCACTCTCTTCCTTCCTCTCTCATCTCTTTCTTTCTTTCTCTATCTTGCTTTCTTCCTCTCTTCTCCTCTCTTCCTTCCTCTCTCATCTCTTTCTTTCTTTCCTTCTCTCTCTCTTTCTCTCTCTTGCTTTCTTCCTCTCTCTCACTCTCTTCCTTCCTCTCTCATTTCTCTCTCTCTCTTTCTATCTATCTCTCTCTTTCTCTATCTTGCTTTCTTCCCCCCCTCTCTCTCTCTTTCTTTCTTTCTCTCTCTCTTTCTCTATCTTGCTTTCTTCCTCTCTCTGACTCTCTTCCTTCCTCTCTCATCTCTCTCTCTCTTTCTCTCTCTTTCTCTATCTTGCTTTCTTCCTCTCTCTCTCTTCCTTCCTCTCTCATCTCTCTCTCTTTTCTTTCTCTCTCTTTCTCTATCTCTCCCCCTCTTTCTCTCTCTCTCTTTTTCTCACTTTCCCTCTCTTGTTTTCTTTCTCTCTCTTGCTTTCTCTCTCACACTCTTTGTCTCTCTCGTTCTCTTTCTCTTGCTATCTCTTTCTCTCCCCCTATTTCTCTCTCTCTCTCTCTCTCACTTTCTATCTTGTTCTGTCGTCGCTCTCACTCTCTCGTTCTCCGGAGGCTGGCTAAAGTAATTTTCAATGTCGGGCGCGCGGGCTGACGCGCGCTCTCCCCATCCCCCTGCTGCCAGCCCAACCCGGAAAATTCAAAGTAAGAAAAACCTTCGCTCTTACTTTGAATGTTCCAGGCAGGCTGGCAGGGAGATGGAGAGAGCGCGCGTCAGCCCGCATGCCCGACATTGAAAATCGCCTTCGCCGGCCGGCGGCCCCCGCTGTGAGAATGCCTGCAGAGAAGAAAGAGAGGCGGAGCGGGCGGGCAGGCGAAGGCAGCCACTGAAGTCTGCTTAGGAAAGAAACAAAATTTAACACAAGCGCAACTAACACAAGCGCAACCGCCACCCCGAAGGGGCTCCTACCTTCGCCGCACGCTTTATTCTGGGACTGGAGGACCGCGCTGCCAAAGGCTCCGTCGGGGCTTCGAGTCCTGCCTCGCGAGGGCCAGAGGGCCCGCCTTTTTCGTTGGTGAGGCAGGCGGCCGGCAAGAGAGGGCTGGTACTGCGCATGTGCGAGGAGCTGCTCACTGGGCACAAATTACTGTAGGTGTCAGGAGGCCGGCGGGCAAACCTGGGCCCCCCTCATTGTTCAATTTGGCCGGGCCCGTAACACCACTCCCAGTAGTACCGCCCTATCGGCGGCCCTGATTCCTTGTAATTCTAGGTTTGGTCATTTCTCCAAATGTTGCATTTTGTTTAATTTATTTTCAAAATTTATTTATTTGTTTGTTTATACATCACATTTTTACCCTGCCCATCTATTTTATTTATTTATTTATTTTGTCCAATACACAATAATACACAATGAAGGTTATAGAGGATATAGTAGAGAAGAAATACGAGATATAGTAGAGACTATAGGACAGGGGACAGAAGGCACTCTAGTGCGCTTGTACTCACCCCTTACTGACCTCTTAGGAATCTGGAGAGGTCAACCTTGGATAGTCTAAGGGTAAAATGTTGGGGATTACGGGATGATACTACAGAGTCCGGTAAATGAAGTCACCTAAATGAAGCTGGGTAGTTTACAAATTATTTACAGGTTGTCAATTACATACATTTTATTGTTTACAAAACATTTATATTTCATTGTTTACCATTTATTTACCTTTAGTGTAGCATTTAGTCATAAGTTTATTTAATTTTTTTCTAACATTGCATCTAAACTGGGAGCATATTCTTGTTGAAATGGTATGTGGGAATGGCCAGTGGTGATGGTGGGGGAAGTTCCAAGGGAGTGATCAGATAAGAGAGGACGTAGCCCAGAGCAGGGGTCTCCAACCTTGGCAACTTTAAGACTTGTGGACTTCAATTCCCAGAATTCCTCAGCCAGCTTTGCTGAAAATTGCCAAGGTTGGAGAACCTTGGCCCAGAGGACACAGCCCATGTTTGTATAACAGGCAAAGAAACTCAGAAAGTCTGTCCCTAACGTTTTACACTGTAAAAAAAAAACAGTGGGAGATTTGTACTATCAAACTTGTAAGATTCTGTTAATGTAGCCTTTCAATAAAGTAGAATTAGTTCATCCGGTTGTGATTCCTATCTGATCTACCTGGGAAGGATAATAATTATATATCACTGATTATTCAATTATTTAGTCCATTCCAACTCTTTGTAAACCAACTAAACATCACCTTGCTATAATTGCCTCCCAAATAATTGCTTTTCTGAGTTTTTGCAAAGTCACATTTCTGACCTTATGAAAGTATCTAACCACTTTGTCTTCTATGGCTTTTGATTTTTTCTAAGTAGTAGAATCGTCTAACTCTTCCCCTAAAAATAAGTGTTCAAATATTTAAGTTTCAGCAAGCAATATAATTTTACTTTATTTATTTATTTATCTCCGAGGACTCGGGGCGGTTCACCACATATCAAAGAAAACATAACACTACATCTGAATCCAATTAATATAATTAAAAAACCTAAAAGTTCTAATATAATTAAAAGCATTCATTACCATTCACATTCATTTAATAGTGAAATTTGTCCTTTCAACCCTAATATTCTCAACAGATTGCTCTAGCACCATAATTTCCAGGGAGTTTTTCTTCAGCCATCTTTTCTGATGGTTAAGCTTTCAAAGGCATGTACCAAATTCCAGGGCCAAGCAATATTTTTTTTTTAAATTATGTATACAAAGACATTACAGAACATACAAACATACTTCAATAGGAAACACAGCTCCTATTATACTATAGGTCAAGATCGGTCTATTAATTTTTCTTACATTTATCATTTAATTTAAACATTTTTCATACATCTGTGATTTGTTTATGTTTTCCTCCTTATATTGCTATTTTTGGGATTATTTTTTAACCATGCAAATAATGTTACAGAATATACAGGAAACTATGGCAAAAACACAAGAATCTATAACAAAACTCGAGAAATATAAGACATATAGATGAGGTGTCTAGAGTTCATACGAACTATGTACATAGAAATAGACTACCAAGAGAAATACGTAAAAATTACTAAAAGAGCAACTAGAGATGATATTTACAAATAAAAAAAGAAGAGAAAAAACATTTACATATAAAGAAGAGAAATAATAGTACTAAAACAGATTCCACAATGGGTACAGAACTCCAGAAGACAACATCAATTCCTGACATATCAACCCATAAAACATAAGGAACTGTTTCGGTCAATGTACCCTCTAATTTTTTTTTTGGTGTGGGCGGAAAAGTATAGTGTCTGAGCGACAGTCCCTTTGGGACTGGGCGGCATACAATAATAAATAAATAAATAAATAAATAAATAAGAAAAAAATCCCTTTTATTAAAAGAAATTAATAATTTAAAAAAACCAAAATCCATTACTATTAAAACTAAATCAACCAGCAAAACCAAAAACATAACTATTAATAAAAACAGGTGAGGGCTGGGTTTTTTTCTCTGTTATTATTTAAGTACTTTTACCATATGCTTTAAATCAAGTCACTTCTCTCTCTGTTTCTCCTGTCATTCTCTGCCTCAATCATTTTCTCATTTCTCTTTTCTCCCCTTTTTTCTATCATTTCTCTCTATCTCTTCCTTCCACTCATCTCTCTCTCTTGCTTTCTCTGTCTCTCTCTCTCACTCTTTTCCTTCCTCTCTCATCTCTCTCTCTCTCTCTTTCTTTCTTTCTTTCTTTCTTTCTTTCTCTTTCTCTCTCTTTCCCCCTCTTGGTCTCTTTCTTTTTCTCACTTTCTCCCTCTCTTGCTTTCTCTCTCTCTCTCACTCTTTCTTGTTTCCTTTCTCACACTCTTTCTCTCTCTTGTTCTCTCTCTTGCTATATCTTTCTCTCCCCCTTTCTCTCTCTCTCTCTTTCTCACTTTCTCTCTATCTTGCTGTCTGTTGCTCTCACTCACTTTCGTTCTCTCTCCGTTCTTCTCAGCGGAGGCTGGTAATATTCAATGTCGGGGAGGCGCGCGCGGTTGCGCACGCTCCCTATCTCCATACCAGGCCACTCGGAACATTCAAAATAAGAAAAGCCTTCGCTGGCGAAAGTTTTTCTTATTTTGAATGTTCCGAGTGGCCTGGTATGGAGATAGGGAGCGTGCGCAACCTGCCCCACCTCTCCTGCAACCCCCTTGCTGAGAGCCCGGGATGAAAGTGCTCTCAGCAAAGGGACTGAGACGGGCAGGGCATGCGTTCCGGGTGCGGAGGAGCCGCGCCCAAAGGTAGGAGGCGGCGGTGGAGCAGAGGGGGTGGATCGGGCGGGGGGCAGTGACGAAAGGCCGAGGGGGCCGGAAGCAACATGGGGAGGCAGGGGCGACTGCGGCTCCTTTCCCTTCTGCTGCCGGCGCCTCCCCCCCGCGGGACTGCGCGCCCATGGAAAATGGGGACTGCGCGCCCATGGAAAAGGGCGCGCGACCCGGTATTTTTGGGGTGCGCGCGCGCTCACGTGCGCAGCCTACAGGGAACGGTGGTTTCGGTGGCTTATGTCAGAAGGCATCTTAGTAGCATGGCAAGAAAAGAAATTTAAGATCGATACAATTTTAAAAATTCATGAGTTCTTTAAAAAGTATTTTGTGATGGAAGGAGAACATGAGAGTAAGGAAGAACTGGAAAGTACAAGTCGAGAAGAAATAATAGAGATTAGAGAAAAAGAGTATAGGAAAAAAAAATTGAGCAAGAAGGAACTACTAGTAGGGTATTAAGAGAAACCAGAAACACAAGAAAACAATATAAATAGCAATGAGAGAAGAAATCAAACTGATTTATATAAACATTAATGGACTCAATGCACCCCCAAAAAAGATGTAGAATATTTAAAAAATTAATAAAAGTTGATATAGGAGTACAGTGATCCCTGAATTAGTGCGGTCTCGATTAATGCGAAACGCTATACCACGGTTTTTCAAAAAATAATACATTTAAAAATAGTCCACGTTTTTTTTCCTACACCACGGTTTTTCCCGCCCGATGATGTCATACGTCATCACCAAACTGACGTCGGCCATTGCTGATTGGCCGAAATCTCGGCCAATCAGCTTTGCAATCGCAAAAAAGCGCTTTGGAACTGTTGGAACTGTTGGAACTTGTTAAGACTTGTTGGAAGATGGCTCCTAAACGTTGCACGCGGAGCGGAGGCGGCGACGCTAAAAAGAGCAGGAGGATACTCACAATTAAGGAGAAAATTGAAGTTTTGGACATGCTGAAAGAGGGACGCTCTTATGCAGATGTTGGTCGGCATTATGGGATCAACGAATCGAGTGTGCGATCCATTCGGAAAGACGAAAAGAAGATAAGGCAAAGTTCTCTGATGACATTCAACAAGGCTGCAAAAAGAATGGTGATGCCTAGAAACAAACGCCTTATGAAGATGGAAGCTGCTTTGTCCGTGTGGGTACAAGACTGCCGTAAAAAGAGCATTGCTTTGGATACCAGCACCATACGGACAAAGGCACAGCAACTCTACACCCGTCTTGCAAACACAGAAGGAGGCGATGCAGATGAGGGAAACGCAGGTGAGGGCTGGGGTTTTTTATTCTGTCATTATTTAAGTGCTTTTACCATACAGTACTGTATGCTTTCATTCAAGAGTCACTTCTCTCTCCCTTTCCTGTCATTCTCTGCAGATGAAGGTGCTGGTGAAGGTGCTGATGAAGGTGCTGATGATACATGGTGTGAAACTCACCAATCAACAAATCAATATGCTTTTTTTCTCAAACCCACATCATTCATGGAGAAAAATAGATATGGCATGGATGACCTCCAATCTAAAGAAAGACATTACAGAAATAAAAATTGAAATCAACGATTGGGCAGATCATAATCCTATAAAAATATTATGGAATGGACAAAAGAAAAAAACAGGTGGACAATAAATCAATATATATTTACAAATAAATAATTTAAAGAAATGCTTAATAAGGAGATAGAATTATTTTATAGGGTTAAGAAAAAGGAAGATACTTCACACACTGAGTAATTGCAGTCCTCTCACATGCAGATATGTTCAAAATATTACAATCCAGTCAATGGAAAATGAATTGATGGCCATACATCAATGAATTCAGAAGAAGCAAGGACACATTATCCATTATCCAATGGATACTGGAAAAAGCAAGAGAATTACAAAGAATTGTTAACTGACTAGCCAGTTACTTTAATAGACATGATTCTGTGACTTATTGGAATATATAATCAAGCATATACTTGTGAAGTAGTTTTTATGTGTCATTGCTATTCCATTTCTTGATGTGAATTCATGCCCTGAACTGTATACAGGTAATCCTTGACTTATGACTACATTTGACCCAAAAATGTCTGTTAAGTGAGACATTTAAGTGAATTTTGCTCCATTTTTTCGATGTTTCTTGCCACAGTTGTTATGTGAATTACTGCAGTTATTAATCTAGTAACTAGTAAAACTAATCAAAATGTCCACCATCCTTCTTTTTAATTGGTAGTTTTTCTAGCTGCAGTTTTCCTAGAGCAGGAGGAAGGATCCACCCACTTACTTTGATTAGGCAATTCTACCTTCTTAGTCAAACAAAAATTAGTACGGTATCTCCAAATCGCAAAGGTCAATTCTTTCCTCCCTTATTTATATTATGAAGTGATTTAAATTTTGAATCAAGTCATGAGCACAGTTGGTAACAAAAATTTATCTGTAAAGAAGTTAAAGTTACAATATTATAGAGTACAGAAATTACTTCTTTGAAGTTAGAACAAATAGCCTCTTTGTGAAAGTATATTTGAGCTGCCCTTCTTTTATACAATAAGATTATTATTTTAAACACTTCATATCGTCTGAACAACAGAATGTCCAGAAAAGCTATCTAAAATATTCATTTCTGAAATATTAAATTTGTCACATGTGAAGTTGGAAATAATTGCCATCAGTGGTCTAAACTGGGTACAGAAGCAATGGAGTAAATAGGAAGCAGTTTAATTTTTTAAATATACGTGCTGGAAAAAATACTAGATATAGAAAACACATTTTAAATTCTATTTTAAGTGGTTGAAGTGGCTGTTGTTTTTAAAGATTCTGGACAGTATCCAGATTTTGTGCTCTGGTAATTTGTTTTGCAAGTCCCTCCTTGGTGACAAACTGATAATAGCAGGAAGGCTCAGTATTAATGGGTGTGAACTGTGGGGAAAATAGCCGTGTGCATATCAAGCATCCTGTTTGGAGTCAAGTGTCTGCCATTAGTGAGGGCATGGTTTGAACTCTAATGCAGCATCTCTTTAAGTCTCTGAGCCTACAGGGCAAAAAGGGATTAAATATTTCAAAGACTTCATAGGAAAAAGGATGCATTCTAGGATAATCTAATAGACAGTAAATTTCTGAGGCTTTAGAAAAGCTGCTGGAACCAAATTGTAGCAACAAGAATCATCTAATGTAGTAAATGGTGAAGACCCTGGGCCAGTGGTATTGCCAGCTGATGCAGAGAGTGAGAGTGAGGGAGAAATAGACCTGGATGAACCTGAAGGACCACCAGAGGTGGAAGATATGTCAATGACAGTAGAGTCTGATTTAGAGGAGGAGGAAGAAGATCTGGAGCCTTTGCCCGCTTTAGAAGACTAAGAAAAAGACAAGAATACTTGAATGGAAAAAGAAAGTAGTCCCTAGTTTGTTAACTCTAAGGAATTGTTGACTACTCCCTATAGCTATTTAAGGGTGGGGCATGGGTAATTTGGGGTAGAATTTCAATGTTTTGCAATGGAGTCAGATGATGTTTGAGGTTTCAGCCAGGTTACGCTACTGTTATTTTCCTGCTAAAATCCTTGGAGTAAAAGTGCCCTGTCTGCAGAGATGCTGGGAAGCTGTAAAAGTAAGTCTGTGAAACTGGAGACTCCTTATCTCATGAAGGAATTAGCAAGTAGCTTTGATCTTTGGCAGCAGGCTAGCCGCAGAACTGTTATCTTTTAATGACTCTTAATGAGAAGCTGCCAAGAAGATCTCATATGCATGACTTTGGCTTGTATAAATGAGCCTTTCTATATAAAAAGATTGATTTGAAATATCAGCGCAAGGATTCCTCCTTTGTTTTCAAGCTGCAGAGGAAGCAAAATCCAGATGTGGCAGAGAAGGATTTTTTTTCAAGCATCTTCACACACACAGACACATACATTTTTTCACATCCTGGGCTTTTAAAGTTAAAATTTAGAGGTACTCACCTTCTTTCCAACCAGCCTTTGAACTCAAAACTCAAAACCTCTTTAAAAACTTTGTTCCAAATGGCCAAGTTCCAGGAAAATTCACCAACAGACCCAATGGGAGGCTTACCTGGGCCAGGTCCATTAGTCAGATTAGCTTGGAGTCTCATCTGGGGTGCCAAATTATTGGAAGAAAAGTCTATTTGGGTTCAGTTCCAAGTGGGGAGAAAGACACTGAAAACATTCAGGCTTTTTGGAAAGATAGTTTAATGGTGGACAGGACCACATGGTATGAGGTCTTGGGCAAAGTGAGCATGTTTCTTTAATTAGCTTGATTAATAAAAATATTTTCTATACTAAAACTGAGTTTGTACTCTATACTAGAAGCTATAAAAACAGGTTTTCTTTTTATGCCAATACCCTCATGAATGTTTCCTTTCAGAATTCTTACTTTTAAAGTTAATGAATGAGTTAACTAAGTGAAACCTTCCTGAATTCTAAATGTAATGAGAGGAAAACTATTATTTCTTTGTTTGCAGGAAATTCACCAGACCCCGTTTTCAATCCTCCTGGTCTAGATGACAGTTTCTTGCCTGGCAGAGTTAAATTTAGACAGCTTGCAATACTTACTGTACAATTCTGCCACCTCATGGTAAAGTTAGTATATTGGACTTATTTTCTCTTCGTGTATTAATTAGAGCAGTGTTTCCCAACCTTGGCAACTTGAAGATATCTGGACTTCAACTCCCAGAATTCCCCCATTTGCTGGCTGGGGAATTCTGGGAGTTGAAGTCCAAATATCTTCAAGTTGCAAAGGTTAGGAAACACTGAATTAGAGCATATACTTATTGAAAACAAACTATATTGCAAATTGTTGCATATATTGTGAATTTTTTAATCAATCTAATTGAAGAGAGAGGTCTAGGATGTCCATTAAGTATAAAAATGCATCATTGCAGCAACGTATGTCATTTGCATGATTTATGTTATTGCATTAATAATGTAACTTAATGCAAATGATATTTTTACACACATAATGTGAATCATTCGGGAAATTTGTTCTATCTGTATGGAAACTCCATTGTATTAAGGTCCTATAAATTGATGCTTCTCTGTATAGCTCAAAGCTAAGCATACTAAATTCCTGACAGGATTTTAAATATAAGGTAGTTTATTTATTTATTTTATTTGTGTACTGTATTTGTTATTTATTTATTTATTTATTCATCAAACAAAAATTACAAATTCAAATGAATATAATGAAAGAACTATGGCAGGAATGAAAGGCATATTAGTGCACTTATGCACGACCCTTTCTTAAATATGAAATGAGGTCCATAGAAGTTGTAATTAAAACTATTAAAATTAGTAACTGAGACAACTGAATTGGGTAAGATATTCTAGTCTTCAACAACTTTGTTATAAATATATATATTTTTAAATTTTTACAAATAAATTTAAAGTGGTTCACTTTAAGTTTTAAAGTGGTTGTCTGTACAGTTTACATTACAATTAAAACTTTAAAAATCATTTACAGGGATGGTGTTATGTACAATTTTGTATGCATTTTCTAAATCTGACTGCAAGTGTTACAATTCTAAACTATCCAAACCAAGAATTTCAAGCCTAGTAGCATAACATATTCTAATGTAATAGGGATAGAAGAGCAAGATTTTGCTTGTAAAGTACTTATGTTCTCTCTCAATGGTATTAATGTCTGTGGTGAGGATTACAAACAACTGAATAATATTCTAGGATTGGTTTAGGATTGTAAACTCTAATGAGCAATACAGTATTTCCAGAAAAAAATACTTTATAGAATCAAATTCACAACTTTTAATACTTTTTTAGTAATGCTCTTACAATCAATTTTAGAACATAAATGGTTAGAGATGGGCACACCAAGTTCCTTAATAAAATGAGGGTCGACACCATCTAACCTACACTTTACATTTTGGTTTCCAATATATAAAAATAAACATTTCTTAATGAAAATTTGATGACCACTTAAAAACGTGGTCAATGTCATTTTGCAAAACAAGTGCATTTTCAGTATTAAACAATTTTATATCATCAACAAAGAGGACACAAGTGATTTTAAGTTGGTCACATAAATCATTTATATAAATCAACCAAAGAGTAGATTCTTGATTGTAAGTTCTCAGCTTACAATCATTTATTTAGCAAACATTCAAAGTTACCCTAGCACTGAAAGAGGGATATATATAACCAGGCTTCAGTATTTCAGCCATCTCAATGTCCGGTAGTCACATGGTGACTTTGCTTATGGGAAGTCAATAAGGAATGTTTCTGACATTCCTTGTTGACTTCCCATAAAGAAAGTCAATGGAAAAGTTAGCAGAAAGTCAGAAGACGCAGTGATGTGAAGTCTTCACTTAATAACGCCAGCAGTCCTTACCTCAGTGTTTTTCAACCAGGGTTCCAGGGAACCCAAGGATTCCGCAAAAGCCATCCAGGGGTTCTGCGACTGCAGCAGCCGGAGGAGGAGTGGCAGTGGTGGCAGCGTTGGTGCCAACAGCAGCAGCAGCACCCCTGTAGTCCCTCAGTGCAGCAGTGGGGCCAAAGCGCAGGCTCCGGGGGCCGCGGAGTTAGCCGTTCCAGGGGAACGAGGGACCGTTGCTTAATAACGATCCCTTGTTCTGGCTCCGTGAGCCCAATCTTGGGTACTGGTGATGAGTGTAACTCTGGCCCTGGACTCAGGTTGCTGCTGCTCAATGCCAGGTCGGTGGTAAACAAAGCTCTCCTCATCCGGGATCTGATCCTGGATGAGGAGGCCGACCTGGCATGTATTACTGAAACTTGGCTGGGCCCGGAGGGAGGTGTTCCTCTCTCTGAAATTTGCCCAGCTGGGTTTCAGATATGGCATCAACCTCGACCCCAGGGAAGGGGGGGAGGAGTGGCTATTATAGCCAGGGAGAGCCTTTGCCTACGTGGACTCATTGCTCCGGAAATTGCGGGTTGCGAGTCACTCTTGATGAAGTTGGACCTAGGGGTTCAGGTGGGCTTATTTCTCACGTACCTGCCTCCCAGCTGCGTGTCAAAAGCCCTGCCTGTGCTACTCGAGGAGGTAGCCGGGTTGGCGGTGGAGTTCCCCAGACTTATTGTCTTGGGGGACTTCAACCTGCCGTCACTCGGCGAAACCTCTGGGTTGGCACAGGAGTTCATGGCCACCATGACAGCCATGGACCTGACTCAAGTAGTACGGGGTCCGACTCATGAGGGGGGGCACGCACCCGACATGGTATTCCTTTCCGAGCAACTGAGTAATGGTCTGAGACTAAGGGGCTTAGAAGCAGTGCCTTTGTCATGGTCAGACCATTTTCTACTACGGCTTGACTTCCTGGCTCCAATCCTTCCCCGCAGGGAGGCGGAACCAATTAAGATGTTCCGCCCCAGACGCCTGATGGACCCAGAGGGCTTTCAGACGGCGCTTGGGGTTATACCAGAGGCACTTGTCCACAGTTCGGCAGAGTCTCTTGCGAAAGCCTGGAACGAGGCTGCAGCAGAGGCCCTTGACCGGATTGCGCCTTTGCGACCTCTCCGTGGCGCTAGACCCCGTAGAGCTCCATGGTTCAACGAGGAGCTCCGGGAGTTGAAACGCCAGAAGAGACGTCTAGAGAAGCGATGGAGGAAGAGTAGGTCTGAATCTGATCGAACACTTGTAAGAGCTTTTATTAAGACTTACAAAGTGGCGCTCAAGGCGGCAAGATGCGCGTACCATGCCGCCTTGATTGCATCAGCGGAATCCCGCCCGGCCGCTCTGTTTAGGGTGACCCGCTCCCTTCTTAATCAGGGGGGAGTTGGGGAACCCTTGCAGAGTAGTGCCGAGGACTTTAACTCGTTTTTCGCTGATAAAGTCGCTCGGATTCGGGCCGACCTCGACTCCAATTGTATAGCAGAGTCGACTGACAACGAGTCAGTCGAGGTGACTGGGGCACGTACTTGTCCACCTGTCTGGGAAGAGTTTGATCTGGTGACACCTGATGAAGTGGACAAGGCCATTGGAGCTGTGAGTTCCGCCACCTGTTTACTGGATCCGTGTCCCTCCTGGTTGGTCTCGGCCAGCAGGGAGGTGACACGGAGCTGGGCCCAGGAGATTACCAACGCTTCCTTGGGGAGGGGAGTTTTTCCATCACTCTATAAAGAAGCGCTTGTGCGCCCCCTCCTCAAGAAGCCCTCCCTGGACCCAGCTGTGCTTAATAACTACCGTCCAGTCTCCAACCTTCCCTTTATGGGGAAGGTTGTTGAGAAGGTGGTGGCACTCCAGCTCCAGCGGTCCTTGGAAGAAGCCGATTATCTAGGTCCCCAGCAGTCGGGTTTCAGGCCCGGTTACAGCACGGAAACCGCTTTGGTCGCGTTGATGGATGATCTCTGGCGGGCCCGGGACAGGGGTTTATCCTCTGTCCTGGTGCTCCTTGACCTCTCAGCGGCTTTCGATACCATCGACCATGGTATCCTTCTGCGCCGGCTGGAGGGGTTGGGAGTGGGAGGCACTGTTCTTCAGTGGTTCTCCTCCTACCTCTCTGGCCGGTTGCAGTCGGTGTTAGTGGGGGGACAGAGGTCGACTCCTAGGTCTCTCCCTTGTGGGGTGCCTCAGGGGTCGGTCCTCTCCCCCCTGCTATTTAACATCTACATGAAACCGCTGGGTGAGATCATCCAAGGACATGGGGTGAGGTATCATCAATATGCTGATGATACCCAGCTTTACATCTCCACCCCATGCCCAGTCAACGAAGCGGTGGAAGTGATGTGCCGGTGCCTGGAGGCTGTTGGGGCCTGGATGGGTGTCAACAGACTCAAACTCAACCCGGATAAGACGGAGTGGCTGTGGGTTTTGCCTCCCAAGGACAACTCCATCTGTCCGTCCATTACCCTGGGGGGGGAATTATTGACCCCCTCAGAGAGGGTCCGCAACTTGGGCGTCCTCCTCGATCCACAGCTCACATTAGAACAACATCTTGCAGCTGTGGCGAGGGGGGCGTTTGCCCAGGTTCGCCTGGTGCACCAGTTGCGGCCCTATCTGGACCGGGACTCACTGCTCACAGTCACTCATGCCCTCATCACCTCGAGGTTCGACTACTGTAATGCTCTCTACATGGGGCTACCTTTGAAAAGTGTTCGGAAACTCCAGATCGTGCAGAATGCAGCTGCGAGAGCAGTCATGGGCTTACCCAGGTATGCCCATGTTTCACCATCACTCCGCAGTCTGCACTGGCTGCCGATCAGTTTCCGGTCACAATTCAAAGTGTTGGTTATGACCTTTAAAGCCCTTCATGGCACTGGACCAGAATATCTCCGAGACCGCCTCCTGCCGCACGAATCCCAGCGACCAATTAGGTCCCACAGAGTGGGCCTTCTCCGGGTCCCGTCAACTAAGCAATGTCGGTTGGCGGGCCCCAGGGGAAGAGCCTTCTCTGTGGCGGCACCGGCCCTCTGGAACCAACTCCCCCCGGAGATTAGAACTGCCCCTACTCTTCCTGCCTTCCGCAAACTTCTTAAAACCCACCTTTGCCGTCAGGCATGGGGGAATTGAAACATCCCCCCCCCCTGGGCACGTTGAATTTATATATGGTATGCTTGTGTGTGAGTCTGTTAGTTTGTGGGGTTTTTTTAAATCTTTAAAATTTTAAATTGTTGATTACTTATGATTTGTCTTTTACATGTTGTGAGCCGCCCCGAGTCTTCGGAGAGGGGCGGCATACAAATCCAAGTAATAAATAAATAAATAATAAATAAAGTGACAGGAGGAGGAAGAGGCGGGAGCGGTTGCCTCTCCAGCACCTCCGACGTGGAGTTCAGGGCCGAGGCACGCCAGGCAGCTCAAGGTTCTCCTCCTCACGCCTCCTTCCCACACCTGCATACATGCCGCTATGTTCGGCCAACTTGTTACTGTATCTCCCTTTTCCCTGCACAGGGCACTGTAAGAAAGCGCGCCCTACTACTCCCCTCACGCTCGGGGTCTGAGAGGGCAGGAGCAGCGGAAGGCAGAGCGAAACGTCTGCTCTGGCTTTGCCTTCACTCCAACCCTCCCACCGGCCCCTGCAGCCACCAAAAAATGGGGAGGGAAAGCGGGTGGAATGGAGCAAACGGCCTCCGCTTATTGCCCTGCTCAGGCCTGGCACTCCCGGCGAGGGTATGTGGCACAACCTTTCTCTCTCTCACCCTCTCTTTGCTACTCCACAGCCACAGACCCCCATGCATCCTCTAAGGCTGCATTACTATTACTATTAGTCTTCTCATCATTCCTATCACCGATCTCTCACTTATGACTTTGACTGTAACTTGTTGCTTGTATCCTTATGATTTATATTGATTGTTTCTTGATTGCTTATTTGACCCCTGTGACTATCATTAAGTGTTGTACCTCATGATTCTTGACAAATGTATCTTTTCATTTATGTACACTGAGAGCATATGCACCAAAGACAAATTCCTTGTGTGTTCAAACACACTTGGCCAATAAAAAAATTCTATTTCAGCTTCAGGATGTACAGTTTAATGCTGTGTTTTTTAACTAGGGTTCCGTCAGAAATCTGAAGAAAAAAGGTTGAGAAACACTGCCTTACCTAAATGATGGGATTGCCAGAATTGCTACTTCTAAGCAGCATGGTCCTGTGATGTCATGCTTTATGATCACATTGCTTAATGATGGCAATTCCAATCCCAATTGCCATTGTAAACTATGGACTACCTTATAAACAGTTTTAGGATTGGTGATGAAGCAATATGGTAGACAGCTTTTACTTTTTAAGATCAACCATCAACAATAAAGGAATAAGCAGTCAAGAAATATGTTGGAGACTAGCACTTGGAAAAGCCTTGAAAAAGTGCCCTGATTACTATATCTACAAATATCAGAATTGTGCATGAGTGATATTGTTGTGACACTTTATGGAAGCAAAAAATGAGCTCTGAAGACATAGGATAAGAAAACTATCACACGTTTTTTTTAATGTATGCCAGTGGGTTCACAGAAAAAAGAGACAATAAAGGTAATTTTATCTTATCTCGATGCTTTTGCTTTTTGGAGAAGATTCCTGAAATTATTGTGGTCAGCCTAGAAAACAAACCAGTGGATCATCAAGCAAATCAACCCAGATTTATCTTTCAAATACCAATAGCCAACTCAAATTATCCTACTTCAGACACATTATATAAAGACTTAGCTCTCTAGACAAGACTAGAATGCTAAGAAAAATGGAAGGAAAGAGAAGAACAGGATGTCCAACAGAGAAGTGCTAGACGTTTAAATTTTATTATTTATTTATTTATTTATTTATTTATTTATAGGAGATTGCCCTAACACTCCTTTCTGGGCATAAAGACATGGCTTTGCCAGTCAGTTTGAGATCCCTGTGGAGGAAAAACGCAATGGAGCTGGTTCATTAATAACAGATCCCACCACCCCTCCACTCTGCCCCCGCCCTTCTCATGTGTCTTTGGTTTTTAATGTTTGATTTTAACTTTTAATGTTTTAACTTAGATGTAACTGTAAGCCATACATAATTACACTATGATAACATGGGTGGCCAATAAACTTTATAAATAAATAAATAAATATGCTGTTCTATCCCGGGCCTATGCAGCTTGAAAACAAAGGGAGAATTCACACGTTGATATTTCAAATCAGTGTTTTTATATAGAAAGTCTCATTTATACAAGCCAAAGTCATGCATGTGAGGTCAGCTTGGCAGCTTCCCAGTGAGAATAATTAAAAGAAAACAGTTCCATGGCTAGGTTGCTGCCAAAGATCAAAGCTACTTGCGAATTCCTTCATGAGATAAGGAGTCTCCAGTTTCACAGACTTTTACAGCTTCCCAGCATCTCTGCAGACAGGGCACTTTCACTCCAAGGATTTTAGCAGGAAAATAACAATTGGCTAGCGTAACCTTGCTGAAACCATTATCCAACTCCATTGCAAAACATTGCAATTCCACCCCGAATTACACATACACCACTCTTAAATACCTATAGGGAGTGGTCAACAATTCTCTAGAGTTAACGAACTACAGACTACTTCCTTTTTCCATACAAGTATTTTTATCTTTTTCTAAATCTTCTAAAGCTGGCATATAGCAAAGGCTCCAGATCTTCCTCTTCCTCCTCCTCCTCTAAGTCAGACTCTACTGTCATTGGCATATCTGCCACCTCTTATGGTCCCTTGGGTTCATCCAGGTCTATTTCTCCCTCACTCTCTGCATTTGCTGGCAACACCACTGGCCCAGGGTACCAAGATGGCCCTAGCTCAACCTCCTCAGAGTCTATCATTACCAGAGTTGGACGAGGAGCACTCACAACATATGCCACCCATCTTGCTATCCAAAGCAACTCTGGGTGGATTCAATTACAATGGTAATAAATGTTATGCTGGAAGACCTGAAAGACCAGGTTAAGGACAGATCATCATTGCGAAAATCTGTCTGTATTGCTAAGGATCACTAATAACCTGATGCAACAAACAAACAAACAAACAAACAAACAAACAACAAATTCTACAAAAGATTGAGGGGGAAATGGATAAAGATAAATCCTGGCAATGATTTATAACTGGAACATTAAAAAAAAAATCAAGGTTTTGATTTTAGCTCCTCGTGAGCTAACTATTCAAACTAATGCAATCAAGGTCAGACCTAAAAACATAAAAATAAAGAACAATGAAAAAAATCAACCGCAAATTGCATAAAGAAGCAGAAGAAACAGTAAATCATATACTTAATTCATGCAAGGAAATCACAGAAACTGATTATGAGCAAGGATATAACATACAGGTAGCTGCCAAAATAATTCACTAAGATATTTGTAAAAATCATGTGCCGATAATGAAAAATTGGTGAGAATATTGTATATAGTTGAAAAAGTAGTTGAAAACAAGGTCAAAATATTGTGGTATTTCCAATTATATAAAACATACGGCTCATAATATAGCAGATTTAACTGTGATCCAAAAGGAGTATGTTTGAATAATTGATATGGAAATATCAGGGATAGAAGACAAAGAATTGGAGAAAGTATCAAGATCTGAAAATCAAAATTGAAAGATTATGGCATAAATTGGTCTCAATGCTTATTGGCATACTGGATGCCATACACAAAAAAATCCTAGAAAATCTGCAAATTCACAAAATTTCCATTAGTCAATTATACAAGGCCACACATTGCTTGGATCCACACTAATACATTACTACATGTTAGGCTCAGGAGAACAATTTGATGCATATGGAAGCCCACATTAGCTAAATAACTGGCAGATCTGATTTCACATTGTTGTCTATATAATAATAATAATAATAACAGTCTAAACATCTGACTGATTGTGTGACCAACAACAACAACCAGATGTCAGAGTTTTTCTAGAAACTGGAAAATATGGTGTCTCCTTTGCTTTCTTATTTTCTTTTCTTTATTTAAGTTTTTAACTGCCAGATAGTTAAGGAACTAGAAAAATATGTCCGGGTAAGCATGATTCAGATACAATTTATCATCATCTGGGATGCAATAAAAGCTACAATATATAATGTATCAGTTATATTCTCATCTAAATAATACCTCATACAGGAGGAAAAACCTACAGACTACATTTTGTTTCCAGAAGTAAATCATGCATGTATATATACAGATACATAGCTAAAAATACAACATGTCAGAATATGTTATCCATGTTAAATAATAAATCACTTATTGAAATATTAATATCTATATTCTGTCACTGAGAACCAGTTCAGTGTAGTAGTTAAGGCAGTGTGCAATGCTATGGTATAGCGATTATATGCAGGTTTATGCCATGTGTTTAAGTGGATATTGACAAAGATGGAGTATATGAAATTAGTTCAACACTAGTTCAGGAATATTTCATGACATAAAGAATGATTATTTTGAAGAAGACATCATAAGATACAGGAAATAAAGTATTCACAATAGATGGTTGCCAAAACAACAGAATGTTCTCATGTGCACTGAATGAATGAATAACACTCTATGAAAAATAATCAGAGGGTGTGAAACAAATGCCAGGTTTGATGAACTATAGGAACTATAGTAATCCGGCTATTATAAAAGATATAAAGATACATGAAAACCATTAGTCCTGCAAGGTAGCCCTGACAAGCAACATAATTAGGTGTATTAGCTCTATCTTTATTATAAGAGTCTGTGGAGAGGGGCAGCATACAAATCTAAATAATAATAATAATAATAATAATAATAATAATAATAATAATAATAATAATAATATATTAAACATTCCTTCCCCTCTTTAACTTTCTAGAAAACACTCTGCTTTGGACTCTGATCATTTGGAACTGAGTGTAGGCAAGCTCTCTATGATTTGGGATTTTGTTGCTTTTTGTGTGAATTTGCACACTTGCCCCTTCTGTTGCTATCTGTATTTACTAAATCCTAAGTACAGTTTCTTCTACCTAGTCCTTGTATCAGTTTGTCTAGCTGGGTCAAAACAGAAATGGCTGATCACTATGACAGATTATGCATTAAGAAACTCTTATAACACAAACCTGATCCTATCTTTTACTCTATGCACAACTTGCTTATCAGTTAAATGCAAGTGCTACATACTGGTCAAAGTTCCCATTTCCAATTTGAGGGGGGGAAAATCCTTCCCCAAATACTTTTCTCACCCTCAGGCAAAAAACAGTTTGGAGGGTGCAGTAAATTTAATAAAATAGGACCCAGCTGGAATGTTTATCATGTTTGCATTAAATGTTGCTGCGTTTTCACTGCAGCTATACAGAATGGCTATTGTATAGTTGGAGTTTGAGAGAAGATTGGTGCAGTATTTTTCTTCCTTTTCTGGTAAATATGGCAGCAGTGAAAATGTAATTCTTGTGCAAATTCCTGTAAAAATTGAAGTGAATCTGCCTTTGATATCAGGGTTCCAATATTCTGGACAGGGTGCTAGCTACAGTGAGATATTACCATTCAGCCTTTGGAAAACTGTTATTTGATAAATAAATAAACACATCAGTGTGTTTGTCTATGTACATAGTTTTGAATGGTCTTTGTATTGCATTTTGGTAAAACTGCAAATGAACGAGTCAGTCCTTCATGCTCTCACATGGAAGAATATTTTTCAAAAAGTTTTAAATTCATAAAATCAAAGGACTGAAAACGGACTTTGGAGTCTTCTAGTTCAAACTGCTACACAAGTCAGACCTTACTGGATCCTGAACAAATGGCTGTCCAGTCTTGTGGCACCTTCCACAATTCCAAGAGACAAGCTGTTCCACTGATTAATTGTTCTCACTGTCAGGAAATTTGTCATTAGTTCCAGGTTGAATCTCCCTCTGACAACCTTCCTCCCATTGCTTCTTGTCCTGTCCTTAGGAGCTTTGGAGAATAAGTCAACCCTCTCCTCCCTGTACCAGCCCCTCAAGTATCATAAGACAGTTATCATGTCATCCTTCTCTTTGTTAGATTAGATTTACCTAGTTCTTAGAGTTTAAGGTCTCTAGACCCTTTATCATCATGGTTGTTTACTCTGTACTCAGAGTCTCAGCATCTTTTTGCATCATGGTGACCAGGACACAGTATTTCAAGTGTGTGACTTCATTAGTGCAGTAAAGAGCAGTACTATCAGTTTTCATGATCTTAATGTTCCGATGCTATGGCTAAGACTGCATTGTCTCTTTTAGCAGCTGCAGCACACTGCTAGCTCATACTTAAATGAAGGCCCACTAGGACACCAAGATCCCTTTCACTACTGTTAAACCAGATACCACCTATTCTCACCTGTGCATTTGGTTTTCCTGCAGGACCTTGATTTTCTCACCACTGAACTGCATCTTGTTAGATAGTTCTCTATTTTTGCAGAAAAAAAGTTATTCTTCAAGAATTTAACAAGTGTTTTCTGGCTTTGGTTATATTAGACATCTGAGTAGCTTTTGATACGATTGATGAGGGTTTCCTGCTGGATACCTACCAAGATTGGGGATGGGGATATGCTTCAGTCATGACACTCCTGACTGAGTCAGTCTTCAGAGATGGTACTGAAACTGCAGCTAGCAAAAAAGATTCCAAAATCCTGTTATGGTAGAGCAGGGGTGGGCAATTAATTTTGCCATAGGGCCGCATGAGAAATTGGGATGGTTTTAGAGGGCCGGACTAATATAATTAACTCAGTTAATTATATTATATTATAATATAATTATATATATACTATATATATATTATAATTATATTATTATTATATATTATATTATATAATACATATATAATTATATATTATGTATTATATCTTGAACACCCGGTTCTTATCTAGAAAAGTTATATATTATATTATATATTATAATTATATTATAATTATAAATTAATTGCCCACCCCTGGTATATAGTATACATATGCTGGTGACAGATGCTAAATGAAAAAAGCTGAAATCATTTGGTCATTATCACTTCCCAATAATTCCAAATTATGAAACATTATGATCCTGGAAAGTTCCTTTATCCAATTTTAAGTTAATAATTAATTCAATTCATATAATGCTACCTGATTATTTCATTAAAAAAATCCTAAAGTTGTCTAGTTTTTTTCTACTTCTATTTTATCTATCAAGGAA
The DNA here is from genome assembly GCF_031021105.1 of Erythrolamprus reginae. Taxonomy (NCBI): domain Eukaryota; kingdom Metazoa; phylum Chordata; class Lepidosauria; order Squamata; family Dipsadidae; genus Erythrolamprus; species Erythrolamprus reginae. The sequence goes on along the minus strand of NC_091952.1, from coordinate 146,873,370 downwards.
CTTGTTTGCTTTCCATAAAAGGGGAGAGATTCATATTTAATAGTTTTATATTTCCAGAGTAATACTATTTCTCCTTCCTTCCTTCATTCCTCCCTCCATTTTTCCTTCCTTCCTTCCTTCCTCCTTCCCTTCTCTTCTCTTTTCTCCTTCCTTCCTTCCCTCCATTCTCAGTCTTCCAATTCTCTCCCTGCTCCCCAACCTGATTTCCCCCCACTGGGGGTGGGAGAGGCTCCGTCACAAAGTCCCAGGGAAGGTTAAGTCAACTTACAGGAAAGGTGAAGAGGGTGAGGTGAGAGCTCCGGTGTAGGCAGTGCCGTCAGCCAAGCAACAGGCATGAGGCGATTGCTGCTTTTTCACTTTTTGCTTCTGCACGCAGGTGGCGAGGCCATCCGACTCCACCACACAGCTTTTGGAAATGCGGTGCGGCTTTTGGTTTTTGCCTGTGCGCACATGCGCGTGCACAAAGGTTGGACCGATATCTGTGGGCCGGTCACAGACAGCGGGCGGGCCGCATTCAGCCCCCGGGACACATCTTGGCCAGGTCCGTGGTAGAGGAATATTACTGGCTACCAATTAGGTTTCTGGGCTGAAGTCAAAATGCTGGTGAAAATCTACAAAGGCATACCTGAATCTGCATGTACTAAGACAGAAAGTCTGCTTGGAGCTGAGATATGAAGCAGATAGTAGTTCTTTTTTGTTAACAGTTCCTGGATTTTGGAACTCCTTGTCTAGGGAATTTCGAGCAGTCATTTCCTTCCTAGATTTCGTAAAAAACCCCAACAAAACAAAACAAACCCACTGCTATTTTGCCAACCCATTTTAATCAGGATTGAATGGTGTTGTGGCCACTTGAGGCATTTCTATTAATAGTACCTTTTATTCCTTTGTATTATGTATTTACATTTTATTATAAGCTCCCCAAAGTTTGTGAATTAGGGTAGGCTACAAGAATTGAGAAATAAACCATATAACTTTATAAAGATACAAAGAAAAAATAATGGAATCAAAAAGCCATGTTGTTTAACAAATATTATTTGAGAAATTTTTAAAGTTTTACTTTTTGTGTTCCACTCTATTTCGCACACACACTCCTCAAGTTAAAATATCTATGGAGTTTACAATTCCCCTCTTTGTGTAGCTGGCAGAAAGTTCTTAAACATTTACTTATAGAAAAGATTTCAGAATTATCTGGATAACAGATAAACAAAGAGGGGAATTGCTATGTGTTCATGATAATGTTTATATTAACAAGTGTGAAAAGCTCTAAATATTTATTGTATGATGAGGAAATAAAGCTGCATTTCTTTTGAAGGAAAACAGTGTGACACTGAAAGCATAACTAGAAGACTTTGCAATTATTCACATCATATTTTATCTTAATTCCTGTTTGAATTACTTTTTGTTCTATAATTATATGATAGTAGGCTTTTAACTTATGCTGCTAGTGTTGACTATTTAGGGGTAGAGATGGTACTAATTTAATTTTTTCCTACTGTTTGACTGTTTTAAAGTCCCCAGAGATTACAGATTGGGTTGAGTTGCAAAAACTATTATAGATATAAGAACTACAAGTAGCACAGAAGTAGGACATCTGTCATTTTATAAAGCACAACAGATTTTTTTCTTTCCTGTTCTTAAAAATAATTACCACCTTTCTCAAAATTGTTATCATCTTCCAGTAAAGCAAGAATTCCCAAACTACCGGGTCTTTGAGGAGAATTGGAAACATTGCTCTAAACTAAAGTATAACAAAGAGGAAAAAAGGTAATCAAAACAGCAGAGCTTGTGGAGAACTATATAAACAGCTGCAGCATTAGCAACAGCATCATAATGCCATTGATAAGTATAATTAAGGACTATAAAAAGTCTAATGAAGATAAAACATTTTAGATTGGGGACTTATGACATGTATTATCATCAACATTGTAGGGCTCTAAAGCAGTGATTTTCAACCTTTTTTGAGTCACGGCACATTTTTTACATTTACAAAACCCTGGGGCACATTGAGCGGGGGAGGGGCGGCTAAAAAAAGTTTGGACAAAAAAATTATCTCTCTCTTCCTCCCTTTCGCTCTATTTCTCTCTCCCTCCCTCCTTCTCTCCCTTCCTTTCTTTCTCTCTCTCAATCCCTCTTTCTCTTCCTTCCCTCCTCTTTTTTGCTCTCTTTCTCTCTCCCTCCCTACCTCCGTCTTTCTCTCTCTCTCCTTCCCTCCCTCTCTTTCTCTCTCTTTCTCTCTCTTGCTTTCTTTTTCTTGTTCTCTTTCTCTCTCTCTTGCTTTCTTTCTCTCTCTTGTTCTCTTTCTCTCTCTTGCTTTCTTTCTCTCTCTCTTGCTTTCTTTCTCTTTCTTTCTCTCTCTGAGCTTCGCGGCACACCTGACCATGTCTCGCGGCACACCAGTGAAAAACACTGCTCTAGAGAACAACACAACTCCCTGTCATATTAGGCCCTTTCACCTAAGTTCAATAATTAATATAAAGTATATACTTAATGTAAGTTATATTTAACATATATTTGGAAAAGGCAATCCATGCACATGATTTATCAGCACAATATCCCATTGAAATTCATTATGAAATTTGATGCACATCACACATCAAATTGTTCCAGAATTTATGGGGATAGAAAAGACTTTAAAAATAAAGGCTCCCCTTGCACACATGTGCTAGTCTAGGAGGTGGTGCTCATCTCTGTTTCTAAGCTGAAGAGAGCCAGTGCTGTCTGCTGTTGATTCCGTGTTCATATGGCCGGCATGACTAAACGGAACGCTGTTACCTTCCCACCAAAGGTGGCCCCTATTTTTCTATTTGCATTTTTACATGCTTTCGAATTGCCAGGTTGGCAGAAGCTGGAACAAGTAACCGGAGCTCATTCTGTTATGCGGCACTAGGGATTTGAACCGCCGAACTGCCGACCTTTCTGATTGACAAGCTCAGCATCTAAGCCACTGAGCCACCATGCCCCCTTTACAGAAAAGAAGACTTTACAAGGTCTTCTAATCCAATATTCTGCCCCAAGAAAGATTCCTTTATACCATCCAAGGAAGGTGACTCTGTTAAAAGACTTGCAGTGATGGAACGCCAACAAGTCTAAGGAAGCAGGATGTTCCACTGCTTAGCAACTCTCACAATCAGGGAATTCCTTCTTATCTCTCCGTAAAACTTCCAGTCACTGGTTCTAGACCTACCTTTAGACACTATGGAGATTATGTTTCTCCTGACAACCTGTTAAGTATTGCACGACAATTGTCACAGCTCTCTTTTTTCCCCCTCCTCTTTAATTCAGTTTCTTTAAACATTCTTCATGATGTATAGCCACAAACCTCTCAACATCTTCATTTCTCTTCTTTGCGTGCTTTTTGGTTCCCTTCTTGAATTGTCCTGGTCAGACTAGGACTTGGTGTTCCAGGCAGTGGTGGAATTCAAATATTTTTACTACTAGTTCTGTGGATGTGGTTTGGCGGGCATGGTAGGGGAAAGATACTGCAAAATCTCCATTTCCTCCCCACTCCGGGGGAAAAGTTACTGCAAAATATCCATTTTCTCCCAATCAGCTGGGACTAGGGAGGCAGAGAAGACCCGTTGTACCTACCTGAACGGTCTTCTCGATGCACTGGAAGGAGAGTCCAGCATGGGTTATTTACCAATCCTATTGGTAGAGACTGAGTTAAAAATTTACATAATTACTAGGCACCGCCCCCACACTGCTCCCATGAGCCCAGTTTTAAAAACGAAAAAACCATGTAAGAGGATAACCAAGTTTTATTGCCACAACCATAACTATAAACTCCCATCTCCGGCGACCCTGGAACTCAACATGCCGGGTGGGTTTGGACTCTCCTTCCAGTGCATTGAGAAGACTGTTCAGGTAGGTACAACGGGTCTTCTCCACTGCAGCTGGAAGGAGAGTCCAGCATGGGATATGCCAAAGTTTTAAGGCCCATGGGAGGGAGAAGGTCTTGAAAGGGACGTTGGAGATGAACAAACTTTCTGTAGTACACGTCTACCAAATGCAGCCTCCGCTGATGCAAACGAGTCCAACTTATAATGTTTAATAAACGTAGACGGCGCTGCCCAGGTAGCCGCTCTGCAAATGTCGTCGATAGAGGCTTGCGTTGTCCAAGCTGCTGACGCAGCTGCACTCCTAGTTGAGTGGGCCGTTAGTCCTGCTGGAGCGGTGTGTCCTCCCGCTCTATAGGCTTCCGTAATACAATCCTTCAGCCAACGACTGATGGATTTGGCTGAAATTCCAAGTCCCATTTGATGTTGAGAGAAAGAGACAAACAATTTCTCCGATTTCCTGAAGGATTCAGTTCGTCTGATATATATTTTCAGGGCCCTTCTGACATCAACTTTATGCCATCGTAGCTCTGAAGGGTGATTTCCATGTGTGCAGAAGTCAGGCAGGATCAACTCCTGCTTCCTATGAAAATGTGTGTTCACCTTTGGAATAAAGGTGGGGTCCAAACGGAGTACTACCCTGTCTGGGTGGAATATACATAAGTCCGGCCTCACTGAAAGAGCTGAGAGTTCCGAAACTCTGCGTGCCGACGTGATTGCTACTAAGAAGGCCGTCTTTATGGAAAGGATCCTTATCACAATCGTCCTCAATGGCTCAAAGGGTGGTCTTGTGAGCACCTGAAGAACCAGTGTGAGGTCCCAAGATGGAAACCTTCTAATCGGGGGTGCGTGTTTGTTTGCAGCACCCCGAATGAAGTCTCTGACTAGCGGATGGTAAGCTAGTGATCGAGCTTCTGATGTCTGGACCATGGTGGAAAGAGCCGCTACTTGTCTCCTCAGGGTGTTAGGGGCCAAACCCCATTCTATCCCTGTCTGTAGGAATTCCAGTACCATAACAATGGATGCATCCTTGGGATTCCTGCCTGCCTTCTCACAAAATCTGCAAAAGGCCGCCCACAACGCCTGGTAAATCCTGGAAGTGGAAGGACGCCGTGCGGCCTGTATCGTGTCAATGACCTTCTCCGGCAACTCCAGATGTCTCAGTCTGTGCCTCTCAAGTGCCATACGGTTAGTTGTAGCCATTGGGGGTCCGGATGTTGTAGGGCCCCCTTGGCTGAGGGAGATGACTTGGTCCGGGATCCTCCACGGTGGTGATCTGGACATCGCTGTCAGGTCGGCGAACCACGGGCGGCGTGGCCAGTGTGGAGCTATCATCAGCACCTCTGCCCGCTCCCTCAGAATCTTCTCCACCACTCTTGGAATCAGGTTCACTGGAGGAAACGCGTAGAGCAGGCCGGGTGGCCAAGGTGTCAGTAAGGCTTTGACCCCCTCTGCTCCCGGTTCTGGAAAGCGTGAGTAAAACCTCGGCGTCTGAGCGTTCTGACGAGTCGCGAACAGGTCTACCGAGGGCTTCCCGAACCTGTGAGACATCTGCTGGAATATTTCTGGATCCAACCTCCACTCCGATGGATCCAAGATGGTCCTGCTGAGCCAGTCCGCCTGCGTGTTGATGTTCCCAGCAATGTGCTCCACAGACAGAGAAGCGAGATGCGCTTCGGCCCAGTTGAATAGCTCGTTTGACTCCTCCATAAGGCGATGCGACCTCGTACCCCCCTGGTGGTTCAGGTGGGCTCTGGTCGCCACGTTGTCTGTTAAGATTAGGACGTGTCTGTTCTGCACGATCAGAAGGAAAGTCCAAAGGGCTAAGTGTACCGCTCTGAGTTCGAGGAAATCGATGTTTATGGGGCTTAAGTCTGCAGGTGACCATGTGCCCTGAGCCATGTGATGACCGATGTGCGCTCCCCAACCATAAAGACTTGCGTCTGTGGTAAGGATGACTTTGTCCTGCATGTGGAACGGCGATCCCCTGCGAATTGCCTGAGATGTCCACCACTTTAAGGACTCCTTGACCTCCCGAGGTAGCTTGACCTGTCGGTGGGAGTGACTGACCTTTGATCTTTGCGCTGGAAGTAAGAACCACTGCAAGGTTCGGATATGGTGTCTGGCCCACGGAACAATTCCTATGGCCAACACCAAAGTTCCCAGGACCTTCGATAGTAGTGACAGTGGGATCCGTCTGTGATGACTAAGGCTGGCGATTAGGCGCTGGATGTTCTCTAGCCTCTCTGGGGAAAGCGACACTGTATTGGCTTGAGTGTCTATAATGGCCCCCAGATGTTGAAGCCTGGTTCTGGGTGTCAGTTGGCTTTTCTCCATGTTTATGGTGAAGCCATGGCCTTCCAGTGTTCGTATGGTCTGAGCCAAATCCTGTCTCGCCTGTGCCGGGGACCTGGACAATATAATGATGTCGTCCAGGTATGCCATCAACCTTATGGCGTGCCCGCGCAGGTGGGCCGTCAGAGCATCCAGAAGCTTTGTAAAAGTTCGTGGAGCTGAAGAAAGGCCAAATGGCATAGCTCTGTATTGGTAGTGCACTCCCTCGGAACAAAAGCGCAGGTATTTCCGGTGAGCCGTATGTATGGGCACATGAAGATATGCCTCTTTCAAATCGATAGAAGTCAGAAGGTCTCGAGACCTGATTGAGGCCAGAATGGTCTGCAGGGAGTGCATATGAAATCTTCGGTATTTGATGAAGATGTTGAGTTGCTTGAGGTTGAGGATTAACCTGCAACCTCCTGAGGTCTTGGGAACAATGAAGATCCTTGAATAGAAGCCTCTGCCCCTCTCCTGGGGCGGCACTGGTTCTATGGCCCGGATCTCCAACAGGTGTGTAATTTCCTCTTGTAGTTGTTGTCTCTTCCAAGGATCTCGGATAACTGGACAGTGTATAACTCGATTGGGGGGTCGCCCAATGAACTCCAGCCGTAGACCTCCCGACACCATGGCGAGGACCCACTCGTCGGACAAAGTGCTGCGCCAGAGGGTACTGAAGTGCTGCAGCTTCCCCCCGATCGGCAGCCGGTTGGTCAAGTCATTTGGACCGGCGGAAACCTCTTTGGTTGTTCCCCCGAAAGGGCCGCCTGGACTGTTGGTATCCCCTGGGTCGGTTCTGGAATGACCCCCGGTCGCTTCTGAAGGTGTGCTGCGCGAACTGACCCTGATTGAAAGGCCGTTGCTGCTGTGCCGTGTTTGTGGAGTTATCCCAACGTGGCGTTTGCCGCCTCGTATAAGGGGTGGACCTCTGGTCCTGCCGTCTGCCCGACTTGGGAAGAACTTTCCTCTTGTCTTTGTCCTCAACGAGGACCTTGTTTAAGATGTCGCCAAAAAGTGTCGCACCCTGGAATGGGGCCGATGCCAATCGCCACTTGGACTTCAGGTCCGCTGGCCAGTTCCTCAACCACAGTAGGCAACGAGCCGATAGTGCAGTGGCCATCCCTCTGCTGGAGAATTTTGCTGCGTGCAAAGTGGCGTCTGCAGAGAATTCAGCTGCCGCCTGCAGCTTGCTCAGGTCCTGGCGTAACCTGCCTTCTTCTGGTCCCAGACGAGATTGCATCTCCTGGAGCCACAGGAGCGATGCCCTGTTCAGGAAAGATGCTGCTGCTGCTGCTGCCCTGAATCCCCAGCTTGCCATCTGGTGGATCTTCCGCAGGAGTGTCTCCGCCTTTCTCTCCTCCGGTTTCAGGTTTTCGCCTGTCTCTGAGGGAACCAAGGCGCTGGAGACCAAGGTCACGACTGGTTCATCAATTGGGGGGTACTCGAGCAATTTCTCAACCTCCTCATCGAAGGTATAAAATTTGCGCTCCAAGTTGGATGGTTCCTGGGCCGCTGCTGGGTACTGCCACGGCTTCTTGACCCCTTCCACAAATATATGTGATGCTGGGAAATGGTCAGACTCGGGTTGGGGCTCCCTGAGGAGAGTAGTTGAGGTCTTGCCTGCCTCCTCAGCTGCTTTGGCCGTCCCAGGTAGGTTCATTACCTGCTTGGCCTTAAATAGCAGGGTCCTAAATGGGGTTGGCTTAAACAAGCCTGCCGGAGTTGGTTGTTCTGGGGGAGCCTCATCCTCAGACAGGTCATATTCCTTTTCACTGTCCTCTCCCAATAGTGGTTCTTTGGAGAGAGACCCCAAACCCGAGGGGGGCGGTGCTGACCACACGTTCCTTGTTGTTTGTGCTGGCTGTGGGGCATACTGGTTGGCTCCAGTTGCTATGCCCTGCGAGTATACATTTGCAATTAAGTCCTGCAAATCCGGTGGCATGTCTTGCCATGTACCCGCCTGTGTCCTTAGACCTGCCGCCGTGGGCGTGAATGTGGCTGAGGGGCCCTGTGGGTCTCTCCTGGGGCCAGTTGACCCCGGCCTGGTCCATGAGGAAGCTGGAGAAGGGGCCACAGGTGGCATTGTAGTAAAATGTTGGTCTGGTGACCAGTCCCCTTCATGCCTAGCCCCAGATAGGCCAAATGGCGACAATGGAGTCATTGGGTCTGGGGTCAAGGCCTGCCTCTGGGTTAGAGGAACCGCTGCGGGCGAGCTATGCAAGGCCGCTTCCAGTTTTTGTCCTAGGGCCTTGATGCGTTTCTCAGCCTCCTTGAGGGAGGAGGCTGAGGCAGGGGACTGTGAGGACTTTGACTTATCTTTAGCCTTCCCCTTAGGCTTGTCCTTTGGCCTGGCTGGGGATGCAGTCTTCTCACTGCTAGGCTGGTCCTCCATCGTTTATCCTGCTTAGGCTCCCTTGGCAATCCAGAAGCTCCTCGGTGGCCAGAGAGAAAAAGCCTCGTCAGCCAAATCTGCTTCAAAAATGGCGTCTCACCCCACAGAGGCTCTGTGCCTGCGCTCTGAGGTCTATGGCCTCCTCGCGCCAAGCAGCTGCCGGAAGTACATCCAGTTGGCGCCAATAGGGGAATCGCGCTCAAAGCGGCCCCAAGATGGCGCTGCCCATGCCGTTTGTGGCTCGCCTGGCCGTTCGTATTCGGCCGTTCGTGGGCTTCTGGCCGCCTTTCGCCGCGCCCCCGCCAAGTCCTTGCCGCTCTTCCCGTCTTCTCGAGCCTTTCCCTCGGCGGCTGCAGCGGCGGGGGCTTCCTAGCCCTGTCAGGCGCGTCAGCGTCCCTGGCGGTGGCGGCTTCCCTGGCCGCCAAACAGCTGATGGGCGCTGCTCCGCTTTTCCTCTCAGAGCCTCTCTTCCGCAAGCACCTTTGAGCCTCCCAATGGGGGGGGCGGACCCCCCCACCTTCGGCTCACAGCCCTGGTCTGGCCATGGAGGTCAGGGACCCCAGGCTGGGTGCTCCTTTTCGGGGAAGTTCCCTCAGAGGGAAGCGAACCCCTGAGGAGAGCGTTGGGGATTGCTGCCCGCGGAGGGTAGCAACCCCATCTGTCTTCCCTGCTCTTCGTTCCAGCCTGTAAGGAGACAAAAGAAAAACCATTAAACAGGTATAAGATAAATTCTAACTTTTATTGCTCTTAGAGCTAAACTCAGTACGTCTCTACACTGGGACTGAGTTTTTAAAACTGGGCTCATGGGAACAGTGTGGGGGCGGTGCCTAATAATTATGTAAATTTTTAACTCAGTCTCTACCAATAGGATTGGTAAATAACCCATGCTGGACTCTCCTTCCAGCTGCAGTGGAGAATAGATGGGGGCAGGGACAGTCAGAGGTGGTATTTAACAATTCTCCAAACTACTCAAAATTTCTACTACCAGTTCTCCAGAACTGGTCAGTACTGCTGAATATCACCTCTGGTTCCAAGTCCATACCAGTATAAAATTACCCTGTCTTTGAACCTGGCATATCTTTTTATTCATACAACCCACTGGTTCTTTTGGCAGCTGCAGCAAATTGGTGGGTGGAAATGAGCTGTGAGATTAACCAGGATGCAGAAGAGAGAGCTGCAGTCTATGCAATGGCCTGGTAAATAAAATCCGAGTCCTAAAGAGGAATGAGGAAAGAATAAGGATCTCAGAAGAGATCCTACCTAGTTCTCTGGAAAGTAAAGGCAGGGGAAGCGTTGCAGACTTGCAGGATTCCGTTACTCTAAGCTTATAATAAACACAGCATTGGTATTTATGGTTTTGGTTTCTTGCCTGGACTACCTTGGAAGAGCTGACATCAAGTTTTGCTTAATCTGTGATTTATCTGGATGTGCAGATCCTTCTCACAATTATTATAGTTGAACCAGTTGCCAATCTTGTACCCATGCATCCAACTTTTCCTACGTAAGTCCAGAAACCCCTGTGGTAGAGTAGGGTATTGGTGAACAATTGCAGACATCTGTGGTGCCCCCCCCAATTCAAGTCTTCTAGTGTTAGTACAGCAAAACAGTTTATAAGAGGTGAAACAGACGTGGATGAGATATGTGGTATGTATTTTGAAGCTCTAGAGCAGTGTTTCCCAACCTTTTTTGAACCGCGGCACATTATTCATATTTTCAAAATCCTGGGGAACACTGAAAGGGGGGGGGGCTAAAGAAAAGTTTGGACAAAAAAACCCTCTCTCTTCCTCCCTTTCGCTCTATTTCTCCCTCTTTCTCTCTTTTCCTTCCTTCCCTTCTTTCTCTCTCTCCATCCCTCTTTCTTTCTTCCTCTCTTTTTTGCTCTCTTTCTCTCTCCCTCCTTCCCTTCCTCTATGTCTTTCTCTCTCCCTTGCTCTCTCTCTCTCTCTGTCTCTCTTGCTATCTCTTTCTTTTCTCTCTCTCTCTTGCTCTCTCTCTCTCTCTCTTTCACTGTCTTGCTATATATCTCTTTCTTTCTCTTTGCCTCTCTTGCTATCTCGCTTTCTTTCTCTCTCTCTTTCTCTCTCTGTCTCTCTTGCTATGTCTCTCTTTCTTTCTCTTTCTCTCTCTGTGCCTCTCTTGCTAAGTCTCTCTTTTTCTCTTGCTATGTCTCTCTTTCTTTTTCTCTCTCTGCCTCTCTTGCTATGTCTCTCTTTCTCTCTCTCTTTCTCTCTCTCTCTTTCTCTGCCTCTCTTTCTTGCTCTGTCTCTCTTTCTCTGCCTCTCTTGCTATGTCTCTCTTTCTCTCTCTCTCTGCCTCTCTTATATGTCTCTCTTTCTTTCTTTCTCTCTCTCAGCTGACTGCAAGCGGGAGCCCTGACGGCGGCAGCTGGACACCGTATATGCCAGGCCCGCAGTGCCAGCATGTACGACGTCCAGCAGCACGTCCAACCGCCACCGTCAGGGCTCCCGCTTGCAGTCAGCTGAGAGAGAGTGCACGCTCCCTCTCGCCGCCGCCATCTCCCTGCTACTGCCTGCGGCCGCTGCGGCCACCCCCCCGCTCCCATCGCCAGTGCCCTCCCGCCGGGCCACAAAGGACACTTGCCGTCGACGCCAGAGAAGCTCCAGCTGGGCGGGGCGCTGCCGGTACTTCCGTCCTGGGGCTCCCGCTCGCAGCTGTCAACCGGCTCCTGCTCGATGCTGCGGTTTTCGGCGCTCTCCTGCTGGGCCCCAAAGAAGGAAGGCGGGAAAAAGGCGCGAAGAATTGAGCTCTCCTTCTTCCTGCCTTCCTTCTTTGGGGCCCAGCAGGAGAGCGCCGAAAACCGCGGCATTGAGCAGGAGCCGGTTGACAGCTGCGAGCGGGAGCCCCAAGACGGAAGTACCGGCAGCGCCCCGCCCAGCTGGAGCTTGGCGGCACACCTGGCCATGTCTCGCGGCACACTAGTGTGCCGCGGCACACCGGTTGGGAAACGCTGCTCTAGAGCAGCAACGAATAGAAAAAGCAGCCAAATAAAAGGAGTTTTTGCTTCACAGAGATTGGATGGCAATTAATAAACAAAAAGGGGGGGGGAGGATAAAATCAGATAGAGAAAGAAAACTGAAAGACAGATCAGGGTCTGTAATAGTATAATATTAATAGTATACTAATAATAGAAATAATATAATATGGCACAGAAGTAGAAATAGTATAAAACATAGTATAATAAACTCCCATTTACAACTCTGCAATCCAATAATAGTAAAATATAGAGAATATTTAGTATCAACAGTAATAGAACTGGAAGACTGTATTTTTCGGACTATAAGATGCACTGGTATCTAAAACGCAGCACGGTTTCGAAGAGTTAAGTAAGAAAAAAAGTTTTTGCCCTCCCCGAGCCTCAGGAACACTCTGCAGATTTCCCAAACCCTCTACACACTCTGTTTTTGTGAAAAATGGGCCAAAATGGGGGCATTTTGCCCTCCCCAGTCCCCAGGAGCACTCTGTAGACCTCCCAAACCCTCTGCACACGTTTTCACATGGGGTGGGGCTTCAGGAGGCCAAAAATGGCTATATTCGGTGTACAAGACACACCAACATTTTAACCCTCTTTTACGGGGGAAAAGTGTCTTATAATCCGAAAAATATGGTATAAGACAACAGACTTAGAATTCTCTCTCTCTCTCACACACACACACACACACACGTTTCTTTGCATAATTCACTTTTATACTTGGTTTTTTCCCCCAAAATCATCTCCCCAACCCTTATACGGGTAGATCTCAATTTATAACTGTAATGAAACCTGCTCATTATGGTTGTAAGTCATGACAGTTGTAAATCATTTGACCAACCTAATTTTATGAATTTTTGGAAACTGTGGAAGTTGTAAAGCGACCACAAACAACACAAATTGTTGTGAATTGAGGATTACCTGTACAGCAATGTGTTGTGCTTGGGGCTGTCCTTGAAGATTATTTGGAAATAGAACTGATCCACAAGTTGGCAGATCTACAGACAGTTGAAGGTTTATGACACGATAACACCTTTCCTGTTATTTTTTTGGTTAACCAGGTTTCCAGGTAAAATTCAAGATGCTCTAAGTCCTCTAGGGTATAAAGCTGTCTATTTGTCAGGTTGCTTACTTCTTGTTTCTGCTCATTTTGTAAGAGCAGACAGAGTTTATGCATAATCAGTGTTGATTATGTTACCTATGACTGTATGACTGTAACTTATTGGTTGTATCCTTAAGATTTTTATTAATATTGTTTCTTCATTGCTTATTTGACCCCATAACAATCATTAACTGTTGTACCATATGATTCTTGACAAATGTATCTTTTTCTTTTATGTATGCTGAGAGCATCTACACCAAGACAAATTCCTTGTGTGTCCAATCACACGGCCAATAAAATTCTATTCTATTCTATTCCATTCCATTCCATTCCATTCCAGTTTGGTAATTAAATGTCAGTTCAATCTTGAGTTACAAATATTCTCATCTATTGGTAAAACAAGATTGAGATAAAATAGCGTTAAAAGTAAAATAAGGCAAATAAAAATAAAAGATACATATAATAATATGGTTCTTGGCAAGGCCCTGACAAGTCATGCCAGCTATAGAGCATTTGATGATATTGTAAGAATATTTGCCTCTGAAATTGAGGTAATCAAGGTCTAATACATTTGTGTATATCTATAAACTAATGGATAGCTCTTAGTTTGCAATACCTTATTTATTTAATTAATTTATTCAATGTTTATGCTGCCCTTCTTCTTAGACTCAGGGCGGCTTACAACATGTTAGCAATAGCACTTTTTAACAGAGCCAGACTATTGCCTCCACAATCCGGGTCCTCATTTTACCCACCTCGGAAGGATGAGCCGGTGATGAGATTTGAACCGCTGACCTTCAGATCTAGTCAGCTTCAGTGGCCTGCAGTACAGCACTCTACCTGCTGCGCCACCCCGGCTCTTTGTATGGAACTTTCTGAAATCTCCTTTCCAAACTGGCAGTTTAAGCAGGAATTGATGGATGCAAGCATTTGAGCTTTTCTAAATTTTGGTACAGCGATTTGATTAAGAAAGCTGGCAATCCCGCATCTGGTGATTTGATTACTTAAATACATATGTGAATAGATCAGTGTTTCCCAACCTTGGCAACTTGAAGATATTTGGACTTCAACTCCCAGAATTCCCCAGCCAGCATTTGCTGCCTGGGGAATTCTGGGAGTTGAAGTCCAAATATCTTCAAGTTGCCAAGGTTGGGAAACACTGGAATAGATTATTATACAGATCGGTTAATAAATTCATCTAATTTACAATTGTGCATTTTGAGATCCAAACAGCATTTTGGTCTTTCATAGCGAGTGCAGAAAAACGTGCACTATGACCCTTGGATGGCCCACATTTCCTTACCCAAGGGGTTACATTTCTGCACACCCAAGGCGCAGAACCAAACTGGAAGGAAAACATTTGTGTTTTGATTGTGCATATATTACAATAGCAGCAGTTAATTAATACTTGAGGAAGATCTACTGCGTCCTTTTCTTCCTTAAGTAACAGTGGTGCCAAGTGAGCCAAGGGGTTATTTCGTGCAAATCGCGAAGGAGGAGCAAATTCCAGGCAGCCCACCGAGTCTTTCGCTCCAACCAGCTACAGTTCCTGTTACTTCCACAATCTCGCGGTAAAAAAAAATTCTCGGGTTCTCGTTCTGCTCCTCCTAGGAGACAGAGTATCCTTCCGCCCGCCTTCCCTCTTCCTCTTTTCAGGATAATTATTTGTCCGCGGCCGAAGCGGCTCGTTAGCGTGTCGGGCCGCCTGTTCCCGGGCGCGCGGTATACAGAACCCACTTCCCGACCGGCAGCAAAGCACGCCTCTCCGCGCACCCCCCAAAGCCGAACAACAGTCCAAAGCGCATGCGTGACTTTTTGTCGCTCGACTCCCGTCTAGCGGAGGAATCCTATTTAACCTCTCGCGTCATAAAGAACTTCGCGCGGGGAGTGATGCGGCAGGAGCAGTCCCTGCTCTGTGAGGCAGTCACTCAGTGAAAGAGCCCGAGCGTGCTGGGGGAGAGAAAGGGGGAAGAGCGACGGTGAGAAGCGAGCAGGCGAGGGAAGGCAGTGAAAGGGCGGCAGGCGAGCAAAAGAGGTGGGGGCGACGGGAAAGAAGGCAATAAGAGAACACCGGGCTCCCCCCCTGGCCAGCACCCACACCTGTCCTCCCGCTTCCTCCGAAAAGCTTCTGCGCTCCCTCCGCCGCCGGAAAATAGTCCCCCTCCTTCCTTTCCTTCTTCCTGCTTGCCTCTCTCAACAGGCTCCGCCGCGATGGCGCTGAAGAGAATCCACAAGGTGAGAGTCCTTCGGCAGAAGGCCAACCCGGAAGCCCCCTCGGGGCCAGCTTCGGCATGGGTTTCTCCCGCCCCTGGTAGGCCGCGCAGAGGGGCCGGGCTGGAGGAGGCCCCGACCGTGCCGGCGATGCTGGAGCCTCGGTGCCGCCGCTTTTACGTAAGCTCGGTCCGGCTTGGCCTGGGGCGCTCGGGCATCTCCGGCGGGGCTGGAAGGCGTCGCTCGGCGCGAGGACCCCTGGGCCTCCGTCCGCCCAGCTCGCGCTCCTTTCTGGCCTGGGCGGCCTCCCTCGGCCGTGGGGCGGAGGGGGCCCGACTCCAAGCCCGAAAGCATTCACTCGGGCTCGTGGCTTAGCCCAGCTGGACTGGTACCTTCTTCGTGGCATTCGCCGCGGGGAGGAACTAGGCTACCTTTTGTTGCAAAGCGAGATCTCTCTCTCTCTCTGTCTCTCTTTTCTCGGTCAGCCCGCCTTACCCGTCGGTCCCCGGACAAGAACGCAGTCAACCAGCCGCCCCCCCCTCCCGCCCCCGGCTAGACTAGGGTGGTGCGTGGGTTTTTGCAAGAGGCGCAACCTGGCCAACTTGGAAGGGCTTTTCTAGGAGGTTCGCAAAAAGTTAATTGCTTCCGTCACCGGAGCAGGGTTCGGGCACCGTTTCGAAAGTCACCCGTCGTCCAATACATTTCGAAGCGGTTGGGGTCCGAATTGGGTGGCTTGCCGGTGAGCCACAGGTGCGCGCGTCGGGGCATCCCTTCTTAAGAAGTTATTTTGGACCATCTCCTGTACCTTCGTCCTGCTTGGTGCCCTTCCATGGCCTTGCATGAACAAAGGGAAAGCGCTGGAGCCAGTTAAGTGTGCTGACCCCGAGATCTGCTTCAGTGTCCCTCACTACCCGAGGGACACAGCATTTAGAGCAGTGTTTCTCAACCTTGGCCGTTTGAAGATGTGTGGACTTCAACTCCCAGAATTCTGGGAGTTGAAGTCCGCACATCTTCAAACGGCCAAGGTTGAGAAACACTGATTTAGAGTTTAGACTTATATACCACTTTCACAGTGTTTTTACAGCCCTCTCTAAGCCGGTTCTAGAATCAGCATATTGTCCCCAACAATCTGAGTCCTTTTATATGCCCTCTTAAATAATGTGAATAGTTGTTGCTCTCCCGAACCCTTTGTTTCCATTACTGAAATTGAGTGGTCTTGCTGCATCAAAAGTTTATTTGATGTCAAAATACTAAGCAAGAGTATCCTGAAAAGCAATTCTAGGAGTGAATTGTCCTGAACTCAGTGGAGTTTACTTCAAAAGAAGTAAGTATAGAAACTACTGTATCAGAAATATTCTTCTTGCTACTTGCTATAGTTGCAAGAAGAATATTTGGGTGATATCACTGTTCTAATTTGCCAAAGTGTTTTTGTTGTTGTTGTTGTTGTTCAAACAGATGATAATGTTGATACATCAGGATACAATTGGAATCAGTTAAAAATTCTAGGCTCTTGGTTTAGACTTGGGCGTAATAAACACCAGATAATATAATGAATAGTTTAATGCATGCTTGGATAACAAAACTGCTCATAGGAATCAGTGTTCTGGAATAAACAGTAAGTGAAAATGCTACCTCTATTGAAAGCCCTTCTTTTGGAAAATAGTTTTGCTTTAAGGTTGCTAGGGCTGGGAATAAAGGCTCCCAGGTGATCTTGCAGTGGTATTGGTGATGTTATTTTTTATAGTAATGTGTGTTATTGGCTTTTGAGAAACTAACTTTAAAATTTATACAAATGGATCTTGATTGATATTTTTGGGTGTTTAAATATTCTGAATATTTTTTAGTTGTCCGGTTGTAAAACCTAAAACCATTCATTAATAAGAAACTAAAATAAATTTTGTTATTTTATTTTTGTTACAAACTTTGCTTTTCTAAATTTGAGCTAACATATGTATTTTAAAAAATTAAGTTAGAAAGGCTGATGTATTGATCTATGAAAAGTTGCTGAATTGGGCAAGAGTTTTTATGTGCATTTGGATTTCATTCAATGCATATAATTGGCTTACTTAACTGCTAAAGAGCAATCACACGTTAGTTATTGATTTGTTAGTTTTGTGCCATTCTTTAAATATTGAATTTAGGAATAAACTTTTACATAAAATGGAAGAAGAGTCAAATGTATTTTGATTTTATTTAAAAATATTAGATGTCTAGCAGTTTTTTGTTGAATTTGATATATAGCAGATACATAGAGTTCTTTGTTGAATTTGGTAGAAGATTTTTAGGATATTTCTGAGTCAAAATTTTCTGACTTGTGACATTATTTCCTTAAAATACTAAATCAGGATTTTTATGTCATTGTGATTAAATATCTCATCCCATCCTATATAGAAATCATGGTTATTGGTAAAGAACACTTGATATAGTGGAATAAAATTAACAATAGAATTGGGCAGCATAGTGAAACAATATGCAAAAAATGCAAATTTATAAAAAATGTAAGCAATGGGTTTTTTTAAAAAAAAAATCAATTTCTTTTCTGATTTTTAAAAATTCCTTAACATTGTTTATAAATTTGCATTCCTGGCTTTTTTTGTTTTGTTTTTGTGCCCTGCTGAATTCTATTGTTAATTCAATAGAAGACAACAACTTAAAGATCTAAGACTATGCTAACCTTTACTCTTTTTGCTTCTCCCTCATCCCCAGATTCTTCATTCTCCTTGACATCAATTTTCATACATGCTATTCCTTCCCAACCAAATGATTGATGGGAATCTGACTTCTAAATTACATTTTTTCCTTCATAAAGTATTGTAGAAGTCATAATTATGTTTGGCCACAAACAGAAATAGATAATATTTTGAAAACCTGCAGCTATTCCTCAATGTCTCATTGAACCCTTACAGATATCCCACAAAAAAAACCCAAGCACCAACCTGGAAGGTGTACCAAAATACAATTATTTTTTAAAAAAATCAGGAAAAACAATTTTTTTTCATTTCATTAGGAAACAGTCCAAAATATCTGCAAGCAGGCCGAAATGCTCTGCATTGCACTTTCCAATAATCCCAGTATTTTTTGGTTCTTCATCTAAGTTTTACTGATTAGTGTAAAATCTTATTCTTTCCTCTGCCCTTTGAACAGAAGAAAATGATCAGTGGGTTAAGCCAGGAATTTTCTGAAAGTGCCATACTTGGGATAGATTGTTAAGTTAATGGAAGTTCACTATTACTTGATGCCAGTGAAACATCTGTTTCCTTTCGGAAGAAAATCTGGTTGATCAGGCAGTACTAAAACATCCAAACCAGTATTGTTTTTATTTATTCCTTCACTTTGCCCTCCTGCTTTAAACAGTGTTGCCCAGTTCATTGATTTAATTTTCTTAAAGATGTAACCATTTTTTCCTTCTGTTCTTTTTGAAAAAAGTTATCTTAAATATCTTTTTCCTTTCTGTTTATGTTGGCAAACTTTATCTCAACATTATATAATGCCTCATGACAAAGTGTTGTAATAGTGAAAATCAGTGGACACTGCTTATTCATCTTTAGTATCCAACAAGAAAACTTAAGGTTTTCATTATTTATTTACTATTGAATAGTCTATTAATTGGATTGAATCTGTTGTTAAAAGTGCATAGAATACTAATTTTCCCTGCTTATAATCAGTATTTTAGATAGGTGAGTTCAGAAAAAAGTTCAAATTAAAAGGCCAAGTTGAAGATGGATCATCCAGGAGGGGATCTAAACAGATATCTATCCAGTGCCACCAACTTGATGGCACTTAAGCCAAATGAAGCTGGGCAAAAGAAAAAAGCAAGTGTCCTCAGAGCAGAAGAGAGCACATATAATTCCTTCCATCGAGGGATTAATACATGGAACATATTCTGTTTCTGCTTGAAAAATAAGAAATATATATTGAAATGATGTTAGAGGATACTGTACTTGATAGCTAAAGTTGCAAGAGTAATCAGGTCAAACTTTCCCCCCTATAGATGCCTAGACCAGTGTTTCTCAACCTTGGCAACTTGAAGATATTTGGACTTTGACTCCCAGAATTCCCCAGCCAGCGAATGCATTCGCTGGCTGGGGAATTCTGGGAGTCAAAGTCCAAATATCTTCAAGTTGCCAAGGTTGGGAAACACTGGCCTAGACAATTTGAACATTGTCATAAGGTAGTGATGGCGAACCTATGGCACGGGTACCACAGGTGCATGCAGAGCCATATCTGCTGGCACGTGAGACATTGCTCTAGCTCAGCTCCAGCATGCATGAGTACACCGGCCAGCTGATTTGTGGCTCGCACAGAGTCTCTGGTAGGGCATTGCAGCTTCCAAAGACCTCTGGGGGATTGGGGGGAGGTGTTTTTGCCCTCCCCAGGCTCCAGGGAAGCCTCTGGAGCCTGGGAAGGGTGAAAAACGAGCCTACCGGGCTAATCAGAAGTTGGAAAATGTGCTGTTTCTGGCCTCCAGAGGGCCTCTGGGAAGGCAGGGGAGGCAATTTTCACTCTCCCCACATATTGAATTATGGACGTGGGCATTCGCCTAGGCACAATAGTGGGTGTGCATGCACTTTTGGCACCCAATGGAAGAAAGGTTCGCCATCACTGTCATAAGGAGAGCCCTAAGAAAGTTTTATCTAAACATTGTGAGAAATAAAACTGCAGATTGCTTGGTTTTAAGGTAGGTATTTTGGACTTGAAAAATGAGAAATAAAACTATTCTGTTTTAAATTTTTCTTGATTTAAGAGCATTTTAGATACAACACGGAAGAAATTTATATTTGCTAATACAGTAATACCTCTACTTAAGTACTTTTCTAGATAAGAACCGGGTGTTCAAGATTTTTTTACCTCTTCTTAAGAACCATTTTCTTCTTAAGAACCCGAAGGCCCGGCCAGTTTCCTGCCATTTCCCCTGGGTTTCTCTCTCTAGTGCAGTGTATGGGAGGCAGCCTCGCGCCGGGTGTATGGGAGGGATGTGCTCCTCCTCACTGCCTCAGAGTCCCTCTTTTTTTTTTTTTAGCCTTAAAGTTTTGGATTTTTTTGATTTCCCTCCCCTCCCCTTCTTCCTTCAGCAATGACTGTCCTCCTCTTCCTCCACCTCCTCCCACTCAAATTCTGAGCTTTTATTTATTTCTTAATGGGTTTGCACCCATTATTTGCTTTTACATTGATTCCTACGGGAAAAATGCTTCTATTTACAAACACCTGGTCACGGAACGAATTAAGTTCTTAAGTAGAGGTACCATTGTATATGTATTATTTCCTAATACATCAAAGAGAGAAGAATGGAATTTGTATGGCTGCAAGTACCGGTATCATGCAATAAGTAGATTTATTACTCCTTTAAAAATTAATTTGCATCTTTCTTGTCAATAGTAACACAGAAAATACTGAATAATATATTGTTAATCGGAATTGGTATCTGCAAGGTCCATAGCTCTTTATTCTGAAGTTTTATTTTCAGCTTCATGGCATTCAGAAAGTGAATGGAGCAAGTTCCTCAATATTTTCTTATGTTAATTCATGCTTTGGTAGCATTTCTGTATTTTGAAATCTTTAGTTTTTTATTTTTCATTTGATATAGTAAATGAAGGCATGTGAAAACTAATCTGATTGATTAGGGCATAGCATGTTCCAGGTATATGGTTAAATAATTCTTACACTAAATATTTCAAGATATTTTGTATCTTATAAAATAGGGAGCTTTCCCCCCAGATAAATTGCAGATTGTATAGTATCTTAATTATTTGAAGTAGCAATGTTAATGTTACAGTGTTATTATATTTGAATCTCAGGTCTTAAAGACATTTGGGGGTTAATTTGTAACATCTATTCTGAAGTAATCCTTTATATTTTTCTTTTGAATTTCCAGTTTAATTGCTTTCAGGCATGGTAGGATGCCAGAAACAAACTAGTGTATTTTTGTGGTATATTTTTGTAATATATATTTTAGTATAGATTATATAGCTAGTAGAGGTCACAGCTTTTTATCATGTTGAAAAGATTACCCTGTATTGCACATTTAGTATGATATTCACACATTTACTGCAAATATAATTGATATAAGAAACATGTTGATTGAAATGCAGTGTTCTGTGCATAGAAAATACAGTTTCCATACTTCTATGATTAAAAACACAGGATTGCTTATATCACGTTATTTAAAAAAGCTAAAATATTTTGGCAATTATGATAGTCAAAATAAAAAATCATAATTAGACATTGTTAGAAAATAGTGTATGCAGGCAGACTAAAAACTCATGGCACTTTTATTTTAAATTCCAGAATTGGTAGAAGTACTGTATAACACAGGAAACACTCTCTTACCTTCCTCTTTATAGCACTCTGATGTAAGCATCAAAAAGTTTCTAGTACATAGGTAAGCAATGTAGTAGGTACATAAAAGCAACAGGACAATGAAAACAGAAGAGAGGAAACAATAGAAATAGTAGCAAAGGGAATATTTTGATATGCTTCAAATGGTCAAGAATCTGAGCTGTCAGAGGTAATCATGTACAGTGCAAGACACAACAATTCACTCATTCAGCTACTGGCTCTTAAAAATCTTGAGAAGTATAAATAAGAAATTTTAAAATGCATTCTTGTAATCAGTTGAGCTCCATTAGAGGATTGTAGTCCCTCTAGTATCTCTTAAGTGGGAGGAAAAGATTCAGAAATGATCAGAATGGATAAGAATGAGAATGGAAAAACAGGGAGAGATATTCAAAGATAGAGGAATAAGAAAAATAATAATTTGGAGGCAAAACTGGTCATGAGCAAAGGAAGATGAGTTATTTCCCCCCCTCAAAGCTAAGGTAACTTAAAGTGTAACACAAAAAGGACAAATATAATATCATCACAACAACAATTCCTTCAATGGATTTCTAGAGATGGAATGTACCATACTTTTTGGAGTATAAGATGCACTGCCCTCCCCCAAAAGAGGGTAGAATTGTTGGTGCATTTTATACATCAAATACAGCCATTTTTGGCCTCCTGAAACCCCGCCCTATGTGTCAGGCCCGTTTTTCAAAAAAATGGGGTGCACAGAGGCTTTGGGAGGCCTGCAGAGTGCTCCTGGGGGCTGGGGAAGGCAAAAACATGATGGGTGGGGGGTTTGGTAGGTGAAAAATGGGCCCATTTTTGTCCTACCCATCATCCAGGGGCAATCTGCAGTCCTCCCAAACACCTGCGTGCCCCATTTTTGTGCCCCCCACCCCCATCGCTTTTCCTCTCCCCAACTCCCAGGAGTGCTTTGCAGGCCTCCCAAACCCTCTGCATGTCCCGTTTTTGTGAAAACCAAGACACCCAGGGCAAAAACCTTTTGTTTCTTGTTTACCTCTTAAAAATCTTGTGATGTCTTATACATAGGTGCATCTTATACATAGGTGCGTCTTACAGTACGGTAACTATAATTCAGTAGTGGGTAACCTATCCCCACTTCTGTTCTTTTCAGCCATTGAACTTTGTTTGACTATGATTATTGAAAACTCAGGACATGGTGAGTTTGATTTAGATGTTGGAAACACAAGATATAAGCTAGAAGTATTACATTTTTAATATTACATTTGTATTACATTTACACTGTATTACATTTTTTTTAAAAAAGGCCTCCCATAAATTTCTCCAAATTCTTATTGGTGAATTCATGCCCTGGATATTCATTGTAATTTTTTCAGTTCCAAAAGTTGCTACACAAATGTAATTGATGATTTCTGATTCTCTAAGGTAGTTGCTCTCCCTTCTATATAAAAGTACTACTCCTCTTAAGCAGACTAATAGTCCTGTAAATGTTTGGTGTTCTGCTTCAGAAGAACATATCCCAAATTATGCATGCTTTTTTTGTGAATTGATAAAAATCATGTTTAGACCTTATTTTAAATGTGAATTAATATATAGAAGCTTTATTATCTTACATCTGATATGAAGAGATTGAAAATTCTCACCTCTTCAATTATGTTTATGTCATTCTGAAATAAAAACTTACTGATGTTATAAACCAGTTAAGACAAGTTCCATCTTATGGTCAAGTACTGTTTTTTCTGGGTTAATAGCCCTTCTCTTAATTCCAGATGATTATTTTTGAAACATGTAGCTCTTCTTTTGAGGAGACAGATACATCTATGAGGGATTTCATATATTATTTTTGTGATTTTATTCTACACTATTTTTGAAGGAAGAGACAAATATAAATACAACTATTACTTCAGTTTTCCCTTTGTGTTTACACTTCTTATACTTTATAATTATATCTTCTGTACTAAAGCACTACTGTGTTATATATCTAGAGGGCTGGGCAACTCAAGCCTCAATAAATTGTATTGCCAGATTTTTAGAAACCCAGATGTGATTTCTTGCTGGTTTTAAATGGGAGGTGGCAACAGCTTCATTTTTAGGCTTAACACACCCCTAAAATGAAAACAAACTGTCACATTTGGAAGTTCTGGTCCCACCATCTTGCTTGTGACATAGATTCATCGTTTTTGCCTACTGCAGCCCATCGTAAGTACAATGGCAGTCCCCAACTACCAAAGCTTGGCCTGTCCTGGTCTAGTGTATTTCTCAGGGTGTCTGTCTTGTTTTTATTCTGTAAACAACTCTGAATAAAAAGGATATAAATAAATGCCTAGTAATGAAATAGTATGCAGATTGTTCAAAACCATTAAACTTCTTTGTGATTTAAACTTAGAAAATCAGTCCATGCTAATTATTTACATAGACACATAGTTTCTTGCTGCAAAATGTGTACCATGTGAAAGAAGTGTGTGTGTAATGTTTTTACATACATACATACATACATACATACATACATACATACATACATACATATTCTGTCAAATTTTCATTATCAGCAAAAATATGTTACACACACACACCTTGATCCTGGGAGAACAGCAAAACAATGGAATATTTTTTTGACAGATATACTGTCAAAAGATATTCCATTGTTTTGCTGTTCTCCCAGGATCAAGGTGTGAGGTTTAGGGCAGGGGTCCTCAAACCTTTTGAACAAGGGGCCGATCCATGGTTCCTGAGACTGTTGGGGCAGACTGGGTGGGTGGGCTTTGCTAGGTGGTCATGTGGCTGGTTGATCTTGCTTTGTCCTTGCTGTAGTTGCTCAACCCAAGGAATCCATTTACTTAACACTCTTCCACAAAAGGGAAAAAGAGCACAAACTTTCCTGTTACTTGCCTAATTTCATTATAACAGTAGCTTCAGGCTCCTTAAAATTGGCCATTTAAAAAAGGGTAAAATAAACAGGGTTTCCTTCAAAATAATTTCTTAGCAACCAGGGAAGACATAGGAGACCAGACTTCTTTTCTGAATTATTTCGTATTACAGGGCTAAAAGTCTGAAAGAGAATTCAAACTGATTTGCTTTTTGCCACACTTGTGCATGTGTATACACACACATGAAAGCTACCAAAATTGTTCAGCAACAGATTTGGTGGATGTACTTTTTTATATGGCAAGAATCAAAGCGGTGGTGGGTGAATTCTCCTTCAAGCATTATACTGTGATTGCATTTGAATTAGTATTAGCCAACTTCAGCTGATTTTGAAAATGCTAGGAGACATGTCTCCCACCTACCCTCTTTTAAAACATTACTTTAAAAGCAGCCCGTCCCCTTCTCCTCCACCAGCTCTGGATCACCTGGCTGTGAAAACATCCTGAAAGGCTATTTTTAAAGCATTTAAAAAGACTTTTAATTTAAAGCAATACTTTAGTACTGCGTTACTTTACAAGCTGGCAACTGCTTTTCAAGGCAACATCACCCCCTTCCCTACTTACCCACTAATAAGATGGCCCTCCCCTGCCCCCTTCGGCCTTACCTTCAGCAGCATCTGTGTGATCAGAAGCCCAACCGGTGAAATAAC
This sequence comes from Erythrolamprus reginae, assembly GCF_031021105.1. Taxonomy (NCBI): domain Eukaryota; kingdom Metazoa; phylum Chordata; class Lepidosauria; order Squamata; family Dipsadidae; genus Erythrolamprus; species Erythrolamprus reginae. Next base: position 146,848,629 of record NC_091952.1, on the reverse strand, counting down.
AAACCAAAAGTGCTGCTGGCATGGATGCTCGCTGGAAGATAAGACTGACAGTGAAGGGCGGGGCGAGGGGCAGGGCTTGACCCTACCACTCTGTGGACCAGATACTTTGCATTTGCAGTCCATATCTGGCCCAAGGGGCCGTGCTTTGAGGATGCCTATTTTGGGGTATGCAGGGAAAATTAAACCACTGTGTCGTTTCTCATTAGTTCCATGGGCAGGTTGGAACTTTTTGTAGAATTAGGGCTGTACACATTTCTTCTAGAATAAATTGTACATATTGTACATAGATTGTACATATAGAGTACTTGTGGGAGATTTTTTTAAAAAACAAGTTGTAAACCTGGTGCTTTTTAAAAAAATTTAATTTATTTATTTATTTAGATTTGTATGCCGCCCCTCTCCGCAGACTCGGGGCGGCTCAGAACAAAGTGAAAAAACAATTTACAACAAATCTAAATTTCTACTAAAAACATTTAAAAACCCCATTTTCTAAACACACATACATACACACACACCATTCATTAATTGTATATGCCCGGGGGAGATGTCTCAGTTCCCCCATGCCTGACGACACAGGTGGGTTTTAAGAAGCTTACGAAAGGCAAGGAGAGTAGGGGCAGTTCTAATCTCCAGGGGGAGTTGGTTCCAGAGGGTCGGGGCCGCCACAGAGAAGGGTCTACCCTGGGGCCCGCCAACCGACATTGTTTAGTTGACGGGACCCGGAGAAGGCCCACTTTGTGGGACTTAATCGGTCGCTGGGATTCGTGCGGCAGCAAGCGGTCTCGGAGATATTCTGGTCCAGTGCCATGAAGGGCTTTAAAGGTCATAACCAACACTTTGAATTGTGACCGGAAGTTGATCGGCAACCAATGCAGACTGCGGAGTGTTGGTGAAACAAGGGCATACCTAGGTAGGCCCATGACTGCTCTCGCAGCTGCATTCTGCACAATCTGAAGTTTCCAAACACTTTTCAAAGGTAGCCCCATGTACAGTAGTCGAGCCTCAAGGTGATGAGGGCATGAGTGACTGAGCAGTGAGTCCCGGTCCAGATAGGGTCGCAACTGTTGCACCAGGCGAACCTGGGCAAACGCCCCCCTCGCCACAGCTGAAAGATGGTTCTCTAATGTGAGCTGTGGATCGAGGAGGATGCCCAAGTTGCGGACCCTCTCCGAGGGGGTCAATAATTCCCCCCCCCCCCAGGGTAATGGAAGGACAGATGGAATTGTCCTTGGGAGGCAAAACCCACAGCCACTCCGTCTTATCCGGGTTGAGTTTGAGTCTGTTGACACCCATCCAGGCCCCAACAGCCTCCAGACACCGGCACATCACTTCCACTGCTTCGTTGACTGGACATGGGGTGGAGATGTAAAGCTGGGTATCATCAGCGTACTGATGATACCTCACCCCATGCCCTTGGATGATCTCACCCAGCGGTTTCATGTAGATATTAAATAGCAGGGGGGAGAGGACCGACCCCTGAGGCACCCCACAAGGGAGAGACCTCGGAGTCGACCTCTGACCCCCCACTAACACCGACTGCGACCGACCGGAGAGGTAGGAGGAGAACCACTGGAGAACAGTGCCTCCCACCCCCAACCCCTCCAGCCGGTGCAGAAGGATACCATGGTCGATGGTATCGAAAGCCGCTGAGAGGTCAAGAAGCACCAGGACAGAGGACAAACCCCTGTCCCGGGCCCGCCAGAGATCATCCATCAACGCTACCAAAGGAGTTTCCGTGCTGTATCCGGGCCTGAAACCCGACTGCTGGGGACCTAGATAATCGGCTTCTTCCAAGGATCGCTGGAGCTGGAGTGCCACCACCTTCTCGACAACCTTCCCCATAAAGGGAAGGTTGGAGACTGGCCGGTAGTTATTAAGTACGGCTGGGTTCAGGGAAGGCTTCTTGAGGAGGGGGCGCACGAGCGCCTCTTTATAGGATGATGGGAAGGATCCCCTCCCCAAGGAAGCATTGATAATCTCCTGGACCCAGCTCCGTGTCACCTCTCTGCTGGCCGAAACCAGCCAGGAGGGACACGGATCCAGTAAACAGGTGGCGGAACTCACAGCTCCAATGGCCTTGTCCACTTCATCAGGTGTCACCAGATCAAACTCTTCCCAGACAGATGGACAAGTACGTGCCCCAGTCACCTCAACTGACTCGTTGTCAGCCGACTCTGTTTTCCAATTGGAGTCGAGGTCCGCCTGGATCTGAGCGATTTTATCAGCGAAAAACGTGTTAAAATCCTTGGCACTACTCTGTAAGGGCTCCCCAACTCCCCTCTGATTAAGAAGGGAGCGGGTCACCCTAAACAGAGCGGCCGGGCGGGATTCCGCTGATGCAATCAAGGCGGCATGATACGCGCATCTTGCCGCCTTGAGCGCCACTTTGTAAGTCTTAATAAAAGCTCTTACAAGTGTTCGATCAGATTCAGACTTACTCTTCCTCCATCACTTCTCTAGACGTCTCTTCTGGCGTTTCAACTCCCGGAGCTCCTCGTTGAACCATGGAGCTCTACGGGGTCTAGCGTCACGGAGAGGTCGCAAAGGCGCAATCCGATCAAGAGCCTCCGCTGCAGCCTTGTTTCAGGCTTCCGCAAGAGACTCCGCCGAACTGTGGACGAGTGCATCTGGAATAACCCCAAGCGGCGTCTGAAAGCCCTCTGGGTCCATCAGGCGTCTGGGGCGGAACATCTTAATTGGTTCCGCCTCCCTGCGGGGAAGGATTGGAGCCAGGAAGTCAAGCCGTAGTAGAAAATGGTCTGACCATGACAAAGGCAATACTTCTAAGCCCCTTAGTCTCAGACCATTGCTCAATTGCTCAGAGAGGAATACCATGTCGGGTGCGTGTCCTCCCTCGTGAGTCGGACCCTGTATTACTTGAGTCAGGTCCATGGCTGTCATGGTGGCCATAAACTCCTGTGCCAGTCCAGAGGCTTCGCCGAGTGACGGCAGATTGAAGTCCCCCCAGACAATAAGTCTGGGGAACTCCACCGCCAACCCGGCTACCTCCTCGAGCAGCACAGGCAGGGCTTTTGACACGCAGCTGGGAGGCAGGTACGTGAGAAACAAGCCCACCTGAACCCCTAAGTCCAACTTCATCAAGAGAGACTCACAACCCGCAATCTCTGGAGCAATGAGTCCATGTAGGCAAAGGCTCTCCCTGGCTATAATAGCCACTCCTCCCCCCCCTTCCCTGGGGTCGAGGTTGATGCCATATCTGAAACCCGGCTGGGCAAATTTCAGAGAGAGGAACATCTCCCTCTGGGCCCAGCCAGGTTTCAGTGATACATGCCAGGTCGGCCTCCTCATCCAGGATTAAATCCCGGATGAGGAGAGCTTTATTTACCACCGACCTGGCATTAAGCAGCAGCAACCTGAGCCCAGGGCCAGAATTACACTCATCACCAGTACCCAAGGTTGAGCTCACAGAGCCAGAACAAGGGACCGTTATTAAGCAACGGTCCCTCGTTCCCCTGGAACGTCTAACTCTGTGGCCCCCGCCATATCTGCCTCTCCCCAGCAACACCGGAATATTCTGACCCTCTGTCACCCCAGAGATTAGTGCCCCTTCCCCTCACGCCTCTCTGGCGTCAGGTGGGCCAAATCTATCATTCATACTGTTTCCATTTATCTCATTCATACCATAATCCCACCCGCCCCAACCATTGCATTCATACCAATCATTCATAAAACCTAAATCTTAAAACTACAGACATTTAAAACCATTTCAAGCAAGTTCATCCCAATCAGAATCATACTATCAGCCTGAGCAGGATGTCAATGCTCAACAGCCCCAGGCCTGCCGGCAAAGGTGTATTTTTAAAACCTTTTGAAAGGCCAGGAGGGTGAGGGCAGTGCAAATCTCTGGGGGGAGTTGTTATATTGATTCCCAATATAACAAAACAACTCTCTTACAAATGTCTCCAAAGTATTTTAAGTCCACTTAGCACTTATAAAATATTTTCTTCAAATTCTTTATTCTTTTTCAGTATCTTTAACTTCCATCAAGTCCCATTAGAAAGCCATCCTCAAATTTGGGCTTTTAAACTTGTTCCTTTAATTAATCTCTTTAATTCTCTCTCTAGATAGCTGCTCACTCCATTTTAAAGTCTGTCTCCTTTTGAATTTTTTTTTTTTTGACATTAAATTGGCCAAGAGCTCACCCAGCTTCAGCACTTCTTTACCTCTCTCCAGCACAAAAACCTAGATCTTATCACCCAGGCAATCCATGATCTCTCCATTTCAGTCAGTACAATGGTGGCCTTCCCAGCTAATGGCGACAGAATCATTTTCCGTAGCTGCTGTCCGAGGCTCATCCCAGCTCTTGGGGAGGCGGGGGTTGCAAGCTCCCCCCACCAGACCACCAACTGTGCCTCTATTCTTCAGTGAACGTCCAGGTCGTATCTGGCCTGCTTTCAATCCGGTTCCAGGTCTCCAAACAACTAGGATTTCGAGTTCCCTCTGTAGCACAGGAAACACCCCTAGCACTGGGACGTTGGCCATGCCCCCTTCTCTTATCTTTTAGAAGTTATTGGTTCAAAAATAGCTCATCAGATATGCTACAATTATTACATATTTTCAATCCCTTCATTTTTTTCTCATCAAATATTAATTGCACAAAGCAATAAGTGCTGTATGTGCTACTGGACTGTCATGCTTAAATGTTGACCCAGGAAAAATAATTTCCAAGAAAAGTCCAGGTTTTTAGTACAACACTTAAACTGCTTTATATGGTTTTAGGTTGTTGTTGTTTTAAATCAGTGGTTTCAGTACAGCTACTCTAGATTGAAAAAAAAAAGTATGCTAATAATTTATAAAGCTTAATAATTAATATATTCACAATTTTGTTTACAAAATACTCAGGACTTGCTAAATCATACTTAATTAAGAGAATGGCAGATCTTTGGAAAATCCACATCACTCTGAAGAACATCTAGAATTCCAGGCTTAGACGAGCTGCTTCAAATGGCACCAGATGTCTAGACCAGTGTTTCCCAACCTTGGCAACTTGAAGATATTTGGACTTTAACTCCCAGAATTCTGGGAGTTGAAGTCCAGATATCTTCAAGTTGCCAAGGTTGGGAAACACTGGTTTTGACCAATCACCTAAAGGGCTGAGCGGAGTATTAGCAGTTTAGTGAACTTGTTAGTTGGCTTAAATGCTAAGACATGACACATTAATTTGCATCACTGTTTATAGTTTGTGTGGATATTTTAATAGTTTGTAATCAGATACAGTACGATGTAGCATTTCTTGCTTTGGAATTAAATGTCCAGCTGCATGTTTGTCATCCTATTTCTTAAAACTACAGAATTTTTTCAGTTGTAGAAACTGATGGCAGAAGCTCCAAGAGCTGATCTAAAGCCTTTGGGAAATCATAAGCTAAAATGTTCCACTCACACTTCTGTTCCCATAGTCCCAGAGCAAAAAAGGGAGATAACATAGAATTCTCTGCAATTATACAATGATTCCCATTTTTATGAGAAAGTTATTTTAATAATTCTTTTTAGCTCCCTAATATCGAAGAAATACAAATGGGAGCACTGCATTCTATTTTGTGTTCTTAGCAACAACAAAAAAATACAATACTTTACCAGTTTCTCCAGGTAAATTGTCCCATGGGATTAAAGTATGATCTTCAAGTGCATGCATAATTATGAATTGTGTCATTCAATTGTTATTTTTAAAAATAGAAATTCTTAGCAGTGAGTTGATTTCAATTCCATTCTTGGTCCAGAAGCTTGCAGCAATATAAAAAGTTAGCAGCTGACTTCCATTTTATGCTGTACTTTCTGTGTCTTATTTAGAGACAAGCCTGAAATAGCGTTTAGATCTTTCCATAAGCAAGCTCTCCTAGTTGTTTGGTGCTATACCTCTGTGCATGATATCTGGAAGGAATATTTTAACTGACAGGTGTTCATATGATTCATGCAGCCTGTAAATCAGTTTTGTCATTCTACAGAAAGAAATAGAAATTGTACTATAATATTTTTGAACTAATAATAATAATAATAATAATAATAATAATAATAATAAAACCTCTTGCTAAGTGACAGACTCTTCTAATTAGAAGCTCGAAGCTCTTTCAGTGGAAGGGAATAACTTGGACAAGATGATTGTCCCTATCTCACATTTATACCACCCTCCTTGCCTTTCGCAAACTTCTCAAAACCCACTTCTGTTGTCATACATGGGGAAATTGATTCCCCTGGGCCGTTCCGCTTTATGTATGGTCTGTATGATTGTTTTTTATATTAAGGGTCTTAAATCTGTTTTAATTTTTGGATGTGTATTGTTACTTCTTGTAAGCCGCTCCGAGTCTCCGGAGAGGGGTGGCATACAAATCTAATAAATAAATAAATTTAAAGAAGGATTTATCAAACAACACTCCCTGTTTCTGGAGATGATGAATTATTTTATCCTGCCTTCCCAAGGAGCACATGTTTTTTGTGCAAATAGTCCTTGACTTATGACCATAATTGAGCCCAAAATTTATTTTGCCAAGCAAGACAGTTGTTAAGTGAGTTTTCCTCATTTTATGATCTTTCTTGTCTTGGTTGTTAAGCAAACCTCTTCAGTTGTGTTAGTAATTTGATCTCTGGCTTTACTTACTTACTTACTTACTGTACTTACTTATTTATTGGATTTGTATGCCGCCCTTCTCCGAGGACTTGGGGTGGCTCACAACATAGCAAACAATATACAATGTAGCTTGTCAGAAGGTCGCAAAAGGTGATCACATGACCCCAGGACACTGTTACAATCATATATATGATCCAGTTGACAAGTGTCAGAACTTGGGTCACTTGGTCTTGGGATGCCGCAATAGTCATGTCACTTTTTTCACTGTCTGTGCAAATGTCAAACAATCAAAAATGGTTGCTAAGTCAAGGACTAGAATATATTTTTGTAATGGCTTGTCTTAGCATAGCCATTGACGAGGCATATTTTTATTGTGCTTTCACATATGTTGTGTGCTCAAATTTTCTATAATTTTTTTTTGCTGAGAAAAGAGCAAAAGACTAATGCCTTGAATTGAGCTCTTGTATTATATAGTCACATGTGATGATATGTAGTTGAAGGTTTTGTAGACGTTGTACAGGTACCAGTTGCTCACTTACTTTTCGAAGTTCTTCAGAGTTCAGGAGTTTGGAGTAGGGAGGGAGGGGAGGCGTCTCTGCTGTTGGGCAACATGGTGCTCTTATAGAGTCTCAGTAGCGCAGTGGTTAGAGTGCAGTACTGCATGCTACTTCTGCTGATCACCGGCTGCCAGCAGTTTGGCTACATTATATGGTGCCAATTTTACACATGTTATAGAAATTGATGCTGGTATTTTCAAGGTAGATGCTCATAATCATTTTGTTCAATAAATCCAAGAGTGAGATTAAGGGGAGTTGCATAAAGGAAAATCTAGTAATAGGAATAATGATGCTGTTTGAATATGGTACAGCTAATTGTTAGGATGTGAAAAGAAGTAAGCTTTTCATTTCATACAGAGTTTTCCATTAAAAAAAAAAAAGATATGCTTGTTATGATAGCTCACAAAATAGTGGTGCAAATGGTAAAATTAAGTTTTCCCCTCTTAAAGATCCTTTTGTTTCTCTCAAAATATTCATTGAATGACCGATGATTTAATCTCAAAGTTTACTGTTAATTGAGCATGGATTTGTAGATTACAAGATCTAACATAGGCAATTCTGTTTTAGTGAATGCCTTGTTGTGACCATTCACAGTGAGGACCATGAGGAAAAATCACAATCAGTGCTTGCATTTATGACCTAGCAGATCTATAAAACAAAGAAAAACTGAAGTAAGAACAGGAGCATAGTCGCAACTTTTTTGTTTAACATATCCAATTCCTGGTCCCAATTGTGGTTATTAATTATAATAATATAATATTATTATAATATAATAATAATAATTTATTAGATTTGTATGTCGCCCCTCTCCGAAAACTCAGGGCGGCTCACAACAATAATAACAATGTACAAATCCAATATTTTAAAACACAATTTAAAAACCCTTATTAATAAAATAATCACACAACCCAAACAAACCATACATAAAGCAGTAGCGGCAAAGGTGAATTTTCAACAACTTACGAAAGGCAAGGAGGGTGGGGGCAGTTCTGATCTCCGGGGGGAGTTGGTTCCAGAGGGCTGGGGCTGCCACAGAGAAGGCTCTTCCCCTGGTCCCCGCCAGACGACATTGCTTAGTCGACGGAACCTGGAGAAGGTCCACTCTGTGGGACCTAATCGGCCGCTGGGATTCGTGCGGCAGAAGACGGTCCCGGAGGTATTCTGGTCCGATGCTATGTAGGGATTTATTGGTCATAACCAACACTTTGAATTGTGACCGGAAACTGATCGACAGCCAGTGCAGGCCGTGGAGTGTTGATGAGACATGGATGTACCTAGGGAGGCACATGATTGCTCTCGCGGCCACATTCTGCACGATCTGGAGTTTCCGAACACTTTTCAAAGGTAGCCCCATGTAGAGAGCGTTGCAGTAGTTGAATCTTGAGGTGATGAGGGTATGAGCGACTGTGAGCAAATAGAGCCGCAACTGGTGCACCAAGTGAACCTGTTCAAACGCCCTCCTTGCAACATCTGAAAGATGGTGTTCCAATGTTAGCTGTGGATCGAGGAGGAAGCCCAAGTTGCGGACCCTCTCGGAGGGGGTCAGTCATTCCCCCCTCAGGGTAATGGATGGACAGATGGGATTGTCCTTGGGAGGCAAAACCCACAACCACTCCTTCTTGTCAGGGTTGAGTTTGAGCTTGTTTTTTAAAAAAAAAATAAATTTGTATTGATTTTTATAAAATAGTTACATAAAACAAACATATAACAGTGCACAGTGCATGTGCCCATCACCTAACAACAAGACACCCCCCATCACCCCCACCACCCATACAAGAGGATTCAAAGATTTTGATTTGTTTATCTATAATTCCTTGGCTCTATCTTGCATTGAATATTACTAAAAGAGTGATTGCAGTTTATTTTTCACATTTACATCACAGATTCTACTCAACATATAATCTTTCACCTTATTCCATCGTACCATCAGCTTCTCCAATTTGTTCTCGTCAAAATTATTTAATCTTATTTCCATAATTTCGAAGTGTATTTGGTCCACCATGTACCAGTACCAATTTTGTAATGTCCATTTTGTGGAATCTTTCCAACCCAATACCACCACCGCTTGAGCGCTTTCCAATGCTGCAGATTTAATTTCCTTGAATTCTCCTAGTTTCCTTTGTTTAATTAAAATTGCTATTTCTTTTGTAATTGTCCAGTTGATTTTTAACATTTTGTTAATTTCATTCTGTACTTCATTCCAGAATTTCTGCACACTCCCAGAACATATGCATAAAGATTCCCTTTTCTTGGCACCCATGCCAACAATTACCCTTCTCTTTCCCCTGGAAGTGTGCAAGTTGTACTGGTGTATAGTACCATTTATGTAAAATTTTCCTTCTCATCTCTTTAACTCTCGTATTTTTAATCTTATATATATTTTCTACTATTTCTTTCATTTCACTTTCATCTATTTGTAAATCATTTTGCCAGCATCTTGTCAAACTTTTGGTTACTTCCTCTTCCACCTGCAATAGCATTCTATATATATTACCGGCTTGTGCTTTACTCTCATTAATCTTTTTTCTTATTATTTTTTCTAAACAATTTTCTTCTCGTAAAAGAGCTTCTTTATTCTCACTTTTATTTAAATATGTGCTTATTGCATTAATCTGCAGCCATTTCTGTTGACCAATCCACCATTCCAATCGAGTTCTACTAACTCTTCCATCTTTCTCATATAATTGTTCAATTCTCGTTATCCCTTTGCTATTTAATACTTTAATAATTCTGCTTAAGTTAACATCATCACCTGTATTCAATACGTGTAATGTTGATAGCTTGGAATTCCTAGTTCCACCTTTCCTCTGCCATTTAGACCATATTTCTAAACATGCTTTGAGAGGGTCGATTAAATTATTGATTTCTGTTCTACTCCAATTTTTAAATAATAACTCTTTATTATTTATATTATTAATTTCCTTTTCTAAATTTACCCATTTCTTTCCCCCCCCATAACTGTAATTCCATTAATCTTTCTATTTGAAATGCTTCTCTATATAGTACTAAGCACGGGCTCCCCCACCTCCCCTCTTTCTCTTGTGCAAACTGCCAATGTTTTCTTATTCTAGGCTTTTTGTTTCCTTCAATCCAAAAATTTAATTTACTATCCCATTCTCTTAGTTTTGCCCCAGGAAAGATACCCGGTAGAACCTGAAATAAATACATCATTTTTGGTATTATCATCATTTTAAGGGCCCTAATCTTGGCAATTCTTCCCAACTTTTTCCCCTTCCAATTTTTATCTGCTTCTGAATTTTTTTTCCATATTAAATCAAGGTTCGACAAACCCAGGCGCCTGGTCGCCAGTGGCGCCTAGAAAATGTTGTCTGGCGCCTAGAAAATGTTGCCTGCTGTACTGTATGTCAGCGTTTCCCAACCGGTGTGCCGCCTGGGCAGGGCGCTGCGGTGCCTCTGACCTCTCCGCTCCTGCCCGATGCCGCGGTTTCTGGCGCTCTCCTGCTGGGTCCCAAAGAAGGCAGGCAGGAAGGAGAGCTCCATTCTTCGCGCCTTTTTCCCGCCTTCCTTCTTTGGGGCCCAGCAGGAGAGCGCCAGAAACCGCGGCATCGAGCAGGAACCGGGAGGTCGGAGGCACCGGCACGGCAGCGCCCGCCCAGCTGAAGGTTCCCTGTCGTCATCGGCAAGTGTCCTTTGGGGCCCGGCGGGAGGGCACTGGCGGTGGGAGCGGGGGGGGGGGCCGCGGCTGCAGCGGCACAGGCAGTCGCGGGGAGATGGCGGGGGGGAGCGGGGGGCGGCTAAAGCGGCCCCGGGCACCGTTCCCTGTACGCTTTTCCAGGGGCGCGCAGGGAGCCGCGGCCACCCGCCCGCCTACCGGATTTCCCTCCGCGCGGCTGGGGAGGTGGATTCGCCGCCCCCGCCAGCCCGATCTCCCTCCAGTGGCTGGTGACGTAGTTCTACCGCCCTCGCCAGCCTGATCTCCCTCCGTGGGGGGGTGGGGGGCGACGAACCGACGACTGGGGGCTGTCCGTCCGTGTTGGGTGGTGCAGGGCAGGCACAGGCAGCCCCAGGGGAGAACAAGGGAGGGAGAGAAAGGAAAGAGAGAGTAAGGGAGGGAGAGAAAATTGAATGAAGGAGGGAGAGAAAGAAAGAGTAAGAAGCAGAAAGGATAGAGAAAAAGGAAGAGAAAGGGAGGGGGAGAAAGGAAAGAGGGAGGAAGGGGGGGAGAGAAAATTGAATGCAGGAGGGAGAGAAAGAAAGAGTAAGAAGTAGAAAGGATAGAGATAAAGGAAGAGAAAGAGGGGGAGAAAGGAAAGAGGGAGGGAGGCGGGAGAGAAAATTGAATGAAGGAGGGAGAGAAAGAAAGAGTAAGAAGTAGAAAGGATAGAGAAAAAGGAAGAGAAAGGGAGGGAGAGAAAGGAAAGAGGGAGGAAGGGGGGGAGAGAAAATTGAATGAAGGAGGGAGAGAAAGAAAGAGTAAGAAGTAGAAAGGATAGAGAAAAAGGAAGAGAAAGGGAGGGAGAGAAAGGAAAGAGAGAGAAAGGGAGAGAAAGGGAGGGAGAGAAAATTGAATGAAGGAGGGAGAGAAAGAAAGAGTAAGAAGTAGAAAGGATAGAGAAAAAGGAAGAGAAAGGGAGGGGGAGAAAGGAAAGAGGGAGGAAGGGGGAGAGAAAGAAGATATGAAGGAGGGAGAAAAAGAAAGAGAGATAGGAAGGAAAGAGGGAGAGAAAGGAATGAGAGACAAAGGGAGGGAGAGAAAGGGAATGAAAGAGGGAGAAGGGGTGAGAGATAGAAAGGATAGACAGAAAGGGAGAGAAAGGAAAGAGAGAAAGGGAGGGAGAGGAAGGAAAGAGATGAGAGAGGAAGGAGGAGACAGAAAGAGAGGAAGGAAGGAAGAGAGAAAGAAAGAGGGATGGAGAGAGAAAGGAAGGAAGAGAGAGAGAAAGAGGGAGGGAGAGAGAAATAGAGCGAAAGGGAGGAAGAGAGATTTTTTTTGTCCAAACTTTTTTTAGCGCCCCCCCCCCCATGTTCCCCAGGATTTTGAAAATATGAAAAATGTGCCGCGGCTCCAAAAAGGTTGGGAAACACTGCTGTATGTGTATACAGTATATTTTTCCCGCCTTGTGTTTACGCCCAGAAATGGTACATCTTGGCTTCCGTAGCTCCGCCCATCAACCTCGGAGCGAGCTGCTTTCCCAGCGTCCCCTGCGCTTGCGTGCGTCTCTCCCTCCCCCCCTTGCCTCCATTCCGCCTCCTACTCGAACCCCTTCACTCCCCCCCACCGCACACAGACGCTCCGATCTTGGCCGCTCACCCGCCTTCGGAGAGAAGCGGAAGCCCCTCCCCTCCCGGCGTGAGGTTTTGTTCATTCCTCCTCCGGCCGCGTGCGCGGTGACTTCCGACCAGTAACCCCTCCTCCCCCCTCCCCCCCTCACCCGCGTCCCCGGCCCGGTCTCCCTTTCCTTCTTCTCTGTTTCGGTTTCTGACTAACGGTCTCCCCTCGGATCCCGACGGGAGTACAGCAGAGCCGGCTCGGCGGAGCCAGGCCTGCGCCGGGGGGGAGGGGGTGAAAGCGATGTCAGGTGGAGACTCGGCAAAAAACCAAGTTTGCTTAAAAAAAATTCTGGCTCCTAAATTTTTTGGCTGGCTCCTAGATTCTGAACAACTTTGTCGACCCCTGTATTAAATTATAGTTGGCCGTCACTATTTTTATTGGATTCTTAAACAACCAAATTCCTAGATATTTCATTTTTTTACAACCTAATTTCAATCCTGATATTTTTTGTATCTCAATTTGCTCTTTGGGGCCAGTATTTAAACAGATTATCTCCGATTTCTCTATATTAACCATAAGTCCCGATTGATCTTTAAATTCCTGGAGCAATATCATTATTCTTTTCATCATTTCGATTGGGGTTTCAGACATCACTATAGCATCATCTGCAAACAAATTTAATTTCAATTCGAATTTTCCTATTTGGTAACCTCTCCATTCCTTATCATTCCTAATTTTATTTGCTAAAGTCTCAATTGCCAGTACAAATAACATTAGGGATAGTGGGCAACCCTGCTTAGTTCCGTTCTGAATTTTAATCATTTCTGTTCTGTTACCATTTACTCTAATTTGAGTTATATTATTCTTATAAATTGTTTCTATAATTCTACAGAATGAATCTCCCATATTTAAATCTTTACATAATTGAAATAGGTAATCATGATTAACTTTATCAAAGGCTTTGTACACATCTAACTTTAGTATACTTAGTTTTCTTTTGGTATTGGTAGCATGGTGTATAACATTGACCACGTTTCTAATTGGTTCATAAATCTTTCTTCCTTTAACAAATCCATATTGGTCTTCTCCAATTACTTTTGGTAAAATATTCTCCACCCTGTTTGCCAATATTTTCATAAATATTTTATAGTCCTGATTTAATAAGCTGATAGGGCGATAAGAACTTGGATCAGTTAAATCACGATCCGGCTTTGGGATAGTTATAATTTCTGAGATTTTCCACGTTTGTGGAGTTTCAGAAGTCTTAATTACATTATTAAACAATTTTTCCATATACGGTAATAATTCATTCATATAAGTCTTATAATATTCAGCAGTAAAACCATCTGGACCTGGGGCTTTAGCAGGTTTCAACCCTTTAATGACTCTAGATATCTGATCGTTTGTAATTTTTGCATTTAGCATTTGTCTATCTTCTTCCGTTAATTTCACTTTAACCTCTATGGTTTGCAATGTAATGTGTTCTTTTTTATATAAATTCCCATAAAAGTCACTCATTATTTTTTCCATTTCTATATTACTACGTTTAATTACACCTTCCTTATCCTTTAAAGCAGGGATATGGGATTTCTCTTTTCTTTTTTTCAAATAGTGTACCATTTGTTTCATTGATTTGTTTCCCCATCCCCTGATTCTTTGTTTTATAATCATCTTCATTTTATTCCATCTTTCTTCATCAAGTGATTGTAATTTCTTTTTCTTAAATAATAATAGTGTATTCCAAGCTCTATTTCTTGTAATTTTTAAAGTTTCTTGGATTAAATCTATTTCTCTTAATAGATTTTTTCTTTCAACTTCCCAGGATTTCCTAATAAAAGCTTCAGTACTAATACAATTACCCCTCATAACAGCCTTATGTGTATCCCAAACTATTGTTTGCTTAATTTCACCTGTTGCGTTAATACAAAAAAATCCATTCAGTTCCTTTTGTAATTTAATTCTATTTTCCTCATTAGCTGAAACCACAGGGTTGTATCTCCAAATCCTTTGTTGCCTGCCAGCCTCTAACTCAATCACTGCTAGTAATGGAGCATGGTCTGATAACCAAATGCTTTTCACTTCCACTTTCTTGAGCAGTGCCTCGGCTGTTTCATTAATTAACATATAATCAATGCAACTAAATTTATTATGTCTTGCTGAGTAAAATGTGTCCCTATTTACTATATTTTTATGTAAATCCGTCATATTAATTTTATTTAAATGTAATTTTTTCTTCCCCCCCCCCCTCCCTGCCATTAGTTCCAAGTTGAAATCGCCTGCTAAAATCACTGTACCTTCCGCAAAATTATCTAGTTTACGTTTTACATTCATTATAAATTGTTTTGCATTTACATTGGGGGCATAAATTACTGCTAAGGTTACTAGCTTATTATTTATTTTCCCCTTAATAAATAGCATTCTACCGTCTTTGTCTCTTTTAATATTAGTTAATTGAAATAACAATCTTCGGTTGATCAAGATGGCGACTCCTCTGGATTTTGCCGTCCCTCTCGACTCATAAACTTGTTGCCACTCGCCATTTGTAACTAATTTATCTGTTTTTTCCCTTCCTTTATGAGTTTCTGATAAAAATAAAATATCAGCTTTACTATCCCTAGCCAGCTTCATGATTCTATAACGTTTTTTCTGTGATGAAAGACCATTTACATTCAACGATAATAACACTGTCTCACCCATTTACATAATTTTAAATACATTTCCCCCTCCTGCAAAACAGAGCCTACCGGAAAAATGCTTTTTAGTTACCATGAATCCCCACCCTAGTGCCTCTTCCCTAGAACCCCCCCCAAGGGGAGGCAACGAAAAAACCTTTCGTTATTGAGAGGCACCCCTGGATTTGCGTTCCACTAGAAAGCTCCCCCGTCTCTCCCCATTTAATACCATATCAAAAGATTCCCCCCCTTCCCTCTTCTCCCCTTATTAGTTAGCGAGAAAAAAAGAAAAATACACAAAGAGATTAATAAGTTGAAAACCATAATACCATATTAGCAAATCGGCTCAGTTCAGTTCATTATTTCTTTTTCTGGCACGTAACTCTTGGCTCTTCTCTTTTCTCTTTCTCCTGGAGAAATTCCAGTTCCTTTTGCAAAGCTGCAATTTTTTCCTCCTTGCTTTGTTCTGCTGCACGAATCAGTTGAAGCATAAACAAATCATCCTCCCTTCTTCCTTGTCTCGCCTCCCCGTTACCTGCTTCTGGCTGGCTCTTCGGTGTCGATGCCTGGGAACTTCCCTCCAGATCTATCCCCAGCTGTTGAAGCAGATTCCTTCCCTCCTTCAGAGATCTCGCCTGGAAAACTTTGGAGTCTTTAAAAACAATTACTGTAGCAGGATAACGCCATGAGAACCGGATTCCATTTTCATCTTGAGGGTCTCTGCAGACAAATCTTTTAAAACGCGTATTGGAATAGCCTTGTAACGTAAGTTTGAAATCTGCTTTAGCTCTCTGAATATTTCTGCCGCCCTCCTTTCCAAGTTAAACCTCACAATAGTATCTTTTTGATCTCCTTGATTCCGAGATCCAAAAGCCCAGTGCGCTCTTTCAAATTCCCCTGGATCGCATTTAACATTATTTTCACTGAACCATCGGTAAATTGCTTGAATAAGATGTTTACTCTCCGCAAAATCTTTTGGGAATCCCCTCAGGCGGAGATTAGGTCTTCTTTGTCTGTCCTCTAAGTTGATTATGCGGAGTTCCTGGCGAGTCTTTCCCTCCTCCAGTTTCCCAATTCTTTGATCTTGTGTTTTGGACTGTTCTTTCAGGTCAGCCACCCCCGCTCCAACGGCCGCTATCTCCTTTTTCATATCTTGGAGTAACTGTCCCATATTGGCAAATGCCGTTAGCAATGAATCCATCTTCCCTTCCAGCTCCGAAGTAGACGCCATCTTTTCCTTTGTTCTCATTTTTCCCCCTACTCACGTTTAAAACTGTGAATTGCTTCTTCTTTTAACTCTTTTTTTTAAAGTTTTCAACAGCTCCGTTCAATCCGCTTCCTCTCAATCCACTGTTCACCAAGCTAGAGAGGGTTGACGGGGGTTAACTTTCACTTTTCCTCCTTCACATGAGGGAGCTTTCTTTCGGTGCGTCTATCTGGATCGACGCATGCGCAAAATCCAAAATTTGAGCTTGTTGACACCCATTCAGACCCCAACAGCCTCTAGGCACCGGCACATCATTCCCACTGCTTCACTGACTGGACATGGGGTGGAGATGTACAACTGGGTATCATCGGCGTATTGATGATACCTCACCCCGTGCCCTTGGATGATCTCACCCAGCGGTTTCATGTAGATATTAAATAGCAGGGGGGAGAGGACCGATCCCTGAGGCACCCTGCAAGGGAGAGAC
This sequence comes from Erythrolamprus reginae, assembly GCF_031021105.1. Classification (NCBI taxonomy): domain Eukaryota; kingdom Metazoa; phylum Chordata; class Lepidosauria; order Squamata; family Dipsadidae; genus Erythrolamprus; species Erythrolamprus reginae. The sequence goes on along the minus strand of NC_091952.1, from coordinate 146,831,890 downwards.
CTAGAGGTCGACCTCTGACCCCCCACTAACACCGACTGTGATCGACCGGAGAGGTAGGAGGAGATCCACTGAAGAACAGTGCCTCCCACTCCCAACTTCTCCAGCCGACGCAGAAGGATACCATAGTCGATGGTATCGAAAGCTGCTGAGAGGTCAAGAAGCACCAGGACAGAGGACAAGCCCCTGTCCAGGATCCGCCAGAGATCATGTATCAGCGTGACCAAAGCAGTTTCCATGCTGTAGCTGGGCCTGAATCCTGACTGTTGAGGGCCTAGATAATCGGCTTCTTCCAAGGACCGCTGGAGCGACACCACCTTCTCGGCAGCCTTCCCCATAAAGGGAAGGCTGGAGACTGGACCGGTAGTTATTAAGCACGGCTGGGTCCAGGGAAGGCTTCTTGAGGAGGGGGCGCACAAGTGCCTCCTTGTAGAGAGCCGGGAAGGACCCCCTCCCCAAGGAATCTCCTGGACCCAGCTCCGTGTCACCTCTCGGCTGGCCAAAACCAACCAAGAGGGACACGGATCCAGTAAGCAGGTGGCGGAACTCACAGCTCCAATGGCCTTGTCCACTTCATCAGGTGAAACCAAGTCAAACTCCTCCCAGACAGATGGACAAGGATGGGCCCCAGTCACCTCGACTGAATCATTGTCAGTCGACACTGCTATACAATCGGAGTCAAGGTCTGTCTGGATCCGAGCAATTTTATCAGCGAAAAATGTATTAAACTCCTCAGCACTGCTCTGCAAGGGCTCCCCAACTCCCCCCTGATTAAGAAGGGAGCAGGTCACCCTAAACAGAGCAGACAGGTGGGATTCCGCTGATGCAATCAAGGCAGCATGATACGCACATCTTGCCGCCTTGAGCGCCACTTTATAAGTCTTAATATGAGCTCTTACAAGTGTTCGGTCGGATTCGGATTTATTTTTCCTCCACTGCTTTTCTAGATGTCTCTTCGGCGTTTCAACTCCCGGAGTTCCTTGGTGAACCAAGGGGCTCTCCGGAGTCTAGTGCCACAGAGAGGTCGCAATGGCTCAATCCGGTCAAGAGCCTCCGTCGCAGCCTTGTTCCAGGCCACGGCAAGAGACTCTGCCGATTTAATAAGGATTGCTTGTATTCTCCACTCCAAAAAGGCAATTATGTCAAAAATGTTTTAAGGAAGAAAACCTTCATTTTTTTTTGTCATACTGATAAACAGGTTGAATTAGAACTGAAACTTCACAAGATGTTTTCATTTGGAACAGCATAGATTAAAATGTTCTATCTGGAAATGTACAAGTATGTCCTAAATTTCTTCTTGTTTGGATTTTTGCCCCAAACAAAATACATTCTTGATATTTGTAATTATTACTGCTAATTATGCTACATGTAGTCCTTGAGTTACAATCATTCAGTGACCATTTAAATTTATAATCTTCTGGCCAACATTTCCGCAGTCATGTGATTATGATTTATGGGCTTTGCATTTGGCTTATATCCTGTGGTCACATGATGGCCACTTGCGATCTTCTCTGGTAGCTTCCCATAAGTAAAATCAATGGGAAAGTCAGCAAGGGAGACAGCAAGATTCTTTACTTCATGACCACTGTGTTCGCTCTACAGCCGCCAAGAAACCATAAAAATTGTGCATTCACAGGTGCTTCGATATGCGACTATCATGATATACAATGGAAATTCCAGTATCCCTTACAGTCATAAGTCAAGGACTCATACCACAAAATTCTTTAGATTTTAGAGTATCAGATTTTTTCAAAAACTGATCATTCTTTATCTTGCATAAGAGAAACATTAACCACTGCCTTGACCAAACTAGTTTAACCTATATGTGAAAGAAACAAATGTTGAACATTTGTAGAAAAGGTGTTCAAAAATTGCAACTTTTTAAAAAACCAAGATAAAATATTAGGCACCTCTGTGGCATGTGACATATGTCGGTTTATAACTTTTGTGTTAAGGCTAGATTTCATAATTGAAAGTAGAAACTATATTTTGCTACCATATTAAGCTGTCATTTTCATAATATAAAATAACTCCAGGCATTAAATATGAGCAGTTTGGCATGATTGTGTGGCACTGTGAATAGTTGCAGTCCAAAAGTAGGTCCCACATTTAGCTCAATTCTGGAAGAAGAAAGGATGGGGGAGTTAGGCATGAAAGTCTCTGCAAACCTATTGTCATCTTTTTAAAATCCAGAAGTTGAAAAATAATAGATTGAATTTTGGGGTTTGGTTGCAGATAAATTTTGTGCATTGCATGAGACCCATGGTTGCACTTTTACCTGTGTTAAAACCTCAAAGAAAGTTTGTGACTCTTTTAAATGTCAAGTGAAAATACAAATTCAATTCAGTTTATGTAATAGGAATTTAGGTGGTGGAGTAGTTACAAGTATAGGCTGACTTAAAACCACAATTGAGCCCCAAATTACTGTTGTTAAGGAAGACATTTGTTAAGTGAGTTAAGTAAATTGTGCCCCATTTTACAACCTTCCTTGCCTCAGTTGTTAAGTGAAGTGAATCACTGCAGCTGATAAGTTAATAACCCAGTTGTTAAATTGAATCTGACATCTCCATTGACTTTGCTTGACAAAGGTTTGCCAAAGTTGATCACATACCTTGGGACACAGCAATGGTCAGATATATGAACAGTTGCCAACCATCCGAATTTTGCTCACGAAGAATCGGCAAAGGTTATAACTCTGAAAAAAGGACTATAAGTCACCTTTTTCAGTGCTACTATAACTTACAACAGTCACTAAATGAACTATTGTCAAGGACTACCTGAAAATAAATTCAAATAGTCAAATTTTTATATTGTGAAAGTTAATTATGATCTGATTGGAATTATTTTGAGCTGTTCTCTTTTATCAGATTCTTGGAAGAATCAGAAAAAAACTAGTTCTGTATGCAATTAGTTTTAAAGTTTATTAAAACAGTTCGTAATTTAAACGAACAAAATTACAGGTAGTCCTAAAGATATGATTAAAGGAGCCTGCTGCGGTTGTGAACACATTTGAACACTGTGGTTGTAAAGTGAATGCATTGATCAGGACCGTGTGTGTGTGAAATTGCTGCAAGAGCGCAGCAGTGGCTGGAACAAACTACCTCATAAGTAGTCTGCGGGAGGGGGGGTATTTGTCATAACTTTGGATGCTAAACTACTGGTCATAGGTTGAGGACTAACTACCTGCAGCGGAGATGGTAATCTGTTGTGTAGGAAGCATGTATTGCTACATTTATTTAAAGAAGACTCTTATGGAAAATATCAAATATCAGCATTTTATTAGGAGCAGAGACTCAGGTAGAGGCATTAGCTTTGAAAACATTTTTGCTAGGGCCATTCCAAATATTTTGTGAGGATAAGGGGGAAGTGGAATGGAGAATAGTGGATGCTTCCTTAAATTATTTGGGGGAAATATGGGTTAAAAAACAAAATGTATAAATATAAAGTGCTGATGTGCAAACTGGAGCAAATTATTTAATACATTTGAGTTGTTTCTCCAAAAGTGAGGTGTCTATTGTATTTTCAAACAGGGAGTGATGGAAGAGGGTAATAAGAGGTAATCCTCTGAAGATTGTTTTATTAATTATGCTATGCATTTCCTTTAATTTATATTGAATAAAATTGAATAATAAAATAATGCTATAGTGAATACTTCGCTGTGAGATAAAACAACTGTATTTTAATCTAACGTGACTGTTTTTTAGGAGCTGAATGATCTGGCACGTGATCCTCCAGCACAGTGTTCAGCAGGGCCTGTTGGAGATGATAGTAAGTATCTGTAAAAAGGGAAGAGGCATCGGATTAGGATTCTTTTGGGTAATAAGAAGAATCCTAAATGTGTTCATATTCTGTTTTAAATGCAAAACATTCTAAGCCAATGAGTGCCACCAGAGTAACATACTATCACACATTGCTGATTCAATCAATTTGGAACCAAAACATCTGTTTAATGAATTACATTGAAACAACCACTTTGCTTAAGATGGGTAAAATAGATTCAAATGGATTTCTGTTCTTAAAAGACTTATAGAAGAATCCTTAATTTTGATCTTGAGCAATCACAACCGTACATCTTAAAATTAACATTTAATAATCATTAAACTAATTTTATACAGGTAGTCCTTGGGTTACAATGGCAATTGTATGGTGTCACTGAGTGATGTGGTAGTAAAGCATGATATCATGTAACTGCATCACTTAGTGACAGCAAATCTAGACAACCTGGTTGCTGTCATAATCTCAAAACATGAAGGAAGTGGCAGGAATCTGAGGTAAGGAGCATGGGGATGCTGCAGGGGGTGGCCAGAGGGGCCCTCGTCGGCTGGCCACAAGACTGCATATTTGCATGAAAGCTCAGGGAGGAGTGGGAATTTAACGGAATGGCTTGCAACTGTCCCTGCCATCTTTCCCATTGACTTTGCTTGTGGGAGAATCATTCCCGTGATCACAAATTGTAGGTTTATTTGTTTCTCACATTTATTATATTAATAGAGCCACCAAACTCATATAATAGGACACAAGCCAGACTTTGAGTGGAAATTGTGAGCAGTTTGGATGCCTGGGACCTGCATTTGTCCAGTTATTTGTGTATTAATTACCACCAGGTCAGCAGAACCTTTTGATGGTGGCAGGAAGACAGTGCTAAGATCATGCACTTTGAGGGGACAGCATATGTACACTTTTATACAAGATGTATACTCAATTCTTTACATTGTAGCCAGGTGTCATTTCTTCAGTGTTGTCACATGAAAAGATATACTTAAATATTTACAAAATGTGAGAGGGTGTACTCACTTTTGTAAAAAAGAACATATGCACCAATGACAAATTCCTTGTGTATCCAATCACACTTGGCCAATAATGAATTCTATTCTATTCTAATGCAGTTTAGCAACAAATCAATGGCTGTAATATACTAGTCTGATAGCACTCACTGGCATCTCCTCCAAGTTCGATCTAAGTAGTAAATAACAGATGGCCCTCCTGTCTTTGTTTCTTTAGAAATGTTGCAAAAGGCATGGACTATGATTTCTTTTCAGAACTTGCCAGGGGAAAGACACTTTACTGGCTTCTATTTCTATTTGTTCCTAGAAGTAGCCCAAGTTACAAGATATCATATTAATAGACCATGTGTGAAATTGTTCATAATCTAGAATCCACTAAATGTAATCAGAATATTAGCACCTTACTTTGCCATTCAGCCATATTATGGCTTAAAATGGCTGAAATTTTAAAGAGAGGAACTTTAGTCTTAAGTGTCTTTTATTCAAGCTTTCACTTTTTTTTCCTTCTAGTGTTCCACTGGCAAGCAACAATAATGGGACCAGTAAGTAGCCTTCCAATTTTAATTATGATAGAGGCAAATATCTTATATCATCTTCTAATAGCTTTGTCTTTGCAGAATGACAGTCCCTACCAGGGTGGAGTGTTCTTCTTGACAATTCACTTTCCAACAGATTACCCCTTTAAACCGCCTAAGGTAAGGAACTTTTTAGATCCCAACATTGTATGGTACTTCTTATGCTGGGTATTATAAACAAAGGAAATAATTTATTTTTAACAGGTTGCATTTACGACAAGAATTTACCATCCAAATATTAACAGTAATGGCAGTATTTGTCTTGATATTCTACGGTCGCAATGGTCTCCAGCATTAACTATTTCAAAAGGTAAGCAAAAGAGCTTTTACTGTACGTGGATATATATTTCTAGAGACAATGATACCTATACAGCTGCCTTTTTAATTTTCTGGTTGTAATTAATTCAGAATTTAAAGCAGCTAGACCTGATTCCAGCAAAATTTATGCAGTTACATTTTAATTATATTGAATAAATTTAGTTTTGTCCTGGTCCCATGTATGCTTTTGTTCTGGTTTTGTGAGCAAGTTTGGCTTGTACTTTGTAACTGAAACATTATAATCTTTTGGTTTTCATTATATGTATTATTTGGATATCTATTTCTTTTAAAAATCCTGATAACTAGAAATACCTGAATTAATATTAGAGCATTGTGTGGATTAAATATTCTATTAAAATAAATCCCAAGCTCTCTTTAGTAATTATTATAAAATAAATATTCAAAATATGCAGTTGTTTTAACAATGCAACAGCAATTTTGCAAGTATATGCACAAAATGGTGCACATAAATTTGATGTCAAGTTCAGAGCAAAAAGTACTTCATTTGAAACGCTGGAACACTCAGCAATAAAAATAACTTAAGGACCACCTATTGCTTCCCTATTTTTTCACGCCGCAAAAGAGGAGGGCTTATATTCATACTCAGTATAGCTAAACCCCTATGTAGCAAAATACCTTAAATATATTTTTGAAAACTTTAAAAATAAATCACCCTAAAAGGAGTATTAACAGAGTCCTGTTCTTACCATGGAAAATCCATTTAGTTTTGAACCTTTCATTAACACCAACATCAGGAAGAACAAATAGAAGGGTTTTTTTGAGTTCTTATAGGAGAAAGGGGACCATAGTTCCCTCTAAGCTGAGCAGTGAGCAATCGCTCACTTAAAAATCATAATCAACTCAGAGTTTTCCAAACCTGCCCAGAAGCCGAGAGGGAAAGAGTGAGAGGGAAGGAGAGAGAGGGGAAGAGAGGAAGAGAGAGAAACAGATAGAAAAAAGAGAGGAAGGAAAAGAGAAAGAAAAAGAATGGGAGTAAGGAAGAGAGAAAGAAAATCAAAATCTAGTTTGAAACTAGCTCAACTATTTAAGTGGCATTTTGATATTGATAGAGTTGCCCTATTATGAGCTCACTTTTATAGACACACAGTACAGTATTTTATTTTGAAATTCTCTGAGGCAAAACAGGGTAGGTTTTTTGTTTGTTTGTTTGTTTGTTTATTTATTATTTCTGTGCCGCCCACTCCAAAAAAAAATTAGAGGGAACACTGAAGGGGACAACTAATTTCTATAACACTCCTTTAAATTAGCATATCAGTTCTCTAACATTTTCTTATGTTTAAAATATAGGTACATCGATTGAAATATTGCAATCTCATTATGAATATTTTTATTTAACAAACTAGAACCTTGCTTTATGATTTTCAGATTGCATAAGCATGGTTGCATGAATAATCCTTTATTCATTTTTAAACTTTCAGGTATTCAGTAAATTTGTGGATAGGTTCTGGTAAAATTATCCTATTTTTAATAGTATGAGATGCATCTCTCCACCACCACTACCCCCAAGAGGCTGAAAATTTGGGTGTGTATTATTTATTTATTTATTAGATTTGTATGCCGCCCCTCTCTGCAGACTCGGGGCGGCATACAAATCTAGTAAATAAATAAAACTCCAAATATTTTTGAAGCTTTTTTTCTCAGCCCTAATGCGCTAAGGATCTTCCAGGCTTGCAGGCTTTTTTCATTGCTACTCCCCCCCCAAAGAATGTTGTTTTAAGCCCCAAACAGGGGATAAAATAATGTGCTGAAGCTGACCTGATTAAACGTGCTAGCCAGTCCCACAGAGTTGGCCTTATCCGGGTCCCGTCGACGAAATCCGTTGACGAAACAATGTTGTCTGGTGGGACCCAGGGGAAGAGCCTTCTCTGTGGTGGCCCCGACCCTCTGGAATCAACTCCCCCCGGAAATTAGGATTGCCCCCACCCTTCTTGCCTTTCACAAACTCCTCAAAACCCACTTCTGTTGTCAGGCATGGGGAAATTGATTCCCCTGGGCCATTTCCGCTTTATGTATGGTCTGTACGAGATATATGATTGTTTTTATATTAAGGGTTTTAAATTGTTTTTAAGTATTGGATTTGTACTGTTTCTTGTTGGGAGCCACTCCGAGTCTTCGGAGAGGGGCGGCATACAAATCTAATAAACAAACAAACAAACAAACAAACAAACAAATATTTGGTAGGGAGATTTCCCCCACTATTTTCCTCCCCAAAAACTAAATTGTGTATTATACTTCCGTGCATCTTATACACTGAAAAATACAGTTAAATAGTTTTATCTGCCCACCATTGCATTTAAGTGTGTATTCTAAATTCCCTTTGTTGGTTGTAATAGTTTGGTTTTCTAAAGCTTGTAATATTGCTATAGTATTGCACATTGATCTTATATTGTCCAACACTGCACATGTCATTATGATGTATTCATAATGCAACTCATAATGTTGTACGATATTTTATGTAGATTCTCCTAGTACAGAGGTTGGCAAAATTGGCTCTTCTATGACATGTGGACTTCCACTCCCAGATTTCCTGAGCCAATCATGCTAGCTTAGGAATTCTGAGAGTTGAAATCCAAGTAGAAGGAGCCAGCTTTACCTGTCCCCTGTCCTAGTAAATAAGTTAAAATTTAAAGCAAATTTTAAATGCTAGAGAAAACGTTTTATCTTGTATTATAATGTTTTATTTTAAAGAAAAATATATTAAGAAATTTTATATATTGAAATTTATAGTTTCTGGTACTTTCAGTTAGGCAGCTATATCATCAAGCTTTGAATATCTGTATATGTTTACAGAATAAAGTTGTTTTGATTTACCTAAAAGAATGATTAATTTTTATTATATTTGGTACTACAGTGATCCCTCGATTATCGCGAGGGTTCCGTTCCAAGACCCCTCGCGATAATCGATTTTTCGCGATGTAGGGTTGCGGAAGTAAAAACACCATCTGCGCATGCGCACCCTTTTTTCATGGCCGCGCATGCACAGATGGTGGAGTTTGCGTGGGCGGCGGGGAAGACCCAGGGAAGGTTCCTTCGGCCGCCCAGCAGCTGATCTGCTCAGCAGCGCAGCGAGGAGCCGAATCGGGGTTTCCCCTTTGCGTGGGCGGCGGGGAAACCCCGATCTTTGTCTGCTCGCTGCTGCTGCGGCCGCCCAGCAGCTGATCTGCTCGGCAGCGCAGCAGCAGCGAGCAGACGAAGATCGGGGTTTCCCCGCCGCCCACGCAAAGGGGAAACCCCGATTCGGCTCCTCGCTGCGCTGCCGAGCAGATCAGCTGCTGGGCGGCCGAAGGAACCTTCCCTGGGTCTTCCTCGCTGATGCCCCCGCTCGCCCGCCGCCCGCCCGCCGCCCGCCAGCAAGAGGGGGAGAGATAGAGAAAGAGAGAGAAGGAAAGAAAGAGATGAGAGAGGGAGGAAGAGAGTGTGAGAGAGGAAGAAGCAAGATAGAGAAAGAGAGAGAGAAAGAAAGATGAGAAAGGAAGGAAGAGAGTGACGTCATCGGGTGGGAAAAATCGCGATATAGCGTTTCGCGAAGAACGAGATCACGAAAATCGAGGGATCACTGTATTCAGATCTAGTCTGGTTAGTTTTACAGTTGTGACCTTGTTTATTCAAATATGTTTGACATCTAACACCCTCTGTTTTCTAGCCACATACAATTCAGACAAAATTCAGACATAAGTTACTCAGAAACTTTCTTACATAATAGTCTATTTAACATTTATCATCAGTTCATAATAAAATAATTAAGGTGGAATCAAACCGTCCTTTAGGAAAAAAACAATTAAGTTAGTGATAATATATCTAAAGAATGTCAGCAAATAGTTTTAAGGTTTTTGTCTAGCTGCTTCCCCTGCCCCCAAAATTAGAGATGCTCCTTTAAGAGATATTGCAAAAACATAATATTGCTTTAAGAAAATGCACTGTGCTGCAAATTCCTCCTCAAAAGGCTCTGTCACTTCTTTCTTTGCCAGAACTTTTATTGTGTACATGGAGTATCTGCTGGATAGGTATGAGTTCCATAAAGGGCTTATTAAATGTTTTCCTTTGTGGCTAACATTATAGCAGAAATTATCCAATACAGCTGCAATTGCTGTTCTAGAAGATATTTCTGTTTCATTGGGTAGTTGAGACAATCTCCAAGACAAGGTTGGATGGGAAGTGCCTCCTTGGCAACATACTGTTAAGGATATCTGGAAAACCAAAGATTAAAGGGAAACCATGCCTTCTATTCTTAAGAGGGGGGAAAAAAGAACACAGGAGATTTAAAAAAAGAAAAAAACATCTGGTAGTCACATTCAAACGAAATTAATCTTATCAAAGGGATTTCTGATTCTACAAATTAGACTACAACTTGACTATTGAGAGTGGACGGCTGGACTTTATGGACCAGTGATTTAGTCCAGCAGGGCACTGCTTATGTTCTTGAACTGATTGTTGCAGGATATACAGACGTACATACATGCATTAAATTCTTTTCTTAACAGAAGCTAGTGGTAGCTTCTTTTCCTCTGAAAGAATAGATTTCCAAGTGCCGCCCCATAATTTCTACTAGTTACAAGGGTACTAAAGAGAATCAGATGTGCCTTAGCAGTGGAGAATATAGGGCCATGATGGCAAAAATATGGCACAGATGCCACAGGTTGCCTGCAGAGCCACATCAGAGGGCACATAAGGCATTGCCCTATGTCAGCTCCAGTGCGCATATGCGCACTAGCCACCTAATTTTTGGGCTTGAGATAGGTTGTTTCGCCCTTTGGATGCTTCAGGGAAGCTTTCCTGAAGCCCAGAGTGCAAAAAACTGCCCAACGGGCAAACCGGAAATTCAGAAAAACGGATTTCTGGTTTGCCCCTATGCTGTTTTTCACAGTCCAAGGCTTCAGGAAGCTTTCCTGAAGGGCTCCAGAATGCGAAAAAAGCACAACAGCAAACCGGAAGTCCGTTTTTCCAAACTTCTGGTTTGGCTGCTTTTTTTTACCATCCCAGGTTTCAGTGAGGCCTCAGCGTATACGTGGGGACAGTGGGTGGTTGTGCGCATGCGTAGCGCAGGGGTGTGCATATGTGTGGGGGAGGGAATGAGTGTTCGTACATGCATGCGTGCTAGCACACACACATACTCTTTTTTGGCATGTGAACCAAAAAAGGTTTGTCATCACTGATACAGGCCATGTCATTGAGCCTTAGTATTTCTCCACCAACTCTAGCAGTTTTCCATACCAACCTGAATTGCTGCAACCAACTTAACTTGAGTATGCAAAATCATTAATTTAGGATACTCTGAATTATTAATAAGAGGTATCCCCTTATCCAAAAAGTATTTTACTCAGAGAATATGTGAGATCCATTGGGGACCTTTATTGAATGCAAGGCAGTTGGCTTACACATGTAGTTTCCTTTTTCCAACATGAGCTGTAAATGGGGTTTTCAACCAGATATCCTGTGTAGACAAGCCATGGCATTATCCTTGATTTTTTCACATTGTAAGTATTGTCTTGATTCTCATTCTATCAAATACTCAGAAGAAATTCAAATAATTCCTCATTTCTTAACATGTCTATATATACAGATATTTATATTGGAACCCATTAATTGTTCTCAAAAACCCCAAATTCTTTTTTTTCTCAGCTTGATGTCCCTGAAAGTTGTGGTTTTTGTAGGCATCATTTTGGCCAGGTGGATTTCCAGCTGATAGTACTCTCACTTTCTAATATGTCTTTTTTATAATAATTATTTTGAAACAATCTCCTATCAATTCCTAAAATTAATAATCTTTCAGGGGCTTATCTTCCCCTTGTTTTGCCCTAGTCCGTCTTATCACTGACAAGCTGAATTAAAAAGAGCCATGTGATTGTCCTGCCTCCTTGGGCAGTGGATGAATTTAACACATTCTGTATCACACATTAGAAGAAACTTTAATAAATAGTGTTTAGTGCTTATTCTAGGGTTGGCAAAACTGTCACTATTTTGGACTTCATTTCAGACTTTGTATTAGTCTGCAAACTGGGGCTGTCTAATTCAGTATTGTATGTACAGGGGTAATAAGGGAGGCATTTGTAGAAAACAGCTTGTCAAATAGATATTTATCTCATCCAAATTTTAAAAATGATGAAAACGATTGACTTAAATCTCTTTTAGGGGGCCTGAAAGGAAATTAAATGCTGTTTGTTCAGACAATGACCAGCAAAATCTTTAGGGAGAATTTCAATCTTAAATGATGTGTTTTTATTTCCTCTAGTACTTTTGTCCATCTGTTCTCTGTTGTGTGATCCCAATCCAGATGATCCTTTAGTGCCTGAGATTGCACGGATCTACAAAACAGATAGAGAAAAGTGAGTATGGTAGTCAAACACCTTAAAAATAAAATGGTTAGATTATTTTTTAAAAAATAAGGAGAATATTTTAATTTGTGACTATATTGTGATACCAGGGATATTTTTTTCTTGTTCAAGAGGAATGTCTTCTGTTAGCAGCTCTGTATTTTTAGCTTTAAAATATAATTATTAGTTAGGGATAAGGTTTACTCCTCAGCTAGATTGATTAATCCACTGAAATTCTAGTCATTATTATTTGTACTTTTACACATTATTTTACAATTGCCTCTCTTAGGCCTTTCAGTTTCTGCTTTTAGGCTGCAGAGGGAGGAACAACTTAAACTTCTATCACAAATCACATGATTCAGGTGGTGGTAGGTGAACAAAAAATACATGAGACGTGGCATGATTAATAACGATGAATACTCCAGTAGAAAATCTTTTGAGGTTCTGTTGGTTCCATTTTAAAGAAATAATTTCCCATGCACTATTATAGCTACATTATTCTTCCTGTGACATTACTGCTGTACCACTAAGCAGTAATCCTGCTAACAATTAAGAATCACCTGGAAAAAAAAATAATTAGGTTTGAGTACAATGAAAATGACTGTTTTGGACTTCTGGACCTAGAAAATTGTATAGGTGATAAAGGAGTACATCAGAATTCATTATTTTGAATTATTTTACAAATAGAAATTTAAACAAGATAGTTGATCTGTAACATAATCTGTAACTTATATTTTTCTATTACTAACATTAAAAGAAATTGAAATGACCAAATTTCATACTTTGCAGCCTGTGCAGTGCATGATGTTAGAGGTAAAGAAAGTAAGGTCAAAAGTATAAAATACACTATGTGTATGTGTCGGTGTGCACTTGCTCATTTGTGGGTGTGTTAGGAAAGGTTCATCAGGCAGTGTTGGGATTATTTTTGAAAGATATTCTTAACTGCTAGTAGGAGATACCAGAAATGTTTCTGCCTGTTATTCTAAGAACAGTGTTGGAGTGGATGTGATTATTTATTTAGCATATGGCATCTACATATGTTATTTTTATTAGCTGCTTTGATGTTTGGTGAAGCTTACCTATTGTTAATCATCTTTCTTTATGTATACAGGTACAACAGAATAGCGCGAGAATGGACTCAGAAGTATGCGATGTAATTAAAAGAAATTATTGGATAACCTCTACAAATAAAGATAGGGGAACTCTGAAAGAGAAAGTCCTTTTGATTTCCATTTGACTGCTTTCTATGAGCCCACGCCTCATCTTCCCCTGTGCACATGTTTACCTGATACAGCAGTGCTGCGTGTTGTACACACTTGGAACAACGAAATACTGTATTCCATACCAACATTGACTCCTAGCAAAGAAATGTGTGTGAAAAGCCAGTTCTTCTATCAAAGTCTAGTTGTGAGCATAAAAGCATTCCTAAGAGATTTCAATTGGGCACTTAAAACCAACCATGAAGGGAGAGGGGAAGAATAAATTGTTTCTTGTGTTTCTGGGAACTTTTGATGATGATTCAAGAGGATGCTTTTTAAAAATGGAATCCTTTTAAACTCATAACTGTAATGAAAAAAATGTGAAGAACTTAAAGCTGTTCTGTATTTTATTCTGAAGGACCTACTAAGGTAAATGTATGACCAATAAGATCAAATTGTACCTACATCCTGTGTTTAAAAGTCTGAGTTTAACTGGTCAGAAATTAAATGCATTGGAGCTATTAGTGCATCAAGTGATGTTGATTTTATTTCAAATCTCCCCCTGCCCCTTTCCCTCCCTTTCATAATTTTGGTTTGTATGTGTTTTCTCAATTAACATAGCTAATAGCTCTTATTTTCTTAAGTTTTTAATGGCTTAGGTCTTTCTGGATGTAAGGGTAAAAATTCATTTGACAGACTTGTGTATATTTAAAGACCCAGCTGCTCCTTTGGAGCTTGTACGTTCAAGAATGATTAATCTGTGTAATAAACTGATTACTACAGTCATTACATATAACTGTGTGAATAGGCTTTATTTTCAGTTGTCTTAAAAATCACTCTTAAGAATCAGTTTTCTTTTGATGGTTGCATTTGAGAATTGTGAATCTTCAAGGATTCATCATTAAAGGCTGTACATCTGTGGGAAAAATTGATTAGTTTGACTTCAGTTTCAATTCTGATAGTATTAACTTCCATGTTGACATTCTGGATGATTTGGGTTTTTATGTCAGACCAAGATTGCTAACCCTAGTAATGGGTTTGCAAATTAAGTATCACACAATTTTATTTCATCTGTTGTGGAATATACTGTACATAAGGAATAAAAATTGGGCAAAATGGTAACATCTTAATACAGTACTACAGATTATGAGAAAATTAGTTTTCAAAAATGTTACCCTCAGTATTTGAAAATATCTACTGTGTATGTATATTTTCAAGAAACCTTCTAAGAATTATAAAATTACAGGCTAGGAGATGATGAATACTCAATATTCAGATAAATCTATACATTCTGGGCACAGTTGAGAATAAATTCCCAATAGTTACGTTTTACATTTATCCTATTTGCTAATTTTATGAGTGTTCTTTACTTGCAGATATGTAGCAATAATGTAGCATAATGTAAAAGTATTCAAGGTCATATTACATAATTTCTAAGAGTCCATTATTTTACCATAATGTTGATAAGATTGACCTCTGAGTTAACTCACCTGGGGCATTCGATGAATTGATGCCTAATCTGAGATGCAAACAAAAATTTGGAGCTTTCATCAGGATGCTCTGACAATCAATGGAATAATTAGTATGTGAGTGCCACATTTCCATTGATAAAAACAATTTATGCTAAAGGAATTGAATTCACCTTGAAGCATTCTTCTTGCTCATTTCCTGCAACTTCTGTGAACTTTCTATAGCTTTCCAAAGCAAAGTTTGAATGTACAAGAGAATTGCCAAGAAAATATGCAGGTTGTGAAGATTGTATTTAATTACACTTTGCATAGTAGCCTAAGCATTACATGTGGTAAAATTGTATACACAATAAATGTTTACTACTACAAAAGTGGACAAACAACAGAAAAGTGATTGAGACACTGGTGCTTATATGTACATGTCAGTCCAAAAACTTGAAGCTTTCTTGATGAAGAATTGAGAAAATGACTATACAGTACTACATAACAATGATGAGAAGTTCTGAGTGTTGGGGGCAGATCAGATAATCTTAAAAGTGGATCTTGGGGAAAACGAATATGGAAGGGGGAAAGTGACAGAAACAAATGAAAATGGAGCAATTTCCAGAAGAGGCAGTATGAGTCCTGAATAAAAGCTGTTTAGAACAAACTAAAAAGAATTGGATTAACAAATGCTAGTTATGCTAATGAGAAGTAGGGAAGTATGCTGGGTGGTGCTAATTTGAAATAAGCTGTTAAAGATCTATATAAAGTATTTGAAAGAAAAAGCATTGTAAAGAATGTAGTCAAAGCAAACAAGATACAAATAAGATTAAAAGAAGCAGAGAAAATATTAGTTTTGGTTGCAATTAAAATAATTTTGGGGGTTGGTAAAAAAGGCCTCCGGCAGAGTGAATGGGATTAAAAATAGTTGCAATTAAATTACTTGTTTGGAGTACATATGAAAGTAAGCTATGTAGTACATATGAAAGTAAGCTATGTAGCTGTCTGGGAATGAAGTTGGAGCAAGGGAATGCTGAAAGAATATTTTAGAGAATTATGTGGAAATGGCAGCGATATAGCAATAGCAATAGCATTTAGACTTATATACTGCTTCATAGTGCTTTTTCAGCTCTCTCTAAGCGGTTTTACAGAATCAGCATATTGCCCCAACCACCAGAATCAGCATATTGCCCCAACTCATTTTACCCACCTTGGAAGGATGGAAGGCTGAGTCAACTTTGAGCCGGTGGTGAGATTTGAACTGCTGAACTACAGCTAGCAGTTAGCTGAAGTAGCCTACAATGCTGCACTCTAACCACTGTGCCACCCCGGCTCTTATATCAAAGCGATATATCAAAGAGTGGGATTAAAATTATTAAAATAATGGCATTAGCCAAGAAAAACAAAAAACAAAAATAATGTCAAAATGCCATGAGAATGTAAATGAGTAGTAAAACTGCAGGTGTTGATTGTATAAATTGGAAAATATTAATAAATCCAAATTAAGAGAATATCTGTAGCTCAGGGTTGAACTGGAGTCCTTTGTGTACTCAGGTTTGTTGTTTGCTTGCAGACTTTTCATTACCTAATTAAGTGATATCATTGTAGTAAGTTGCTCCCTGCTTATACACAGTAGCTCACCCTGCCAGCTTGACAGGTGTGGGTGTGATTTGCTCCTTGGTAGTTCTTTGATTATTATTTTTTACCTGTTTGCCTGCTGTTAATCCCTACTTATCTGGGTGTTGGTTGCTGAAGAGGATGTATTCTGAACTTTTTCTTAATCTCTTTCTTAATCTCTTGAATAGTTTGTAAATATACAGTAGTTTATTTCTATGTGTCTATAGATAGCTGATTCATCTGAATGTCAAGCTTCCAGGAATTGCCTAGCATTTTTGGATTTAGCTTGGTCTAGAATGCTCATAATTTCTCAGTTGAAACTATGGTTGACTCTTCCATGTAAGATTAAGGGGGTTTTATTCATAGATGTGCTGTGCTAGTCTTCTGTCTGTCTGTCTTATCTAGTGGCTGTTACAGTCCTTAACACTGTATGTTTTAGATTAGGGGCGTTAAACTGGCAGCCTGCAGGCTGGATGTATCACACATAGGCCACGGCCGCTCCAGCTCCACGAAGGGGGAAAATGTCATGTGACAGCAATATGAGAGCACGAGTTTGATCCCTGTGTCATAGATGACTCTCTGTTTTTTCTTGTTGAGCTATTCGGCCTTTTGGTTTACTTAAAATGTTTTGGAAGAGTGGATTTAATAGATTTATATGCTACGGTAATGCCTTGTAGTTGCGATAGTCTTTTGACTGTTCTTGATATACAGTGATCCCTCGATTTTCGCGGGGGTTACGTTCCAAGACCTCCCACAAAAATCGATTTTCCGCGAAGTAGCGGCGCGGAAGTAAAAACACCATCTGTGCATGCGCGCCCTTTTTCCATGGCCGCACAAGGGCTTGAAGTTGGAGGTGGGGAGGCGGGGAGCGACGAAAGTGCTGGCAATGATTGCTTTTAATGTCGGCCACCCACCCAGCGCCTCCGGCCTCCTCGCCGCTACCCCCCGCCTGCCCGATTCGCCCCTCTCACCGGCTTTCTTGGGGCACGAGTCCTCCTGCAGCAGCGCTGGCGGCTACGGCCGCTCTGAGTGCTTTTAGAATGCCCGTCCCACCCCTCTTGTAGTCCCTTGGCTGAGAGCGCTTTCGTCCCAGCTGTCAGCGAGGGGGGCTGCAGGAGGCGGGACAGGCGTTCTCACAGAGAGCAACAGAGAGAGCGAGATGGAAAGGAGAGAGGGAGAAAGAGAGAAATGAGAAAATGATTGAAGCAGAGAATGACAGGAAAGAGAGAGAGAAGTGACTCTTGAATGAAAGCATACAGTATAGCATACAGTATGGTAAAAGCACTTAAACAATGACAGAATAAAAAACCCCAGCCCTCACCTGTGTTTGAATTTACAATATTCATTCATTCACTCACTCATTCATTCATTCTTCTATGTCACTCAGTCCCAACACTTTTAACCCATAAATTACCATTTCCCATCCCCTTAATTACCATTTCCCCTTCCCATTACCTCTACCTGTACCTGTACAGTACTATACTGTACACATTGAATAAGACACTTAGTCATCCTGATAATAAATTATAACAATATTTATTTACATTTTTTGTGGGGGGGGGGGTTAGCATAACTAGGATAACTCGGGATCTTCTTCTATCACCATTTCTACAATGGACGCTGCAGGTGATGGTGTGACAGACCTCTTGGTTTTCGTGACAAACATAGTTATGGGCAGTTGTTGGTGCAGTTTCTTTTTCTGGGCTAACATGGCTCTGTGTGGTGCAAAGGTGTTGTCAAGGGAGGCCTTAAAGTGTATAGAGCGAGTCATGTTGGGATCCCAAAGTTCCACCATGTGTTGGAGATGTGCAGCAGCTCTGTTCAGTTCTGCAAGCCGCTCAAGCGTTAGGCCAACATCTTCTTCTTCCTCAGCTTGTTCAGCTTCCTCTTCCTCCTTCACTCGCTGACCTGGTCAGCTCCTCCAGATCTTTGTCTGTCAGTGGTAGGCCATGCTCATCAAGCAACCCATGGACTTCATCGGGTGTCATGTCACTGAAGCCTTCTCCACCCAGTGCTTGTGTGAGCTTCACAGATTTCTGGACTGCAGCATGTTGAATTTCTTAGGGAGCAAATCCCTTGTAATCATGCACCACTTCTGGCCACAATTTCTTCCAGCAGGCATTCATTGTCTGTGACTTCATATCCATTAAGGCATTCTGAATGTTCTTCAGACACAATGCGATCGTGTACTGACGCCAGTAGCCCTTCAATGTGAAGTTTTCATCAGCGTCCATTGCTTCCACGAGGCTTCCAAGGGAATTGCGCGTGTACAGTGCCTTAAATGCACGGATAACACCTTGATCCATTGGCTGGATAAGAGATGTGGTGTTTGGTGGCAAGAATTCAACTTGCACCCCAGCATGTTCATGTGCCAGGTCATCATGGCCTAGAGCATTGTCCATTAGGAGAAGCACTTTGAAATTGAGTCCTTTGCCAGCCAAATAATCCTTCACCTGTGGGATGAAGCACTGATGAAACCAGTCCCGCGTGAGGGCTTTTGTAATCCATGCTTTAGGATTATGCATCCAGTACACTGGCAATGCATTCTTATTTCTGTTCTTGAGGGCTCTTGGATTTCGTGACTTATAAATTAGCCCTGGCTTCATCAAGAAGCCTGCTGCATTCCCACACATGATCAAAGTTACCCGATCTTTCTGGGCCTTAAAACCAGGGGCTTTGGCTTCATCTTGCATCAAGAAAGTCCGTGAAGGCATCCTCTTCCAGAACAGGCCTGTTTCGTCCATGTTGAACACCTGTTCTGGAAGGTAGTCCCCTTCTGCAATTAGGTTTTTAAACGTGCCATGGACATACTGCTCGGCTGCACCTGTATCTGCTGAGGCAGCTTCTCCGTGCAATGACACACTCTTCAGGCCATAGCGCCGTTGAAATTTATCGAACCACCCTTTGCTTGCTGTGAATGTGCATGGGGCCGAAGAAGCAGAAGATGTTGATGGCTGGGGGTCTTCAGAGTCATCAGCACCTTCACCAGCACCTTCATCTGCAGAGAATGACAGGAAAGGGAGAGAGAAGTGACTCTTGAATGAAAGCATACAGTACTGTATGGTTAAAGCACTTAAATAATGACAGAATAAAAAACCCCAGCCCTCACCTGCGTTTCCCTCATCTGCATCGCCTCCTTCTGTGTTTGCAAGACGGGTGTAGAGTTGCTGTGCCTTTGTCCGTATGGTGTTGGTATCCAAAGCAATGCTCTTTTTACGGCAGTCTTGTACTCACATGGATAAAGCAGCTTCCATCTTCATAAGGCGTTTGTTTCTAGGCGTCACCATTCTTTTTGCAGCCTTGTTGAATGTTATCAGAGAAGTTTGCCTTATCTTCTTTTCGTCTTTCCGAATGTATCGCACACTCGATTCGTTGATCCCATAATGCCGACCAACATCTGCATAAGAGCGTCCCTCTTTTAGCATGTCCAAAAGTTCAATTTTCTCCTTAATTGTCAGCATCTTCCTGCTCTTTTTAGCGTCGCCGCCTCCGCTCCGCGTGCAACAAGTTGCAAAAGTTCCAAAGCACGCTGGGCTAACACCACTGATTGGCCGAGATTTCTGTCCATCAGCATTGTCGGGCGAAATTTTGCAATGACAACGCTGATTGGCTGAGATTTCGGTGCATCAGCGTTGCCGGGCAAACTGTTTGCGATGGCAAAGCTGATTGGCAGAGATTTCGGCCAATCAGCAATGGCAGACGTAGGTTTGGTGATGACGTATGATGTCATCGGGCGGGAAAAACCGTGATATAGGGAAAAAAACGCAGACTATTTTTAAATTATTATTTTTTGAAAAACCGTGGTATAGCCGTTTCGCGAAGATCGAGACCGCGAAAATCAAGGGATCACTGTAGTTAAATCGATATTCATAAACAGTGCAGTTACATCAAATGAAACATAATTTCATATTCTATTTGTAGGTTTTTGATTTTTGGAAGGCACTATATTGGCGAGTTGATGTCACAGCACTCTTTCCATTCACAAAAATACGGAACTAGTAAAGGGATCCATGGCAGCAGTATGACATAACACATCTGATCTAGTTAAATATATTAAGAGCATTGATATATCTTTAAACAAAATGGGTACACATGCAATTTTATCAAAAAGTGCCTGACCACTCAACCCACTAGAACACAACCAACCATCTATGAAAAAAAATGTTGAACTACTGAGTTTTGGTGAGAAGGCCAAAAGTAGATTTCTCAGACTTCTCTGATGATCAGTTTTAATGGTACTGTGTTGAGAATTGCTCAGATTTGCCAATCTTGACTTTTCATGGGCAGAATCAGATGTGGTGAGTGGGATGGTGTCTTGTCAGATAAACTGAGTTATTTCGATCTGTGCATCAATGTGTATATGGTATTCTTTACTGTATCTCCAGCCACATACTGATATATCTTCAGCTACATATTCTCCTTGGCTTCTGAAATGAATTATGTCACATTGGATCCAGGAAATTATCACTGCCTGATTATGAGTAGGTCATTCCTGTGGATTTATCAGAGATGCTCTTCTGGGGTAGTCTTCTAGTGTCTTGGGCAGCAATTTTCTGTATTTTCTATTTCTATTTTCAGCACATCTAATCTCCCCATTTTAGGCAAGGTTATTGAAACTTTGTGATCAACTATGAAGCATTTTAAAGGAATATCTAAATACTTTAGAGTCATGTTTCAGTGCATAACTGTTAATGCTCTCAGCAACCTTTGATCTCATTAGTCATGATAGCCTTGTGTATCTGTTGAGAAAGAGCCAGTCAGCCAAGAAGGAGAACTCAAGTGGGATTTTAGTCTTAAATCATTGTCAGTCACAAGAGATTCAGGACTGACCCCGTTCCCTCAGCTCCATGGAACTTTATCTATCTGTTCTTAAGGGAAGGCACAGTCTAGGGCCATGCTGACAAATCTATGCCACGTGTACTGGAAGTAGTACACAGAGCAGAGATAGGTTCCTCCCGATTCAGACCAGCTCTGTAGAACCAGTAGTAATTTAGTGGTCTGGGTCACTGGAACTGGCAGCAACCCAGGCCTGTCACACCCCTGGGCTCGTTCTCTTGTTTTTTTGCTTCTCTGCATGCACAGAAACTTTTTAAAAGTACTGTGCATCCTCACAATGCATGTGTCTCCATGTAGCGTGTCTCTGAGCAAACCGGCAGCAGGAGAAGCCAGAACACACCCCTGACACAGAGCCATCTCTGCAGGCATGCAAGCCATCGCCCATTGCTCTTCCGAGTTCCAGCACAATGCCTAGTTGGTGTTCACAGGTGTGGGAGTGCTGGAAACCGGAAGAACAGCCGTGCATGTGCATCAGACAGCTGCTCTTCTGGTTTCCAGCACGAGCATGTGCACAGACAGCTAGTCTTTGCTCGTGCATGCGTGCCAGAAACTGGAAGACCAGGTGGCTGATGTGCATGTGGACCCTGGAAGCCAGAAGAGCAGCGCCCGGCACACGTATGTACACCAGGCGGCTGTTCTTCCGATTTCTGACACACACATGCTCCTTTTCAGCATGTGGCTAACCACATTGCCCAAGTCCAGGCATAAGCAAAGTTGGCTCTTCTATGACTTGTGGACTTAAACTCCCAGAATTCCTGGGCCAATGATGCTAGCTCAGGAGGTACTTATATAAATTATGTAACAAATTAAATATGGGGGAAAAATTTTGTGAAACTATAAAAGAGATTTATAAAGGAAATGAAGCATATATAAGAGTGAATGGACAAAGAACGCAGAGTATTAAAATATTAAACGGCACCAAGCAGGGATGCCCTCTGTCTCCAAAATTATTCGTAATAGCAATAGAGATCTTAGCTAATAAGATAAGACAAGATAACACTTGGGCAGGATATAGAATAGGGGAATTAGAAATGAAAATAAATTTATTTGCAGATGATGCAATTATATTGACCCAGACCCCGATGGAGATGATTAAAGGTATAATAAATATTTTACAAGAGTTTAAGCAGGAATCGGGACTGTCGGTTAATATGGAAAAATCAGAGATTATGTGTTTAAATACAGATCCGAGACAACAGATAGAAATTAGGAAAGAATCAGGGTTGAAATTAGGACTTAAAAAAATAAAATATTTGGGAATTTGGTTATTAAAAAACCCAGTGAAAATGGAAGAGATTAATTATAGAATAACATGGAGGAAAATGTTGAAACAGATGAGGAGCTGGAAAGATAAAAAGCTAAGGAGACTCTCTAAAATAAGAGCTTTAAAAATGATGATAGCTCCCAAGATGATGTACCTATTTCAGGTGCTGTCGGGGGGGTTATCGGTATGTAAGGTTAAAGAGTGGGACAAAAAATTAAATTATTGGATTGAAGAAGATAAGAGACCAAGAATAAGAAAAAAGTGGTTAATTGCGAATGAAAAAGAGGGGGGATGGGGTGTTCCATGTTTGGTGCTGTACAGGGAAGCTTTTCAAATGGAAAGGTTAATGGAGTTGCAATTAAGTGAAAATAAATGGGCGAAATTGGAAAAACAGATAAACGGGATGAATAATAGAGAATTAATTTTTAGGAAGTGGAATAGGAGAGATATAGGAAAATTAATAGGCCCAATGAAAGGGACTATGGAAATTTGGAAAAAATGGCAAGGGAAAATAGGATTATATAAATCTAAACTGTCATCGCTTTATGTAATAAATAGAGAAAACGAAATTAACTTAAATAGGGTTATAGGAGAGTTGAAGGGAAGAGGGATAACTAAGATAGAACAGTTATACGAGAAGGATGGCAGGCCAAGTAGAAATCGCATAGAATGGTGGTTAGGTAAGGGAAGGTGGCTACAAATAAATGCAATATGTAAATATCTAAATGAAAGGGAGAATAAAGAAGTATTATGGCGGGAGGAGACAGGGTTAGAGAAAATAATAAGAGAAAAAAGTGAGGGGATAAAGGCGCAAGCAACTAATATATACAAACAGGCGGCTGTTCTTCCGATTTCTGACACACACATGCTCCTTTTCAGCATGTGGCTAACCACATTGCCCAAGTCCAGGCATAAGCAAAGTTGGCTCTTCTATGACTTGTGGACTTAAACTCCCAGAATTCCTGGGCCAATGATGCTAGCTCAGGAATTCTGGGAGTTGAAGTCCACATGTCATAGAAGAGCTAACTTTGCCTATCCCTGCCCTAGTCCAATGCAGTGAAAACATCCTTGGAATTCTAACTCTTAACACTAAAAGACTCCAACCAGAATAACCAGGGATACAGCTGGATAGGTGTACATACACACAAAGTCAGTATTGTTAACCATGATTACCCTCTTCATTCAGTGTTAATAACCAATTTGGATAAGCAAATAGTTTTAAACAGTTAAATTCCTTTCATAAAAATGGAGTGAATAGGTTGGATACAAGGTAAAAGGATCTTCTTCTAGTGAGACAAGAATGTGAAAAGGGAGGCATTTATTCTTTCGGACTCTTGCAGATAACCAAGCAGTCCATCCATAAGAAAAGATGCAATTGAAAGTTGCGTCGGATGCGGAAATAAATAGACAGACACAAGAGCTGGGTATTATGAATCACTTTATGTAATTATCAAAGTGACCTGCAGAGGCCACTAAACGGGGCAGAATTTCCTCTCAGTAACCTTCCTGGGCAACTATGGACATAGCTCCTTCTTAAGCAAGGGGAGGCTATCACTTTTATTTATTTATTTTATTTATTTATTTATTAGATTTGTATGCCATCCCTCTCCGCAGACTCGAGGCGGCTACCTTCACCTTGCTTTCCGCCACACCCCCTGGCATGTGGGAGGGCTCACTCCCCATGTTCCCGTCCAGGAATTGGTGTATGTGAATCCCAAGGGCACCCCCCCACCCTCCATCACTTGAGCTGGGTAGGCCTTGAGCTTCTGGTGAGGGGCAGCCCATCACTTTTCAAAAGATGCCCAAAAGGAGAATACAGTGATCCCTCGATTAGCACGGTCTCGATTAGCGCGAAACGCTGCAACGCGGTTTTTCAAAAAATATTAATTAAAAAATAATTAATAATAAAATAATCAAAATAATAATCAGTCTTCTATGTTTCTATGTTTCTATAAGTCCGCGCTAGTTCTCTCTCTCTTTCTCTCCCTGTTGCCGGCATGGTATATGAGAGAGAAAGAGAGAGGCAGAGGTCGGGCGCATTACCGGGAGGTGGAGGCGGCGTGGGGACGCTGGGTGCCGGGGACACCGAGGAGGGGGTGGACGTGGCCTCTCAGCTGCAGAGCCGAACAAGGGCGGAGGCAACGGCGGAGTCCGGCGCTGGGGCCATGCGGGGCCGCTCATCCAGGGGGGCGTGGACTGGCAAGTCACCCTCCTTTCTCTTTCTTTCTCTCTCTTATACCACACCGGTAACAGGGAGAGAAAGAGAGAGAGCGGAGGGCACCTTGCCGGTCCACGCCCCCCTAGATGAGCGGCTCCGCATGGCCCCAGCGCCGCCCAGGCAAAGGGGAAACCCCAAGATCGCTTGCCGCTTGCCGTATTGCAGCGAAGGAGGCGAAGCAAGGCTCCAAGCTGCAATACGGCAAGCGGCAAGCGGCAAGCGATCTTGGGGTTTCCCCTTTGCCTGGGCGGCGGGAAGACCAAGGGAAGGTTCCTTCAGCCGCCCAACACCTGATCCGCTCCGCAGCGCGGCAGCAGCGAGGAGCCGAAGATGGGGTTTCCCCTTTGCCTTTACCCCATCTTCGGCTCCTCGCTGCTTCCGCGCTGCGGAGCAGATCAGCTGTTGGGCGGCTGAAGGAACCTTCCCTTGGTCTTCCCCGCCGCCCACACGCAAACTCCACCATCTGCGCATGTGCGGCCATGAAAAAAATGGCGCGCATGCGTAGATGGTGTTTTTTACTTCCGCACCACTATAACGCGGAAATCGATTAGCGCGGGAGGTCTTGGAACGTAACCCCCGCGCTAATCGAGAGATCACTGTACACAGTTGCTACTGACACCCGTTTCTGCCTTTTTCTGCCACCCCAGTGACCAGAGGGATAATAACCAATTATTCCATTTCATTTTGTCTTAATTGCTGCATTACACCCCCTAATCAAACTCCCTACCTCCTTTCCAGTGTGGAGTAGGCGAAAAAACGGCCGCAGCATAATCATGTTGTGACCGCAAAAAATTCCTACTTGCCCCCCTGAGGCGACCAGTAGTCACACTGAAAGTAAGAGGAGGGCGGGGGGTGTACGCTTCTTTACTGAACATACTAGACAATTGCTCCTATTATTTAGCCAGTATTTGTTTCCATAATTTGCATTCAATAAAATTACTCTGAAAAAATCCTAGTTGTCTACTTGTCTCCCATTCAAAAGCAGTTCCTATCTATTTAGCTTGCCATGTAACATAACATACTTCTATATTTAAAAATGCATTTTGAAAAAAGGTTTCCTAATACTATGAACATTTTTTTATTTGGGATATAAATATGATAATATAATTCTGGCCTTCAGTAGATGTACAGTCTGAACACAAAGTCCATAGGTACACAGGCATTCCCTTTGTAAATCCCTGAAACAATTAACTGAATATGTTGATACCAGATTGGATACCTCATTCTTTGTTACTAGAAGTAAAAGAGATTTTGTGCTGGTTTTGAGCTCCTTGTTCTGTCTTTTTGTATACATATACTACATGTTGCATTTTATCTACTTTTCAGCACATCAATTATTTTTGTCCACTGCAGTTTAAATGAAATACAGCTTCTTTTCAATTTTGCTTACTTGGATGTTAGGATATGGAAGATGGCTGTTTTATCATCAATAAATCAGTGTAGTTTTTCTGCATCGAAACAATCTATTGACTAAAAAGAAGACCACGGTAGGTTTCCAACAACACATTATAGTGTTGTGGGCTACCAAAAGGATGTTGAAATTGTACTAACATTTATTAGCAAGTTCTGGTGCTTTGGGGACACACTTATCATGGGGATATAAAAGCAGCAAGGCCTTGATTGATATTAGCTGCTGTTAGTGGACTTTTCTTACCTTTCCTTGTTCTATGAGAACAAGAGGCTGAACTAGATGGGCTTTAGTCCAATCCAAGCAGAACCCAAGCCTCACATCCAGGTTGAAAATATCCAAGTGTTACTTGTTAGCAAGAAGGAGTTAACATTTTCTCTCTCCCTATTGCCATGAGACAAAAGCCGAATGAGTATTGCTTTGTGTCCAACACTTCCCAATTCAAATACCCCCCTGCTCTGCTCTGCTCTGCTTTAAGAAACATCTAAAAGGTTGGGGTTTGGGGACCAAAGTCAATTTTCATGGAAAGCATTCAGCTAAACAGAGAAAACAATGGTCTGGGGACTACCAACTGTTACTTCCAACTTGATCGATGTGGTCAATCTATTTCCTGTGGGAGATTCTGAAACTAACCAGGTATCAAATTATAAAGGGCTTTATATTTTGAAACCAATGCAATAAACTGCATTTCAAAGCTGAAATGAAGCCAAGGCCCTAAAATATATTGTGACCTCCTTTGAGCATCTTTGAGTACCCATTTTACCCCAAATGAAGCTTTCAAGTTCTCTTTAGATCAGGGGTCTCTAACCTTGGCAACTTTAAGACTTGTGGACTTCCAATTCCCAGAATTCCTCAGCCAGCTTTGCAAGATGAGAAGTCCACAAGTCTTAAAGTTGCAAGGTTGGAGATCCCTGCTTTAGATGCTTCCTGGAGAGACAGGAGAGACAAGTTGAATGTTGCCTCATCACTGAAACTTTGGACTGATCCAAATCATCACCATCTTATAGAATTCACAGTGACTTTCCCCCAGTCCACCAAGATGGGGCATTTGGATTATACCTTGGATTCTGAAATATTAAGAGCCAATATTGAATACATGGTTTGAGATGATTCAAAACCGATTAGGTTCCCAGTCACTGCAATTCACAGCAAGTTTTATATCTATTGTGACATTTCTATATGTTTTTTTTAAAGGAGTAGTAGGAAACAGGAATTATGCCTTATCCCCCATGCAAATTTTGCCGTATAAATGGTCCACCACTCCTACAAACAGCTATTTATTATATTGGTGTAAAAGGATGCTTTTGTGCAAAATTGAATTATAATTGCACCATACGTGAGCCTGAAGCCCAGATTGGTGGCAAGAAACAATACAGACTGCAGTATCTCAGATTTGATTGAAAGCCATTTAGCAGGGGGGGGGGAATTCAATTTAGGAGCAGCCGAGAGGATTTCTTGATCAGGACTGTTCCTGACATGGTGATATTCTGTTGCTATTTACTGATACAGACTGATGCAAGATCAACCAGATAGGATTGATCAGTGCAAACAGTGTACTTGGCCATAGAGAATACTGTATCCTTTTGCAATTGCAGATGTTAGCTCTGCAATTGCATGGCCAGGGAGTTGCAAGCGTGGGCTAATAATAGCTCAGTTTGCTCCCTAGGATTTGGAGCACAGCTGAATGTAATCAAGTGATTAAAATGCAGCATTTATTCTGCCATTGGTTATACAGGCGATGGGAGAGAGAGAAGGACAGGTTTGATAACTTCAGTGAATAAACAGATTGTCCAAAATTCTTCCTCATTTTTACATTTTCCACCTTTTAAATTGGTGCAGTAAGCCATTGGAAGATTGCAATCTGGAGGACAAATAGGGTTGGAGAAAATGTCCTCCAACAGAAATATTCCATATAATTACACTACAGTATCACAAACATGGTAGTATTGATCTGGTTCCCCCAAATTTTCCCTCCATTGCATCCCATTCCCACACCCCATACTTCTCTAACTCTTATATAACCCTCGGGGGGGCAGTGTTTGCTTAGGTTCGCCTGGTGCACCAGTTGTGGCTCTATTTGGATAGGGAGTCTCTACTCACAGTCACTCATGCCCTTATCACTGCGAGGTTCGACTACTGCAATGCTCTCTACATGGGGCTAGAGTGTTCAGAAACTGCAAATTCTGCAGAATGCACAAGCAATCATGGGCCTGCCTAGGCATACCTATGTTTCTCCAACACTCCACAGACTGCATTGGCTGCCAATTGGTTTCTGGACACAATTCAAAGTGTTGGTAATGACCTATAAAACCCTACATGGCATCGGCCCAGATTATTTGCAGGACTGCCTTCTGCCGTGTGAGTCCCAGCGACCAGTTAAATCGCACAGAGTCAGCCTTCTCCAGGTCCCATCAACTAGACAATGTCGCTTGGCAAGGCCTAGGGGAAGAGCCTTCCCTGTGAGAGTCCTGGACCTCTGGAATCAGCTCCCCCCGGAGATCCGCACTGCTCCTATCCTCCTCACCTTCCGCAAGAGTTTCAAGACTCATCTATGTCGCTAGGCTTCGGGCCACTAGACCCTAGCCCCCTGGTCGACAAATGTGTTGTGAGTTAGTTGTTTGAATGGGAATGAGTGTTTTTTACGCTTTGGGGTTTTTTAGACTAGTAATTTATATTAATTGGATTTAGGATGTTATATTGTTCCTTTATATGTTGTAAACTGGCTGGGGAATTCTGGGAGTTGAAGTCCAAATATCTTCAAGTTGCCAAGGTTGGGAAACACTGTTATAGACCACAACATAATGCGCATATTGAATGCAGAGGTCAGATATTACAGGCCATTAGAACAATTATTTCAGATACTGGTTTAACAGGGAAGCTATAATGTGTGCTAACCATATTTTGAACAATGTAGTGAATTCAACAACTGGTGAATTGCCATTTACTCATTGGAATGGTAGGAATCATTTTACAGATTTTAAAGCCCTTTTAGTTCAATAGCCCTGGGATTGGAATTTCTATTGCTAAGTGACGGAATTGTAAAGTATGACATCACACCAACATGCAGCTTTGTGACAGCAGTTTCAGAATATCGGATTGCTATTAGCAAACCCCACACCATCATTGTTATTACTGATGCTACTGCAAGGTACTTTGGAAAGGGATTATAGGGGAATAAGTTGTTATTTAAGCAAATTTTCAGGGATTCATATGCTGGTTTCTGTTTAGGGTGGAAAAACATAGCTACTATTTTGCTGATGCTAGGAGTGCACCTCCAGTCAGTAAATATTTTCTCAAGATTTTAAGTTCTTTGGGCAGGAGTCTCTATGTGTTTTTCTTGTACTGCTATGGCCAAATCATCAATGTAGCAAATTTGCATCCCTTTGTCGCCAGCATATCTGACATGTATAAATCGAATAATCTAGGTGCTATTACAGAGCTTTTAGGGAGGCTGTTTCACCTTTTAACCTTAAATTGTCCCCCACTATTATCTGAAATGACCTATCACTCAGCATGTTAATGAATTGGTCAATAGAGATTTTTGCAGGGGATCATATGGCAGAGTTTGTACAACAGCCCATCCTTCCAAACTGTATCATATGCCAAAGTTAGGTTTGCAAACACAGTGGTGGATTTGACACTTGATTGGAGTCCTGCTTCAATATAGCCTGTTAGGTTTAGCACCTGGTCTTACACAGCTCCAGTCTTGTCAGAAGCCGGCTTGTTCCACGGGCAGGTGTAAATCTATTATGGGAACTATCCTGTTTATAATTAATTTTTCCAGGAGTTTGTAGCAGGAGTTCAAAGGGGCAATTGGGTGGTAACTTTCGATTCTGTCTTGTGGTTTGCCAGGTTTTAAAAGTGCTGTTTTAAGGTTTTTTTAAAATTCTGGTGGGACACAGCATTTGGAAACTATGTCTGAGTTTGTTTGTTTGTTTGTTTGCTTGTTTGTTTATTAATTACACAATAAATGAGCACTTATAAAATCTTGGAAAAATATCATTAGGTGGTGCTGTTGCTCCATTGTACCTCTCATGGCCTTTAACACCAGGAAGCTGGCGCAACCATCCGTAAAAGGCATCTCCCAGGAGTGAGGGAAGCCACACAACAGTTTTGAGCTTTCGCTTCTGTGTCATCCTGGCTGTCTTACATTCACAGTAGCATTTTGGCACAGCACCTGAATCTATGATGTCAGCAAGATTATCCGAATGCAGAGTAAGAGACAGAGTTGAGGAAGAAAAGCAGTAACAAGTGCTGTTCGCTAGAGTGGGCTTCATGGGTTGTGAGATATGGTGGGAAGCTATTCCTCTCACTTCACATTCATTGGAGGCATGTGTGGATGCTTTACATAGGGGAGGGCAGGTGTAATTAGGAGAACTTCCAAAATAGCTTGCATGTGTGGCTGATTACCCTGTTTGGGACTGAGCCAAATGCATCCCCTTGAAGATAAAATTCAAGAAGAACTTTAGAGCGACATTGTGAAGGTCAAAGAAAGAGCTTCTGAGCCCCTCCCCCAAGTATGGCATCCTTCCCAGATGGGCTAAGGCCTAAGGGGACCAGATTTTGATATTGGTAAAACGTGACAGCATTGACATGGGTGGGTGTTCTTGATTAAAAAATTGGTCTGTATGGGCGCTAGACCTATGCCCCTCCTCCATGTGCTCTCATCCCCCTCTCCCCGCTGCTCCCACTCGGGCTACCCGTGCCTGGTGGCTGCCCATGAAACCAACCTCCGTGCCCCTGACCTGCGCCTCTGCTGCCCTTGTTTTTTTCTCACTGGCTGCCCGCACCCACCATTGGCTGCTCGGACCTAGACCCAGTCTGCCCTTCTCCTTATTGTGCCTGCCATGTGCAACGCCGTTGGCCCGCGTGCCCGTCCATCCAAAGGAGCATGGGTGTGGAATGGAGAAAGTGGGGGGAAAGGGAGGAGGGCACTTTGTCACCGAATGTCTCTTTCACCCCCCTCCCACTCACCTTCAGGCCTAGTTTAAGCCCCGCCTTTCACAATTGGTATCGGGAGAGGACCCATCGCTCTGACATGAGGTGTACTCATTACACTGAGGCTGAGGAAGGCAGAAGGAAATTCCTGATTGGCCACAGCTCACATCAAAATGCTCAGGCTCTGAGTCCCGCCTCTTTCCAAAAATCGGGACTTTTTAAAAATGCTGCAGGACGTGGGACAAATTGGGACTTTCCTGCCAAAAGTGGGACGTCTGGTCACCTTAGGGTAAGCAGCATTATGCCTTTCTCCCAAAGGTCCCATAGAATGTTTTGGGAAGGAGAATGATAAATAACTTTTATAAAAACATTCCTTTTTCTGGTGCTGCTGTAATGTTAGAACTTTTCTCTACGTGTGCTCCAAACATTCAACAGAGAGCATCTTCCTTTATTTCTGTCAGCCTGCCATTCAAATATTTATTTGATTTTTTTTGTGCTGCCCTTCTCCTTAGACTCAGGGTGGCTTACAACATGTTAGCAATAGCACTTTTTAACAGAGCCAGCATATTGCCCCCACAATCCGGGTCCTCATTTTACCCACCTCAGAAGGATGGAAGGCTGAGTCAACCTCGAACCTGTGATGAGATTTGAACCGCTGACCTGCAGATCTACAGTCAGCTTCAGTGGCCTGCAGTACAGCACTCTACCTGCTGTGCCACCTCGGCTCTTTCTCATACGCCCTCTCATTATGAAGAAAATGGCTTTGATTTTTTTTCTGGGCCTCAAAAAATTAGTTGAGCTTTCTGAGATTTTATGTATTTTTCCTTCTCTGCAATTAGGAGATCTATGTTCTTATGAAACCAATTTGCGTAACATTTTATTGCTTATCAGCCAGTTCAACGACTGTGTTTATTTATTTCACAGGCATACATTCACACACAAACATACAAAAATATGCACATCATATTTCAAGGCCATCATCACCATCTTAAGGTGGATTTT
The DNA here is from genome assembly GCF_031021105.1 of Erythrolamprus reginae. NCBI lineage: Eukaryota > Metazoa > Chordata > Lepidosauria > Squamata > Dipsadidae > Erythrolamprus > Erythrolamprus reginae. The sequence goes on along the minus strand of NC_091952.1, from coordinate 146,799,951 downwards.
GAGATCTAGTCATGCACAAAATTCAGTTAAAATTTCACAGTTGAAAATGATTATTTGTTTTAGCAGTAAAATTTATCCTTCATAAATCTTGAGAATATATTTGTGGAGACATTCCTGCTTAGAGAGTAGTTAAAATTGCAAAATTTCAGACTAACTGTACTTGGAAAAGGTGGGGGGAATTTGTTGTTCTTGAGGCACAGGTACCAAAATTAATAAACCATCTTATTCTTGCATCTTATTCCTATGCTTCATTTCCTACCCTACATTCCATTTCACACTTAATGGGAAAATTGTCTTTGAATACAACTAATATAAGTGTACTATATATTATACATGTTGTGAGCTACCCCGAGTCCTTGGAGAGGGGCGGCATAGAAATCCAATTAAAATAATGATAATAATAATAATAATAATAATAATAATAATAATAATAATAAAAAACCTGGGACACAAAGAAGGCAAAGCTTCTTTTAAAATATATGCAGTCCTTGGCTTAACATTGGCTATTGGGACCTGAATTTCTGTTGCTTTGTGATGCAGTCATAAAATGCAATGCCATGTGACTGTGTCACTCAACAATGGCAATTTCAGAACTTTCTTTGTTCTTTGCCTTTGTTAAACAAATCACAGTTGTTGTTAAGTGAGGATGCACATAATTGCTATTTGTGACCTTCTAATGGTTTCCTCATTGACTCTGCTTGTAGAAAGACGGTTGCAAATGGTGACCATGGTACCATGGGATGCTGCAACATTGTAATTGTGAGCTGGGTGCTTCTGAGTGCAATTTGGTGATTTCAGGAATGCTGTAATGGCCAGAACTTCAAGGACTGGTCATAAATACCACTTGTTCAGTGCTAACAGAAGTTTAAATGGTCACCGAATGAATGGTGCTTAAATGAGAACTACCCATAGTTAATTGATAGTATGAATTGGACCATTTACTTTACTGAAGTCTGGGATTCTGGAAAAAGATGGGTTGCTTTATAGATTTCTAATATTTAGAATTAGCTTGAGTAAGATTTTTGTAACATCCCAAATGAAAATGCATTTTAACTCTCTAATGTTAATTATTTTAAATCATATTCCCTAATTCTTTAAGCTCTAGCAAAGAATTTTAAAAGGCTGTTAAAAAGGCAAACAACTAGATGAAGCAAAAAGGAATTCTTTTCACAGCAGTGCCTGGAAAAGGAGACACCAGCAGTCCCCCTTCAGTAGTGTATGGTTCATGCGAAGATGGAGGCCTAAAAGACAGAGAGATACAGATTAAAGAGAAGTTGTGCCTTAATGGCAATAAGAAAGAGCTGTTTTTCTTGGAGTGTCAGCAATGAAAAAAACCCCAAATATTGTGAGAAATTGTGAGAGGGAATAACATCGCCTCAGGGCACACCTTCTTCCAAGGGTTCCTTTGCTGCCTCCATTCAGGCTGAACCTCCAGGCCTCTGATAATCATTCTAGCTGTCTCGTGTCCAGGACTTCACTTCCAGACCAGTTCTATGGACATTCTCTTGATCATCCCATCCCGAGTGCAAAAATACAGGACCCAACAAGGGGCAATTGTATAGCCATGCAGTCTTGCACATTGGAGAAGTTTTAATGAGAAATTTCCATATAAAACCAATAAAACAAAATAACTAGATATTGCAAAGGAATTTATTAAGAAAGAAGAAATATAGAAGAAACAGGAGGAGGCAATGATGAGCTACACATACTGTAATTTTAAATTATATCAATAACTCATCTGCTTGGTAGCTCTTCAAATATTGTGGGCTGTTGGTTTCAGAACATGTTCACTGCCGTGCAGGCATCATAGAGAAATAATCTGGACATCCTGCTAAAATATTTGTGACATAACCTTCTTGCCCCCCCCCCCCATGTGGTTTGCATTGATGTTCTGCACTGTAAACATTAGCACTGAAAAGAAAGAGTTGTAGAGGAGCAACATATGTATTTATTAGGTTGGCTCTTTCATCTAGATACTTTCTTAGTACAGTACTGTCTGATACTTAATGAAGTTAACATCGCATACAAAAACTAGCTGGTAGAGCAGGTGCTATAAAATTGGGAGAATGGGGAAAATGGGAGAAACACTTTTAGATATCTGTCTTTTCTTTTGAAAGGTGGCCCATATCTTGCTGCTGCTCATATTGAGGCATTCCCCTATTTCCCCCTCCTCAACTATGCATTTTATTCTTTTAAAATTGCAACAAAGCTGTTCTGTCTGGGTTCCCCCAGACGTCAACACCAACTAAAAAGAGTAGCCAGACACGCTGGTAAAAAGCAAAGTCATTTTATATCTTTGAAAACAAACACAGATAACAAAAGCTGTTCTTACAAACTGGAATGCTATGAAGCTTCACAGTGAACCTAGACAATACAACAGGCTTCTTGCTGGCACACACACCACTGTAGATAATAAAACCCATGCCTCCCCCAAGTTTTCAGCCTTTGAGGCCACAAGCCAGAATCAGAGACGCCAAGGATCAAAGCAAGGTCACAGGACTCCCAAAAGATAACTCTCCACAATACAGGAAGGAAGGGCCTGCCTTTTCAACCTTTCTGAGGAGAACCACACCCAAACCCAGCTGTTGCCTATTAGGGATGGAAATACCTGGCTAATTGTCCCCTTCTTTGTGCTGCCCTTCTCTGCCTCATATCTATGATGGCTTGCGCGTTCTCATCTAATGACTCCAGGCTACTCGCTGGGGAGATCTCCCCCCCGGGGGTCTCAGGCTGTTCTCCCTCCTCCTCATCCTGACATTCCTCTTCCCCGTCTGCCTGGTCCTCCTCCTCCTACTCCTGTTCCTTGTCCTCCCCCTCTGAGCATGGAGCCAACAGAGTTCCAGCCGTTCCCTGAGGAGCCTCAGACTGAATCACACCACAAAGCTACTGAAAAATGGATGAGGTTAGAAAGGGACAGGTGGTTAGAAACACATTTGTTCTTCTGGATTTCTTAGTTAGTGCCTCTGGTATCATGGATGTGTGATTTTACAGTTGGGGACTAAAGACATTATTTTTGCATTTTTCTTTAGCTACCAAATAGATTACTGTTTGGTGCTGTGCTATTTATTGTATGGAGTCCTGCAGTTTTACACTGTCTTCCTTGATGGTGAAATTCCACATGAAGCAAGTGAGATTATCCAGGGATTTAAGTAAAGCTGTAAATGAGGGCTCCAGAAATCTGTCTGCAGTTGAAAAACACCATAGATTTTTGGCAAAATGTGGAGTGTATGTTTCTATTCATTAAATAGAACCAGATTATCAATTTATGGTATTCAATAAATTTAGTATTAATTGCCACAGAATTCAGAGTGATAATGTTTTCAGATAAAGTACATTTTGCTGTTTGTTTATGAACAGGCAGTCCTAAACATCTCAGAGTCCCGTAAAGCATTAGAATATTTAAATATGAGGGATTTTTGTTTGTTTACAAAATGATATGCCTACTTTCAAATGATGAAACATTCAAGAATATAGAGACAATGGAGCAAGGAATAGAAATATCAGACAGCAATCTTCAGATACTTGAGGGACTGTCACAGAGAGGAGGGGGGTCACACTATTTTCCAGGGCATCAGAGGGGCAGACTAGGAGCAACGAATGGAAGCCAACCAAGGAGAGATTCAACCTGGAAATAAGGAAGAACTTTCTGACGGTGAGAACAATCAACCAGTGGAATGGCTTGCCAGCAGAGGTTGTGAATGCCCCAACACTGTCATCAGTCTGGGGTGGTGTAGAGTCTCCTGCTCAAGCAGGGGAGTTGGACTAGATGACTTGCAAGGTCCCTTCCAACTCTAATAATAAATAATAATAAAGGTTTGAATGATTAAATCAACCAAACTATTACTTTCTGGGTACTGGAAATTGAACTGAACAGGCCAAGTATTTGAAGACGTATTTAGTTTCAAGGAAATGAGATGCACTTTTTCAACACATCAAAGCAGCTCACAAAATTATATAATCTGTTTCTATAAAGAGTCAAGGCTCATTAGATTTGTCATGCAAACAGCAGCTTCTATGCATGGACTCTGCAGGTGTAGATGTGCCTGTTATCAGTTGGAGTAAGGGACCAGGCTGTGCCATGCTGCTAAATGCAATTAACATTTCGAAGGGAAATGAGTAGATGGCAAAACTAGACACTGAATACTTTCATGGTAGGGAAAAAAAAGATACTTTTTAGATTACAAGGATACTTGTCTGACAATAAAGGTCTGAAGAGTTGCTTCTCTTTGCAGGCATTGAATAGGTATTCTATTGCCAAGGACCAAGGATATGGAGGGTTATTTAATATGTTGGATTTCATATATGAATTTATGCTTACTTTTGCTTTTCAGATGAACTGAATGTTGCTTAATAAATGCACATGCACAATACTTTTTAATGTACGTTTATCTTTTTCTTCACTTGTTGGTTAAATATACAGGAGGATAATGGTGTTCCCCGAACCCCTTTTGATGGATCTTCCATTAAAAAACACCATGGAATAGGAGGGATCTTCTGGGAATGTGAAAATTCAGAGAGTGGAAAAAGAATAAGACCCAGAAGACAGGGAACCAATATTTCTCCCCTCATATACTCCAACTGAAGACTTGCTATTGAATGGACCATGTCTGGGAAGTATTTTTAATTTGAAATGCTTTATCACCTGATGTAACTCCTCTAATGATATTCTACACCAGGGGTGTCAAACTCAATTTCATTGAGAGTTGTGTTTGATTTTGGGGGACTGGATTGTGTGTGGCAGGGGTGGGCGTGGGCAGCTTCACATCAGTCATGTAGGGGACGCCTGTGGCGGCCCAAATGCTCGGTCAGTGAAAATTGGCTCCCGAGCTCCATTTTCAACTACAACAGCTTCCTGCAACCCCTACAAGCTAAAACAGAGCTCCATTTTCACTAGCAGAGGTATCACAGGCTGGTCCTTTGTTATTTCCAGAGTGCCCAAGTGACCTAGATCTAAGGACATTGCAGGCCAGATTCTAGCCCCCGAGCAGAAGTGGGTTTTTTCTGATTTGGACCAATACTAAAGAACCGGTAGTAACTTGGAGGCCTGGATCGCTAGCACCAGAAGCAACCCAGGCCTGCCTTGTCCCTGAGCCAGTATGGGCCATCTTGTTCTTAGCTTTTTGTGCTTGCGCAGAAACTTTTTAAAAGTATTGCACACTTGATGCAAATCGGCAGTGGGAGAAACCAGAACCCACCCCTGCTCCTGAGCCTTGAGTTTGACACCCCTGTTCTACACTAAAGCACAGAAGCTTCTCATATGACTTTACTGGTTCTATTTAGTTTCCTGGAGCAATGGTTCTTAACCCGTGGACTGTGAGGGTGCCATCAGTCAAAATCTTTATTATGTCCTTAAGCCAGAAAACACTACAGAGAAAAACACATCCACTTAAAATTAATAAAACTAAAGAGTAGACATAAAATACAATCACATTACTATTTTATGCACTAAAGTTCATATTTTCAAATCTGATTAAATTTGGCCAACTTGTAAGATTTTCAAATTTATTTATTTATATAAAGGTGCAGGTCTTTTTACCTGGAAGATGTGTGTGAGAGGATCAAAGGACCATGATAATCCCAGGAATCATGTTGCTGATCCTGACTTGGTCCATATAAACAAAAGGTTTGGACAAGATGCAGAAGTATAATTATGATTTTTTTTTTAAAAGAAACCTTTCCTCTTCAGGAAAATGTTGTTGTTGTTATTATTATTATTATTATTATTATTATTATTTATTATTATTATTATTAGATTTGTATGCTGCCCCTCTCCAATATTTATATATTTATATATCTCCTGAACCAAAATTAGCCAGAGGCAGTAACTGAAGAATTATCTAAAATGAAGAGTCAAATCAAGTGTAAAAAGAAAATGGAGGTTACCCATATTATCAACCCTCTAGAACAGTGTTTCCCAACCTTGGCAACTTGAAGATATCAGGACTTCAACTCCCAGAATTCCCCAGCCAGCATTCGCTGGCTGGGGAATTCTGGGAATTGAAGTCCAGATATCTTCAAGTTGCCAAGGTTGGGAAACACTGCTCTAGAACACTGAAGATTAACTAGCTTATAAAATAAACATTTCTCTCTCCCCACCCCTTTCCATCAAAAGGTTCTGTGTTTTATAATCCTGCCTCTCTGGAGCAGGAGGAGGAATTTGGTCATTTGCTTAACACCACACCAATACTACTTGTTTTTGTGCTAACCGATTCAGCGGCAGAGTTTAAAGAATAAACGTTTCCTTGCACCCCATCTGTTTTTCAACTAAAAAGGGTTGGCTACCTCTTGCCTGGCCTCCACCTGCAGCCACACCTCTTTTCACTTTATTCATAGTAGCTTGACCAGCTCTATAGAAAAACAGTGCACAAAGCGCAACAGCATTGTCATGCAGGTTTTGCTTCCAGTCTCCAGAGAGCTGGCACTGCCTAAAGGGAAGAGCTTTGTTTGCTCCAAGATTCCACTTCTAAAGCCGCCCTCCCTCCCCCCATTCCTTCTGTTCATTGTGACATCACTGCCTTCCCACACCGGACACAAGGCTTCTTGCTCTCCAGACCTCAGAGGGGTTTTGGGTCACACTTTTTTTTGCTTTGCTCTCCAGGCATCAGAAGTCATTTTATTTTTGCTCACACTGTTTCAGAAGCCCTTCCCAAATTCCAAGTAATCCTGAACACCTGCTATTTAATTGAAATTCACCAGTTCAGCTCCCTCAGAATTATTAAAATAGTAAGTAATTTCTAAAAGTAGTTTCTTGGAAATAAAGTAGGATTTCCATGCATAGACGCGAATCCAGATTAATGCAGGAACCTCTGGAAGCTGCAACAACTAGATACTGGAACAGCCCAGAAGAGGCAGGTGACAAAGTTTGGAGAAGAGTGTAGGCAACTATGGATGACCTTCATTGATGAGGCAGGTTTCACTCTGAGGAGCTCAGCATAAAGAGGCCAGAGAGAGAAAAAACTATTTATTTATTTACATGCAATCATAAAAAAAATTAAAGATGTAAGACCCTGGTGACAAAATTAGGTAGTAAAGGAGGCAACATTAGGATAGTAGTATTGTTGTGGCCCGTGGATATCCTGCGCAATTAGCAATGGATCCAGAGGACCCAGAGACAGTGGAGGTGCAGTACAAGAGACCTGTGTTCCTGGCACCCAAGACTGACAGCGAAGGGGACGTGGTGTCAGAGGCTGAAGAGCAACCAGGGCCTTCTGCACCTCTTGAGATGAGTGGCCCAGGAGAAGAGGAGGAGCCTCTTCTTGATGCTAGGGCTGTTGTGTTTACCTATTCTTGGGACTCTGGCCAGCTGCTAAGACATTATTAGTAGTAATACAAATAAAATAAAATAAAATAAAATAAATAAATAAACAAACAAATGTGGTGAAGACTTTATTAGATTTTACTTTCTGTTAGAAGAGACTCAAAACTGCTAAGACTTTTATTAGTAGTAAACTTTTAGTACTAAATCTGGTGGCGTGCATTTTATTTTGGTGGGTTCGACGCTGAGACAGAACAAGTATATACCTAGAAAAAAAGAAGTTATATATTATTTGTATAGATTTTTTTTGGGGTGTTGGTGTATAAATTTTTATTGTTTTTCTGCACTTTACAGAGATTCAAATTCACATACCTCAAATTAAAATACAATACAATATAATATAATATCAATAGCCAAATTCTTAATCAAAATGTCCTAATTATTTATCCAATTTATTCTGGTACACATCATTCATCTTGTGCTACCTCCTTTTCAGATTTTATCATCCGGATTTCAGAAATTATTTTTCGCTTTCATTTGTATAGATATGGATATAAATATATATATACAGAACGTTTAAAAGGGGCACCAATAATTAAATGAAGTAGGGACATAGGTTACCAGTCTGTTAACCATAGGATGAATTATGATCAGAATCACTCAGGGAAGGGATAAAAGAGAGGAAAAGGAAGTAGAGAAGGGAAGGGTAGAGAAAAGGGGAGGAGGGAAGTAGGAAGGAGGAGCGAAGGAGAAATGAGGTAGAGGGAAGAGAGGGAGACAGGTGGAGGGGAGTGCTATGAAAGGAGGGAAAACAGACTGCAATAGGAGTACAGTATAGTAGGTGCAAAATTAGGATATTGATTTATGATACATTGCATAGAAATGTATAAACATGTATATCTTGATATGATTTATAGTACAGTATATGTGTGGATGTATTGGAGACTGTGGAGAAAAATATTTTTTTAAAAAAAATTACATGGCTGCCTAGCATAAATGAATAAATAAATAACTCCGAGAAGCTAACAAGCAACACACAAGAGAAAAAACCCAACACGATAAAATTCCTGCAAACAAAATTAAGAAATCCAGTTAGAAAAAGGAACACAATACAATAACTGAGGCACGGAATCACAGCACCAGAACATATACGGGGGGTACTCCCTTAGCCTCCTGGCCTGAGTGCCTGGGGAAAATACCACATCTTCATGGTCTTCCAGAAAGCCAAGAGGACCAAAGCATCCTAGTCTCAGGAGGAGGCAGCCATGGGCTGGTGGTGGTTTGCAAAGGTTCAAGAGAACCTCTAGCTAAGTTTCTGTGCAGTTCGGAGAACCACCAAATCCCACTCATGGCTGCCCCTGCCCACCCCACCCCATTCCATCCCTCCCAGGAGTCCCAATGTGGTCTGGTATGGATGGGAAGGCCATTTTTGCCCTCTCGGAGGCTCAAGGAAAACCTCCGGAGCCCGGGGAGGGCAATCCACCCTGCTGCCACTGTAGTGCAAGAGGCCAACTAGGCTATGCCCACCATGGCCACGCCCACCCAGTAATTGGGCAGAGAACACCTTGGTAAAATTTTTGAATCCCACCTCTGGGAGAAGGATATTCCTATGACTGGGAAGGTATGTCTCTTGGATGTCACCAGATGGCATTGCTTCATAGAAAAAGATAAAGAGCATGCCCACTCTCTCAGAACTGGTGGAATGGTCCAAAACATTAAGAAACTACCTGTATGAAATTTTCCATGAAGTCTGAAGTTGTAGTGGGATGCCACAATTGCTCACAATAGTTTCTCTTACTGGAGTCATAAGTGAATAAATAGTTCTCTCAGGCAAACATAGTTCGGTCCAAACTGATTAAGTTTCTGGCTTCCTAGTACTGTAATAGTAATGCAGGAGATCGCCATTAAACTGCTTCTTTAAAAAAATTTTTTTTTAATTGATTTTATAATATAAAACACACACACAACATATAACAAGTGCACAGTGATTAAGCCCACTACCAGACAATCATTCGTACCCCACCACCAAACGGGGGTGTTTCTTTTATAAACCATTTTAACCCAAGAGCAAAATATCTTTTTATGTATTATAGAGTGATTCCAATTTGTTTCTTATAGCTTGGTCTTTGATTCTACTCGCCATGTATCGTCTTACCTTGTCCCATCATCCCATCAGTTGTCGCAAGTCAGTTTCATTGACCAAATTCATCCTTTTGTCCATAATCTCAAAGTGAATGTGGTCCACCATGTACCGGTACCAATTTTGCATTGTCCATTTTGTCGCATCCTCCCAACCCAGGACTATTACCGGCTGAGCGCTTTCTATCGCTACTTGTTTTATTTCTCTAAATTCTCCCATCTCATTACTTTTGACTAATGCTGCCATTTCCTTAGTGATTATCCATCTTATATTTAACATCCCATTAATATCCTCTTGCACTTTTTGCCAAAAATTCTGCACTACTGGGCACATTAAACTGCTTCTTCATCTTTTTGAGTATTACATCACATTAAATACGTGAGTGTATTCATGTGTATGTTTGCCTCCTGTCTGGTCCCATATGCTCTAGGGCCACAGCCTAAAGCTCCAGCCTCTCCCAAGAAGATTCTGATTTCACTAGAAGAATAGGTCCCATAGTGCCGTGGCTATAATAATGTTGTAGCTGTCATCTTCTTGATGCGATAATCTCTTACCTCCTTTGCTAGCATAATCCAGTACTGTTGGGGGCCCTCAAATATCTATCCTGGAGAGGCCAGTATTTACATTTCCCTCCCAAATGCTCCATTATGTCAGTCCTCAGCTAGTAGACAATTTCATGCATGTTCTCCAAAACTGAATGCTTTCTCTTGAGAAATATTTATCTCCTTAAATGTTTGATCACTGGAATCATTTGCCAAGGAAACAATGCTAAAGCTTAGGACTTTTCAGTAGTTTGAGCACCACAACATTTGTGAGAAGGTATCTCATGAGTATGGTAAGTGGTCAACTGCCTTTTTCTTATTCAGTCAGCTAGTCCAGCATTAGGACTGTGGGTTTCCACTTATACCTCTTTTTCACCCTTGAAAAGATGGTGCTGCAGATGGTGTAGCAATTCTGCTGCTTCTCCTGCAATAGAGGACTGCTTTCGTTTCTATGGCAGAAGTAGGCTACAAACGTCCTGTGTGTATTAATCAGATAATCCTTTATATCAAGTGAAGCTTGTAAGCAATGCAACTGATTCTTACAAATCCAGCCTCAAATCCTGCTCAACATATTCAGCAACCTCTGTTACTGAACATGTACTGTAACTGAGTGAGATGCTGCCCAGCCATAGGCCATCTAATTGGTGGACATACTGATTTTTCTTGCTGTTTCAGACTGGTGACCTGTGACCTTCATATTGGAGATGTTCATCTATACCCATCCTTCATGATTAAAACTTTGCTGTCTTCTTACTCTCGACCATGTTGCATTCTGAATGTTCCAAATATCGGAATTTAAACATGTTATCCGGTTTGGTGGTTTCATCAATGTTTTTCCTGGGTGCCTTTTACAGAGAGGGCACTACCGAGTGGATGCAGAAGGTGTACAATGGCACCCAATAGTCTGAATCGGGAAGAAATCAGTGGATTCCACTATTCATCTAAACTAGCATCTTACTTTGGGGAACACGAAGATGAGAAGAAGGCTGCACACATTTTCTCTGTTCTGATGGTCTAATGCAGTGTTTCCCAACCTTGGCAACTTGAAGATATTTGGACTTCAACTCTCAGAATTCCCCAGCCAGCATTGCTGGCTAAGGAATTCTGGGAGTTGAAGTCCAAATATCAAGTCGACAAGGTTGGGAAACACTGGTCTAATGAATGACTGTTCTGTTTCTATCATCAGCAAAGCAGGTTTGTTTATTTTTCTATTCATCTATTTGTCTGTCTGTCTGTCTGTCTGTCTGTCTGTCTGTCTGTCTGTCTGTCTGTCTGTCGGTCGGTCGGTCGGTCGGTCGGTCTGTCTGTCTGTCTGTCTATCTATCTATCTATCTATCTATCTATCTATCTATCTATCTATCTATCTATCTATCTATCTATCTATCTATCTATCTGATTTTTATGCCATCCTTCTCCTGTGATTCAGGGCGGCTTACAAAAAGACAAATAAAATATGCAAGAAATCTAACATTTAAAATACTCAAAAAACATTAAATCTAAAAGCACATAAAAACTAACGTGTCATATTCTAAAGCCCCAATTCATTTAAAAACCAATCATTCACATTTCATACTAGCATACATTATCAATTCAATCATAGGCCAGAATAGATGTTAAAATTCAATGACCCCAGGCCTGTCGGCAGAGGTGTGTTTTTAAGGCTTCATGAAAGGCTGGGAGGGTGGGGGCAGTATGAATTTGTGGTGGGGGGAGGTTGGTTGCATCATCCTCGAATACAGCTCATCTGTTTGGAACCGATATCGCATCTCAGACATCAACACCCTTGAAAATGTCCAAAGATACTTCACAAGAAGAGCCCTTCACTCCTCCACTCGAAACAGAATACCCTACGAGACTAGACTTTCAACCCTGGGTCTAGAAAGCTTAGAACTAAGATGCCTTAAACATGATCTAAGTATTGCCCACAAAGTTATATGCTGCAACGTCCTGCCTGTCGGCGACTACTTCAACTTCAACCACAACAACACAAGAGCTCACAACAGATTTAAACTTAATATTAACTGCTCCAAACTCGACTGTAAAAAATACGACTTCAGTAACCGAGTTGTCGAAGTGTGGAACTCATTGCCGGACTTTGTAGTGTCATCCCCAAACCCCCAACACTTTACCCTTAGACTATCCATGGTTGACCTCTCCAGACTCCTAAGAGGTCAGTAAGGGGTGTGCATAAGTGCACTAGAGTGCCTTCTGTCCTCTATTGCTGTCCTATATCTCCTATACCATTCTTCTTCTTTTACTATATCTCCTATACCATTCTTCTTCTTTTACTATGAGTATATCCTCTATAACCTTCATTATATATTTACTATATGTATACCCAATATAACTCTCATTGTGCAATGGACAAAACCAACCAACCAACCAACCAACCAACCAACCAACCAACCAACCAACCAACCAACCAACCAACCAACCAATCACACTATAAAGTGCTATAGAGCTCTGCTGCATTTCCCAACTCAGGATCATACAAGTATAGAAAACATAGTGGGCTTGACCACCATTTCAAAATCATTCCACATTATGCTGACTTCAGTACAGATCCTTTTCCTTCCTGTATTCTGAAGCTGCTATGCTAAAGGTGATAGGATACTAGTCTGTTGCTGCTGTTCTCTTCCTTTGTTCTTACAGCTGCTTAGGTCAGTGTTTGTTAACCTTGGCCTGTGGACTTCAACTCTCATGCTGGTTGAAGGATTCTGGGAGTTGAATTCTGCAGGTCTTCAAGTTGCCAAAGTTGAGAAACACTTGTGCTGTAGAGACAAGGTTGCCAAGCTTCATAGTAAGGGAGTCCTCTTGCCTTGCCAAAGATAAGAGATGACACAGATTAGCCCATTGTATATTTGCTCTGGCAATCTCACACTACTTACCAGAGCTTATAAAACATTCACTAGACCCATCCTAGAATACAGCTCATCTGTTTGGAACCCATATCGCATTTCTGTCATTAATGCCCTCGAAAATGTCCAGAGATACTTTACGAGAAGAGCCCTTCACTCCTCTGCCCATAACAGAACACCCTACGAAACTAGACTTACAATCCTGGGTCTAGAAAGCTTAGAACTAAGACACCTCAAACATGATCTAAGTATTGCCCACAAGATCATATGCTGCAGCGTCCTGCCTGTCAAAGACTACTTCAGCTTCAACCACAACAACACAAGAGCCCACAACAGATACAAGCTTAATATTAACCGCTCCAAACTTGACTGTAAAAAATACGACTTTAGTAATCGAGTTGTCGAAGCGTGGAATTCACTACCGGACTCTGTAATATCATCCCCTAACCCCCCAACACTTTACCCTTAGACTCTCCATGGTTGACCTCTCCAGATTCCTAAGAGGTCAGTAAGGGGTGTGCATAAGTGCACTAGAGTGCCTACCGTCCCGTCCTATTGTCTCTCCTATATCTCCTATATCTTCTCTTCTATACCTATATCTTTTTCTATTATTCTCTCATTATATTTTACTCCTTTATTTTCTCCTCCATTCCCCCTTTAATACATTCTACCTGATTATATCCTCTATAACCCTCATTGTGTATTATTGTGTATTGGACAAAACAAATAAATAAAAAATAAATATTCCTCTTCTTATTGTGGTTGCAACACATTACCCCTATTCCTCTTCTTACTGTGGTTGCAAATGTTTGGGAGAAGGAAAAAATAATTTGATTAAAGACAGATGAGAGATTGTCAGATTTTACCCATTCAAGGTAAATTCCCCATGTTGTTTCTTGTAATGGTGACAGATACTTGCAAATGGAAGAGGGAGACATGGTTTCTTCTGCCACTGCTCCCTGCCACTTTCAATCAGGTGGAAACCCTGAGTAGCAAGTCTTGAACTGCCTGATCCCATTTTGGTCTGTTTTGTTCTTACGTCCATATTTCCTCCAGGAATTAATCTGGTCCCTTTTTAAAGCCATCCAAATTAGTGACCCTATGAATGAATGAATTTCATAGGTGAGGAGATATTTTCTTTTATCTCCTTTAAATCTTCTTCCAATCATATTCTTTGGATGTTCTGGAGAAAAACCCCTCCTTGCTCACTTCTCTATGCCATATTTGATTTTGTAGATCTTTATCTTGTCACCTGCTATAGTTGCCATTTTTATTAAGTTTCCCAAATAATTCAGCCTTTTGATTTCATAATTTTGGTTGTTCCCTTCTGCATTGTTCCAATTGTAGATGCGCCATAGCTTGTATAATGACACTACAGTATCAGCAGTTTTATTTTCAGTACTTTTCTTAATGACCTCTAGCATGGAATTCTCTTTTTTGCAGCCATGGCATGCTGAGTTAATGTCTTTACTGAAATATTCACTATGACCTCAAGATATTTTTCTGGGTAGTTATAAAAGTCTCCAACAGCATCAATATTTTAGGGAACTTGGGTGGTTTTGCACCAAAGAATATAATTTATCCTTATTTAAATTAAACTATATTTGCCACTTGGTTGACCATTTTCGTAGTTAAAGACTTCTTTCTGGAACCCCTCAGAATCACTTTTGGTTTTCACAGCCCTGAATAATTTCACATCAGCTGCAAATTTGGCAAGCTCGTTGCTTGTATAAAACTCAATATCTTCATGAATGCATTAAAAGGCATGGGGGCTTGCTAAAGATCTTTGAGAGATTCCACTTCCATTAAGAAAATTGTCCAATTATTCCTATTCTTTGCTTGCAGAAACATCTGTAAAGTTACTTCAAAAGCATTTGACAAGGAACTTTATCAAAAGCATTTTACCCAAATATCCATGGAGAGATCATTTCTATCCACATAGCTGCTCACAGTCAAAGAACTCAGGTTACTGAAGCAGGATTTGCAGTTGCAGTGTTTATGCCAATCTTTCTTCAGAAAAGTTCATTCTTCAATATATTAACTTTATTATTGGTTGCTATTTTCATCAATTTGCTTAGAACAAACATTAAGCTGATCATCCTATAATATGCTGAGTCTCTCTCTAACCATTTTTAAAATTGCTGTTGCATTGGCTATATTTCACTTCTCCTGCAATGAACCTAATTTGAAGAATAAATGTCTACTTTCCATTAAGATGGACAGCAGTTTCATGTATCATGTATTCAGATGCCTCTGGTTTTGATAATGTGTTACTTTACATTGACGCTATAGAGCACTGCACATTAAAACAACTAGACAGAAGAACAGTTTTCCCTCCCAAACTTCATTACTCTGCTAAACAAATAATTCCCTTAACGCTGTCAAATTATTCACTAAGGCTGCATTACTATCACTATTAGTCTTCTCATCATTCCTATCACCCATCTCCTCCCACTTATGACTGTATGATTGTAGCTTGTTGCTTGTATCCTTATCCATATTATTTCCTGGTTGTTTATTTGTACTCTTTGACAATCATTCAGTGTTGTACCTCATGATTCTTGACAAATGTATATTTTCTTTGATGTACACTGAGAGCATGTGCACCAATAACAAATTATTTGTGTGTCCAATCACACTTGGCCAATGAAGAATTCTATTCTATTCTATTCTATTATTTCAAAATGTCCCAAAACATCTTTTTGTTCTATTAAATATGCATTATTATTATTATTATTATTATTATTATTATTTATTAGATTTGTATGCCATCCCTCTCTGAGGACTTTTCCTTTTCACTTTTCACTTACTGAGGTCATTCATGTCTGAGATATCTGTCCTGTGTCTTCAATAGAATCAAAATATGCAAAGAATTCAGTTTCTCCATAATCCTGACATCTCTTGAATGTCTTTTTCACTTTGTCGTCATCTAATGGCCCAATAACTTTGACAGTAAATTTTCTACTTAAAATATTTTTAAAAATTCCTATTGATAGCCTTTTGCAATATGTTTCTCTTATTATTGATTTCACCTTATATTTCTTCTGGCAGAGTTTGTTCTTTCATTCAGGCTTTCCATCCCTGAATGATATTTTTTAAAGTGTGAATGCTTTCTGGTTGAGGCCTTTCTTCTCAGTTGAAATGAGAATATGACGATAATCTTAGACTAGACTGTGCTGTGTGGCTCCGATTCTCAGAGGGGTTTTGGAAGATGTAACAGTGGAAGAAAAGCCTTTGAACAACACTGGCAGAAAATGATTACATAATCTGACTAGATATGAATAAAGAACCTTTGCTACCAATTACTTTGTAGTAATAAATGGATCTACTATCACCTGAAAAGTCATGGAATCAATCATTAACCAATCCATAACCCTCCACTCTACTCTCTAATAAACAACTTGGTTTCAGAAAAAAAATCCCGTAATCTACAAACTTCTACACTGCAAAAACATATGGATTATAAAACTCAATCAGGGTAAAGCAATATATACAATTTAGACAGACTTTTATAAAGCCTTTGAATCAGTGGTTCACAACAAACTATTTCTAAAACTAAAACTAAAAGCGATGGAGGAAGAGTAAGTCCAAATCCGATCGAACACTTGTAAGAGCTTTTATTAAGACTTACAAAGTGGCGCTCAAGGAGGCAAGATGCGTGTAACATGCCGCCTTGATTGCATCAGCGGAATCCCGCCCGGCTGCTCTGTTTAGGGTGACCCGCTCCCTTCTAAATCAGGGGGGAGTCGGGGAACCCTTGCAGGGCAGTGCCAAGGAATTTAACTCGTTTTTCGCTGATAAAGTCGCTCGGAACCGAGCGGAACTCGACTCCAATTGCATAGCAGTATTGGCTGACAATGAGTCAGTCGAGGCGACTGGGGCTAAACGTCTTTGTCCATCTGTCTGGGAGGAGTTTGACTTGGTGACACCTGATGAAGTGGACAAGGCCATTGGAGCTGTGAGTTCTGCCACCTGTTTACTGGATCCATGTCCCTCTTGGTTGGTTTCGGCCAGTCGAGAGGTGACACGGAGCTGGGTCCAGGAGACTGTCACCGCCTCCTTGGGGAGGGGGTCCTTCCCGGCTCCTTATAAGGAGGCACTTGGGGCGCCCCCTCCTCAAGAAGCCTTTCCTGGACCCAGCCATGCTTAATAACTACCGTCCAGTCTCCAACCTTCCCTTTATGGGGAAGGTTGTTGAGAAGGTGGTGGCGCTCCAACTCCAGTGGTCCTTGGAAGAAGCCGATTATCTAGGGCCTCAACAGTCAGGTTTCAGGCGCGGTTACAGCACGGAAACTGCTTTGGTAGCGTTGATGGATGATCTCTGGCAGGCCCGGGACAGGGGCTTGTCCTCTGTCCTGGTGCTTCTTGACCTCTCAGCGGCTTTTGATACCATTGACCACGGTATCCTTCTGCGCCGACTGGAGGGGCTGGGAGTGGGAGGCACTATTCTCCAGTGGTTCTCCTCCTACCTCTCCGGTTGGTCGCAGTCGGTGTTAGTGGGGGGTCAGAGGTCGACCTCTAGGTTTCTCCATTGTGGGGTGCCTCAGGGGTCGGTCCTCTCCCCCCTGCTATTTAATATCTACATGAAACCGCTGGGTGAGATCATCCAAGGGCATGGGGTGAGGTATCATCAATATGCGGATGATACCCAGTTGTACATCTCCACCCCATGTCCAGTCAACGAAGCAGTGGAAGTGATGTGCCGGTGCCTGGAGGCTGTTGGGGACTGGATGGGTGTCAACAAACTCAAACTCAACCCAGACAAGACGGAGTAGCTGTGGGTATTGCCTCCCAAGGACAATTCCATCTGTCTGTCCATAACCCTGGGGAGGGAACTATTGACCCCCTCAGAGAGGGTGCGCAACTTGGGCGTCCTCCTCAATCCACAGCTGACATTGGAACATCATCTTTCGGCTGTGGCGAGGAGGGCGTTTGCCCAGGTTCGCCTGGTGCACCAGTTGCGGCCCTATTTGGACAGGGAGTCATTGCTCACAGTCACTCATGCCCTTATCACCTCGAGGTTCGATTACTGCAACGCTCTCTACATGGGGCTACCTTTGAAAAGTGTTCGGAAACTCCAGATCGTGCAGAACGCGGCCGCGAGAGCCATCGTGGGGCTTCCTAGATTCACCCACATATCTACAACACTCCGTGGCCTGCATTGGCTGCCGATCAGTTTCTGGTCACAATTCAAAGTGTTACATGGCATTGGACCAGAGTACCTCCGGAACCGCCTGCTACCACATGAATCCCAGCGGACGATAAGGTCCCACAGAGTTGGTCTTCTCCGGATCCCGTCGACTAAACAATGTCGTCTGGCAGGCCCCAGGGGAAGAGCCTTCTCTGTGGCGGCCCCGGCCCTCTGGAATCAACTCCCCCCGGAGATTAGAACTGCTCCCTCCCTCCTTGTCTTCCGTAAACTACTTAAGACCCACCTATACCGCCAGGCATGGGGGATTTGAGACACCTTTCCCCCAGGCTTATTATAATTTATGTTTGGTATGTATGTGCTGTTTGGTTTTTAATTATGATAGGGTTTTTAGGTTTTTTTTAATATTAGATTTGTGCCAGTATAATATTGTTTGGAGCCGCCCCGAGTCTTCGGAAAGGGGTGGCGTACAAATCTAATAAATTATTATTATTATTATTATTATTATTATTATTATTATTATTATTATTATCCTATGGCATCTCTGGAGCCCTACATAATTGGATAACTGCGTCAATCAGACAACTAGTCGTCAAAATAGGGAGCACCCTATCAAATCCTGTACCTGTTAAAAGTGGTATTCCCCAAGGCAGTGTTCTAGGACCAACACTCTTTATAATCTATATACAGTAATACCTCGTCTTGCGAACTTAATTGGTTCTAGAAGTAGGTTCATAAGGCGAAAAGTTCGTAAGACGAGGTATTACTGTATATAGATTATAAAGAGTGTTGGTCCAAGAACACTGCCTTGGGGAATACCACTGTTAACAGGTACAGGATTTGAGAGGGTGCTCCATAGGAAACCATGTAAAAGCGATTAATGCGTACAAAAAGAAAAAAACCCTCAAAATGGCGCTCTGCTGGGTGCCACCGCCCAGCTGTCACCTTTTAAAACAGCCGGGGGGCTTCTTGGCATTCTCCCGAACCCGAACTTTTCGGGTTCGGGTTCAGGAGGCCGCCAAGAAGCGCCGCCGCCCGGCTGTCATCTTCTGAAACAGCTGGGGGGCTTCTCAGCGTTCTCCTGAACGCCGAACCCGGAAGTTCGGGTTCCGGAGGCCGCCAAGAAGCGCCCGGCTGTTTCAGAAGGTTACAGCTGGGCGCTGCCACTTGGTGGAGGCTGGAAAGGAGGTGGGGAATCCCAATAGGGAATTCCATGGGCGGAGTTTTGATGTCACAAAGGTGCTGGTTTGGACCGGTTCTATAAAACCAGTAGTAATGTGGTAGCCTAGGTTGCTGAAACTGGCAGCATCCCAGACTTGCCATACCCCCAAGCCGGTTCTCTTGGTGCTGCCAGGGGTGCTGCCATCTTGTTTTTTACTTCTGCGCATGTGCAGAAGGTTTTTTGTACTGCACATGTAGAGAGGGTCATTTCTGGGAAGGGACGCACATGCCACCTCTGATGAAATGACAGCACGACCAGTCATAAGTACCACTCACTTAGTGCCGCTGTAACTCAACCAATGTTGTAACTGAAGAGCTGTAGCCCTCGTTTAGCAACTGCCTTGTTTAGTGACCATTCTCAATTATGATGATGATGACCTATCTGTAAAGCAAAGAAAAACTGAAATTAGATTGTAAAATTGTGGTTTCACTTAATGACCACATTCCCAGTTCCAATTGTGGTTGCTTAAACCAGTGGTCCCCAACGTTTTTTCCACCAGTTTCAGCAAGACAATTTTTCTATGGCCCAGTGGGGGCGGAAAGGGGCGTGGTTGGGGGCGGGATTAAGCATGGGGGTGCTGGTCCTCCCCGCCCCTCTTTCCCACCATCGTCCTGTGGCCGGCAGAACCTGCCTCCCAAGCCCTCTTGCCCAGCGGGAGCTAAGCGCTGGAGAGAGGGGGTCAGGCTGGCCCTCCTGCCTCCCCCCAGCCAAAAACGCAAAAGCGCCCCGCAGCAGAAGCCAAAAGAGGCTTGAGCCTCTCGGTCCTTCCCACCCCTCTGTCCCATCCATCGTCCTGTGGCCGGCAGAACCTGCCTCCCGAGGCCTCTTGCCTGGTGGGAGGCGAAGCGCTGGAGGGAGGGGGTGGCGGCATGAGGGCCGGCAGCTGCTGACTCCACGGACCGGTGCAACATGCCCCGCGGCCCAGTACTGGTCCGCGGCCCGGTGGTTGGGGACCCCTGGCTTAAACAAGGACTACTTGTAATAGTACAAGCAGTCCTTCTTTGGCACATTTTCAGCATACTGAGATAATAATTAAAAAACCTACATATTTTTTTCTTTGTATTAACACTCAGGTAACCTACATTTGCCCTACCTTGTATGTAAACTCATGAGGATGCACATATGCTCACAAGCATCCATGGAATGAATGGGGGCTATGAAAGTACATGCTCATTCTGTTGTGGTGCACTCTTCTCTCTTGTTCTTCCATCCCAGATGCCTGTAAATGGAAGCGCAAGTTGCAACAGACTGTTTCTCATGCTTGCCTTCTACCTCCACCACAGTTATAGAGGCTGCCTATATCACCCGGTCGGTATTTGCCTGGTCCAACTGGACAGCACTCTTGGGAAATGTTT
Organism: Erythrolamprus reginae; assembly: GCF_031021105.1. Lineage (NCBI taxonomy): Eukaryota > Metazoa > Chordata > Lepidosauria > Squamata > Dipsadidae > Erythrolamprus > Erythrolamprus reginae. Next base: position 146,779,430 of record NC_091952.1, on the reverse strand, counting down.
AATGACCACTGGCTCCTCTTAAGGCTATGGGGCAGATGATGCCAAAAGACCTAAAAAAGGGGGGAAGCCTTTGTTACTCATCCTTTTGCAATGCCCTCTGATTCGAAAGCTGGAAAAATCAGTGGGTGGTGAGCAATACACACTTTGTGCTTGACTAACAGCTTCTCTCACCCCAGGAGGTGAAGATAGATCTGGAAAGGTGCCCAAGCATATTGCAGCATCCCTGACGTGACTTATCACTTTGCTGCTGGGTAGATTCCACCAGTGCCTGACAGTCCTGGGAGAAGGCACTTGGCATGTGGGAAGACTTGGCCAGTTGCTATGGAGCTCCCCCCACCCCCGCCACTGCATCCCTGCTGATCTCCTGGTTTCCCTGCCCCTCTCCCATCCAAGGCTGCCTGCCTGCTGAAACATTTCAGGCTGCAACGTCTGTGCTTTCTCCGGGGTCTTTCTCTTGGAATGTGACCCTGCCGCAAGACTCAGCTAGAATTCAGGGAAGGAGGGAACAACAACCGAGGACGGTGCAGAGAGCGCAGTCCACCCCACAAATTCAAAATAAGCCCTGCCAGAATAGAAAAAGCAGCAACGTGTGATTTCCACCCACTCTTAAAATATTAACCATGTTCCAATCGTGCAGGGGACTGAGTGTCTCCTGCAAGAAACTATAGCCTTCTGGAGGCTAGAAATATCCCCTTGGGGACAGAGTCTCAAGGGGGAGTCTGGTATTTTATGTTCACTAATTATACTGTGGTTTTCTGCAGGGAGGATCTCGTCCCTCGTATATCAACTGCAGCTTCTAGCACCGCAAAGCAGGAAGGAGTGGAATGGAACGGGGGGGGGGGCGCTTCTTTTTGGGTGGGGATATGTTCTGGCCAAAACAAGAACAATGTTAAAGGCGGGAAAGGGGGAAAGCGAGGCTCATGGGGTGCATAGGGTCTGAGAAGTCAGTGAGATGAAGTTAATTTGTTTCCTGGCGGGGTAGGTGAGAGTGCAGCATCTTTTGATGCTTCTTTTTGCCAGTGAAAGAGCCACAAGGCTCTTAAAATATTAGTCCTGTTCCCCTCCTTTTCTCTTTCTGTCATGAATCAGGGCCTCTGTTCATTGATATGTGGGTGCCTGTAGATACACATTTGTATGTTTTGTTTCAGCTTTTTTCCTATGCATTTTCTTTGTTTAATTAGTGTTTTAGTTCTGTACAGTTATGAATAACATTTTGAAAATCTTAATTCTAAGACACTGGGCACAATATTCTGTTTTATGAATGAATTGTGCTTGCATTCATCACATACGCATATCATATGCATTTTGGATAAATTTCATTTTGTTGGGGTTTTTTCATTAAAATAAGTATCTAATTTATTAATGCATATTGTATTTCTATTACAACACTTAGAGGAACCTATCAGAAGTGAGAGCTGAAGGTGACTTTCAAAATCTATTAACCCAGGTGTGCTATAAAATCCTGTTGGCCCAAATGCCAGAATACAGCAAAAGGAGTTTGTTTTTACAATATTGAAAAGATGCCTTGGTTGCATTGCTTCTTCTAAAAATGACTGTCAATGACTCACTTAGATTACAAACACCCCCCCCCCCCCCAAAAAAAAAAATTAACATGTCAAAACACAGAAGTGCTCAGATCTCCGGAGCTTCATGAGACGAGATGAGCACTACACTTCTCCGTTTGCAACAGAATACCTTATGCCACCAGACTTGAAATTTTGGCCCTAGAAAATGTAGAACTACGCTGCCTTTGATCTGACCTAAATGTAGCACATAAAGTTATATGCTACAATGTCCTACCTGTCAACAACTAACTGAGCCGAGGTGGCGCAGCAGGTAGAGTGCAGTACTGCAGGCCACTAAAGCTGACTGCTAGATCTGCAGGTCAGCGGTTCAAATCTCATCACCGGCTCAAGGTTGACTCAACCTTCCATCCTTCCAAGGTGGATCAAATGAGGACCCGGATTGTGGGGGCAATATGATGGCTCTGTTAAAAAGTGCTATTGCTAACATGTAGTGAGCTGCCCTGAGTCCAAGGAGAAGGGCGGCATTAAAAAAAAATTCGAATAAAATAAATAAATAAACTACTTCAGCTTCGACTGCAACAATACACGATCTCTCAGTAGATACAAACTTAATGTAAACCACTCCAAACTTGATTGCAAGAAATTCAATTTCAGTACAGAGTGCTCAATGCTGGAAATACCTTACGTGACTCTGTAGTTTCTTCCCCAAACTCCCCAAACTTTAACCTTAAATTGTCTACCATTGACTTTACCCATTCCTAAGAGGTCTATTAGGGGCATGCATAAGTGCACGAATATGCCTACTGTCCTTGTCCTAAAGCCCCCATATATTTCGTAAAATATCATGTACTCAAAACCATGCTTGTATTTTTATATATGCACATTAATGTTTATAATTTGTTTGTTATTTTATTTATTGATTGATTTTGTCCTATACACAATGAGGGTTTTAGTGGGTCTACACATAGTAAAATACATGATGAAGGTTATAGAGGAGATACTCATAGTAAAATATATCTAAGAAAGAATGGAAGAGAAGATATAGAAATAGAACATATCAATGAAAGAATAGAAGAAGAGATATAGGAATAGAAGAAAGGTATAGGAGATATAGGAGAGACTATAGGACAGGGGACGGAAGGCACTCTAGTGCACTTGTACTTGCCCCTTACTGACCTCTTAGGAATCTGGATAGATCAACCGTGGATAATCTAAGGGTAAAGTGTTGGGGGTTTGGGGATGACACTATGGAGTCCGGTAATTAGTTCCACGCTTCGACAACTTGGTTACTGAAGTCATATTTTTTACAGTCAAATTTGGAGCGGTTAATATTAAGTTTAAATCTGTTGTGTGCTCTTGTGTTGTTGTGGTTAAAGCTGAAGTAGTCACTGACAGGCAGGACGTTGCAGCATATGATCTTGTGGGCAATACTTATCTTGTTTAAGGCATCTTAGTTCTAGGCTTTCTAGGCCCAGGATTGAAAGTCTAGTCTCATAGGGTATTCTGTTTCGTTTGTATTTGTTTGTATTCATATACATGCTTGACAAAATAAAATAAATTTAACAAGGGGGAGAGTGGGGGAGAAGTGGCAGCAGCCAGAATTCAGGTCGGGCTTGTGAGGTTCAACTCTAGATTCTGACATTGCGGGCAGCTGCTCCAGCCAAGCTTTAAAACTCTCTCTGATCAGAAGAGCCGCAATCTTTTGAGCACTTCCTAGCCAGGGAAGCTTAGGAAAAGAAGGTTGTAGCTACCGTAGAATTATTCTCTCTCCTTCTTTCAAAACAATAGAACTCAGGGACTGTCCATGATGGTGAGTAACTGCAAGTTCAAGAGTGACATAAATTACTACTGCATATAATGCAATATTAAACTTGTGGAATGTAGTCAAGGTAGCTGTGATCTGGATTTGGGAAGAGGAAAAATAAGGTTCTTTAATGTCTCTGGCTTTCAGCTAAGAGCTATTTAGGATAGGTAAGAGGGCTTTCTATCTTTTGGGTACAAAAATAGTTTTGTCATGGCACAAATGTTTTCTCTCAGGCACGATTATAGCCTATAACTGCCAACCAGTATATCCTGAAACATGGCTAATACAAATAACTTCCAAAGAGTATGTTTACTAAGAACAGGTCAAGGGATGAGAAATTTATGCAAAGCAATAGCAATTGTCCTTGTCTTATGACCACAATTGAGCCCCAAATTTCTGTTACTATGTGAGACAGTTCTTAAGTGAATCATTTTAGTTTCTAAGTTAATAACATGGTTGTATGGTGGTTCTGGATACCCCATTAACTTTGCTTGTCTGAAGGCCACAAAAAGTCATCACATAACTCTAGGACACTGCAACCATCATAAATATGAGCCAGTTGCCAAGAGTCAACATTTTAATCCTGTGACCATGGGGATGCTCTAATGGTTGTGAGCAGTGAAGGGCTACCAATTTTTTTACTACCACACTGTGGACATGGCGTATGCAGGACGCCCTGCATTTTCTTTCAACATCTTTCAGTGCAAATTGGGTGCTTTGAGGTGGAACTCCATTTCCCCTGTCCCACTGCATCCCCCCCATTCAGGCAGTAGCCCACCCCTGGTTGTGAGTGTGAAAAATGACCACAAGTCACTTTTTTTTCAATGCCATTGTAATTTCAATAATTAAACAAATGGTTGTATGGAGCGCTGGTGAGACCACATTTGGAATACTGTGTTCAGTTCTGGAGACCTCACCTACAAAAAGATATTGATGAAGCTGAACGGGTCCAAAGATGGGCTACAAAAATGGTGGAAGGTCTTAAGCATAAAACGTATCAGGAAACACTTAATGAACTCAGTCTGTATAGTTTGGGGGACAGAAGGAAAAGGAGGGACATGATCGAAACATTTAAATATGTTAAAGGGTTAAATAAAGTTCAAGAGGGAAGTGTTTTTAATAGGAAAGTGAACACAAGAACAAGGGGGCATAATCTGAGGTTAGTTGGGGGAAAGATCAGAAGCAACATGAGAAAATATTATTTTACTGAAAGAGTAGTAGATGCTTGGAACAAACTTCCAGCAGATGTGGTTGGTAAATCCACAGTAACTGAATTTAAACATGCCTGGGATTAACATATATCCATCCCAAGATAAAATACAAGAAATAGTATAAGGGCAGACTAGATGGACCATGAGGTCTTTTTCTGCCGTCAGTCTTCCATGTTTCTATGTAAGTCGCAAACTACATATACCCCCCATTTTTTCCAGCAAAATTAACTTCACATCTGATTGTGGATGTGAGAACTATATGCTTCTGTATGAGAAATAAAATATGATCCTTCAGCCAGCTGTGGCTCTTTCTGGCTAGCCCTTCTCCCCCTCCCTTTCTCATGTCTTCATCCTGTTGAGGATCATGATTTGTGTGAGCTGCTGCAGCCTGGTTTGGACCCTTAACGCTGTGCTTCTCTGCCAGCTAAAGCTTGGCTTCTAAATCTAACACTGTTCCTTCCTCTCTCAGCCACACTTAGCACTTGACTAAATTCAGGATGTGCTGAGATAAGGTGACTGCTGTTCTCCTGCCCAGTCATCAGTTTGCCAAGGGAAAGAGAGGAGGAGCAGTGAACCTCAGTGGCCTCTTACAGCTGTTCTCTGCAAAGGAATTTTCAATCCTGTCAAATAAACAAAGCAACATCCCTAGCTTTTGGGTTCACTGCATATTCTTTTATTTGAATACTTTATTATGAATCACAATATTGCATGCAAAAGCTAGAGAGAAAAAAGCGCACCCTTCACAGTTCCTCTGAGTGCTACATAAAGATTTTCTAAGGAGCTGTTCTTTTTCATATCCATCTTTACACTGCTCCTGCCCCTCCCTTTGAATTTTAAAAGTGGGAAACAGAAAACAATCCATAAATCCCACCAGGCCATCAAGAGTTCTGGAACAATGGTTCATTCTCCCTCCCTTGAGTCTTCACAAATACTTGACACTAGTTTGCAAAACCAATTAAATCTCCAGACTTGCCGATATGGGATATGCCCAGTGAAGTAGAAAGGATGGAAATAAATACTGACAAGGAAGGAAAAGAGGGGCAAACCATTAATTGTCTTGCACCCTTTCTTGGTGAAAAGATACTGATCAAAATGGCAGTGGTGGTGGCATCAGTTGGTGAGGAAAGACATCTATCACAGTGCCAAAATAATAGCAGGAGATGTTTGAGAAAAGCGTTGCCAATATTTTGAGCTATACTGATGGCACTGAAAAATAGATGAACAGTTCATCCGTCAATAAGAGCCAATCAATGGTGTCACCTGCATAGGTTGCAACTAACCATTTTAGGTCAGAAATAAGTAACACGCTAGAAAGAGAAATTGTTTGACAGAGAGAACAATTAATCAATGGAATAGCTTGCCTTTGGAGTTGTGGGTGGAGGTTTTCAAAAATAGACTGAATAACCATCTCCTGGGATAGCTATGATCTCCTGACCTATGGATTAGACTAGAAGACCCATGAGCTCCCGTCTGGTCCTATGATTCTATGTTCTAGAATAGAATTTCAGCATCTGTATGAGGACTGAATTTTAAACATGATTTATTATTATCACATCTATAATATGTACATCCCCCAAAATATACTTCCAATCCACCTTCCAATCTTCTAATAGCTTTCATAATGAATCCAAGATAAGGAAACAAAGAGTAAATGATGAAAGGAAACATGGTGTTGGCAAGGTTTTTCTTTCCTCTTTCATGTTATTTTTCTCTCCTTTTTGTTGCTTGTGGGGTGAACCTTGCTTAAATTCAGCAATTTAGCAATGGATTGAAGTTATGATGGCATTGAGAAAGTAAATTTATGACCAGTCCTTGAACTTATATCTAGTTGCAGCGTGTCAGTAATTTGATAGTTATTTGTGTTCACAACCAGCTTCCAACAAGCAAAGTTGATGGAGAAGCTGGCAATCAAACTATGAATCACAGAGCCTTGATGTCTTCTTTAATGATTTGCCGTGACTTGCTTAATGGCCAAATGAGAAGTGATGCTGTCTGTTACCATCACATGTTTTGCTTAATGACTGTGTTTGCTTAGTGAAGGAATTGCCAGTCACCAAGCAAGTACTAAGGTAATATGGTGGTTCAGTGTCTAAGGCAGTGTCTCCCAACCTTGGCAACTTGGAGATATCTGGACTTCAACTCCCAGAATTCCCCAGCCAGCGGATGCTGGCTGGGGAATTCTGGGAGTTGAAGTCCAGATACCTCCAAATTGCCAAGGTTGAGAAACACTGGTCTAAGGTGCTGAACTTGTGGATCAGAAGGTCCCCAGTTCAGTGGTTCAAATGCCTAGTGCCGGGTAACCCAGTGAGCTCCCGTTACTTGCGTCAGCTTCTGCTAACCTAGCAGTTCGAAAGCACATAAACAATGCAAATAGAAAAATAAGGACCACTTTGGTGGGAAGGCAAGAGCTCTCTCTGGGCCTTCAGCATTTAGTCATCCTGGCCACATGACCATGGAGATGTCTTCAGACAGTGCTGGAGCTTTGGCTTAGAAATGGAGGTGAGCATCACTCTTAGAGCTGGAATCTACTAGCATGCATGTGCGGGGAAGTCTTTACCTTTACCTAAGCAAGGTAAACAGCAGGCTTTCTTACATTTGTCTGATCCTCCTTTTCCTCTTCTATTGATTCCTTCATATAGAAATGGGGTTGCTCTATTCAGTTGCCCCCACATAGTTTAATACTTTATCCTATTATTAAAGTTCTAGAATCCAGCATTTTAAAATGGCTGCAGTTTTCTACCTTCAGAATGCTAATGTGAAAAAAAAACCCCACCTCACCCCATTCTGCTCAGGTACAGGAAGGAAGAAAACTAGCACAATGGGATAATAGGATTCCCCCCTTCTCTTTCAGTCCTTATGCAGTCTTGCAATCTGCTAGGGAGGGTCCTTCACAAGTTCCTTAGATGAAAGGAGTTCAGTTTGTGGGAAACGTAATAGAGTACACAGTGCTTATTATACTGGTATTTTGTACTTCAGGAATTCTAAATTCTAATTTTATATATATATACTGCTCAAAATAAATAAATAAAGGGAACACTCAAATAACACATCCTAGATCTGAATGAATGAAATATTCTCATTGAATACTTTGTTCTGTACAAAGTTGAATGTGCACAAAGCATGTGAAATTGATTGTCAATCAGTGTTGCTTCCTAAGTGGACCGTTTGATTTCACAGAAGTTTGATTTACTTGGAGTTATATTGTGTTGTTTAAGTGTTCCCTTTATTTTTTTGAGTAGTGTATAGACACACACACACACACATATGACAAAATTTCAATATTGTAAACACTGTGCATAGAATTTGGTAACACTGGTGAGAAAAATTCAGTTTATACAGAGATCTGAGAGTCCCCATGTAATAGATTTACATACTGATATATGTATGCACGTGCTAAATGTGTTTTAGCTGCACAAATTTTCTCAGGTCCCTTTCCCCAAGACATATTTCTTTCAAACACTGCACATCTCTCTACATGTTAGTTGACCTCATCAAGCTCCTGTGGTTTGTAAGAGTCTGCCACTAACAAAAGAGAAAGGAAGATATGTTGCATAAGCTATTCTTAGTACATTTATAAGATGTGTGTAAAAGCAATTGAGAACCTTCTAAATGATCAATTACTTTCCTGTTCCAAGGAATTGCTCTTTCACCTTCATTCTTATTGCATCCACCACAACGTTTACCACAATTCTAGAGCTGTAAATTCTTGAATTCCAAAGTCACCCCGTCCATTGCAGAGAGAAGTCAACCATCAAGCTCCTCCTTCCAACCAAATAGGTCAGGAAAAAAGGGAAGAGGAAGTTCACAAAACTTTGTTCATTCATTCATTCAATTTACATACTGTAGCTCTCCATCTCATATTTGTGACTCTATACTCTCAAACTACAGTATACTAAGGTATTTACAGCAGCAGAAGACCTGAGCCTATTCAAGGTCTCACTTCATTATCTCCGTCACCTGAAGTATCTTCCTTCTCTTTCCTGCTTGAACTTTATCATTCATACCTTCATAGGAGCATGCTCCATGCCCTCCATGGCTCAGGAGGTCATATAATAAATACGTATGAGGTTATCACCTGGTGGTCGTCCAGACTTTTGCAGGTATAGTATGCCTGTTCTCCCTCCTTTCATTTCTTCAGAAACAGGAAGGAAAGAGTAAAGACAGCAGGCAGCAGCAATCAATGGGGATGCCTCTAGGGTCCTCAAGGGTTCCACTTCCAGTGCACTTCACTGTGCTGAGGAGACAGCTGACTGTGGAGAAGCAGGTGGAAGAGGTGACAACAGCAGCAGCAGTTCATTCATCATGTATTCCCTCTTTCTTTTCACATCACTCTTTTGCTAAAACTCCTGCTGGTGTTTTGTGCTTGATCTATCAATCTGGGCTGCATGAATTGGAATATCCACTAGAAATGATAGCAAAGAGATACAGAAAACCCTTTCGGCTGTCAACTAATGACCATCTGAGTTGTTGTGGGGGTTTTTTTTGAACAGCTACATTAGCCACACCTGGCACACTGTGATCTGTTGAAGACACAGGAAGAACCAGTTAAGCCCCATGGTTCCCTGGTGAGCCTTCAGCATAGTTACATTGCTGTCTAATTCTTCTAAAGCAGAAATTCATTTGTATTTAATTCTTTTATTGCTGTAAAAAGCTTGGGGATGATCTCAAATTTCTTAGCTCTGCCATGTGGTTATATTCTTGACTGGCTACAATTCTCCACATGCCATGAGGAATTAGCAAAGTATCTCAATAGTGGGTACATTTCTAGAAATGCATGAACATTAGGAGTAATAGATGAACAAAGGAAGATCTTCTGAAGTCCACTAACGTAGCTCTCCGAAAAGAGTAACAGTACAGTACTTTGGAACTTTGTTCAGGCTTCTCAATTTCTCTGTACAATAATGTATTTTTTAAAATGTAGTACTAAGGTTTATCCAAAATCTAAGGAATGTTATGTTTTTAAACGAGTGGAATTTTTCAAAACATGTTATTGCTGTTTGTGTTGGAATTCAGAATTCTGGGAGCACAAGACGTCAACTAGAGTCTGCTGAAACACTCAATTTTAAAAAGTGCATTTTGCTTCTTCCAGGATATATCGCCAACTGTGTAATACAGCTGCATACATGCCCAAAGCTGTTTGAATGTTTAGGAAGTGTCAATAAGGACATCTGCAGTGAATGGACAAACCACCATTCATTCAGGCAAGGCATAGAAGGCATTCCCTTCCCTCACATTCATTCAGACAACTAGTACCCACAGCTCAGATGCCTGAGCAGACGGGTAAGAGAGCTCCTACTAACTGCAAAATCTAAGCCTGTGGCTGCTGGTAGGGAAGAAACATAGCCAGGCTTGCCTTCTTCTTTTTGGCAGAAACCTTTGCCTTGAGACCAGGGGAAAGAGAGAGAGTTAAAAGATGTGTGTGTGTGGGGGAACAGACTACCTGGGTGGGGATTAAGAAGAACACCAGAGAGAGAGAGAGAAAGAGAGATTGTTGAAAGATGTAAACAAGATGAAAACTGGAAAAACCACAGTACAATAGTTCAAAGTTCAAAGCTGGAGGTGATTAGGCTGGTTATCTCCTCCAAGCAAATGGCGGTCCTAGTCACCACCTGGGCACAAACCAAAGTGAAAACCCAATTATCTAAAGCAGTGGTTTCTAACCTTTTCAGCTTTGTGTGCCAGTGGAGGTGGAAAGAGGGGATTGTTCAGTATGAGCAATGGGTGAGCATACACCCACAGCTCAATTTGCCTTAGTAGCGAGCACATACACCTGCCACTTGGGCAAATGGAGCTAAGCACATATACATGCGCTCACCCACTGTGCAAGTGGAGCTGTGCACAAGCATGAGCTTGCCCACTGCTTCCAAACAGACTATAGCCTGTACTTCCCCACAGCCCAGGAGTTGGGGACTGCTGATCTAAAGAGTGTCCCTAAAAACAGCTTTAGAGGAAGACAAATGGTTCCAAATGTGCAAGAGTGAATATACAATGCAAGATGGTCTAAACTTGAGTTAGAGTCAAAATTTATGTCCCATAGAGCCAATGGTTAATGCTTCTACAAAAAAGCCATGATTCTAAACTGGCAGGGCATTTCTACTTCATAAAAACCCTGCACAAAATCTAGTGCCAATTTTGGTGGTCTTCACTAAAGAAGGACAGAGAGAGCTATGTAGCCTTATCTGTGCCTTTGCCAAGAGGTGACAAAGGAAAACAGTTGGGAAATAAAATAATTTGGGTGATAACTTGTTTTCTAAACAAGTGCACTTTATACCCTTGCAAAAAGTAACTAACTGTCAACCTGCTGCATAGTACTCCAGAAAGAATAACTTCAGATTGCAGAGTCCAATTCACTTTATAATTTTGGCAGGAATTCCTTAAACCTTTTGGGGCCATGCAAGGGTTCAGCTCCATGCATCATCTACTACTAATGGTGATTGTGGACATGCAAATGGAGTCTTGGAGCACTGTCTCAGGTTGAACATATTAACAGAGTTGGAGGGATCTTGTAACTCATCTAGTCCAATCCCCTACCCATTCTTTCATCTCATTCCTCTGTATCCTCTTTATCCCACATCTGTAAGCTCTTTTTGTACATGCATTTATCAATTCCTTCTTTTAGACCTACTACATTTATTTCTTTTAGTTTAACAAACACAAAACATATATTTTCTTTCTTTCTTTCTTTCTTTCTTTCTTTCTTCCTTTCTTCCTTTCTTCCTTTCTTCCTTTCTTCTTTTCTTCCTTCCTTCTTTCTTTTCTTTTTTCATCATTTTTATCATTCATTCCTCTTTCATGCGGTGGGTTGCTCCCAGTTTGGCCCAGTTCTAAGAACCGGTGGTGCCAGTGGCAGGAGGCGCCGCCCACCAACCTGGGACGCTTCTGTGCATGTGCAGAAGCATTGCGCGCAAGCACAAGTGCACACACAAAATGTTAGTAAGTATCAGTATCAGATAGTTTTGGCATAATTTAGCCAGTAAGTTAGAAGTGCAACCAAGGTATTTTGAAGACATAATGCGAAGGAAAAAATTGTTGGAAAATTGCTTGGAAAAAGTGAAGGCAAATGAAAAAGAGGCTGACAGAAGACAAGATGCCCAGAAAGTATCAATGACGACACAAGCAGGAGCTTAAGAGTATTGAAAGAAACAGTTACAGTGTGTGTGTGGGGGAGTATTTAGTCAGACACCAGTTGTGCAAGTTCTCCCACTTAAAAAGATGAGAGAGGCCTGTAATTGACATCATAGGTAGACCTCAACCATGAGAGACAACATGAGAAAACACATTCAGAAAATCACATTGTCTGATTTTTAATGAATTTATTTGCAAATTATGGTGGAAAATAAGTATTTGGTCACCTACAAACAAGCAAGATTTCTGGCTCTCACAGACCTGTAACTTCTTATTTAAGAGGTTCCTCTGTCCTCCACTAATTACCTGTAGTAATAGCACCTGTTTGAATTTATTATCAGTATAAAAGACACCTGTCCAGATCCTCAAACCGTCACACTCCAAACTCCACTATGGAGAAGACCAAAGAGCTGTCGAAGGACACCAGAAACAAAATTGTAGCCCTGCACCAGACTGGGAAGACTGAATCTGCAATAGGCAAGCAGCTTGGTGTGAAGAAATCAACTCTGGGAGCAATAATTAGAAAATGGAAGACATACAAAACCACTTATAATCTCCCGCAATCTGGAGCTCCATGCAAAATCTCATCCCGTGGGGTCAAAATGATCACAAGAATGGTGAGCAAAAATCCCAGACCCACGTGGGGTAATCTAGTGAATGACTTGCAGGGAGCTGGGACCAACATAACAAAGGCTACCATCAGTAACACACTATACTGCTAGGGACTCAAGATTCTGCAGTGCCAGACGTGTCCCCCTGCTTAAGCCAGTACATGTCTGGGCCCGTCTGAAATTTGCTAGAGAGCATTTGGATGATCTAGAAGAGTATTGGGAGATTGTCATATGATCAGATGAAACCGAAGTAGAACTCTTTGGTAGAAACACAACTTGTCATTTTTTGGAGGAGGAAGAATGCTGAGTTGCATCCAAAGAATACCATACCTACTGTGAAGCATGGGGGTGGCAACATCATGTTTTGGGGTGGTTTCTCTGAAAAGGGACCAGGAGGACTGATCCGTGTACATGAAAGAATAAATGGGGCCATGTATTGTGAGATTTTGAGTGCAAACCACCTTCCATCAGCAAGGGCACTGAAGATGAAATGTGGCTGGATGTTTCAGCATGACCATGATCCCAAATACACCACTAGGGCAATGAAGGAGTGGCTTCGTAAGAAGCATTTTAAGGTCCTGGAGTGGCCTAGTCAGTCTCCAGATCTCAACCTTATAAAAAACTTTTGGAGGGAGTTGAAAGTCTGTGTTGCCCAGCGACAGCCCCAAAACATCACTGCTCTTGAGAAGATCTGCATGGAGGAATGGGCCAACATACCAGCAACAGTGTGCGACAACCTTGTGAGGACTTACAGAAAATGTTTGACCTCTGTCATTGCCAACAAAGCATACATAACAAAGTATTGAGATGAACTTTTGTTATTGACCAAATAATTATTTTCCACCATAATTTGGAAAGAAATTCATTAAAAATCAGACAGTGTGATTTTTTGGATGTGGTTTCTCATGTTGTCTCTCCTGTTTGAGGTCTACCTATGGTGTCAATTACAGGCCTCTATCATCTGTTTAAGTGGGAGAACTTGCACAATTGGTGTCTGACTAAATATCCCCCCCCCACTGTATCTGACAATCTTAAAGAAATGATGTCCATGAAAACATGTGCAGATAAACCAAAATTTTATTTTTTTTAGAATGTGAAAAACTAAGGAAAGCAAAACTAATATCTTGATGATTTCAGCTTTGCCTTTATTTCCTCTCTCCCTTTGAAGAAACAACACTTGAGGAAAAAATAAACCAGGTAAATTCCTTCAAATGTAGATGAAGGGAGGTTGCTTCCTGTCTGCCAGTGAGGCTAATGAGGTAAACAACTGGCATCTTTGAAAGTGAATGGAAAAATTATTTAAAGAGCTATCCCTGTGGATGATCAGAAAAAAATAAGTGGTATTTAAAATGAATCAGAAGAGGAAGTATTCTAGCTATACAGTAATCAAAACCAAAACCTAATCGAGTTGGCTTTAAAGAAAGTCTGCAGTCCACTTGCTCTTTCTGCTGGCACTGAAAAAGATATATGCTTTTTTCAAAACATTAGAACTCCAAAATTGTGCCAAAGAACATCTGTTTCCAAATGCCAGATGTTGAAAGGGATGAGGAATCAGAAAAGAAGGGTTAGGGAATGAACACTGGCTATAATACTCTCTGAACTGAATATAGTAAAATACACCCATACACAAAGATTCCACGAAACGTGGGAATAATCAATAGGAATTTTAATTTTAATTTACAGCAGAAAATTGGTAGCACTAAATTTGACCTGGAAGCTCTATATATCTTGATGTCCCCCAAGCAATAATAGTAATAATGTAATACAAGATAGGGTTCAAATAGTGTATGTTTTAAAAGCATTGATTTTATCTCAATAAAATCTTTTCCAGGTAGAAGTAAGATTATTTTTCCAAGTGGAAGAATGCAGGACATTTCACTGGTGTGTATGTCACTATCAAAATGGAAATAAATAATCGGTGTCTAAATAGTTTTGTCAGCACCCTTCCTAGTTTCACACAGTGAATATTTATTTTTTACATAAACTTTTTGGAAATCTGTAAACAAAAAAAAAATTGAATAAGCTAATATGTTGAATGAATTTACATAAGAATGAAAAGAGACAGAAATGAACAAAGACTAAAGTAAGAAATCAAAGAAATGAAAAGAATGCAATGAAGTGATGTATTAACATTCTCCGGTTAACATTTATATTTTTTTCTATAATTCATTATTTTTATTCTAATCATACAAGCCATGTATAATGACTTCATTATTTTTATTTCCTACAAAATAGTCAATAAGGGGTTTCCAATCATTTTAAAACTTACACAATATTCTATTTCTCATACAGCTTTCAAGAGATGGTTCTGCAATTAGAATGATATAGCCTAAAATTGATGTGTAGCTGATGCATCAAAATAGGAGTAAAAGGCCAAACCTGGAATCACCCAATCAACAGCGATAGAAAGTTAAAGTAAAACCTGGAACAAATAAAATACACCAATTTGCCATCCTTAGGTAATTATGAAGAGAGATTACTGTTTCACTAGGGACACATTTTTTAAAAATCAAGTGGCTTACTGTCACAGCAATACAGGAAAGGGCCGCTACCTTTCCCTGTCTGTTCATTTAAAAAAACCTTTTAACTGCTGCCAAATCACTGTGGCAGAGCTGTCTCACTTTTCCTTTTTTAAACAGGAAAATATAAGGACTCTCCCATTGTTGTGGTTACTCATCCCTTGAGGTACCTTAATCACAAACGTAATTCAGAACTACTAGATATTTTCCCTATTAGAATTTGAATTAAGTTGAGGAAGGAGACAAACTCTGCTTTTTAAATCATTTACTCCCCCCCCCCCCATATTTTGCTAAGGACAAGCTTTCATGGTAAATGCTGGTAAAACTTAGGAACCGAGAGGCACATATATCAGTGTGCCTGAGGGAACCCCCAGTGTTTACAGAAGTAGAAAAACATTTTTAAAAAATCCTAGGGGACCAAACATTGCTTTGCCCTCCCCACTCCCCCTTAAACAGTCCACTGAGTACTGAGAATTCTCAGTTGCTGAGGAATGTAGAGCAAGAAGTGGAAAAGAAAAATAGAGGAGGAGGAGGAGGAGACCAGGAAATGCTCTCAGAATAGCTAGTTGGAATCATGGTTTGGAGCACCTCTTTGAAGGAGAGCAACATTTTGTACAGCTGCAATATATCGTTACCTGGTGGAAAAGACTGTGTAGATTAACAAGATTAACTGTATAAAACTTCAAACTTTTTAAGCTGATATATTTGAAACCCTGAACTCTTTTTTCCAAAATAAAGGAGTGATCTGAAGGCATTTCTCCAGTCACTTAAAAAGCCTACACGTACTGGAAAGCAGGCCACTTTGTCTTATCAGGTGATATTAAGCTCTAAGAGGAGCTCAAATCAGTTTGGACAAGAAAGTGATCTCAAATGTCAAGAATCATTTGCACTTTTTTTGTGGCCGCTGGGAGCTCAGAGCAGAACTGAAGCACTCTTGAAGAAACAAATAGCATTTGCTTACTCTTTTGGATCGGAGTTACTAAACATAAACTAGGGGAGTGGGTGGCTCTTAGAGCTATCCTATTGTTACTGAATAATTTAGAGAATTCTTTCTTTCTCTCTCTCTCTTTTTCTTTCTTCATCTCTCCCCTTCTAAAAGCCAGAGGAGATTGTGATAGGAGGAACTCGGGGGAAGAAAGCAAAGCCGAGCTGCTTGTGGCTAACTGCAGCCAACCTTTCCTCTTTACACAGGGTTTCTAAAACAACAGCGCTTCTCTCAACGAAGCCGGCTCCCTCCTCCCTTTCTGTGCAGCCTTTGTTCCACCAGCAAAGGTCAACCGTTCTCTGTTCAAAGCGAAAATACACCCCCTGGTTATCAGATTTAGGAATTCTGTAGGGAGGTTGCAGATGGAACATGTTTAAAGCAGGAAGAGTGCTGCAGTTCTCCGTGAAGAGAGGTTGTAGAGGTCAACAACACGTTAAAAAAAATAATCCCAGAATGCTGACAAGCTGTGTAAGTGGGAGGAGAGTCTGGTCAGTTTGGAGAATGGAAAAGGAGGAGAAAAGGGGAAGCTGTTACCGCATGTGAGAATTGGGGGTGGGGGAGGTGAATTGTCAGGAAGCACAAAGAAGGGAAGATGTACACAGAGATCCAGGTGTGGAAAGACAAATAAGATTAGAAGGGAAGAATGTCGTATGTGAGGTCTATGCAAGCAGTGGACATCATTATCATACAATTGATAAACAGATATGTAACTGTTACAGCTGGTTGCCAGGTAAACCTCAAGAGTTTCAACTTTGACAAAAGTTTGTCAGATAGAATTTACTTTGCCTATTCGCCATGTGTGTGACAAGCTGGAGGACAAAAGAGAATTAAAGCTCTGCATTTTGAAATGCTTACTTAAATTTTACATCAGGAAGCTTTTGCCCCTCTCTAACCAGCTCCTTCTGAACTGGGTGATTTTTCCAAAGTCCAAACCCCTCATTGTTAGTATAGAACAATGGCCTACCCAATCTAGCACTCCATCTTTGGCCTCTTCCTAGCCTCTGGGCAGGTAGCCATGAACACAAGCAATTTAAGTTGAAAAGACTGATACAATCTTTCCAGGATTTGCTGGAACCTGAAAAATGTGATGTATTTTTTCCTTTTGTATGGTAATTTTTGCCTCTGAGTATTATGGGTTCTTCTGTAACAGATGAAGGTGAAAACTGCCTGCATGTCTTGGTTTTTTTTCTCTTTTATTTAAATGTGACTGAAACCAGGAGTCAATTTTAGTTTGCAAGATTCCCCCCATTCACATTAGTTAAGGATTCTCCTGCAGCCCTTCGCTGTCTCATCTCTTCTTAGGAGGGCCACTTGTGGTACTTAAAACAAAGATTTGGTCTTTATTCACAGCCACAACTTTCCATCTGAGAAAAGCAAGCCAACTATGTCATCTCCTTGAGGTATCAGGAGTGCAGAGAAGCAAAAGCCAACAGAGTCCAAGTGGCACTAATTCTAAAAATTTATCCAATTTCTATTCCCCCCCCCTGTATGAAGAGGAGGTGGAGTAAAGTAAATACCAAAAAAGGTGGGGGGGGATGACCTTGTTTCCTGTTGATAAGATAGCTCTCAAAGTCCATCCCCAGAATAAATGTTGGACAGAAACCTTTTTCATTTTTGCTTGAAACCACGTGGAAATAATGATTGTAGTCCTCTGTCTCCGATTACATTTACCCACCACTGATTCACTTTGTTTTATTTTATGCTTTAGGGTAGGGGTTGGTGAAGTTGGTTCTTCTATGGCATGTGGATTTCAACTCCCAGAATTATTGAGCTTACATGATTGACTCAGGAATTCTGGGAGTTGAAGTCCACAAGTCATAGAAGGGCCAACTTTGCCTTCACCTGTTTTAGGGAATAAGTTCATTTAAAGCAGCGGTCCCCAAACTATGGCCCAGGGGCCACATGCGGCCCGCTGAGGCCATGTATCTGGCCCGCGGGTCTTTTCCAAGGCCGCACTGGAAAAGCAGTGAGAATGTCCCCCTCAATCTCATCTCACCCGAGGTAAAGTAAGGCTTGCCGAAAGCCGAGCTGGGCACAACACACACACATACACGCACACACCCGCCTCCTCCTCCTCTTTGAGTTGCTAGCTCCCGTTTTCTGAATGGGGATTGAATGGGAGTCCGGTGTCGGAGAGTGGAGGCTTGTCGGGTGAGTCCTCCTCGGGGAGAGAAGAGGGAGGGTGAAAGAGGGAAAAGAGAGAGAGAAGTGGAGAGAAAGAAAGAAAGGGGAAGGAGAAGGGAAAAAGAGCGAGGGAAAGAAGTGGGGAGGAAAGAGGGAAGGAGGGGGAGAAAGAGAGGGAGAGAGAAAGGGAGGGAGGGAGGAAGAGAAATAGCAAGAGAGAGAGTGAGAAAGACAGAGCAAGAGACAGAAAGAAAGCAAGAGAGAGAGCAAGAGAGAGAGAAGTGGAGAGAAAGAAAGAAAAGGGAAAGAGAAGGAAAAAAGAGCGAGGGAAAGAAGTGGAGAGGAAGGAGGGGGAGAAAGAGAGGGAGAGAGAAAGGGAGGGAGGGAGGAAGAGAGATAGCAAGAGAGAGAGTGAGAAAGACAGAGCAAGAGACAGAAAGAAAGCAAGAGAGAGAGAGAAAGCAAGAGAGAGAAAGAACGCAAGAGAGAGAGAGAGAGAGAGAGAGAGAGAAAGAAATAAGGTATGTGCAGTGTGCATAGGAATCTGTTCACATGGTTTTTTTATAGTCCGAGCCTCCAACAGTCCGAGGGACAGTGAACTGGCCCCCTGTGTAAAACGTTTGGGGACCCCTGATTTAAAGCATGCATAGGAGATGGCTGATGGGTGCCCTCTCAGTCGCTTTCAAGAACACCAACTATTGTATCCTTTTGGACAGCCTGGAAGATGTAAGGATAATAAGCATAAATGGTAGAAATGCCATTCCTAACTCTCAGGTAAGTTTGAACTGGTGTTATTGAAAGACAGTTGTTTCTTCAAATGGAAGCCTTTTACATGGTGTCATTACAGGCTCCATTCTGTCTTTCCAATAGCTGCATGCTATAGTCAGATCTTGGAAAATTTGCTACAATTGGTATACTAAATCTATTTGTCTATAACATATTTGTATAATGATGTGGTGGCTCCTATGAATGTTTGTCTGCAGTTGTTAATGAGCTACACCGGGTCTCATAAAATGAAGCTGCAGAAAGTTACAATTCAAGCAGAGTGACATATTTTCTCATTCTTACTTTCCAGAAGAGCAGATACAATATTTGTATTTGCTTCTGGGTCCAAAACTCTCTCTGTTTTCAAGAATGATGCAAAGGCCAAGAGTGTCTTTTATCATGCCCTTTCTTAGAACAAGATGACATTTAAATGGTAATACACACTGGTAACCTCAAGGGTTTACTTCTGCAATGTGTTCTAGGTGATCTTACAATTAGTACATGATTTAGTAGCCCAGCTGATTTCAGTTGATTTCAAGCATTCAGTTAAATGATTCAAAGATACCACATGTTCTCAAATAAGCCAGGATCTAGCACAATACAATACATGGACCTAGTTGATGTGTCAGACATTTTATTCAAATACTATTTGCACATTGTATTCGTCATCTCTATGACAAATGAAAAGGCTGTCATTTTTACATGTTGTGCTCTTGCACTTTAATGAATTTGCATACCTGCCAAATCTGATGACGAAAGCAGCCCTTTGGTTTCACACTTCCCACTCTGCACAAGGATTTGCTTCTCAGCCTGTTCCTTTTCTTTTCCTCTGAAGCCACAGGAAAAGACCTTTCAAAGCAATCCTCTTACAGATGCCCATCTGTGGCTGGGCACCCCACTGTTTTATGCTTGTTCTCTTGGTTCTGTTACTGCATGAACAGCTGTGCTCTTGAGAATGAGCCTCTCTCCTTTACCTGGTCTAAAGATGGTGGCTTTGGGAATAAGGAATGAAGCCATCCCCACCTCTTGTTCTTGTAGGATTTGAGAGCAGGTTTCCACCTACTAAGAAAATACATTCCGGTGCCCCTAGGAGATAAATCCCACTCCTGATAGATTTTGACTGCGAAAGTCTCTTATAGGACTGAAGTCATCATGAGCTCAGGCCAGAAAGCCAAAAATTTAGAAAGAGAAAAATTGGGTTTAAGAGTAGTGTAGATAATTCATAGAGGAACTTAAAAGGCCTCAATGAAATATATTTCCCAGAGCTTGGGGTTTGTTTAACTGGGTATTGCTAAAAATGCAGCACTAGGGGAGATTCTGTTTTCATTATGTCATTATTTTTCTGCTATGTTGTAGCATCCTTTTTCTCTCTTATTTCAATGGATGCAAATTATCTTCTATCACACCAGCTGATCATATTTATTTATTCAATTTCTATAGTCACATATCTCAATCCAATTGATTCTGAGGATTGCAAAAAATATTACAATTAAAACACAATATATATATTGTGTTTTAATTGTGATATATGTGTAAATATATTACAATTATAAATATATAATTGTAAATATATGTGTGTGTCACATGTTTTGACTGAATTTGAAAATTAAGGGAGACTAGGATAGATCTATTTCGGCCTTATTTTGGCCTCATCAGCTAGCCATACACTCACAGGGACTTGAACCTGCAACCTTTTTTGCCTTGTAAGGCAGAGAATTAACCTCTAGGCTACAGTATCCAATTAACCTCTAGGCTACAGTATCCAATCCCTTCAGCTCTGTACCAGGGAAGGGTTACATGTTTTTGTGTTAAATCACCCTGGTATATGGAAGGAACATCACAGCTCCTTTTTTGCCTCTCGGCCCAACCCAGGGCCATTTCCAAGGCAGTTAATTTATTAATAGCGGACAAACTATATTCTGTGTGTATATATACATATATAGAGAGAGGCAACCGTGAGTTATCATAATAATTATATAAAAATTAAGAATACAACCAGTTAGCAAAGCCCCTTGCACTTTCAGAATCCCCAGGATTATGCACACAGACAGGTCTTTACCTTAACAAAAGACTAACAGGGCAGTCAGGGGCCAGTATGAGAACAGAAGGAAGAAAGTTCAAGAGCCAGAGACTACTGTTGAGAAGGGCACCCCTACCAGCTGATATTGTTAGGCTGATGGGACCAACAATAACTCTAATTTACTAGACTGAACTGGATGACTATTGAGAAGAGATGGTCCCTTAGATAACCCAGTCCCAAGTCATTTAGAGTTTTTAAGGTAGTAATCTGCATCTTGAATTGGTCCCAGAAACACACTGGCAACCAGTGCAGCTTTCATAGTAGTGGTGTTCTATGTACCGTATACCCATCGCCATAAAGTATCTGTGTAGTTGCATTTTGCACGCTGAAGTTTTTGAATGCTCTTTAAGGGCATCTCCAGGCAGAGTATGGTACAGTAATCCAAACAAGAGGAAATGTGGACATGAGTGTGTGCAAAGGTCAACCTAGCCATGGTGTCACCTACTCTTAAAGCAGGCGCTGCAAGTCCAAAAGGACCCCCAGATTACACACTTGGTCTGTCTTGAGCAGCGCTAACCATCTGGACCCCGTATGTAAGCAAGGGTTAAGAAATCTTAGCAAGAGGCAGGAAGCTCAACTATTTCCATTAAAAGCTGTGAAGTTTGTCTTAGTATATCTGTACAGGGAGGGAAACCTAAAAAGCAAGACTGAAAGATTTTTTAAAGCACTTTCCTTTTTTATATCTTAAAACCTATCCACCTAATAGGAAACAGCCTTAGTGAAAGAAGAGCACTTGGAAAGAATATTTGAAAAGTAGCATATGTCCTTATAGAAAAATTAAATCAGTTAAGCTTAAGCAGATAAGCTAACAAAAAGCAGAGGGGGACAGGGGGTAGACAAGCAATATCAGGGGAGCCAAACTCAAGCCCCATGGGCTGCTTAGATCTGGCCTGTGGGGCCAAGCTGAAAACAGTGAAGGACCAGCCCAGGCTGACCGGGCACTGATCTACAACCTACTGGCAGCTGGCAGCATGCTTGAAGAAGCCATGGCAGCTGAACTCCCCTCCCAAGCTCCGTGTTCAGTGGCCAGTGTGCTAGAAAACCAAACTACTGTACTAGCAAAAGTGGCATTTGATCACAGGGCAAGGAGACATCGAGAAATGTTTCCCCCTTTGCATCTGAACATCCAAGGAGAGACAGGAAAGGAGAAAGGGAAAGAGGAAGGAAAAAGAAGGAAAGAGGGGAAGGAAGGAAGGAAAGAAGGAAGGAAGGAAGGAAGAAAGAAAGATTATAATTAGAGGGAGAAAGGGTCTGAGGGAAGTCCTGCCTTAGCACTTGGCCACTTGCAACCTTGATTCCCTTTCGCCATCCCCTTGTCTCCTCCTCCTGGCCTCTCCTGGTCGTCTCCCACCCTATTGCTGAGGAGGCTTTAGTTACAAAGCTGGGTCTCTTCTTGTGGAGAGGGAGGGGGCCTCCCTCTGACCCACACACTTTGCCTTCCCCCACACACCATGCACAACCTGGCCAAGGAACAGCAGCAGCCTTAAAGAGGAGATAAGCACAGCTGGGCACCCCTTTGGGGAAGCAGGGCTGGGCTGTGGGGTCTCATGTCCCTGTGAGCTCAAGGGCTGGATGGGGCTACCTAGGCTCTGGATAGCCTGCACTGCTGTATGGAGGTCCACCGCATGGCCTGAGAGGGACGGTGAGGCTCCTTTGGAGGACTTCTCCCAGGTCTCACTTCTTCTGCTGGAGACAATGGACCTTCCCAGCCCGACCCCGGCCACCCAGGTACTTCTGACACAAGTGACATTGAGTTGGCCATGCCCACTTTGGCCATGCCACCCCGGACACCCCCCCCCCCCCCCCCGTTAAATACAAGCTTGATGTGCCCCTGAATGAACTCAAGTTATGCAGTTTCCAAATTTGGGGAAGTCTTGTTTGTTGATTACCACAGTTGCTTTTATTTAACTTCACTTGCAGAAGCCCAGAAACATGCAACATTGGAAGCGGACTTTAAAACAGTTTCCACTTGAATTCAAGTGGTCTGTACATAAGGGAAGAGAAAAAAAGCAAAAAGTTAATGGTGGAAGGATGAAAAGAATAAATACAAGTATGAGAAGGTAAACAAAGCCAAGAGGAAAAGGAGCAAAATGAAAGATATAGGTCTCCAAGTTCATGCATTATCCCTCAAATCATAAATCTCCTTTTTATTTGCTTCATACAATTCATTTTCTCTGTTAAATTTTATTTCTCTCAACCTGCTTTTTCTTAGCAAATTGAAACTAGAATAAATTGCTTTGTGTTCCACATTTTGAAAAATCCCAAGAACGATAGAACCGAGTTTAGATTTCTTTTGGATTAAAGAATATTACAGATTTAACTCCATTGTTTAATCTTTTGCAAGAATTGCAAAAGAGACAAATAGTTTTCTCTTAGTCAGGAAATTAATTGCATCAGATGCTGAGGCTTTGCCCTCTGGCTGTGTACCTCTAGTTTCGGCTAATTCCTACCAGAAACTCTTACATTTTCAATGTAGCTTTTGCTGTTTTTGAAGTGGGATACTTTTTAACCATATGATATGAGAAAAGATTCTCCAAATTATTGCTGTTGGTGCTATTATTTTCTTTTCCATTTAAACATGTGTCATGTTTAAATATAATTTAAATAGGCAAAGCATTATTAATAACCAATATCAATTAAATCATCTAGAGTCACAACTAATAGCTAACCAGCCAATTTACCAGTAGTGCCAGCCTTTCTCAACCCATACAGTCCTTGTCGTTGTATCCCAGTAGCACTGAGAACCTATTTGGATACATGAGTATCTGGATACATCCGAGTTCTGAGAAAGCGACTTGCCTTCAAAATTTAACACCTAACACCAACAACTTCAGAAGCAATGGGAGAAACAGACACTTTGTTTGGGTAACATGAGTCTATTATAATAATTGAGGCTGCTGCAGGAAGATCTGAGGAGCCCAGACCTGGGAAGCTTTAAGACTTGTAGACTTCAACTCCCAGAATTTCTCAGCTGGCAGAGAGCTGCTCCAGAGAGATTCACACTGAAGTAGCACTTTCCATTTCCTGCCAGTTTATACCAGCTTCTCTGGGTATACCTTCTTCCCTGTGTCAGTCCAAAACATTTACATCCCCTGCCAGGAAAGGCCAAGACAATTTCAGTCTGTATTCTTTCTGCTGCAGAGTTTTTATTTAAGGAGGCCTCTGGCATGATTGGCTGCTGAAACAAATTTAATCTTAATCCCCATTGGTCCAGGATAAGTGAAAAGCTGCCTTAAATAATAGAAGAAGAAAGTATTTTTGCAGTAAAGCTTTTGTCTGGTATAGAATGCTCCTTTTCACTTAATTTCTCTGTTAGTTGGGTTTGTGTTTGACTCATGCAAGAGTTAGGGTTGCAGATTTTTTAGGACTGTAAACCGGTGGTATTCCAGGAGAAGGCAGGCTTCAACATTGCAGTTTTAGTCTGAATTTTAGTTTATAAGTTCTTTTAATATTACAAAAAGATAAATAGTTGTTACTTGCTCCTGAAAGGACAGAACTACAGGATCCGTCCTCCCCTCTATCCATTTGTGCCAGTGAATTGACTTTGCTAGAGGCTGAATGAACTAAAAATAAGAAAACTTAAGCCAAAAAAATCTTATGCTATTTCATTTATTTGCCAGTTAGAAGGCCTGATAAAAGCAGTAACTGGCTTCCATACAACTCGGGGGGAAATTAATTTGGGACGAAAGTGTTATTTCAGCTTCAGATACTTCCGACTCCCTGATTCGCCGGGGATTTTTCTGGATCCAGCCTTTGGCATTTTATTAAAGCAACGACCAGTTTAATTTATCTACTCGTTGCAATCTGTAAGCAAATTTAAACTGACCAGGACTCGGAAGCGAAGCAAAAAAAGCGCTGAACGGAGACAATCGGCAGCGTTTACAGCCAGACCCTCGAAGAAAGCCGTAGCTTTCCGGTCCTTCAAACGGCCCTCAACCATGCCAATCAAAGGGCCAGAAGACGCAAGGAAAAGGCGTCCTTGGCGAGCGAGCAGCAACTGCGTCAGAAGCGGCTCTTCCCCTCGAACTGCGCCGCAACTGCGACCTGGTCGGGACTCCTGATGGCTGCTCGCGAAGCGCGTGGGAACCGGCGAAGGGGACTCAAGCTGTCTCTTTGATCTGCTACGTTACGTTAAATCCCAATGACGCCCTCCCGCCTTGTAGAGGCCGTGCGGGGCGTTTATTGGAAAGCAAAGTCCCGCGTCCAATGAGGCCTACTTCCTCTTAAGGATTGGGAGCGCGGCGGCTTTTTTGGTCACTGTGCGGGGTCGGTTGGTCGCCGCCGAGAAAGCAAGTTAATTCTCCCAATTCGCGCGGACGTGATTTTACTGCCACACATAATAAGCAGATGCGTTTTTACTCGGCTTGCCAGCGCCTAAAGAACTGCAGCTTTCTCTTGACTTGCCACCCGATTCCTCTCCTTTTGGCGCCTCAGATGAAAAAGGCGCCGCAGCTAGGAGCCCTGAGGGGAGATGGGGAAGGACAGGACAAGGAGGGCCACCTCCTTACTCCCGCATGGGTGGCTTGCAAACAGGCCGTGGGTCAAAAGAAGCGCCTTGCTTTCTCTTGTAAACCTGAGGGACGAGGACAAAAGCCGAGCAGAGCGGCTAAGAGGCTGTCGCCAAAGAACTAGGAGTCGGCGCACTTATTCCAAGGGCTCGAGCTTTTAAGAAACGGCCAACCTCCTTGGCTGCGTCCGTCTCCTGTTTTATTAAGGGCGCCAGAATCCCCTGGTCGCGTTCCTTTTCGGTGACCTCGTTCTGGGAAGGGCGGAGTTCTGCACGGCTGACTCCCCGGACTGCCGCCGACTCCTTCCCGACCTCCCCCCCGCCCGGGGCCAGCTGCAACTTCGCGCGCGCTTTGGTGCCCTGCGTTTAGACTCAGCCATAATGCCGTGAGTGCTTTGCCCTTTACGCCCGCGCACAGGCTCTCACAGAGCTGTCGGAAGTCGAGGCAAAGAGGGAAGCATTTATTCTCAGGCGTCGTGCACGTGTGAGTGAGTCGCCAATTGTGCGAAGTACTTCAACTCTTATTTGAGTTTCCTTCGCGAAAAATATTAAATGGGGAAACCGTCTTTGCGTCACCGATGCCCCCACTTTCTCAAACTTTAGAGCGTAGGAAGGGAGGTTGATGGCTATTTCTGAGAGGCCAAAGAGCAGATGTTTGAGGGGGTTTGGGAAAAGACAGAAATAGGCGGTGGTCGCATTAAAATCCCTCTCATTCCGCGTATGTGTGTGACTGCACACTGGTATTGCTGTGTTATTTTCCCAGCCCTGAGCCTAGTCTGAGCAGCTCGATCGATTCTCATTGATTGTCCCTGACGAGCTGCTCCACTTTCCAGCCAATGTCAGCCTGTCTGCATTCGGGAAAGAGAGAAATTAAGGAAAATCTCTGCCGCCCTGGCGGTGTCATTTCCACACACTTCAGCTGGCAGACTGCCAGACAGAGGGTTGCAGCAAAGAGGTGGACTGGATTACTTTAAACTGAGGATCAGCATCCATAGGCTTAAATAGGAAATGAAAGGCACTAAATAGATGCTAGTAGCACTCCTCAGTGTTTTAAATCTGATAATGAACAAAAAACGGGGCAACTTTCTCCTTTAGGCAGAAACTTCATGCTTCCTAAAAAGTCTTCTATCAGATGGCAGTTATGGGGCTGAACATGTATGTAGTTCTTTTTAAAAATGTAGCTCAGTTAGATTTGCCTATCCTCAAGTATATTGCTTTTTGAAGATTACTTAGATGCCTGCTTACACAGCCACTACATTTTAATAGTCTTGAGGCAGCTTTATATTGAATCATTTTATGACCTTCAAGCCAAATTCTTTCTCTTCATCCAACCCTGCACACCCAACCCTGATTGCAGTAACTCACCAAGGTTTCAAACAGAAGTCACTGCAAATTTTTAAGTGCTGAGAGAGTCTAGAGGTCTTCCTGCTTGAGTAAAATAATACTGAAAGCCTAATATTTCTATATTAGAGGGAACAGTAAGCCCAAAATAAAAGAGTTCTGGACAGAAGAGATCATAGCTCACATATAATGGTAATCATCATTGTTCCTATCACCCTTCTCCCACTTATAATTGTATGACTGTAACTTGTTACTTCTATCCTTAAGATTTTTATTAATATTGATTGTTTTCTGATTGCTTATTTGTACATTATGACAATCATTATGTGTTGTACCACATGATTCTTGACAAATGTATCTTTTTAAAAATGTACACTGGGAGCATATGCATGAATGACAAAATTCTTGTGTGTCCAATCACGCTTGGCCAATAAAGAATTCTATTCAATTCTAGTCTATAGAAATATTGTGCAAAAGTTCATTTATTTCAGTAATGCAACTTAAAAGGTGAAACGTAATATATGAGAGAGCCTCATTACATGCAAGTCAAGATAGTTCAAGCCATGATTTGTCATAATTGTGATGATTATGGGGTACAGCTCATAAAACCCCCAATCCACAGTCTCAGAAAATTAGAATATTACATGCAATAAAACAGGGATTGTACATAAAACAATATCGGACTTCTGAAAAGTATAAGCATGCATATGTACTCAGTAGTTGGTTTGGCCCCCTTTTGCAGCAATTACTGCCTCAATGCAGCGTGGCATGGAAGCTATCAGCCTGTGATATGGCTGTTGGAAGACCGGGATGTTATGGAAGACTGGGATGCTTCAATAGCAGCATTCAGCTCTTCTGCATTGTTCAGTCTCATTTCTGTAATCTTTTTTTTGGCAATGCCCCATAGATTCTCTGTGGAGTTCAGATCAGGTGAATTTGCTGGCCAATCAAGCACAGTAATCTCATGGTCATTGAACCAGGTTTTGGTGCTTTTGGCAGGATCTAGAACCAAGCAAAAAAAAAAAACCAAGATTAAGGCTGCAGATCTACAGTATACATACTTTGGAATGTGACCTATGGAACTTCATGGGAATTTGGAATAATTTATTACTTTTAGAAATACTAAATTGGCTTATAATAACAAAATATATAATAGAAATAATTGAAACGGCAGAAGTAATAATTTAAATAATGAATAGTAATTTCAACAACTGATTAAAATCAGGGTGAGGTCTACAGAATTAAAATTTTAAAATGTTCTCCAATGGAGCTTGTCTAACCTCCCCTGGAAGTTTAATCCACAAGTTGAGTACCACTATAGAGAATGCCTGCTCCCACCCAGTGAAGGGCTACCAAAATTTTTACTACCACACTGTGGGCATGGCTTAGGCAGGATGCCCTGCATTTTCTTTCAACATTTTTCAGTGCAAATTGGGTGCTCTGGGGTGGAGCTCCATTTTTGCTATCCTACTGCATTCCCCCCCCCCGTCCGGGCAGTAGCCCACCCCTGCTCCCACCCCATAACTAATCAGTAGCAGCAGCAGGATGTCCCTCCCTGAGAATAATCAGAAGATATTCCATTTAGAATTTGTCAGAATAGCTATATGGTCTGGGTTTATTGAGATAGATTTTTTAATGTCTAAGTTTGCTTTTTGTACTATAAGGGAGTCTGTGAGCTTTGCTCATTGCAGGAGACAGATTGGGACTAATGATATAGTATTTGTGCTTTCAGAGGGTGGATGAAGAAGGAAACAACCAGGACTTCGGTGGTGATCATCGTAATGGTGTGTGCTGTGGGAACAGGCTCTGGACCCACAGCACGAATTTCTGCAGTCAAGTGTTTGTTTGGGGAAGAAAACAACATTAAATCCAGCTGTAATTTCATCTGCACCCCTGGATAAAGATCAACTGATCTTTGTCCAGGGATTGAATGTTAAGAGATTGAATATTTAAGGACTGATAAATCAGGTTCAATAATCAATATACAGAGTTAATGCTACAAAATATACAAAAAACTATAGCAAGGATGCAAGAATCCTTAACTAAAATACAGGAAACTATAACAAATAACCACAAAGAGACAAAAGTCCATCATGCAGCAATTAAAATAGAGATGGGAGAAATAGAATAGAATTCTTTATTGGCCAAGTGTGATTGGACACACAAAGAATTTGTCTTTGGTGCATATGCTCTCAGTGTACATAAAAGAAAAAGATACATTTGTCAATCGTGAGTTACAACACTTAATGACTGTCATAGGGGTCAAATAAGCAATGAGCAAACAATATTAATAAAAATCTTAAGAATACAAGCAAGAAGTTACAGTCGTACAGTCATAAGTGGGAGGAAATGGGTGATAGGAATGATGAGAAAAAACTAGTAGAAATAGTAGTGCAGACTTAGTAAATAGTTTGACAGTGCTGAGGGAATTATTTATTTAGCAGAGTGATGATGTTCGGGGAAAAAACTGTTCTTGTGTCTTGTTGTCTTAGTGTGCAGTGCTCTGTAGCAACATTTTGAAGGTAGGAGTTGAAACAGTTTATGTCCAGGATGAAGGGGTCAGTAAATATTTTCACCGCCCTCTTTTTGACTCATGCAGTATGAAAGGAATTATAAAAATATAAATGATAAAATTGGAAATAAAGTCAAAATAATATAACAGAAAATGAACATAAAATAAAAATAGCAGAAACAAAAATGGAACAGACGGATAGGAAAGTAGAAATTATAGAGCAGAAATTAACAACAGTTAAGAAAGGGCTTGAAGAGTCCATTGTATTCTTAGAGGTAGAGAAGTCTTCCTACCACCTAAGATTCCAAAACATTCTAGAAGAAAAAGAAAATGTAGGTGAAAAGATGGCAGAAATTTTAGCTGAAATGATGCAAATTAGCAAACAAGACATGATGAGAAATATAAATGAGGCCTTCACAGTCTACAAATTATGCAAGGAGACACAGATTGCCAAAAGAAATACATATAAATTCCACAAAAAGAACAACTAGGGACAATATCTATAAAAAACAAGGGAAGAAACATTCACCTATAAAGGTAGAGGAATAATAATTTTAAAGCAGACCCCAAGATGCATCTGAAATGCAATAAGACAATACCAGTTCTTAATATCCCATCTTATAAAATTCAAAGAGCTGTTTAGATGGCTGGTCCCAGAAGGTAGTAATCTGGCAAGAAAAAAAAAGTGAAACTAGATTCAATTGAAAATGCTCAGGAGTTTTACGAAGGATACCTCATGATGAAAGGCAAACAATTTAATTTAATTTAATTTATTGGATTTATAAGCCGCCCAACTCCTTGCGGACTCTGGGCGGCGTACAGTAATAAAAGAAGAAAGTAATGAGGAAAGTAAAGAAGAATTGGATAGTACAAATAGGGAAGAAGAAGTCAGAGGAAAGAGAGAAAGATAGAAGAGAAAAGAATGCAACAAGAAGGAATAACAAGTAGGGTAGTAAGAGAAACTAGAGCTACAAGAAAACAATACAAATAGAAAAGGGAGAAGAAATTAAATTGATCACCATTAATATTAATAGATTCAATGCATCAAGAAAGAGAAGCAAAATTTTTATAAAACCCAAGAATTTGACACAGTTCTCCAAATGGCACAAAAATTTAACAACTGGTTCGCCTGAACCAGCCCGAGCCATCTGAATCCCACCCCTGGAGCATGAGAAATTGATCAGCTAGATTTGGAAGGAAGTGAACGAAAACTAACGAATGCAAAAAAGCTGTTCTTGGACATGGTAGCTTCAATTAGCCAGTTTCTAATACAGATAGTCCTTGACTTAAGGCCACTATTGAGCCCAAAATTTCTGTTGCTAAGCAAGATGGCTCTTAAGTGAGTTTTGCTCCATTTTATGATCTTTCATGCTACTGTTCTTAAGTGAATCAGTGCAGTTATTTAGCAACACAGATGTTAAGTCTTACATAACATTGCCTGTCAGAAGATCGCAAAACATGACCATGGGATAGTGCAACTATCATTATTATTATTATTATTATTTATTAAATTTGTATGCCGCCCCTCTATAGTCATACATTTGTGTAGTTACCAAGTATCTGAATTTTGATAGTGTGATCCTAGGGATGCTACAATGGTCATAAGTGAAAAATAGTCATATGTCACATACAATGTTGTTGTAACTTTGAACAGTCAGTAAAGGAAATGTTGTAAGTCGAGCACTACAACCTTGTATCCCTTTCCTGTTCAAATACTTAAATAGCTACTGTCCTGTCTTGTAGCTCTGGACTTTTTTTGGGTTTCATTTAGTTGCCCTAAGTAATTTTGTTGCAAGATGAACAGCATATAAATTCAGTGATTCAATCAATTAATCAGTATCTCTCAACTCAGAACATTTCTATAGTACAACCTTATGGGATGGTTAATACATGACTTTGAATGCCATTATATTAATTTAATTAATTAAATAATTATTGTTTTGCATTCAGTGAACTGCAATTTTAATTTTACTTATGGGACTGTGCTGTACTGTACTGCACTATTGCTGCCTGACAGCTCCAAGGCAAAGATTAAATATTGTGCATTATTGAACTGAAGTAAAATGAAAAGCACAAATCCTGTGGTGTGGCTGAACAAATCTTTGTCTACTAGTTTTCTGCTTCTACGGGAAGTGGCTGTGGAATATTGTTTTTTTTAAAAAAACATTCTTTTTTAAGCTTTTATTCCATAGCACGTGAGCTGGGATTGGCATCTTCTTTATAATATATGCTTAAAATTGAAGCCTGTAATCAAGTGAAGGTTCCTCCCTTTGGTTTGATTTTAAATGCCACCAAATCTCCGAAACTTTGTTGGATTTCATTCCTCTTAGATGATTGTTTCCTTAATTCCACTGTAGTACTTCTTTACATCTTCCCAGCCTTATCTCATTTCATCTGGCTGCTTTAAACTACATTTTTCCCTGCCCGACTCTTGATAGCAAAATGACATTTGCTAATGGTAAGATTCACATTTTCCCCTTTTGGTTAGGCATAATCAACAGTGCAAGATTTCTGAAACTTGTTTACATTTTGTTTTGAAAATTTTTCAATTTTACCAGTCTATAAGTATGCTATATGTACAAAGTTATGTTGAAAATAAAATAAGCAATTTTGATTTTCAAATTTGATTTTCAAGCCTTTGATTATATTCCAGTCAAATACTTTTTCATGACTAAACAATTCCACTGCATAAGTACATATTTAATAATTAATTGTTATTAATTTAATAATTGTAAATGACAGTCAGTTTGGTATAGTGGTTAAGACATCAAGCTAGAAACCATGGTTCCAACTTTAAATAAAAAGCCAGCTGGGTAACTTTCCTTTAGCCCCAGGAAGGTGGCAATGGTAAACCACTTCTGAAAAATCTTCCCAAGAAAACCAAGAAATTCAGAAAAAGCCTTCCTTGACTCATGGTGTCATGCCTCTTGCAAAACTAAATTATTAATAAGAAAGGGTAATAAAGTTATTTAAATTGTTATTTAATAAATAAATACATATTCTCATAATTGTAAATATTTTTAAAATGCCTATCTGAAATAGCTCTGATTTTCAAGAGGCTTGGAAATATCAGAAAATGCTCTTGCGTAGCCTAATAATTTTTGAAAAGAGCAGGAAAGCATACTCTCTGTTGCACATTCTTTGGAGGCTTCACAAGCTGCTGCACAAGTGCAGGCCCTTTCTCATGACTTCCAGAGTGTCTGGAGATCTGGCATATCACCAAAAATGACATGGTGTGACATTTGTAACATGCATATCATAGGTTCATCATCACCTTATAATGGAGTGTCTTCCCTGCTTCAGAGAGTAAATGTAATCACAGTTGAAGATTTGATTACACATTTGAAATCACAATTAAAAATTGAATCCATAAAATGGTGTTCAACTGTTACATATATAATTTAGTGGATCTGGGTGGGGACAAATGTGTAAATATAAGACTTGAGAGACAAAGAATCATTGAATTGGAATTACTGATAAAGGTCATCTAGTCCCTGCAGTGCAGGAGTCATTATAGCATCTCAGGTAGATGATTGTCCAGTCTCAATTTAAAGACTTCTAGAATAGAATATGATTCTTTATTGGCCAAGTGTGATTGGACACACAAGGAATTTGTCTTTGGTGCATATGCTCTTAGTGTACATAAAAGAAAATATACATTTGTCAAGAATCATGAGATACAACATTTAGGGTACAAATAATCAATCAGGAAACAATATTAATAAAATCTTAAGAATACAAGCAACAAGTTACAGTCATACAGTCATAAGTGGGATGAGATGGGTGATAGAAATGATGAGAAAAACTAATAGAAATAATAATGCAGCCTTAGTGGATAGTTTAACAGTGGTGAGGGAATTATTTGTTTAGCAGAGTGATGGTGTTCGGGGGGGGGAAACTTCTTGTTTCTAGTTGTCTTGGTGTGCAGTGCTCTATAGCTATGCTCTATAGTCAACGAAGCAGTGGAAGTGATGTGCTGGTGCCTGGAGGCTGTTGGGGCCTGGATGGGTGTCAACAAACTCAAACTCAACCCAGACAAGACGGAGTGGCTGTGGGTCTTGCCTCCCAAGGACAATTCCATCTGTCCATCCATTACCCTGGGGGGAGAATAATTGACCCCCTCAGAGAGGGTCCGCAACTTGGGCGTCCTCCTCGATCCACAGCTCTCATTAGAGAAACATCTTTCAGCTGTGGCGAGGGGGGCGTTTGCCCAGGTTCGCCTGGTGCACCAGTTGTGACCCTATTTGGACCGGGAGTCACTGCTCACAGTCACTCATGCCCTCATCACCTCGAGGCTCGACTACTGCAACGCTCTTTACATGGGGCTACCTTTGAAAAGTGTTCGGAAACTTCAGATTGTGCAGAATGCAGTTGTGAGAGCAATCATGGGCTTTCCCAAATATGCCCATGTTACACCAACACTCCGCAGTCTGCATTGGTTGCCGATCAGTTTCTGGTCACAATTCAAAGTGTTGGTTATGACCTATAAAGCCCTTCATGGCACCGAACCAGATTATCTCAGGGACCGTCTTCTGCTGCACGAATCCCAGTGACCAGTTAGGTCCCACAGAGTGGGTCTTCTCCGGGTCCCGTCAACTAAACAATGTTGCTTGGTGAGACCCAGGGGAAGAGCCTTCTTTGTGGCGGCCCCGGCCCTCTGGAACCAACTCCCCCCAGAGATTAGAATTGCCCCCACCCTCCTTGCCTTTCGTAAGCTGCTTAAAACCCACCTCTACCGCCAGGCATGGGGGAATTGAGATACTCTTTCCCCCTAGGCCTTTACAATTTTATGCATGGTATATCTGTATGTATGTTTGGTTTTTATAATAATGGGTTTTTAACTGTTTTAGTATTGGATTATTATTATATGCTGTTTTATTACTGTTGTTAGCCGCCCCGAGTCTGCGGAGAGGGGCGGCATACAAATCCAATAAATAAATAAATAAAATAAATAAATGTTTTGAGGGTAGGAGCTGAAACAATTTATGTACAGGTTGCGAGAGGTCCATAAATATTTTCACAGCCCTCTTTTTGACTCATACAGTATACAGGTCCTCAATAGAAGGCAGGTTGGCAGCAATTGCTTTTTCTGCAGTTCTGATTATTCTCTGAAGTCTGTGTCTGTCTTGTTGGGTTGCAGAACCAAACCAGACAGTTATAGAGGTGCAGATGACAGACTCAATGATTCCTCTGTAGAACTGTATCAGTAGCTCCTTGGGCAGTTCAAGCTTCCTGAGTAGGTGTTCTAGTGCAGGGGTCCCCAAACTTTTGAATCCCAAGGACCACCAAGGTCATAATTTTAAATCCCAGACCCAGAATTTTAAGTCTCGCAGGCCACTAATATGAATTTTTAAAAAATATAAATACATTTGTAAAATAATGCTCAGAGAACTTCCATTTTATTAATATGAAATGCGCCCATTTAACATAAAAATTATAAATGCTAATTTAATTATAACAAAATTGTAATTGCTATTTAATCATGACAAAATCTTTAAACATTGTTTAATTGTATCAACATTATGAAACTTAGTGTAAATGTTACAAAATAATTGAAGTTTATTTGATTGTTGCTTGCTGCTGTTGTTGGGAAAGTTAGTCTCATATTCCAGAGCTGTAGCTGTAGTCTTTCCTTTCCTTTCCTTTCCTTTCCTTTCCTTTCCTCTTCCCCCAGGTTCTCCGAACTGTGCATAATCACCACCATAGGTTCCATAGAACCTGTCCGAACCTGCTGAATTTCACCCCTGAATTCTGCCCCAGCTTCACAATAAAACAAATGAGCTTTTAGTTATTATGCAAAATTAGTTACCCAGCACTATTTGCAGATTTAAGGCAGTATATTATTAATGGTTTTCCTTTCAGCTTCTTTTCTTAATAACTCTTATTAGTTGTCTCTGTGGTCCCATTTCAAAATCTTTTCATTGAGCTATCTTGTATGAACTCAGAATCTGTTTCATGGTTGACCACAGTCACTTCACATTCCTTCTAACATTCCTCACCTATGGAATTAATCTATTTTCCCCAATGTATTATTGTATAGCATCATAATTACAATACAGTTTTTGTCATTTTTTTGTTTCTTATTCATTTCATTTAGAAAGATTTTAATGAACTTTTTTTGTCTACAGGATTTAGGATTTCCTGATCTTGAATTCTAGGAGAAGATCCCACATCACAGGAATAATTCTTAAGGGTCCCTTTGGGGAGTTCATTATTTGTCTATTTTTGGGCTGGCTTCTTTGAAATGCAAAACCATGGGCATAATTTGAGGCAGCTGAGAGAGTCCTTGTCAGGAATTAGGATCTCAGCCAAAAGGGCATTAAGGTTTATAGATCATGATTAAAAGGAAAAAGCTGACAAGCAATAAAACCAGTACCTGTTTGATATAAGTATTAGGTGGGAAAACTAGATAAACTAAATTAAGTTGGCTGTGCAATGCAATGTTCAATGTTTTTTTTATCTTGCAAGGGAGTCATGGAGTTCCTATACAGTTACAATATTTGTGCCATTTCCTGAAATTACATTTCCCCAGTGAAGTACAATCCTAAGTGAAGTACAATCCTAGTATCTCCTGATGCTGTGCTTGTATAAGCAGAGATGCAGAGACCTGAGGAAGAAAAATGACATTTGAATCTTTCTTGGCCCAGTGGAAGAGCCATAGTAGCGCAGTGGTTAGGATGCAGGTTTGCCAGCTTACTCTGCCCACTCCCTGGAGTTTGATCTTGTTTATTTATTTATCTATTTATTGGATTTGTATACTGCCCCTTTCCAAGGATTCTTGACCCACTAAAGGTTGACTCATTCTTCTATCCTTCCAAGGTCAATAAAATGAGGACCCAGATTATTGGGGGCAACATGCTGACTCTATCAACTACTTAGACAGTGCTGTAAAACATATATGGAGATACTTGAAAATGACCAAAGTCATTAGAATATTCCCCTCCACTTTAGGCTGCAGAAACAGCATTGACTTGGGTGATGGATGATCCCCATATAAGGGTGGGGGTAGTTTTTTATTCTAAAAAGATTAGATCTATCAACCATTCCAATAACATTGATCCCAAGCTTAGCTGATTCAGCTCCTTGCAAGATGGCTGTGTGTGATACTTAATGTTCTTCTCAATCAAGTTTCACAAGTTTAAGTTGTAGGAAGGTAAATAAAAATTACTGATTTTGTTGCCATTGAGCAAGGCAAATGCCAAACTTTTATCCTTAAAAAGCATACCCACATATTAAGTCAGTTCATATTACAATGTGGTCTCTTACTCTGACATGAGCAAGAAAATAAGTTAAAGAAAGAGTTATGAAAAAGAAATCAATTTTATTCCAAATATTAAGGAGATTAAGTTGATTCAACTTCCAGATTTCTTTCTTGTATACTGTATTCATGAAATTACTGCTATGAGTGAAAGGCACTCAAGGTTCATAGTCTTTGTCATGCCTTCCTCACAGCCTGAATTTGCGGATGGGGGAGGATGAGCTGGAGCTGACTGAGATCAAGGGGGTGGCTTCCTTGGCTTCAGCGGAATGTGAGGAGGAGCAGCATGAGGCAGCCCAGGGCCCCTCAGGATTGGGATGACTTGTTAGCAGGGAGGAATGGGGGATGACAGAGAGGCAAGCAGTAGAAAGGAGGAGTGACGGAGTTCAGGCGATAAGACAAGGACCGTCCCCTCCTGATCCCCAAGTATGGAGAGGGGAGAGAAGGTGAGAACAGGCCTACCTGATGACTCAGGAGGAAAGTGCCCCACCCTTCTTCACAAGGGGACTGAGATTTAAAGAGATGCTGTGGGGAGAGGCATTTGTTGGGAACAAACACTGATTTGTAAAGTTTGTGTACTGTTGCAGACATTTGGAATTTGTCCCCACACCCATAATTCAAAGCCTGGGGAGGGCGAAAATAACTTCCTGCACCCTCTGGAGGCCTGTTTCCCAACTTCTGGTGGGCCCAGTAGGCTCATGTTTCATTCTCCCCGAGCGCTAAAGGCTTCCCTGGAGCCAGGGGAGGGTAAAAACACCCTCCCTCATCCCCCTGGAGGCTCTCTGGAAGCAAAAAACGCCCTCCCAGAGCCTCTGTGTGAGCCAAAAATCAAATGGCCAGTACACACCTGCACATTGCAGCTGAGCTAGGGCAATAGCTTGCGTGCCAGCAGATATGGCTCTGTGTGCCAACTGTGGCACCCGTGGCATAGGTTCGCCATCACTGGTATAGGGGCTCCTGTTTGAGCAAGGGTTTGAACTAGAAGACCTCCAAGATCCTTTCCAATTGTGTTATTCTATATTCTATATTTTCCTAAAATCCCTCTTTTATTCAGTAGAAAAATAGAGAACTCAGATTACAAACTCAATCCCTAAGATTTCTAAAAACAACAAAAATAATTGGTAGTGTTCCAAATAGGAAATAAATACTGTAAGTCAAATAGTCCAGAAATGTAGAAACGAATAAAATACTCCAGCAATGTTATGTACAGTGAAAGTATCACAAGTACTATTGAACCTAGATATATCTTAAAATCAGACTGTAGAGTCAGAGGGTCAATGAAACCTACATTGTGCTGAGATGTTTGGAATTATTCTACAACTTTGTTCAAAGATGATAGATTTGACATAGGCTTGCTAAATATTGTTGAGCCTCCTTTCCAAAACCTATATCTTGATTTCTATTTGCTTTGTGTTTTGTGTTATTGCAATTTGTTTCAGGAACTAACTGACCATTGCTTCTGTCATTTGTCACGTTCTGAGAGGTAAGACATCATAATTTTCATTTAATTTGTCTATTCATTAGGTGAATTGTTATAAGATGTCATCACATGGAGCCTTTAGTTATGTCCTTTACTTTTTTTATTGTTTGATTTGATGCTTGGTTTAACATGGCTAACCAAATACATTTTGGTGATTGAGGCAAAGGATAAAGTGCTCCTGCCAAACAGAATTGGAATCATTCAAAATACCTGAATGTGGAAGACCAGCTCAGCACAGTCTAGATAGGTTTCCTCAACCAATCAGGCTCTACTTTCAATAAGGGGATTGGCATTGGACTGCCACTATTCCTTCATGTCAGTCAGCATCTCTTATTTGAGGGAACAGAATGAAAGAGACTGTCATACTTAACACCTGATTTCCACAAAGTTCTACCTAGCCAGAACATATATTTGTGCTTTCTACCTCTAGACAGTTGAAAGATTCACCATTATGGAGCAGATAACGTAAGAAGAACCACCCGTTTGATTAGATTACTGTCAGCACTTGGGTAGATGAATTGGAATATAAAGGGAAGAGAATATCCACATTGATCTAAAATTCAGAAGCTAGGGTGGTATTCTGGCCACAACAATAATGTAATGCATCAGGGTGGATGTGATTAGCTGATGAAAAAGTGGGAAACAAAAAGTATCACCTATTCCCTGTATCAGTCGAGGCAATCTGTGCTGTTGCCAGCAAATAGAACAAACATAGCCTCAGCCCTATGTGCACAACTGAAAATTCTCCCATGGTGTCTCCAGAATATAAATCTGTTGTAGCCCTACAAGAAGGATAAATTTATTGGAGAGACAAGTCACAGCTGTATTCCTCCGCAGCACTGTCAATGATTTATAGAAAAAAAAAGCTGATTTCAGGAGAAGCTTGACCTTTCTGTTTACCCAGTCAGTCTAGTCAGAATATAGTACACAGAAAGTACTCACCAAGAGGAGATGGAGTTAAAAATTAATGACTTACAAACTTTTGGGGGGGAAAGTTGTAAATGTGTAAACTTTAAATATTTCAAAAACATCCATATAGAATTGATTCAATTTTAGGCTCATTCCAATAATGTACTATGGTATTAAGGAATGACGTCAGGATTATATCCTCCAATTTATAACAGAAGCAGTTTATTAAATGAATCAGGTGGCTTTTGGCCCATAGAAAGAAGCATACAAACCCAATAAATTCAAATCCAATAAATAAATAAATTTTCTCTTATTTGAACTAAGTATAGATAAAATAATTAAGTTAAAGTTTTAAGGCTTTTAAATATAATTAATGCTATGAAAGTATATTTTTCCCATTTTTGGTAATAATAAGATTACTAACTAACAACAGGAGCTAAATCCATTTCTTATCCCCACCAATCTATTTGTGTTAGAAAAGTTGAACAATAAACCACAAATAATTGGGAAAAACAACCAAATTTCAACTAACAAGATGAAATAATTTAATATTGCCACCATCAATGGCAAATCAACACAATCCAGAAAAATAAAAATTAATTTGATACAATTTTAGCAGAGGCAATGATCAACTATGGATTAAGTATATGGCAAGTTCCGGATTATCTTGCTAATAGAGTTGGAAGAAACACAAAGGTTTTAATAAAATCTGTCATCCTGCCCATTTTAAAAATATTTTCAAGAGAATCAATCAAGCTTAGTCAAAGAATTGCAAAAATTGAAATTCCCTTTCTAGTACATTAAATAGTTATATTATATATATCATTCTTCAAATTTATTTATGGTCTAATTGATGCAAAAGATGGATGAAATGTTACCAGTTTGGGCGTACCGGTAATGGCGGCTCTGTCCCCACCACTGCTGCTGTCAGGCGCTTCCATGCAGGAGAAGTGTGTATAAGTGTGTGTGTGTATACGTGTGAGGGGGAGAGAGAGAGAGAGAAGAAAAAGAGAGAAAGAAAGAAAAAGAAAGAGAAAGAAAGAAAAAAAGAAAGAGGAAGGGGGAGAGAAAGACAAGAAAGAAAAAGAAAAAAAAAGGGAGAAAGAGGAAGGAGGGAGGGAGGGAGGAAGGAAGGAAGGAAGGAAAATGACCGCAATTGTGCCCAAAATTTTGGGGTGAGTTTCATCACATTTTACAAGTTGCCCATACCTACCCTGTCACCTGATCACCAAACATGCCCATCCAGTCACATGACCACCAAGTATTCCCAATGAGTCACCTGTCTACCAATGATGCCCACCTGAAGCCATGCCCACATGACCCCCAAGCCACACCCACAAAATAAGCCAGGCCCACAGAACCTGTAGGGAAAATGTTTAGATTTCACCACTGATGCAAAACTGTTATTTTATGATGGAAAGAATGATTCATTATAATTCTTTCTGCAAGATATATTTATTAATAACAAGATTTCCATATAATTAATTAAATATCTAATTCCATACAATTCTACATTCCCATTCGACTGTTTAATTTATCCATAAATTCAAAAGAAAAATGACCAATGAATGAGAAAAAAGGAGAAGGATTGGACACTCCCACCTTCTCCAAACTGCAGGAGAAAATAAGGTATTGGTAAAAACAGACCAAACATCCCCTTTCCTAATTACCTTTCCAGGGACTTGGAAACCAATAAACCCTGTTAGCAAAACCATAAAACGCTTACAAGGCCAAGAAACTTGATAAACATGGGAAAAAATACCAGGGGAAAAGCAATGACTCTGGAAAGCAAGGCTAGTATACAGATAAACCCTTAAAAGTAATTTTTGAGAAAGTAGCTATGTTTATTCTCTCAATTCACAATTGTTTTGGTATTTACCAGATATATATTGTTTTTGTATATACCAGGGGAAAAGCAATGACTCTGGAAAGCAAGGCTAGTATATAGATAAACCCTTGAAAGTAACTCTTGTAAAAGTAGCTACGTTTATTCTCTCAGTTCACAATTGTTTTGTTACCTCATAAAATCAACTTTGTTGCTTGTAGCCTTACGATTTATATTGACTAGTTCATAATATGATTTGATTACTTATTTATACCTGGACTATCATTAAGTGTTGTATCTTATAATTCTTGACAAACCTTTCTTTTATGTGGTGTGATGTTCGTCCATTGTGTTCGAGGAGGACCTTGAAATCTAGTGGGTTGTGGGCTGTACGTGATGTGTCCACAGGTGGCTGGTAAGGCCTATACATGCATGAAATGTTCTGCCATATGTTGGGCAGATATGTGTCGGCACTATTGTCACAGCATTTATTATTATTATTATTATTATTATTATTATTATTATTATTTATTAGACTTGTATGCCGCCCCTCTCCGAGGACCCGGAGCGTTTGCAGTCCTGGCTTTACAGAGTGCTCACTTCTCTACTGCTCTGAATATTCTTCATAATGTTCAGCATAATATTTTCAGCCATGCTGTCAGATGCCTTCCAGAACAGTTCCCTGGGACTTAGCCTGAGATAAAGGACCAATGGGAAACTGTTCAACCTACGAAGACTCCAGGCTGTCACCAAGATGAAGGAAACTGTGCTAAGTGACCTCCTCTTTGCTAATGACTGTGCCCTGAATCCTGGATCAGAGTAGGAAATGCAAACCAGTGTGGATAATTTTGCAGCAGCATGCAACAACTTTGGTCTCCTTATCAACCTAAAGAAGATCAAAGTGATGCATCAGCTAGCTCCAAAAGCCAAATACCAGCAGCCCGCCATCACAGTAAAGGGAAAAATCTACAAGCAGTGGACCAATTTACATTCCTTTGCAGCACCCTCTCCCATGCAGTGACAATTGATATTGAGGTCAACTGCAGAATTGCCAAGGCAAGCTCTGCATTTGACAGACTAATGACCAACAACATGTGGAACCAACGTGGAATAAACCTTGCTACAAAGCTCAAAGTCTACTGAGCAATAGTGCTAACTATACAATTGTATGCCAGTGCGACTTGGACTGTATACAAGAGACATGCTAGGCAGTTGAATCACTTCCACATAACCTACCTCCATATAATTCTGAAGATCCAGTGGCAGGATAAGGTGCCTGATACTGAGGTCCTCTCCAGAGCAGGCCTGCCATCAATTCCCATCCTGCTGAGGAAAGCCCAGACATGCTGGGCAGGCCTTTTGCTAGCATGCCAGATCCTCACATCCCTAAACAACTCCTCTATGGTGAGCTGCCTAAAGGATTGCATGGGGGACAAAGGCATTACAATGACACATTGAAAGCTTCCTTCAAGTTCCTCAATATCAACACCACCTCCTGGGAAACCCTGGCACAAGTTAAACCAATATGGTGCATGCTGACCCACCAAGGCTGTCAGACTTCTGAGGCCAGAAGAATATTCAGAACATTCTTTTATGTACTCTGAGAGCATATGCACCGACAAATTCCTTGTGTGTTCAATCACATTTGGCCAATAAAGAATTCTGTTCTGTTCTGTTCTATGCTCTGTAACTGAACTCACTAACCATATGCACCAATCATATATATGTTTACCCAATATTATTGAGCAATCATATGTATATTCTAATTAGCATAACTCTGTGTAGAGAAGTTGCATCTTCATCCTTTCTGAGTCTACTTTTGCTATCTCTGATACTGTAATAATTTATGGATTAGTAGAAGGATAATTTGTGAGGAAACTTTTGCAAAAAGATTTAGAATAAAGTTTAAGCATGGAACCAAGATACATTAATTCTTACTGTCAAAGAAGAATGTTACCATCTTTACCCTTTTCAACCCACAATGTAAAAAAATTAAATAATTATGTTAATTAATTTTCCTAACTGGAAAAAAATCTGTTTCAAATTTGGTATTACTAAACTTCACCATACTTTGGTTTATCCAGAATAGTTTATTATGCGTAAATAGTAATGCAGAAAAACTTTTTGCCCTAAGTGAAATTGAGCTATTTGCAATGGGATTTGGACTTCTTGAAACAGTAACAAAATTTTAGAATCAATATTATGCTAAAAAATAATGATAATTGATTTTAGCTTTCAATTATTGAAAGTTCTTTAAAGCTTTGACTTATTAAAGCTTCTTTTTTAATTTTGTGCAACAGATAATAACATTTTTTAATTGATGCCAGATCTTCGCAATAAATACTTTTAAATACCTATTCTAGATCCTCCCTGAGCTAATAGGAAATCCTGAAATGTACTCATGTTGTTGTCTTTTACAATTTTAAAGTCTAAATTATATGTAGATAATTCAAATTACAATTGAAATATCTATGTGGATTTTTAGCAAAACTGAGTAGCAAAATTGACTGGTTATCATCCCCCAAAAGATTAACTACATTTTAAATATTACAGCATGATAATTCACTATGTGTATATATGAGGAGGATATATAAATGAGTAAAACTCCCAGCACTGGATTGCATTGCCTTTTATGAGATAAACATTCAACTGTCTTGTCTGGAGCATTCCCTCATTTTCTTGCACCTGGTGAGTTTGATACATAAGGGAATTTTTTTCAAGTGAGTTAGCTGGGCTGAAGACAAAAATGCTAATGGCAAGAACTTGGTAGATGTTTGTGGATATTAAACAGTAAAGTAATGTAAAAGGAAGTGTAAGTGTATAATGGGAGCTAATAATTGTCCCCCTCCGCTAAAGATCAGAAAGACCATTGGTTATGTATTAAAGTTTATGTCCTTCATTGTCTATGTCAGGGGTCTCCAACCTTCACAACTTTAACACTTGTGGACTTCAACTCTGGGAGTTGAAGTCTACAAGTCTTAAAGTTGCCATGGTT
This sequence comes from Erythrolamprus reginae, assembly GCF_031021105.1. Lineage (NCBI taxonomy): Eukaryota > Metazoa > Chordata > Lepidosauria > Squamata > Dipsadidae > Erythrolamprus > Erythrolamprus reginae. The sequence continues at coordinate 146,735,853 of NC_091952.1, read as the reverse complement.
GGAGACCCCTGGTCTATGTATTAGTGTGTGTTGCCTCCGGCCCCCAAAACTCTGAAATATTAATTTCAACTATGAATACATAAAAACAACTTTGTCAAATGGGTGTAACAGAGATCCAATGGGATGTTTCTCACAATTGAAATATTTTATGGCAACGGACAAAAGAAGTAGCAGCAAATGCCAAGATTGTTCTCTTGGCAAACAAAATAATGATTCCCGATATCCTGTGACCCATTCACATTACATGCCCCAAATTTATCAACTCATATCTAGGAAGAAGTTTATGGCAAGAACAAATATTTTTGAAGAACACACAGGAGCAAAACCAAATTAGAAGAAGGAGGAAAGAATTTACAGAACAAGGAATAATTCCAGAAGAGACGTGGCTGAGGCATCTGTTCTCCCTTATGTTACTTGGAAAACATTGAAGAGGCTGAGAGTAGTAGTGCCTAAATGTAGGACCAATCCAGATAGTCCTTGACTTATAACAGTTCATTTAGTGACCATTCAAAGTTACAACAGCGTAAAAAAAATGATTTATGAACATTTTTTACAGCTACAGCCTTTGCAATATCCTCATGGTCATACGATCAAAGTTCACATATTTGGCAACTGTTTCATATTTATGATGGTTGCATTATCCCAGACTCATATGATCAGCTTTTACAACTTTCTAACACGCAAAATCAATGAGGAAATCACTATTCACTTAGCAACCAGGTTACTAACTTAACAACTGCAGTGATTCACTTAACAACTGGGACAAGAAAAGTCATAAAATGGAGCAACAATCAGTTAACCGCTGCTCCGAGTCTACAGAGAGGGGCGGCATACAAATCTAATTAATAATAATAATAATAATAATAATAATAATAATTATTATTATTATTATTATTATTAACAAATGTCTTATTTTACAACAGAAATTTTGGGCTTAATTGTGGTCATAGGTCCAGGACTACCTACATTCTCAGGTGGGTGTTGCTGGTGGATAACAATATACTGTGTAAATGTGGTGAGATGCAAAATCTGTCCATTTGTTGATCTGTTGATTTCTACCAGCAGAATGCACCAAAAGTGATTTGTTTCTGGCCAACGATAAAGGCAAAAAGGTGGGCTTGTTTTGGCAGTTTAGGGTTTGATCTGGACACAAAATAAATAAATGAATGGTAGTAGATGGTTACAATCTGTTTGAAAGGAACGAAAGCAATAGAAAGGGAGCAGCCATATTCTATGTTAAAACATCCACACACCCACAAGAAATCTAGGGGAATTAACTTGGTGATACAATAGAGAGCATATGGACTAAAATAAGTAGCAGAATTAATAAAAGTGATGCGTTAAATCCTTGATTTAATGAATCTTGTTTAATGGGCTTTAATGAACAAAATAGAAATACCCCACTGGGACATTAGCAATAGATAAGAAAGAGAGAGATGGTGCTGGGAAGACAGGAAGGGAGGAAATGAGTCAGTGGGATATGACATGCTTGGGAGCCACTGTGGGACATGGGGATAATGTGCACGAACCTTATTCTATTTATTCCCCTTGACCTACTTGTTATTGGGCAAGATTAGGATAAATATTTGATTGGACAAACATTCATCTGTAATGGATACAACTTCTACTCATTAATCTGGTGAATCAAGAATTTGCTGTGTCCTAATTAGCTCTGTTAATAAAGATGAAGGAAGTCACAAGAGGTTCGGCTGATTTTGCCTTGATACTATCCAATACAAGGTATTGATTGAGGAAGAGATAGCAGGAAAGTGGGGGGAAATGATAATAGTATATTGGAGTTCTTGATTTAAAGGGAATATTAAATTGAATATAATCTTGGACTTCAAGAAAATATTTTTTTAATATTTTTATTTTATTTTCAAAAATAACAACACGTCACATACAAACATAAAGAAACCAGACAAAACACATAACACAAAGAGACAACCGCTGTGCTCAAAATAGAAGTCTCCATAATTCAATAAGGAAAAACCTTTGTTGATTAGATCAATTCAGAGGAATAAAAACTTCTATTACATATCTCTATTTATACACATTTCGAAATGGTAAATTTAAATATTTTTAAATTCATTGAGAATTTTTTTTGTTTAACCAGGTACAGACCCTATCCCAAATTTTATAAAATTCTGATCCTTCTTGTTTATTCAATCGCCTCGTCATTATGTCCAGCTCTGCGCATTCTATAATTTTTCTAATTACTTCCTCTTCTTTGGGGAATTCTGCTTCTTTCCATCTTTGGGCAAAAACAATTTTGGAGGCTACTAAGATATGGGTTATCAAGTAAATAATTTTTAATAAATTCAGAGCAGTGATGTATGGGAGCTGTGCCAGGAAGAACCGCAAATGTTTGTGACAGGAGCCAAATGGGACTGCAGAAAACAAAATTCTGAAACCTGGCAGATGGAAGGAGAGAGACACAGGAGCAGAATATAGTATGGACAAGTGATTTAGAATTAAAAATACTAATGATTACAAAGGCCAAAGCTCTGGATTTGAAGAAGGAATATAAGAACAATAAAAAGAGCTCCAGCAGATCCAGTGTGCTAAATATAAAAAAAGGAGAAATTAATCAGCACACTAATTTATCAAAGAAGGTAGAAAAACAGCTAATAACTTAAAAAAGAGAAAAGAACAGCTCAACTCTTCACTTTGGCTTGATTTTTGCTGAGGAAAAAGTCTGTCTGCTATGAAGCAACTAGCAAGCAGGATGATAGGGGGCAGGATTGAAGATTGAAATTAAGATAAACTTAAGGAAATCCTGCCTGAGTTAAATCGCAGGACCTGTACAAAAGAGTTGGGACTTCTGGTGCCCTTGACCTCTTCCCTTTCTAACAGAGCAGGTTGGCAATGGAACCCCTGCCTGAAACAGTAGGCCTTGTTACTTTTACCATTTCTCTTCCATCCACAAGCCAAGGAGATGTGACCAAAGTTAGAATGTGAAAATGCCTTTTCTTAATTAAAAATGATGGTTTAAGTGTAGCAACTGCTAAGTCATTCTACAGAGGCCTGGGACATCTGAGGGCTATTACTTGGTTACATCCACTGAGACATAAATTGGCAGTAAAATTTGTTTATATAAAATTGTATTTACTTCGTTCAAAAGCACTAAATATTAAAAGAAACACAAAGGAGGTGATGGAATTAGAGAAAAGGCCCAAAATTTCAAGAGCACTTGTAGATAAAAGGAGAATGAGCAAATGAAAATTGAATCTAGGAAAATAGCTAAGAAAATAATCACATTGAAGGGGAGAGGAGGGGAGAGACAAGACTTTTAGGCAACTTTCTTTCCTAAATTCTTGTAAAATTTTCCTCCATTTTAGAGCACTTACTCTCTTTTTTCCCAACCACCATGGTCCCAAGAAAACTACCAAAACATTTATCTGTGGCTACATAATCTTAATTGAGTGAGAATGATATTTTCTTAGGAATTTAGCCAAAGGTGTTTCCTGAGTTTCTTGCTAGAGAGGGCAAGAATTTGGTTACAGTCATTTGTGTTGAGGGTGTTCGAATAACCTTGGGGACGAGCCATAGTATAGGCAACAGTCAAACAAGGGAAATCTCAAACTACAGCAGATATGAACTTTGAGAAAGTGAATAAATAGACTTGACTCTTTCCAGTTCTTAATTTTAACATTCCAAAATTCTGTTACTGTAACCCTATAACAAAAGTGAATTTAGAATTCATGGCTTCGGTGTTCAATTCTGGTCTACCTCAAGGGGTTGACAAATATGCATATGTGTTTTCCTCTACAGTGATCTTTACAGCTTGACAAGCTTGCTATCTGTTACAAATAAGTAAGTAATATTCAGATTGAAATTTATATATCTGAAGTACAGGTAATCCTTGACTTGCAACAGTTCATTTAGTGGCCGTTCAAAATTACAACTGCACTGAAAAAAGAGTCCTATGATTGTTTTTCACACCACATTGCAGCGTCCCCATGGTCACATGGTCAAATTTCCAATGCTTGGCAACTGGTTCATATTTATGAACTGTTGCTGTGTCCTTTTTATGATGTTCTGACCAGCAAAATCAATGGGGAAGCCAGATTCAGTTAACAACACCGACTCAAAAATCCCTTATTTCATGGTAAAAATCACACTCTTTATTGATAAAAGCACACACAGCGAAAAGCAGATTTAAATGGGAGTTATTTTTCTGTCTGGAATGAAGCATCAACAAAGTCTAGGAAAGGCGTCAAACTCGGCCTAAATGGCATTTCTTAGATAACAAAGTCCATTTATCATTCAGGAATATAAATCAGCTCATCGAAGTCCCTGGCAAAATCATCCAATAGAGAATGTATTTTTCTGAGGCAGAAATCATGGTTTTGAAGCCTTTTTCAAGCACCCCTCTCCCCATTCTAAACCTCTTCCATTGAAGGGCATTGAAACCCCTCACCCAATTACCTAAAATCCTTTGCTTTTATACTGCCTGGAAGTGACATCACATCCCAAAGAGGTAAGGCTATAAGCTAATACCTTTTACTATGCAACTCCTCTTACCTTCTCAGCAATCTCCTATATTGAAGATCTATCCATGGACTATCCACTCTAACTGGGACCACTCCCCAATTGTCATATCAGCTCCCTCTATGGTTCCTCGGGTTCACTCAGGTCACTTTCTCCCTCACTTTCTGCAGCAGCTGGCAAACTCACTGGCCCAGGGTATCCGGAGGGGCCTGGCTCATCCTCCTCAGATTCTGACATGACCTGAGGTGGACAAGGAGCACTCACAAGAACAACCTTGTTAATAATTTAACAAATGCAATGATTGACTCAACAACGGTGGCAGGAAAAGTTGTAAAATGGGGCAAACTCACTTAACAAATATTTCACAAAGCAATATAAATTTTAGGCTCAATTGTGGTTGTAACTTGAGGACTACCTTTATACCATTTTAAAAATTGCTTTATTGCACTATTTTCTCTATTAATATAATGCTAAAGTTTTACATTTATTAATTAATTTAGTGACTTTCCTATTTAGAAAATGACAGCCAATTCGATATAGTGGTTTAGGTACTAGTTTGTATCTGATTTGTAATCCTATTTTAGGCATGGATGTCAACTACTTTGACACATTTAACCAAATCCTAAGTAGTTTACCAATTACACCAGTAATAAAATCCTTTGTTTGTTTGTCTCTGGACTTCAGAAGGTAATAATTTTGAAGAATATATTCCAAAATTCTCCTATCACGATTCTGTAATCTTAGATGACTTACTATTTAACTTCAAAGCAGTCTCTTGGGGCTGTTAAGTGTATTGAGAAAATAGGGTAAGGATGAAAGAGTTTCTTTTTATGCCATTTCCTTGGTCCTAAATTACTGGCTGAACTGACCGTGCTATTTCCTAGGTCAAATTAACAGCGCCATATGGCTGCTTTGTTTTTTAAAAAAATTAAATAAAACAAACTACAGAGATTTCCAAAAATACATTTGAATAAATTTCTAACTGACTAACCTTCCTTCATTAATTAATTGTTAATTCCCAATCTTTTTTTAGGTTCTTGAAACATCTACTTTCAATATCTATGAACATTTGCGTTAATTTGCTTAATCTTCTCCCATCTTACAAATACAGTATAAATATTCTAAAAACACCTTAATTCTATTAACACTCTTTGGCCTTAATGTCCAAATCAGAGTTTTTCAGACAAACCTAAAATACTGTATATTAGTTAGAGTTCCTTCTAAAAGACCCTTATTTATGCAACCCATCCTTCCTCATTCAGAGAATTTTAGACAGTTACATTTTAAATTGCCATACTTTCATATGGCTACTTTCCTAATGATCTCATGTAATATTTGTGGATATGTGGGTATATGCATATGTGTTTGTTTGTTTGTCATAGAAACATAGAAACATAGAAGTCTGACAGCAGAAAAAGACCTCATGGTCCATCTAGTCTGCTCTTATACTATTTTTGTATTTTATTTTAGGATGGATATATGTTTATCTTAGGATGGATATATGTTTAAATTCAATTACTGTGGATTTACCAACCACGTCTGCAGGAAGTTTGTTCGAAGGATCTACTACTCTTTCAGTAAAATAATATTTTCTCATGTTGCTTTTGATCTTTCCCACAACTAACTTCAGATTGTGTCCCCTTGTTCTTGTGTTCACTTCCCTCCTGAACCTTATTTAACCCTTTGACATGTTTATGTAATGTATATTGGAGGTGGTGATTCTTTGAGAGCTGTATGTAATGAAATTTCATTTTAATTTATGCTAATTAATGTATATTTAAAGTTATTCTAAGTCTAAGTAGAACCTATCACCATCTTGGGCAGTAAGGCCCAGTAATCTTCCTTATAAAGGAAAGCCAGCTATTCATTATTTGTTAACAGCCTGGGCTGAGGATTTCTTACATACAAATATTTTTAATTTTATGTATTCAATTTCTATAGCAAACCAACTCAATCAAGTAGATTTTTACAATTTTTTTGGCTAATGATAAGTGGTCATATGATTTATATGGTTTTTTTCCTGGTTAAATTATTGCTATAGACTTCAAAAGTTGCCTTGTGGTGAGATAGGCAGCAAATAAATTTAATAAATAAACAATTTCTTATTTCTACTGAACTAAATAAATATTTTCCAGACTTAACTAAAAGCTCTTGTTCATAAAAAAAAGCTCTGTACATCATATGACAACATAAAAAAGGGATGGATAATTTCTGGATCCAGTGCATATTTAGAATTTCCAAGGCACGTAAGAATTGTATTGTTCTTGTTTATTTAATCAATTTATTCCCTGCCTCGATTTCTGAAGCAACTGTAGACAAAATCACCATGATGGGTGTGGCCATTTGAAAATAAAATTTGAAACTTTTCTTAGTCTCAGGTATCTGGGAACCTGGTAGACACCAGGGGTGGTAAGAATTTTCTCTTTCTGTCTTTCAATGTCTTTCATGCACTTAAAAAAAAATAGGGAATTCATAGCCTTTTGGTAATACAGTTGTACTTCTACTTACGAACTTAATTAGTTCCGTGACCAGGTTCCTAAGTAGAAATATTTGTAAGAAGAAGCAATTTTGCTTCTTCAATGTAAAAGCAAATAATGCATGTGATTGGGGAAATCACAGGGAGGGTGGAGGCCCTGTTTCCTCACAGAAGATTCCTAGAGCGGCCCCACGTAGGCTTCTCCCCACCTTTTTTGACCCTGTTTTCTCCCAGGAGATTCCTAGGGAGGCTCCATGGAGGCTTCTTCCCACCTTTTCTGGCCCTGTTTCCTCCCAGGAGATTCCTAGAGAGGCCCCACGGAGGCTTCTTCCTGCCTTTTCCGGTTACAGTTTCGAAGGCTCAGGTTTGTAGCATAGTTCCCTCTAAGCTGAGCAGTGAGCAATCGCTCACTTAAAAATCATCATCAACTCAGAGTTTTCCAAACCTGCCCAAAAGCCGAGAGGGAAAGAGTGAGAGGGAAGGAGAGAGAGAGGAAGAGAGAGAAACAGATAGAAAAAAGAGAGGAAGGAAAAGAGAAAGAAAAAGAATGGGAGTAAGGAAGAGAGAAAGAAAATCAAAATCTAGTTTGAAACTAGCTCAACTATTTAACTGGCATTTTGATATTGATAGAGTTGCCCTATTATGAGCTCACTGTTATAGACACACAGTACAGTATTTTATTTTGAAATTCTCTGAGGCAAAACAGGGTGGGTTTTTTATTTGTTTGTTTGTTTGTTTGTTTATTTATTATTTCTGTGCCGCCCAGTCCCGAACGGACTGCCGCTCAGACACTATACTTTTCCGTCCACCCCCCCCCAAAAAATTAGAGGGAACACTGGTTTGTAGGTGGAAAATGGTTCTCGAGAAGAGGCAAAAAAATCTTGAAAACACGGTTCTTATCTAAAGTTCGTAAGTAGAGGCGTTCTTAGGTAGAGGTATCTGTATTCCAATGTTTTCCCATTGTTGATATTCCTTAACATCAAATCTCTTTTCAATCTATTACAAACTAATGGACTTATATTTGGTTTACGTGTAGTCCCAAAACTTAAATCCAAAATGCATTGCTAAACAACATTTAGTGGAAACTGTACTAATGAAGATGATTTCCTATACTTTAACATTTATAAAAACCATGCAAGTTCCAGTTAATATAGAATATAACAATAAATGTCCTCTTTGTGTTTCATTTGCTCACAAACTATTGCTTCAGGCATGATGCTGTCTGCTTCTAAAAATATGTGTGAAAGTTTATTGTATATAGTGATCACTTGACTAATGATTTCACTGCATGAAATACTATGACAATGCCTAGTTTTTGGTCTCCTAATCATTTGCTAAATTGACCCCATGCTGAGAAGCCTGAATACTTGGGATTACTTTTGATTATTTTTAAGGGTTTTGTTATTTTCTGGTACATTTATTTTTGGTCTTCTGCCATAGAATTAAATAACTAGGTAGAATTTTAACGATTTGCTCCTACATAATCATTTTATATAAGTCTATATGATAAGCACCTTGATCACCAAATTCAGAATCATTAGGAATGTGGGTTCAGCTACTAAATCCCTCCCACTTTTAAATATGGTATCATGGATGGCATAGTAGTTGTTCCTTTCTGCAAAGATACAGTAGTCCTTATTCTGTGAAACTTAGAATAATGTACAGGAGAAGACAGCAGAGAAAGGGAAGGAATATCTTGCAAATGGATGATTTTTCTTTCATGAAGCCTGAATATATTTTATTTATTTATTTATTTATTGGATTTGTATGCCGCCCCTCTCCAGTTTAGTTGGGCTGCATTAATGTTATTTGTAGTTCTTATAGTGTGTGACTATTGCTGTCCTTTGTTTTTCTTATATTCCCCATTTCCCAATCAAACTACTTTTTATTGCTAGAAATTTGACTACAGTGGATATTTCTCATTAAAAACTTTCATATGTGAACCTGCTCTGTTATACAGCTTCCCCAAGTGTTTCCAAATTGGCAGATTTGCTACATTCTTTACTGGGATTGGCCAGGAAGATGTACCTTCCTTTCTGTTTTTACTTGTGCTGAACTGATGAAAGAAATCTTTGGAAAAAGGGCTAAACTTTCTACAACCAGCAAGATTGGGATGTGCTGGGAGGTTCAGTCTGATTGGTGGCAGGTTATCGGAATGAATTTTTTAAAAACTTGAATCTTTGGCTGAACTTCTGGAAGAAAGAGCCTGCCTGATGGATTTCAATTGTCCATACATCCAAGCTCATAACAGTTCTACCAAAGGATGCATCCTTTCAAGCTGCTTCCATAGTTCTACCACTACATCAGTCACAATTCTTCAGTGACAATCGCATTAGAGTAAAACACTAATGGTAGTTTTTCAGTGCTTTAAATCTACAATAACTGGTCGGTGACAGGTATTTTAGGATGGGTAGGGCTACATTTTCTTTAAAGAAAAAATGTTGAAAACAACTTTTAAAAAAATGAAAATATCAAGGATTGCCCAGAACATCACAAATAGGTACTTAGGGCAATCATACAGCAATATTGGATATACATTGGTTTTAATTATGTGAAAGTTATATTCAGCATTGTGTAATGATAGCATTACACAATGCTGTACACAATTTTTACTTTTCTGAGCTAATAAACTGTTATAGTACTGACATTTAAAAAGGAGAAAGTATGCTTCTCTGAAATACTGCCCCATTAACTCAAATATTAAAGCATACTGCATTTTTTCTAATTGCATTTTTACTACTAAAATTGATTATTATTAGTCAGCGATCCTGGTTGATTTTGGTGCCACTCTGAGAAAACCTGAAGCATGAATGGTGACTGAGATGTGTGAAAATGTCCTTCCTAAACTTTAGTCATGATTGTTACTGTAGATCTTATGTCAATAAAAAGCCTCATTTTAGCTCTTGCTAAAAGAAGAAAAGAGAAATAGAATATTAAATAGTTATGATGTACAATGGGAGAACAAGAAATTGATAACAGTAATACCAGGATTGATAATTGGAAAGTGAAATGCTAGCCTCCACTATTAGTGTAATATTATTCCAATGCTGGCTCCGAAATCATGAGATATGCCTGTTGAAAATTATTGTGGATGGATTAAATTTATGCTTGTAGAAATATTGTAGTGGAGTTAGTCAATCTAGTTCAAACAAGGATTATTATTTCTAAATTGGTGCAATATTTTCCCCACGTTTTCCAGTACAGTATAGGATACCTGACATTCCTTCAGCAGCAGCCCTGAGCTCACATTGTAGATATGCATTTGGATAATTCAATTTTTCTCCTCCCCAAGTCGGTCTGGCCTACTGGTTTTCAGAGGGCATTTTAAACCAGCCAGGTTAGCAAAGTCCAGTCTTTAGGTCTGTCTTTAGGGAGTCACTGCTCATTAAGGTTTGGAAATGCCTTTTATCTGTCTTATATTTGCATTCAATCTGGTACTATTTTCCTTTTCCTGAGATCTGCTTGTTTGTTTATATTCCCCCCCCCCTCCACATAGGGCTCTATTATTTTAGCATCTTAAACAAAACTTGGCTTATTTGAAAATGGAATGGAATTACTTGGTCATTTCATAATGTACATAATATGTAAACAAATTTCCCCAATCTGTATGGATTTTGTTCCCTATTGGCTGATACAGACCTGATGGCATTTCAGCTACTTCTTTTGCTGCAGGTTTGAACAGTCCGATACATTTATTATTGCTTCTTGTACCTCACTTTCACTTTCAGGATCATTCCTGAATAGATTCCCTCCTGACATCTGCTTTGTTTATATATTTTATTTTATTTTATTTATTTATTTATTTTGTCCAATACACAATAATACACAATGAAGGTAATAGAGGACACCTTCGAGGAAGTAGAACTAGAGAAAGAATAGAAGAGAGAGTATAGGATAAAATAATCAATGAGAGAATAGAAGAAAGATATAGGGATAGAAGATGAGTTGTTTTACAATTCCATTTTAAGACTTTAAGTATAATGATTCCATCCCCATTTAAAATCATTAGGCTATTAGATCTCTATTATGATTATACCTATTTACTTTTATACCTTAATTGTAAATTTTGGGGGGATTTCTCTGATTTTCAGAAACATTTTTCATGACAAAAACATTTTCCTTTTCTTGTTATTTTCTTCAGTTTGTTGAGATTCTTAAGAAACTTTTTGTTGTTTTTCATCTCTGATGTTGACATGAGCCTTGGTGGTGCAGTGGATAGAGTGCAGTACTGCTGCTACTGCTGGCAGATCGAATCTCAGTAGGCTCAAGGTTAACTCAGCCTTTCATCCTTCCAAGGTTGGTAAAATGAGGACCCAGAATGTTGAGGGCAATATGCTGACTCTCTGTAAACTATTTAGAGAGGGCTATAAAGCACTGTGAAGTGGTATATAAGTCCATTGCTATTGCAAACCTGCATTTAATCACTGTATGTATTTCTTGTCCAAGGATTTAATCTTCTACCTATCCTTGATTATCATGCATTGTCTTTAAATTCCAAACTTTGGCCTACATATTAAACACCAATAATTTATGGTATAGAAACCACCAGGAAATAATAGAAAATACAGCTTACAGTTGGACTTGAGGGTAAAATTCCTGAAAGAAGATAATAGTAAACTATTGTTTACTATTAAACAATAGGGGGAGGGGATATCTATGAGGTTTAACAATAAGAAACAAATTGGAAATTAAATTCAAACTACTATATGCAGTCTAAATTTTAAAATATTTTTGACTTTTGACTTTATTGGTAAAATGTATGTCTAAATACAGAAATGGAGAAGGAATTCTCAGGCCATTATACAATTGTTAGAGAAATACAAATACTTGACGTAATAACCGTTTGTTTGGCGACCATTCAGAGCTTTAAAAGTATTGAAAAAAATGACTTATGGCCATTTTTCACACTTAACTACTGTTACAGCATCCCCATAGTTGCATGAACAAAATTCAGATGCTTGGCTTGGCAACACCTGTGTTTATGACAGTTGCCATGTCCCAGGACCTTGTGGCCATCTTCTGCAACCTTCTGACAAGCACAGTCAATGGGGGAAGGCAGATTTATTTAACAAATGTGATATTAAATTAACAACTGCAGATATTCACTTAGCAACTGTGGCAAGAAAGATTGCAAAATAGGACAATCCTCACTTAGCAACAGTCTTGTTTACAATAGAAATTTTGGGCTCCATTGTGGTTGTAATATAAAAAGTACTTGTATCCTACAATAGAATACAATACAATAGAATTTTTGATTGGACACACAAGGAATTTGTATATGTAACATTTTTCTTATAGTTGTAAAAGTTAAGTTTACTGTACTGTATATTGCAATGCTCAATTCAAAAGTAGTTATTTATAGGCATATAAATTCTATAGTATGAACATTATATGTGTACAGTGGTACCTCTACTTAACAACTTAATTCGTTCTGTGACCAGGTTCTTAAGTAGAAACGTTCTTAAGTAGAAGCAATTTTTCCCATAGGAATCAATGTAAAAGCAAATAATATGTGCAAACCCATTAGGAAAGAAATAAAGGCTCAGAATTTGGGTGGGAGGAGGAGGAGGCAGAAGAAGAGGAGGAGGACAGTCATTGCTGAAGGAAGAAGGTGAAGTGAGCACCCCATTTTGCTTTTCTGCGCCCAGATGCTCCAGGAGGCAACCTCGTGCCGGATGTATGGAAGGCAGTGTGAGGGAGTCACCACAGCGAAGTGGTTTATTCCCTCTCCAAGTGCCCAGAGAAAGGAAAATGCTCCATTCGCTCTGGGCTGCCAAAGCCTCCTTAAGCACCATTGAAAGGCTCCTCTGGCAGCCCAGAAAAGCCCGAGATGGCCGGGATTAAAGGGGGAATGGCAGGAAACTGGCCGGGCCTTTGTGCCACTCTCAAATTTCCTAGGAAATTTTTCTGGGCTCGGGTTCTTAAAGTAGAAAATGGTTCTTAAGTAGAGGCAAAAAAATCTTGAGCACTCGGTTCTTATCTAGAAAAGTTCTTAAGCAGAGGAAACCATGTAAAGTCAATTAAGCAGAGGAAACCATGTAAAGTCAATTAATCCGTGCAACCAAAAAAACCCCCCGCAAAAAAAGGGCGTTCGGCGACTGCTGGGAAGCCGCGCGGCTGTTTTAAAAGGTGACAGCCGGCCTGGGGGGCTTCCCAGCAACCTCCCGAACCCCGAACCCAGAGGTTCGGCAAAAGTTCGGGGTTCGGGGGGGTGCTGGGAAGCCCCCCAGCCCGGCTGTGACCTTTTAAAACAGCCGCGCGGCTTCCCAGCTGTCTCCCGAAGCCGAACACCAAACCCGAACTTCCGTGTTTGGCGTTCGGAGACAGCTGGGAAGCCGCGCGGCTGTTTTAAAAGGTGACAGCCGCACTGGGGGGCTTCCCAGACCCCCCCGAACCCCGAACCCGGACGTTCGGCAAAAGTTTGGGGTTCGGGGGGTGCTGGGGTCACCTTTTAAAACAGCCGCGTGGCTTCCCAGCTGTCTCCCAAAGCCGAACGCCAAACCCGAACTTCCGCGTTCGGCTTCGGGAGACAGCTGGGAAGCCGCGCGGCTGTTTTAAAAGATGACAGCCGTGCTGGGGGGCTTCCCAGCACCCCCCGAACCCCGAACCCGGAAGTTCGGCAAAAGTTCGGGGTTTGGGGGGGTGCTGGGAAGCCCCCCAGCGTGGCTGTCACCTTTTAAAACAGCCGCACGGCTTCCCAGCTGTCTCCCGAAGCCGAACGCCAAACCCGAACTTCCACGTTCGGCATTCGGAGACAGCTGGGAAGCCACACGGCTATTTTAAAAGGTGACAGCCGCGCTGGGGGGCTTCCCAGCAACCTCCCGAACCGAACCCGGGGTTCAGAAAAATTTTGCCTCTTCTTACGAACTTTTTTCGAGTTACGAACCGGCGTTCGGGAGGCTTCTGGGAAGCCCCGCCGCCCGGCTGTCACCTTTTAAAACAGCCACGCGGCTTCCCAGCAGTCTCCGAACGCTGGTTCGTAACTCGAAAAAAGTTCGTAAGAAGAGGCAAATTTTTTCTGAACTCCGGGTTCATATCACGAGTTGTTCGTAAGACGAGGGGTTCGTATCTTAAGGTACCACTGTATATCTTAAGTTCTTAAGATATAAAAATATATTCAGTTTAAAAGATATTGCCACTCTACATTTTCCAGAAATAATATTTGTATTAAACTTCTCCAACTAACTAAAACATAATTTAACCTTATTAACTACTCTTAGATCTATATCCAGGTCTCCCAACAACAATTTCTATGCTATTTTGAAGCTTAGATTTCCCCATATTGTTAATTTAGCATGACAAAGAGGATCAAAGCAGAGGTGGTGAGCTTTGGCTAACTAATAATATACTAGGAGTGGAAATTTCATACTTTCTAAACTGGTTTTCTAACATGATCTACTAGCAATTGCAAAACGGACCATGCACCAAATTCCCAATAGGCAAAAGATGCCAGTCACAAAACTTAGGAAAAAAATTCAGATACGAACTTAAACGTAAAGAATAAAAACCTCCTTCTCTGGCAATTGAACCTGCCTGAACAAAAAACAAAGACACAATTCTTCAAATAAACACCCACAACCATGCATTACATTTTTGATAATATAGCTTATGTATATATGAAGGAATACTGCACATGATATCAATTACCCATGGTAGTTTATTCATTTCTAAAATATAAATATTATCCCAAATCCTTGTTTTTATTGAAGCCTATAGTACTAGATAATTCCAATTAATTCCATCCTCCTTTGCATCTAATGAAGTAATTAAATAGGATTTATTTTAGCATTATTTAAATCTACAAGGTATATAACCTTATTTTATACCTTTATGCGTGACAAATATATTTTGCTTGATCAAGAAATATCATGTTTGCTAGTAAAATTGGAAACTGGTAAGAAAGAATCCTAGAAAATATTTTAACAGCTACATTCCTATACTACATAGGTTTATGGTTAGCACATCTATAATATTTAATTTTTTGAAAGAGTTAAACAAAAGCTTCTGTAAAGACTCCTTGACTCTTTTCCTGACTCTTTAGCAGTACAAATAATGTTATGTAGCTCCTGTGCAATTATGCTTCCAGAATCAAATGCTTGGATTGTAGCGTTTCATCAGCTTTTTGTCATGTTTTTACAACAGTTTCAGAAGCTGTTTGTCTTTCAACAAATTGGAAGTTAACTACTGTTTTATCAATTCCAGCTGTAACTGTAACAACAGATGCCTAAAACACATCCATCAAACCTTTTATTGCTTAAACTTACTAGCGATGTTTTTTTTAAAAAAATACATTCATTTAAAATCCTTTTTAAGTAGATGAAGACTAAAAACATGGTGTCATAACATGGGTTAGAGTTAGCCCTTATTCTTCTTATGGGGTTTCCTCCCTCTCTCTTCCTCCCTCCCTCTTTCCCTCTCTCCTCCTCCCTCTCTCCCTCCCCCAACCCCAATCTGTGTGTAGCTAGACAAAGAAAATATTGAAGTCTACTAGGCTAGGGCAACAAATTTTATCTCTATATTACATGCAGATATACACATACCCACCAAAGTATTCCTTGCGGTAATCTGCAACATTATGCAAACACAAAGAGAAAAATTAGTACCGTAACCAAAAGAAAGTAAAAACAGAAGAAAACAAAGAGAGAGAGAGAGAGAAGAAAAGGACATTTAATAAACATGTTCATATATTCTGATATTTCCCTCTTCTTCTCTCCTTGAGTACATAAGTTTAAATACATGATGAATATGATCAGCTCTGGGCATGAGCCAAAAGAGCATTTTATACATAGTATTAGAGGTGATTAGGGATGGAAAATCTATTTTTTTAATAAAAATTGGGATCTGAACTTAGCCATCTTAGAATTTGTTATGATGTTCGTTCTACTAAATTCTGTACTGGCTGCTGTCATTCTGAGCATTTATTCAATATGGTTTCAAGATTTATTTGTGTTTGTACTGCACTTGTTTGGTTCATACAGTGAAGTTATCAGTCTACGATGCATTGAGCTGCCTTTTTCAGAACCTGATGCTAATTAAAGCCAAGAGAAGAATGAGGTTACCTTAGGTATCTTCTGTGGTTAAGAGAGATCTAGAACTTGATCTTCCTGTTCCAATTCAATACTTCAACTACTATATCGCATTGGTTGTTTCTACTTTAATCCAACTTTGGTGAATTATATTTTTAAAAATCAGTAAAAGTAATTCATAACAGTTGTTACATTTGGAATTGCAATTGTATTAATCAGAGTATTTCCCGATGATGTTAGAAGAATTGTAATCAATTTAGTGCATACTGTATTATCCTCATTTGGGACAAACTTCATTGAGATACAGTAGTTAATCTGGTGGAAAGGGTTTGAGACAATTTACAATTTTTGGTAACTAGAATCATGGGTTGGAAGGGACCTGTTCTAGTTCAACTTATATCATTCTGGATAAATGGTTGTCCAATTTATTCTTCAAAACTTCCAACTGTGATGCACCTGCAACTCCAGGAGGCAACCTGTTCCATTGATTAATTGTTCTCACTGTCAGGAAATTTTCCTTACTTCTTCTAGGTTGGATCTTTCTTTAATGAACTCCAACCCATTACAACTTATCCTGCTCCTGAGGTGCTTGGAAAAATAGATTGACTATCTCTTCTCTATGCTAGCTCCTCAAGTATTGGAAGAGAGACTTGTAAACCTTCTCTGAAGTAGACCCAGAGGCAGGGTTAGTTGAGAACGGTACTTTTATTCAGCTCAGAATAGGTAAGTGACTTTCAGCTAGTACCGTCTGCTCTGCTTGGGAGAAACCGCTTCTTTTATACATTTGCGGTTCCCGCCAAAGCAAGAGCAGAGCGTGTCTGAGCCAATCAGGAGCGACTTCCTGATTTCCAGCTCAGACAGCGCTTTAGCAAGGAACAAACTATTTACAGAGATACAAGGTAGCCTTTACAGGATACAACACCCCTCCCTCCTTAGTTGGATACATCCATCACGAAAGCCATGTGACGAAGTCGTCCAATCTGTTGGGTCGCCGCGAGGCTTGCTCCGACCTGCGCAGTTCAGTTGCGTCCTCGTTACCGACGGTGGAGGTTGGTTCGCTGTTGCTCCCCCGGCGCGGCTGGGGCCTGGTTGGGGCTCCGGCCTGTTGATTCGGCCTGGCAGGCACGACGCTGGCTTCGGAGGAGGACGATGGTTCGGCGTCGCTGGAGGATTCTCCCTGACCCGATAAGTCCATTTGAATGTCTAGTAAATCGGGTTGCGAGTTATAGTCTGTTGAAATGGGATAGTCTTTGTCAGCGGTTTGCTCCAGGGGGTTTTCCATGCGTTTCCGAATGTGGTCAATGTGCCGCTTCCACATTCGACCATCCTCCAGTTTTACCATATATGTTTTTGTAGCAGTCTGTTTAACAACAATTCCCTTCATCCAGTTTACACCTCCATCAAAATTTTTTACAAATACATTTTGTCCCAAATACATTTGTCTTTCCGGGTTTATTAGTACAAAATAAATATTGGGTTATTAGTACAAAACCTTGGGTGTAACCTATCCAGTGGGGACCTTAATTTCCTTCCCATTAGTAACTCAGCAGGACTCACGTGCGTGTGAGAGTTTGGGGTAATGTGATGGGTTAACAAGAACTGGTCCAAATTCTGTTGTACATCTCCCGGGCCTGACCTGCGTAATGCTTCCTTAGCCACGCGAACATAACGTTCCGCCAACCCATTAGCCCAGGGCGAGTAAGGTGAGATGAGTGCATGTCTGACCCCTAGGTTATCTAAGAATAATTCAAACTGCCTGGCCGTTAATTGAGGCCCATTGTCAGACACTAGGATATCGGGGCAACCATGGGTAGCAAACAGCCTGCGCAAAACCTTGATGGTGGCACTTGTGGTTATGTTGTTCATTGCTATGATTTCCACCCATTTGGAAAATGCATCAACCACTATTAAGAAGTATTGTGACCCCACTGGCCCTGCAAAATCAATATGGACCCGGGACCAAGGCCCTGCAGGTTGCTCCCACTCTGCTGGAGTTGTTTTGGGGGGGTTAGGCCGTGATTCTTGGCATGGATCACATTTGGCTACCCAATTTTCAATATCAGCATCCAAACCTGGCCACCATAAATGCCCTCTAGCTAGGCCTTTCATCCTGACAATCCCAGGATGGCCCACATGTAACATTTCAAGTATCTTTTCCCTTAGGCTTTTAGGAATGATCACTCTATCCCCCCACAATAGACAACCTTTTACATATGACAATTCAAGTCTTTTGGTTTTGAAGTCACACAATTCAGGTTTCACAGAGTCATTTTGCCATCTCTTAAGTACACAGTTAACCACCTGTTTTAGGATTGGATCTTGCTGCGTATGTGCAGTCACCTCCCTTGCAGTAGTTAGTGGGTTGTCTTCGAGCTCTATCATTAAGACATCAGCAGAAGGGGCAGGGTCCTCCACTAACTCTGCCATGGGGCACCTACTGAGGCCATCTGCGTGGTTGATGGTTTTACCCCCTTTATGGATGAGCTCGTACTGGTATCCTGAGAGGAAAAGGGCCCATCTGATTAATCTTGGGGACATAAATGGAGGAGTAGGCTTGTTGGGGGCTAAAAGGCCTAATAAGGGCTTGTGGTCGGTAACCAATTCGAAACTCCTCCCAAAAAGGTAATTATGAAACTTTTTTACTCCTGCCACTAGAGCTAGAGCCTCCTTATCTAGTTGGCTATAGTTCCTTTCAGTATTGGTCATCGTTCTGGAAAAGAAAGCAATTGGGGCCTCTGTTTTGTTAGGCAAAACGTGAGCCAAGACTCCTCCCACGCCATACGGGGAAGCGTCGCACGTAAGCCTGATAGGTAGCGAAGTACTATACTGGACTACCACACTTTTAGAAGTCAATAATTGCTTTATTTGTACAAAGGCTTCGTGTTCAGTTCTCCCCCATGTCCAAGGGGTTTCTTTCTGTAGCAAACGGTGTAGAGGCTCTGCTGCTGTTGCCTTCTGTTTTAAAAAAACGGAGTAAAAATTAAGAAGGCCTAAAAAAGCTTGCAATTCAGTCTTATTTTGTGGCTCTGGGGCTTCTCTAATAGCTCTCAGTTTTTCAGTCGTGGGGTGGATACCTTCCTTGTCGATTTTATAACCTAGGAATTCTACACTGTTGGTTCCCCAGACGCATTTATCAGGCTTAATTCTCAACCCTTTGTCTTGAAGTCTCTGAAATACTTCCCTTATCCTTTTGTTGAGCTGTTCTTGGTTTCCCCCTGCAATTAAGATGTCATCAAAATAGGGAATGGCCCCTTTAATCCCTGATAACAATCTTTCCATTATGCTTTGGAATATCCCTGGGGCTATGCTTACTCCAAACTGTAATCTGGTACATTTAAAGGCACCCCTGTGGGTCACAATCGTTTGCGCGTTTGCTGTCGCTTCATCGACAGGCAGCTGCTGATAAGCTTGGGTGAGATCGATCTTTGCAAACCTTTTCCCTTCCCCCAGGGAGTGCAGGAGTTGTTGTACCACCGGAATGGGGTAAGGGTGGTGTTGGAGGGCTTTATTTAGCATAGATTTATAGTCAGCGCAAACTCTTAAGGAGCCATCCGGTTTTAGAGGGGTGACTATGGGTGTTTCCCATGGTCCCTGCTCCACAGGAACTAAAATGCCTTGGCTTATGAGCTTATCCAGCTGCAGGTCAAGTTTGGGAAGTAGCGGAAGGGGTACCCTGCGAGGTTTGAGCCGGACAGGCGGGACCTTGGGGTCAATGGAAAACGAGATAGGGGGCCCTTTATACGACCCCAAGGTGGGGCTAAACACTCCAGGGAACTCTTGTAAAAAGTTAGGCATGCTATCACAGTTAACAGTACAAATCCCAGAAATTTCAATTCCCAAAGGTTCCATCCAAGCCAACCCCAGGAGAGAGTGCTTAGCCCCTGTAACAACAATCATGGGTAGGGTACATTTAACATTCTTAAATACGATAGGTACATTCACTTTGCCCAGAACAGAGATTATCCCCCCTTGAAAATCTCTAATTACCAACGAGGTTTGCAATAGCTCAGATTTAGACAGGCTAGGCATGTACAATTTAAGCTTTTCCCACGGCATAATGGTATATTTAGACCCCGTGTCAAGCTCCATAGAACATGGCTTGTTATTTAAAAGTAATGAAATAACAATCTTGCCCCCATTTTTTGTTGCCGTGTTATTCACGGAAAATTGAGTGTTACCTCTTGAGTAGTCGCGGTTAGCGGCTGAGTAGTTCTTACAGCTCGAAAAACGGAAAGGTCTGTTTTCTCGCGGTTGAGGTGTTTGATTCTGGGGTCGTTGATGGCGCGGCGTGGAGAAGGTTTCCTCCGGTGTAGATGCTCTGCAGGCTTCGGCGATGTGGCCGCGTCGGTTGCAGCGGTGGCATATGGCGTCCCAGAAGGGGCATCGTTGGCGCTGATGGTTTCCTCGGCAGCCGGCGCAGGGGGCGGCGGGGTGAGGAAGTCTGTGTTGTCTCGGCTGGTCTTGCAGCAGGAAACAGCTGTCCTCGTTGCGAGCTGGTGGGCTGCGGTCATCTGGGTCCTCAGCGCGGGAAAACGTGGAGTCTATCTTGGCGATGACTTCTTTCTTTTCGTGATCCATCAGCTCTTTAGCAGCGGCGTCGGCGACCTCTGCGGTTTGCGCTAGCTTAATCACTGTTTGTAGGGTCGGTTCATCTTCGGTGAGGAGTTTGTTCCTGACCGCGGCGTTTCTCATGCCAAAGACTAAGGCATCGGTGAGGCGAGCTTCCGGGTTGTCAAACTTGCATTTCGCAAGCACCGTTCGAAGTTGTGTTGCAAATTGGTTGATTGATTCCGCTTCGCGCTGAGCCATTCTAGAAAACTGGTGCCGGAAAACCATGGCTGGTTTTGTTGGCTTGAAATGGCTCGTGAGCTTGTCTTGTAGGACGTCCCAAGCGACGGATCTTGCCGGCAGCGGGTCGGTGAGAATCTGGGCGAGGGCGCGGATTTCTGGACCGCAGTAATTTAGGAAGATGGCCCGTCTTCGATCGGCGTTGGCGTCCCGTATTCCTGCTGCCTCGAGGAAGATCTCGAAGTTGGCTAGGTAGTCGTCCCAGGAAGTCTTTTCGGGGTCGAAGAACTCAGGAGCCCGGCCGATTTGGAGATTGTTCATGTTGCACGCGTAGTTTCTTTCGTCCGTCGTCGCCAGTGAAGTAGACCCAGAGGCAGGGTTAGTTGAGAACGGTACTTTTATTCAGCTCAGAATAGGTAAGTGACTTTCAGCTAGTACCGTCTGCTCTGCTTGGGAGAAACCGCTTCTTTTATACATTTGCGGTTCCCGCCAAAACAAGAGCAGAGCGCGTCTGAGCCAATCAGGAGCGACTTCCTGATTTCCAGCTCAGACAGCGCTTTAGCAAGGAACAAACTATTTACAGAGATACAAGGTAGCCTTTACAGGATACAACATTCTCCTTGATAGGTTATACAGTACATTCCTAGTTCCCTTAAACTTCATACAGTTTAGCCTCCAGATCCCTTGTAATCCTTGTTGTTTTTGTCTGCACACTTTGTAGGGTCTCAGTATCATTTTTGTATCATGGCAACCAGAACTGGACATTGTATTCCAAGTGTGTGTAGTATAAAATAGGACTATAATTTCTCGTGGTTTTGATGCAGTTCCCTGTTGATGCAGCCAAGGACTGCTCTGGCAGCTGCAGCACACCACTGGCCCACATTTAAGTTATGGCCCACTACCTATGATGCCACATAAAAAAATCAAATCAATTGTTATTGTTGCCTTCAAGATTTACCCTATGGAAACACTGGGAAGTTAAATACTTCTTTCTTTAGGTTACTGTTATTTAAAATTGTAGGAAATAGCATCAAGTGAAAAGTTTACATAAGAATAAAGAGTTTCAAAGCAAAATTTAGGGAAGAATTATTTGTACTAATAATTGGTTTTTATTACAGAGTTATATTAGCAAAGCATTTATTATTATTATTATTTATTTTTGCATTTTCTCTTTACATACGTAAGTGCTTTATGAGCAGCATGTCACCTGGGTTAATATGCTTACATAATACTATTTTTCCAGTTCCTAGTTTCTACCTCTGTTGTCTAACCATTTGTAAAACAAGTGCCATGTTCAAAAATTGTCTGTCTCTTCTTTTTCTTTTATTTTCAGTATTTCTGTAGTCTATTTTTGGGGGGATTATTGCTTTTTCTATGGGTATTTCCTCATTTTTCCATTAGGATAGAAATATGGAATACAGATATTTTCATATCTTCCAAAAAGTACAAATGCGTTTTGTAATATTTCCAAATTATTTCCTGAATAGGTTTATCCAATGTTTTATTGATACATTTATATAAAATGTAAAAACTGATTAATTTACCCATAACAACTAGAGCAGAGAGAGAAGACAGAAGGGAGGGAGAAACCTCATTAATAAGAGAGAGAGATGGGGAGAGGACCATTGTACTATGCCAATGATAAAAGGAGAGAACAAGGAAGGATAAGTGACAGGAAGAGATAGAAGCAACAGTGAGGTCAAGTATAAAGTCTGAATTCATTCTGCAGCTGTTAATATTTTAGGTCAGGTTTTCTGAGAAGCCAAAATATGTAGGAGGGTGACATACAAATGGAAAAACCTATGAAGAGGCAAGTGCAAGAAACAGGAATGTATTATAGTTGAAAATGCAAGTTCAGAACACATTCTTCAAGAAATATTACTGTTTATTGAAAAGGGAGGAAAGAAAATGATCCAGAAGTAATAGACCTCTGAAAAAGAAGAAGCAAGAACAAAATTGAGCTGAAACTGAACAACAAAATATGCAAGATGCCTGCTTAAACTGATGAACATAATCAAGATGGAAAAATTGTGATAATCAAGCAAACATCCACCAAGTAAGATTTGTGCTGAATGACTAGTGCAATATGGCTGCATACTATCCATTGGGAGCTGTGATGGTCATGAGAAAATTTGAAAACTGCAAATCCACAAGGGAATTACATTTATTATACCAACAATTTTAATAAAATAGTTGGAAATGTTCAAGTTTATTATCAAGTGAATACTTTTTAAAATAAGGGAGAGGAGAATTTTGGCTGAGGTTACAAATGTTTGCTACACCAATTGCATTTTTAACTGGAGTAAGAGAAAGTTCCAAGAATACTGTTTAGATATTGTCTGGTATTCCACATAGTGGTTAGTAGAATTTAAAGTGCCATTAAATTACAACAAGGGACTCTGCACCGATGCTGAGAGATCAACTTAAAACATTTGATTTATTAAAGGCTCTATTTTGGTTAATACAAAATATACGAGCCAAAATTCTCTTTGTTTACATCCTGTCCGGGATATGAAGATCCCTTTGTAATAGAGAACAGAATAGAGATCAACTAGGCAATCTCTGCATCTGCAAAAGGACAGATTCAAAATAAAACAGAACCAAAAATGATGGCCTAAATCAGTGGTGTCGAACCTATGGCACAGGTGCCACAGGTGGCACGCGGAGCCATATCTGCTGGCATATGAACCGTTGCCCTAGCTCAGCTCCAGTGTGCAGGTGTGTGCTGGCCAGCTGATTTTTAGTTTGCATAGAAGCTGTGGGAGGCCATTTTTGGCTTCCAGAGAGCCTCTGGGTTGGTGGGGGAGGGCATTTTTACACTCCCCTGGCTCCCGGGAAGCCTTTGGAGCCTGGGGAGGGCGAAACACGAGCCTACTGGGCCCATCAGAAGTTGGGAAATAGGCCGTTTCTGGCCTCTGCAGGGAAGGGGAAGCTGTTTTTGCCCTCCCCAGGCATTGAATTATAGGTGTGGGCACTCGTGCTTGCGTGATGGCATTATTGATATTTCTCAATAATTTACTCTCAAAATTGAACAAATGTTGTAATTGAGCTAATTTTCTTAACCTGGGATGCATAGAAGGTCTGTAATTAGATTTCAGAAAGTGTTTGATTTTGTATGGGAAACCAAATGCAAGTTTATTATTATGAATCTCCAATTGAAAGCTAGCTTTCTATCAGTAATGAATGCAGGCAACAAAGTAATTTATCACCTTTAGACTCCTAAAATATTTAATCTCAATAATTTTCACTTTTGAAAATTATTATAGCCTAAAAAAGCAGTTTTTTCAAAGTTGTTTCTACTTTGATGGCACTGAGGTTCAAGAAGGGGTGTAAAATGCTTTTCTTTCTGATATAATAATAATGCTGACCTCAGCAAATATGAATTTGTGGCTCTTAGGTTAGGAAACTTAATATAATTTATGATTAAGTTGTGTTTTAGAAAATTCTGGTATTGCATGAAAAAGGCCAATCTTTGCCTTCTAAAATGCTTTGGAGCTTTAATTACAGTTGCAAAAATGTATCTCTGTAAAACATAATTTTCAATATTAATAACCATCAGAACAGGAAACTAAAATTGTTTACATGTCTAATATGACATGCATATACCCTTGTCAAAGATCATTCTACAGTTTGCCTTATTTTTTTAAACTTTTTTTTAACTTGTCAGTCTTTGTACTTTTATTTGATTAATAAAGAAGCATGTATATTTATATAGTATAGATCAGTGGTCCCCAACGTTTTTTCCACCAGGGACCAGTTTTAGCAAGGCAATTTTTCTATGGCCCGGTGGGGGCGGAAAGGGGTGTGGTTGGGGGCGGGATTAAGCATGGGGGTGCTGGTTCTTCCCGCCCCTCTTTCCCACCATCGCCCTGTGGCCGGCAGAACCTGCCTCCCAAGCCCTCTTGCCCGGCGGCAGGTGAAGCGCTGGAGGGAGGGGGTCAGGCCGGCCCTCCTGCCTCCCTCCCCCCAGCCAAAAACGCAAAGGCGTGCCACGGCAGAAGCCAAAAGAGGCTTGAGCCTCCCGGTCCTTCCCGCCCCTCTGTCCCGTCCATCGCCCCGTGGCCGGCAGAACCTGCCTCCCGAGGCCTCTTTCCCAGCGGGAGATGAAGCACTGGAGGGAGGGGGCGGCGGCAGGAGGACTGGCAGCTGCTGACTCCACGGACCGGTGCAACATGCCCCGCGGCCCGGTGGTTGGGGACCCCTGGTATAGATGGTATATGTTCCTTCCAGACACTGTTGACTCCTGGTGACTGCCTGGACTAATAACTGCAGTATTATTTGAAGATTTTTGGAAGTGATTTATCATTGCCTTCTTGAAAGAGAAAGATTGGCACGAGGTCACTCAGCAAATGTCTAAGGCACATCTAAGGCAGCTCTAGAACTCACAGAATTTTGATTTCTAGCTTGGTGCCTTAACCAAGCACCAAACTGGCTCTTGTCTTATTGTATTACATATATCGTCTTTTAAAATATGTTTATAACTGCATTTGAGTATATTTGTTCTTGATAATACAATTTACACCTGTATTCTTTTGTCCATGCCACAAAAACTTAAGAACCTCTGCTCTAAACTCATTATCTTTCTCTTGCATGCTTCCACACAAGTTCTTTTGACATGAATTATTACCTTCTGCAAACATTTACAGGTGAAATTAAGTTTTGCTCAGCATTTAATATACACCATTGCAGCCACTAGCAATGTGTTTTTGCCAAACCAGGATTTTCCCCTACAACTTGCTTAAAAATTAGACCATTTAGTAAAGATTCCTTGAAACTTTAATTAAAACTTTCCTGCTATGTATTATTACCTTTTTATTGCTTCTGGATAAGCAAGGGAGCAAGATTGCTAATAAATTGCTTGTTAATTTTTCTGTGAATAGACTCTGTTAATTGACTCTTATTGTGAGTTTCTATTCCTGCTAGAGTACAAGGGCTTTCATTACTTATTTCACTTTTCTTCACATTTCTAGTCAGCAAATATATTCCAATATTTTGCTGGAATGATGGTTGCCCAGTTGTTCAGTTACTTCTGAGTCTTCATGACCCACAGGATAAAATTTCATCAGGATTATCTGTCAGTAGCTGCTTCTTTGAGGTCTTCTATATTCATGATTTTTGTCTTATTGTCTCTTTGTCAGCTTTGGCCACTTTTCCAATTGTCTCCTATTTTTTACCGAGCAATTCCCATTTTTGCATTATGTGTCCAAAATATTAAGATATTAGTTTTGTTATTAGTTATTTGGGAGAGGGGTGTTTCAGATTTTATTTCATCTAATAGCAGTTTATTCTTTTTGAGATCCAAGGTATTTTCAACATTTTGACTCAGCGCTATTAGTTCAAAGATATCAATTTTTCTTCACCAGAATATATATATTAGAAATAATAGTTCCTTAATCATGAGGGAAAAGGGCAATAATTTACAAGTAAGACACTTTTAATTTAAGATACAGGAAACCCCAAAAGTCATTTTGTCATAGCAGACATGCTGTTACTAAAGGTATTTAAAATCACTGCAAATCATATCTAATGCAAATCTAATACAAATCTAAATAACACACAGTAAGAAGCAAGAATGAAACTTGTTGCAACACTTTGTATTTTAGGCTACTTCAGAATAATACACAGAAGATTAGTTGGTATAGAATGTGACATAGAAACATAGAAGTCTAACGGCAGAAAAAGACCTTATGGTCCATCTAGTCTGCCCTTATACTATTTTCTGTATTTTATCTTAGGATGGGTATATGTTTCTCCCAGGCATGTTTAAATTCAGTTACTGTGGATTTATCTGCCACGTCTGCAGGAAGTTTGTTCGAAGGATCTACTACTCTTTCAGTCAAATAATATTTTCTCATGTTGCTTTTGATCTTTCCCCCAACTAACTTCAGATTGTGTCCCCTTGTTCTTGTGTTCACTTTCCTATTAAAAACACTTCCCTCCTGGACCTTATTTAACCCTTTAATATATTTAAATGTTTCGATCATGTCCCCCCTTTTCCTTCTGTCCTCCAGACTATACAGATTGACATTATTATTACTGCATCAAAACTATACCAAATGAGTTTTCCCTCTTCGGTTCAGTGGAGTCCAATTCTCTGAGTCTTCCTGGATAAGTCACTGCAATTTCCTTGGCAAAGTTATTCAGAAGTGGTTTGCCATTCCCTCTTTCCTAGAGCTGAAACAGAGTGACTGGCCTAAGGCCACCCAGTTGGCTTTGTGTATTAGGTGTGACTAGAATCCACAGTCTCCCAGCTTCTCATCTGATGCCTTAATCATTACACCAAACAGGTTCTAATACTGAAATATATATGCTGATCTTTTAAAAAAATTGTTTCCAAGCTCCAAATATTTGTTTTAAATTTTAATGTCCTAAGTGCCTTGATGCTTAAGTTTTCTAAATTTATTTGTACATTTTATTTATTTATTTATTTATTTATTCATTCATTCATTAGATTTGTATGTCGCCCCTCTCTGGAGACTCGGAGCGGCTCACAGCAGGAATATAAAATACAAATCCAATGATTAAAAACAAAACAGTTAAAAACCCTTGATTAAAAATACTCATACAACCCAAACAAACCATACATAAAACGAAGTGGCCAAGGGGAATCAATTTCCCCATGTCTGGCGACAAAGGTGGGTTTTTAGGAGTTTGCGAAAGGCAAACCTATTTACCAATCCTTTATAGACCTGAAATTGCTGTTTATCAGTCTTGAAGCATAGAGTAGGCATGGAACACCATATTTCAGGAAATGCTCTTCTTCCAGTCAACCAGAGTGCTATATCTATATGTCAGTGACCATCTTCAAGCGACTACAGATACTGAGCAAATAATAGTATTTTAATCATCATATATGAGTAACTAGCTTTCCCTTGCCAGTTTTCTCTAGGTAGGAGGAAACATTTATTTAATTTCTGTAAGAGCTCAATCATTAGGTTTTTGATATACAATTGCAATAAAATTAAAGACTTGTGTTAGCAATGGTGGTGAAATATGAAGGAGGCACCTGATTTGGGCTGCAAAAATCTAGATAACCATTAAATCATATTAGCAGTGATCATGTGGGTTTTTGCAACTCAGATCTTCTAATTTTTATAGCCAATACTTGTCCCAATAATTGTAACCATGGCTGCATGCTACTGTTGGCTGGAGAGGAAGATGATGACAGGAAGAGAGACAGAACGAGAGAGAGATAAACTGACAGGCAGTTTCGTGGAGTGGAAAAATTATCTTTCAAAATGGGGATGGAAATAAACTGCTTATAGCTCTCCCCCACTCACAGTTGTTAAAAAAAGGCAAAGCATGCCAGCTGGTCCCCTGTTGAAAAGAGGAGGCAAAAACAGATGACAATTTACTTCTTCATTCACTTAAGCTAGTGCAACTTTCAAAACAATTTAAACATCTGCTCTAATGCTTGCTTTGTATTCTCACCATACTGTCCTTTATCCATAGAGCTCTTTAAGAAATGTTAGAATACACAAGAGACAAGATTCAACAATTCTATCATCATACTTTGTTCTACTTATGCCAGCAGAAAGGGACTACCTCAGATCCTGGCTATCAGAGAACTCCAATTATTGGGATCCAAAAGAAGAGCTTTCTCTGACCCTTTGGGTGACTCTTTGGAACATCTTATCCTCTAGGCTAGGGTAAGATCTCCCCCCCCTTCCTATCCTTCCATAAGACCCTGAAAACCTGGCTGTGCTGGTTTCCCTGGGGACCAAATAGAAAGGGGGGGGTCAACTCTGGAGGTGGCAGCTGGATTCATGGCAGACTTCACCTCTTCCCCCTTGCTCCCTAACTCTCCATCCATCCATCTTTTTGGTTTAATTTATGTTTTAAATTTATTATTAGAGTTGGAAGGGACCTTGCAGGTCATCTAGTCCAAACCCCTGCTTGAGCAGGAGACCCTATGTCACCTCAGACAGATGGCGGTCCAATCTCTTTTTGAAGGTGTCAAGTGTTGGGGTGTTCACATCCTCTGCTGGCAAGCTGTCCCACTAGTTGATCGCTCTCACCATCAGAAAGTTCTTCCTTATTTCTAGGTTGAATTTCTCCTTGGTCAGCTTCCATCCATTGTTCCTTGTCTGGCCCTCTGGAGCTTTGGAAAATAATGAGATCCCCTCTTCTGTATGACAGCCCCTTAAATATTTGAGGACTGCTATCATGTCCCCCCTGGACCTCCTCTTTGCTAGACTATCCATGTCCAGTTCCTGCAACTTTTCCTCATATGTTTTGGTTTCCAGTCCCAGGTTACAGTATCTTATTGATGGATTTATTATTCTTGTTGTGTTCATTGTCCTTTTTCTGTTACTTCTAATTCTGGATTTGTTATTTTCAGAATTGGTGCTTTCTTTTTAGATACCCTCTTCTCATTGAACTTGATTTGTAATAATAGTTCATTATGTATTTGTTTTCAATCTTTGTACATTTGCAAATCCTTTTTTCCCTACAGTCCTGCACCTCCTGGCCCCGGTTGCTCAGCCCACAGTCCTTAATCCTCTAGCCCATTTGTCACCAGATGTCCAAGAACTTCAACATCAAGCATGGTTCATGTTGAGCCAGGCAATGACTGATTCAATATGGGTTTCTGTAAAGAATGTCTTACTATATTATTTATAGAAGAAACACTCTTTGTCTTGGTCCTCTGATGAGACCTGACCAGTACGGTTAAACCTCTGGCATACTTCTCATCTTCCTCAAAGCATACAACTTCACAACCATGTCAAGAGGATATATTATCATTATCCAGGGTGAAAGAATGTTCTCTAGAGCAGATATTTGTGGAGGCACAAATTACTCATGCGGATATGCTGAAATGTTAGATGTATTAAATATAAAATTATCCTTGTTAAACCTTCCCATCTTGCCTCTACGCTGAGGACAAGAACTATTCCCTGTCTTCAAATCTGTCTGATTTCTGGAGGAGATTTGCCCTCTGTCCAGGTTTGTGCATGGATAGGATTAAATGTTGTCTCCAAGATACAGTTCATCTGACAACACTTACCTGAAAATGAGTCTTTGTTTTACATTAACTAACAGATGTAGCTGGCTAGAGATGTAGCTTACTCGGAAAATCACTTGAGTGATTTTCACATAGTACTGTATAAGATTACATGTGAGTCTGTTCTTTGCACTACTATTGGTAGTGATAGAGGAAATATGGTGTGCGCATGCACATACACAGATACACACAAATATTTTAGTCATACTATTTTTAATACTATTTCTACAGGTATATTGTGTATGCACATGTGTTCTCTGCCTGCTTTATAACCTGGGGTTGAGATTTCAAATTCTTTTGGGAAAAACTTTGATGTTATATATGTTGACTGCAGCAAGACTACTTTATGTAAAAATAAAAATAAAGAATGGAAGGGCATTTCAATCTCACAATGGACGAATGGCTGCAAAAGTTGATTGAGTTAACAGGGATGGCTAAATAAGACCGGTTGGTGGTTTGAACGCTGGCCCAATATTGCGTTGGAGCCGAAGGCTCTTTGTTCTTTTAGGCCGGGCAAGCCCATGGTTTGAAGGGGTCATCTGGCAGGCAGCTCAGCCTCCATGCTGCACAAAAATGGCCAATTCGGAGGCCCTCATGGCTGGGTGACCCCAGCAGAAGGCCCGATCAGAGGGTCACGTGGCTGGGCAGTCCCAGGCATTCATGGGATCACCCAGAATGCAGCGTGGCTTTCGCACAGGCCCAATAGGCCTAGCGGGGTGGGCCTGGGCCTGGATAAAAGGACCTGCTCTCTCTAGGTCAGTGGTCCCCAAACTACGGCCCGTGGGCCACATGCGGCCCACCGAGGCCATTTATCCGGCCCGCCGGTGAGTGACAAGAGCACAGGGAAAAGAGAGAGAAAGAAAGAAAAGGGAAAGAGAGGGAGGGAAGGAGAAGTGGAGAGGAATGAAGGAGGGAAGGAAAGAAGGAGAAATAGAGGGAACAAGGAAGGAAGGGAGAATGAAATGAATGGAGGGACAGAGGAAGGAAGGACTGTTTTGGGGGGGTGTAATTTTTTAAAATTTTTCTCTCAACATACATTCAAACAACACAGTGTACCATCTAATTTTCCATGAATAAAATGTGGTATTTTGTTAGTAACTAATATCAATCATCAAAAAAGTTGCAAAAGTTTTTTTTTCTAATTTTGTCATCCAGTTACATTCATTTTCTTTTAATTAAATTCCCTCCTTAATGTTCCTTCAAAAAGTGCAACACCAATTGTATTTCTAACTTATTAACCATTATGCCAAAGTGCTTCCTTCTTTCTTTATACATTTTTCATAAGCCAAAAAAACCTTGTATAGCCAATGAGATGTCAACAAAAGAAAATTAAAAACAAAAAATAAACATATATGAATTTCAGATCTTCTCCCCCCTCTAAATAGTACGTTCCCATTTTGTTTTTTACTTTAAAACAAGGTATGTGCAGTGTGCATAGGGATTTGTTCATAGCTTTTTTTAATAGTCCGGCCCTCCAACAGTCCGAGGGACAGTGAACTGGCCCCCTGTGTAAAAAGTTTGGGGACCCCTGCTCTAGGTCATTCTTTTTGGATTCCGCTTTGCTGGCATCCGCCCGCCCTCCCATTGTGTAAATGTGACTGCTGGTCACTGGTTGGGGCTGAGTAGATTTTGTTTTGTGGCTGTAGCAATTTTAGCACTTTTTGCCTATTCGACACTGAGACTGGGGAGGGGGGGGGGTAGGATCCATTAGGAGGTTGTCTTCCAGCTATCATAACTTGATTTGGCTGCAATCTGGCTTAAAATCCCTTTGGTCACTGGGGTGGCAGGTAGGGGTGGAAAAGGGTGTTAGCAGCAGCTGCATTTTCTCCTTTGGGGCACTTTTTGGGAGGTGATGGGCTGCCCCTCCCCAGAAGCTCCAGGCATGTTGAACCTGAGTGATGGAGAGGGGATTCCCTGCTCAAGTCTTTGGAAGGGGATCTGGGGGGTGAGCCTTCCCACATACCATGTGGTGTGGCGGAGAATAAGGGAAGGGCCAGGGTACTATCCCCTTGCTTAGCAAGGAGTTTCGCCCATAGTTGCTTAGAAATGTTATGCGTTAGGCATTTTTGCCCCATTTAGGTTTCTACCTCTGCAGGTCTAATTCATTTATGTAATAATAAAAGTGACCCATTAACACACAACTCTTTTGTCTGTGGTTCTTTCCACGTCCAGTGAAATGACTGCTTTGATCAAAGAACAAAACATAAGTACTTTTGTTTCTACTTGGAAACCATTTCTGAACTTTGTGCTTGAGATGGGAAAAAATGAAACTTTGATTTTCAGTTTTACTGGTTAGATTTGTTGCCATAGAAATGGCTACTTTTATACTACTATGGAAAAGTAAAAAGTTGAAGTTTGATGTTACTGTCTTATTCTACTGCACCAGAAGGAATCAAGTCAGTACCTTCCCCATTCTTTTCTACACTTCTTTTCTACAGCTCTTATATGTTTACATGTACATTACATGTACATTTTTATGCATGATTGATGCATTCCATAGTACACTCTTCTACAAATACATGTTTTAACTTGTTGACTAGCCTGTCTGCTAAAGGGCATTTCAGGTGTACAAAGTGTGGGTTTGTCACCCCCAAGTAGTGAATTGTCCATGATTTATACATTGTCTTTTTTGTTGGTGATTACGAAGTTTTTAGAATATAAATGCAGATATTGGAGTAGTGAGTTTTGTATTTCTCATGTAGGGCCTCTTTCCTGGACAGAAACATTTTTTTATTTTTACATAAAAGGACAGACATTTTCTGTTTCTCTATCTGTCTGTCTTTCTGTCTATTCCCTCCCTCCTTCCTTCCCTACCTACCTATCATCTATCTAATTTCAGTTCTCAAACATGATCTCCTGAACCTCCTGTATCTGACCTTTCAACCTATAAATTAAGTACTGAAGCAACAGAAGATAGTCTAAATTGATGTCTATTTACAAACATTTGATTTATTTATCTGTCTGTCTGTCTATCTAACTAACTATCTAATCTCATTTCTCAAACATGTTCTTCTGAACCTCCTGTATCTGATGGTTCAACCTATAAATTAAAGACTGAAGCAACAGAAGATACTGGTAGTCTACATTGATGGCTATTTACAAACTATGTTGCTATTACCTATAATTGGAAAATTTAAAATGTTTTGTGTTCTATTCTGAAGGAAGTGTTTTCAGTTTTATTGTAACAAATTTGTATGTGTTGTATGTTGTTTTGTTTCAAGTTCAAAACAAAATCTTTGTGGTTTTATGTACATACTTTGAAAATCCCCCCAAAATTAGTATTATCCCAAATCTAGCTATATGTCCTCTTTCACATTTTTTCTTTTATTATTGTTATTTTTAATAATTTATTTTCAACATCAACTTTTAAACTTTGGTCCAACATGAATTCTTTAGTTTAATCTAGAGAGGTATCAAATGCAAATTTTTGTTTTGCTATCTTAACAGAGTAGATGGTTTGAGTGGTTATTTTATGCTGTCATACATTATTTATACCTATGTCTATAGTAACAATTTTAATTATGTTGTTCCATCTATTCTTTCCCTTTCTCAGTTAACTATAGTCATTGTCATCTCTTCATATCATAAATCTGCAGATAAATCCCATAAATAAAAATCTAGTTAATACACAGCTATTGGTTCCATGTAATCTGATACAAATTAATTTAGCTTTAGTGACTTCCATGCATGCTTTCCTTGAATACGTTCTTATTTTGATGTGTATAGTTTTAATTCTTCCAATTCCTCCCTGGCTTAGGCTTTGCTAGTTTGTTGCCTCCCCTTCCCCCTTCCGCTTTTTTTCCTTTCTCATTTGGACAGGTTTTCTATCCCCAGTATTATTATATATACAGTATATGCTTTAAAGGCACCATGGACTACCAGTGAATGTATATTACTTTCCTTGTTTGCCATTTCTTAAATGCACATTCTGGAGTATAAATGAAGTACAGTGGTACCTCTACTTATGAACGTAATTAGTTCTGTGACAAGGTTCTTAAGTAGAAAAGTTTGTAAGAAGAAGCAATTTTTCCCATAGTAATCAATGTAAAAGCAAATAATGCATGAGATTGGGGAAACCACAGGGAGGGTGGATGCCCTGTTTCCTCCCAAGAGATTCCTAGAGAGGCCCCATGGAGGCTTCTCCCTGCCTTTTCTGGCCTTGTTTCCTCCCAGGAGATTCCTAGAGAGGCCCCATGGAGGCTTCTCCCTGACTTTTCCAGTTACAGTTTCGGAGGTTTGGGTTTGTAAGTTGAAACTGGTTCTTGAGAAGAGGCAAAAAAATCTTGAACACCCGGTTCATATCTAGAAAAGTTCATAAGCAGAGGTGTTCTTAGGTAGAGGTACCACTGTACTGTGATTTTTCTTGTGTTACTGAACTACAATTCCTCAGTACTGACCAGATATTGGGAATTGTAGTTTTGTGATATCAATTTTCTAAGCTTCTCACTGCTGTTCTAACATTATCCTGTGGAAAAGCATATATGCAATTCTGTCTTTGTCTAGCACCCAAGACATTGTTTCTCTGAATATAATAGGAAAAGGCTCACATAACCTAAAGAGAATTTGTTACTTTTTTTTCCAGTCAAGTCAATAACTTCTGGCACCAGCCTTTATTGACTGATTCCAGGTTTGCTTAGAGGATTCCCTATGACCTTCTGACCCTACAAAATCATGTGGGAATTTAAAATGTAGTGCTGCAAATAATATTAACTTATTGTAAGAACAATGTGGGGAAAAGTAAAATTCAGGGTCAAGTGAATTTAATAGACTTAATTCATGTCATTGTCATAAGGCAGGGAGATGAAAACTCCATTAGATATTCTTCAAAATAATGGAGTAAGTTTATGCAAGAGAAACATTTGGTGTTAGTGACAACAGCTAAAGGAACTTCCAGTTTAGCAGCAGTATATGGTTCCAATTATCAGAGGCTAAGGCAAACCACAGGAAATTGTGTTTTATGCCTTCCCTGGACAACCCCTTAAAGTCTCTGGCCAGTCATTCTTGGGAATAGCTAGGAGATCCATATCCACTCCTGTATGTGAATACTGAGAACTTTGGGTTCTCAACCAAAGCCTTTTTTATTGCTCACCACTATTTGAAGAATGTTGAGTGTTTACTTGTGAATATGTGTATGCGGTCTTTTGGTAGCTGCCTTCAGCCTTGGAATTTGCTCCCAGGGAAAGAAACTTGGTATTCTCTCCACTCCCTTTTCAGGCCAGGTCAAGTCACTACCTTTCAGATAATGACTGTGCCCCATTTCATCTATTGGCTGTTCTTAACCTTGTTTTTCTTCTGTTTCATGTGGTCTTTTCATTAACTGCCTGTTTTTCACTGTATGTTAAATATACATTGCTCAAAAATAAATAAATAAAGGGAATATTTAAACAACACAATATAACTCCAAGTAAATCAAACTTTTGTGAAATCAAACTGTCCACTTAGGAAGCAACACTGATTGACAATCAATTCACACACTGTTGTGCGCATTCAACTTTGAACAGAACAATATATTCAATGGGAATATTTCATTCATTCAGATCTAGGATGTATTCTTTGAGTGTTCCCTTTATTTTTTTGAGCAGTGTGTATTTATCACGTTGTTTGGATAGCTTGGAGAAGAGAGACAAAATATAAGTGTTTTCATTTTTAAAAATCGAACAAATTGATAGCAATAATGTCAATCCATTTATTTACAAACAAAAGGCTCAAATAGCAAGTTGAAATATAATCTAAAATTTGGCAATAAACAAGACAGTTTAACAAGTGAAATATTTAATAAGTATTACATAATATATTTAAAACTCTAGTTGTGTGTGACATCAAGAAGAATCTGGAAAATCAAAAAAGGGCTGTCCGTCATCACCATCTGAATAGCACCCTTATTATATATACTGTATAGAGAGTCTACACCAGTGTTTCCCAACCTTGGCAACTTGGAGATATCTGGACTTCAACTCCCAGAATTCCCCAGCCAGCGTTTGCTGGCTGGGGGATTCTGGGAGTTGAAGTCCAAATAGCTCCAAGTTGCCAAGGTTGGGAAACACTGGTCTACACAACACTTCTGGCAACCAGAAGTCCTGTATTAAAGGAGTATCTTTTTTTTGGCACTCAGGTCCACTTTATTCATGCATTTAATTAAATGTTTTATTTATTTATCCAGTAGCAGAAACTGGAATCCCGAAAGGGTTTCTAGCACTTAAACTGAACGACGCTACCTCATTGATATCACTCCGAATTAAATGTATTTAACGGTCCTGCAATTCAACGGGAATTGAAACTAAATTTTGGGTGAACCGTCTCCATAATTGCCGCACACTGTTTTTTAGCCTGAGCCTCAGCGGCGTTTGTTTATGGGGCTCTGCATATTGCGGAGCATGAATCGCCCACTTCTGCCTCTCCCTCCCCTCATCCCTCACAGTTCCTCGGGCGAATCACGCACTCAACCCACTGCCCGGAGCTGAGGCGCTGCGACAGCTTCCGCTCCCCACCCCCGCGCTCAAAGTTATGTGGGAAAGGGTGTCTGGTTTTCCCGAGCCCACCCATACTGCGCTCATCACGTCCCAGCCTTGAGGGAGGAGCCATGCTATTTGCAGCTTGCCCTGTAGCCTTACGCGAGAGGAAGGAGCGAGAGAGGGTGGAAGGCGGCAGAGAAAATGGCTCAAGTCCGCGTCTTTGGGGGTCACGCGGTGACTGGAATCTAGAGGGATCCAGGGTCCGCCCACGTAGCCGCGATGGAAATATGACAGCTGAGGAGAGCCCAGCCACAAGCTGACCCAAGCGGTTGGCTCCTGCCTGATTCCGGTACGTAGGGGAGGATTTGGGTCGCGCCGTCCTCTTTATTTTCCGGCCACTGTAAACATTAGTGTTACAGTATTCTGAATTGTTGAGCTCACACTCCACTGTAAACAAATGTTGATTAAAAAAAGATTTCTTCCTAAAGGCCGAAGTGGATGACCAGAAAGGTCACTTTGGTCAGCCTTTTTTTTTAATACCTCGGACGTTCAATTTATTGGTTTACCTTCGTTGTTTACTCCAAGCCTGCCCCTACTTTTCACCTCTTCTGCTAGACGCGGCCCTACTTGTGGCTGAAACCAGCCTCCGGGCGAGGATCTAGAAACTTCCTCCCCACTCGCTCCCAAAATATACCCGCTTTGCTTTTTGGTGGACTTGAGAAAACGTGTAACTCAGTGTTTCCCAACCTTGGCCACTTGAAGTTATCTGGACTTCAACTCCCAGAATTCCCCAGCCAGAGAACACTGGTCTAACTGGACCGACGAACGCTGAACGTGGTGCAATAACAGCCCAGCTACTCTAACCTCCCGCAACTAACGCGTCAAAGTTTTGCATCTCTACTTTGGGTCGCGTGCGTATGCGTGTGTTTAAAGGGAAAGAACTTAGTATCGCAATCGGAATTCTCTCGACGGGAAAGGAGGCTGAACCGCAGATATAGCGTTGGGAAGAAGGTGCAAGGAATCGGGGGGGGGGGGATAGCGGCGGTGGTTTGGATTAAGCGATCGTAATCCCCCAAAAGGACGAACTCCAGCCTCGGAAGGCCGATGAAACGGTGGCTACGAAATTGAGGCTTTTTTTGAGAGAGAGAGAGTGGGGGATAGTCGTCTTCGCATGCGGGAGAAGCGGAGGAGAAATCAGGCAAGCCGAATGGGAGCCTGTTCTGTGAGAGAATCCGGTCCGGGTTTTGCTTACAGCCCCGGGCATTAGCAATAGCAGCGGCGGCAGGAGAGGCAGCCCTTTGCAATGTGGTCCGCCTGTCTCGGCACTTGCAGAGCGAGGATGTAGAGGTGGGTTTGCGGAGGAGTTGCTGGCGGGGAATCGAGCGAGGGAGGGCAGGGGGGGAGGGCAGGCAAAGAACGGCTGTCCTCAGCTCTCTTTTTAGCGCGGTCAACTTATTTGCAATTCTGACTTTGCCCGCTCCGACCTCTTTCTTTTAAGAATGCCCCTCGGCGCCGCTTGCTCTCGCTTCTGTGTCCGGCGGGGAGTCCGCTTCGTCTTCTTGAGCGGGGAGATCTTGGGGCAGGTGTTAAAAAGATCGCCGGCATCACCACTAGGCGCGATCTGGATTTGTTGCCTCTCTAATCCGGCCAGCGCGCGCGCAACACGCACGCACGGACTGCCCGGGGTGGCGGGTGCGCGGCTCTCCTTCCTGGCTTCGCGGCGGCTATTCTCGTAGCTCCGGACCGCTTAGCTTCTGGTAGGTGCGACGATCCGAAGAGGCCCTCCCCCCCCCCTCTCCGGGTCCTCTCTGAGGAGAACAGGGCGGGAAGGAGGAAAGTCTGGCGGAAAAGTTTGCGGCGGTGAAGTAATTCCCTTCCCTTCGGGGGCTGCCGAGCGGATGGCGTAAGTCCCTCTGGCTTCCTTCCACCTTCTTCCGCGCGGCCTCCCCTCCGTCCCCTCCCCGCTCTCCTTCTGGGGAGGTGTCGCCGCCGCCGCCGCAGCACATCCACGCCGGTCTCAGATCAGTGGCTCCAGACAAAAAAGCGAGGGGGGATTTTGGGGTGTGTTGTGTGCCGCGTGCGATTCCGAGGCAGCGCCGGCGGCAAAAGAGCAGCTTCGGGAGGTCCCCTGAAGAGGGCGGGCTCTTCCCCTCCAGCCCCAAAGCCAACCCGGGACACAGACCTCGGCTTCAGCGGGAAGGGAAGCGGCCGGAGCTGCCCGCCGAGCCTGTGAGTGGAGACGCCAAGGATTTTTCGGCCGAGTCTCGTTTTTTCCTGGTCCTGAGGGGGTTTTTTTGGGTGGGGGGGAGGGCGTGTGTGTGTGGGGGGGGGGGGCGAGCGCTTGGTTCGTGGCTGCTGAGCAAAGTTTTGTTGGGAAGATTTAGCGCCCCCCCCCTTCCCTTCCTTTAAGGCGACAGCTGCCAGCTTTCAGCGCACCGGGATTTATTGCAGGGTCTCTTTCCGTTCTCTCCCCCCCCTTTCTCGGGTCGGCCACTGCATTGAAGATCGAGAGCTCCTCCCCCCCCATCCGCCCCCTGGGCCGCCTAATCGGTGGTTCGTTTCCCAGGTTACAGCCGTAGTGTCTGCAGCTAGCCAGCCAGGCGTTGAAGGCTGCTAGGTCTGGCTGACCCACCACGTCGTCCCTGCTCAGGCTTGTGCGAGCAGGCGGCGGCTTAAGAGAGGCGCCCGAGCCTGGAGGAGCGCCTCTGCAGGGGCTGCCAGCTGTGTTTTCGCCTCCGCTTCTCGCCGCGAGGTCTTTGCCGGACGGTGGGCGAGCCTGGCTGGCGCTTCCATGCCTGCCTCCTGCAGCGCCTGAAGCGGGGGGCGGGGGAAGGGGGAGGGAGCGAGGGAGGGAGGCTGGCTCTGCTACCGATGACCTTACCCAAAATATGCGGTCGGCAGGAAAGAGGAGACGTCCTCGGAGCTTGGTTTTCTCCGGCAAGGAAGGCTTCATTTCACATTCTCTTTACTCGAGGCGGTTTCGCGGAACAATCAGCGGGAAAAGTTAGAAGTCACAGATTCACTTGGAGATGATTTTGTAAGCAGCGTCTTCCGATTCCTGGTTGGTTTATGGGCTGGCCATTTATTTTGGGGTGGCAGCCACACACTTTTTTCCCCTCTTTCCTTTGCAGTTGGTTGCTTAGCTTTACATCTGCAGGCTTGGGAGACTGGAGAGCTGCACCACTATGCAGTTGCCTTTTCTGCCTACGTCTAGAAGCTGTGTGGGACAAGACTTTCCTTCCCCACTAGGACCCCCTTTCCCTAACACCCCCCTCACTAACCCTAAGCCCTGAGAGGAGAACCAAAGTTGCTGGCTCTCTTCCATTTCCATGCTTGGCCACCTTGCCCTGACCCCCTTCCCCCACCCTCCCTAAACTGCTCTTTGGCCTGCAGCAGCGGGAGGAAGGAGTTTCCAAAAGGTAACTGGGCTTGTTGGTGGCCAAAAAGAGCAGTTGCAAAACCAAGGGCTTGTTGATATTTTACCTTAATTAGGTAAATGTAATCCACTTTTTTTAATTAATTGAGCCTGTTCATTTCAGGCAGCAGGCCCTGCCACCCATCAATTCACCCTGGTGT
Organism: Erythrolamprus reginae; assembly: GCF_031021105.1. NCBI lineage: Eukaryota > Metazoa > Chordata > Lepidosauria > Squamata > Dipsadidae > Erythrolamprus > Erythrolamprus reginae. Next base: position 146,696,037 of record NC_091952.1, on the reverse strand, counting down.
AGTCCTTCCTATATATTGCTGTTGGTTACAGGCTGCGTGCTCTGATCCTTGCTGGAGTTTCACTGCTTTTCATGCTTTTCATAATTGACCATTTGGAAATTTCCATCAGTAAGTGAGAGAACCTTAGCAAAGCCTTCCACTGTATTTCATACCACATCTGTTTGCCTTAAAGGTATGGAGAGTCTGAGGCAGTGACGCTGCCTGATAATACATTGGTAGTAAATGGAAAAGTCTGTGGAGTGGGCCTTATCAGTGTGTGTGTGTGTGTGTGTGTGTGTGTGTATGAGTGGGTGGGGCTGGGATTTGACTACAGTAAAGTCTGTAGGGTGAGAAGGAGAAAAAGCAGAATATCTTGGTTTCCTGTGCCCAGAAAGAATCAACCCTCCTCAAGGATTTCCTGTCAGCAAGACCTGAATTTAGTGTCAGATAGATGGCAGGTTTGTCCTCACAACTAATTGTGACTCCAAGAACAGCTTTACATTTATTCATGTGAACAGCCCCCTCCCTTATATTCCCCCTTTTCCCTTTAAAAGCTGATTAATAACCTGCTGACCTCCTTTCTATGCACCAACTCCTATAAACTTTATTGAGTAGCAATGGCCCTATCAGCTTGGTTGAGAATATTGAAAACCAAAAGGTTTATTCTATGTTCTGCCTTTTGTTTTTTTTAAAAAGTCTTTCTGGCCTCTTTTAGTGTCAGGATCTATTCTGGCACAAAAAAAATGGCTGGAGATTAAAAGTGATTTTGCAGTTTGACTCCACAAGTTTTTTTTTTTTTTTGGAGTGTCAGGATCCTAATTCTGTGGATGTGGATATTTGCCTGCATTCAGTGTGGAGGATTCTAATGTTTAAGCATGCCAGAATTCTGTCTGAATTATCAATACCAACCTTGCTTAGTTTCCTGTATTATAATTATGAAACAGATTGATCCTCCATTCAGCACCTAAACTTATTTATTTATTTATTGGATTTGTATGCCGCCCCTCTCCGAGAAATCATTGTGTCCAGGCCTGTGGGTATCTTGACTGTAGCACCCCACTCATTAGGATCAAATCAGCCATAGTGCTTTATAGGGAAAATCTAAAGACCTACAGACTTTAAAACAATGTGTAAATAAATGTGCCTGATCAGTTATCCTGAAAACTTTATGCTCTGTGTGATTCTGATATTAGGAGGCTTGAAATGATGTGTTGATGAGGTCTTTAGCACCCTCAGTCATTATCAGGTGGATACTACTACAATTTAGTGAGTTTATTTTTAAAGTGAACATATTACATACTAATCACTCACTTCCCATTTAGGATAAGCAATGTTTTGTGGAATACAAAAAAGTAACAAGTAGTAAAGGAAAATAAATTGGAGTCAGGGGATAAATAAAACAGAAAGAAAATATGTTACCAACACCATTTATATACAGTATCTTTTTTTACAATCCTCTCTCTCTCCCCCTCTCCCTTTCCCTTCCTCCCTCCCAGTCACCCCCCATTTCCTTCCCCCCCCTACTCAACCATAGTTTTTCAGTCTTCTTCCACTCAACCTTCTTAGTATGTATGTAATTGTTTGCAATTACAATTGGCCTAAATTGCTATTCAGGTACTCCTCAACTTACAACAGTTCATTTAGTTCAAAGTTACAACGGCACTGAGAAAAGTGATTTACAATCATTTTTCACATTTACAACCTTTGTGGTGTCCTCACAATCATGTGATCAAAAGATGCTTAATGTTTTATATATATGACTGTTGCTGTCTCCCAGGATCATGTGATCATCTTTTGTGACCTGCCAAGCAAAGCCAATGGGGACGCCACATTCACTTAACAATGGGATTGCTAACTTTATCAATTACAGTGATTCACTTAACAACTGAAGCAAGAAAGGTTGTAAAATGGGTCAAAACTCACTTACATTTCTCATTTAACAGAAAGTTTGGGTTCAATTGTGATCATAAGTCAAGGACTACCTGTATAACTAAGACATCTTGGTTATACCATATATACCTTACAGAGGTATATGGTATATGGAGTCTTGTGTACTGGTGAATTCACCTTTTTGTTCAGTTCATGTTCATTCATTACCTGTTCATGACTGGCCTTATAATTTTGTGCTTATTCAGAAACACTTCTTCAGTGATCTATTCCCATGAATTCAACTTCCCCACTCAATTCCCATATTGCTCATTAGCCTGATATGGGATGATATCTAAGCTTGCCTACTAAAAATATTTAAAACTAGGGGGGAAAATATGAATGCAGAGTTCTTGGTAATGTTTTATTGCATGTGGTCTTCTCAATGTATTTTTTTTAATTGTTCCCAAATATGATCATGTTCTGGTAGAGATTCAGAAATGTTATGTTTGTATTTTTTAGAGATTCAGATAGATAGGATCTGTAATTCTGTAGCTTGCATGAGGCAAACAGGTGTTTTCAAGACTTCTTTTATGTTGTTCTGTGAGTCATATGCAAACCTTCAACAGTACACTTTGAGTTCTTTTGTTTTTAATTTGCATATCCGGCTGTGGCTCACTCAATTGTAATTCTTAATTGCAGCTACCATTGGCAGAATTGCTCTGTCTCCTTCCAGCTCCATTGGGTATTTACCTTAGGTGCATCTGCAGGCTTTTCCCTTTTTGTGAGTTGTGCTGTCTTTATTTTATACCAGTTGCATGCCAGAGTGCAAAATGTATATGCATGACAATTATGTTATCGACCTGTTCATTTAATGACATTTATGATATAGCGTTTGTGCTTATATGTGTACACCAAGATGAGAGAGATAGTTTCATACTGCATATTTTTCAACCCTCCAAAGTCATCTGTTTGTTTCTGCTGGAATACTTTGCTTCTGAGCACTTCAAAATAATTTCAATCTCAATCCCAAAGGTCAGAACAATATAATTCTGTTTTAGCAAATAGTTCATTCTAATATTATAACACAATTATTCAGATTTTTTAGCTGAATTGATTTGAATTGTTGTCAAAGCTGTTGTACAGTTTGATTTAATTAGATGGGGAATCAGCTACAGTTCAAATACTGTAAGTACGCATACATGGTATATATATATGTTCTGTAATGTCCTTGGGCATGCCTTTTACTGTACACATATGTGCTTACTTATTCTGATCAATTGTCTTTTAAAATAAAAAAACCTCAAATTACAAATGGTTTTTATTAACAATGTATGTTTTGCAATTTTTAAAGAAAAATTGAAATATCTTTTAACCAAATATTTGAGATTAATTTGAATTGAAGAAAAAAATATCAGATTTAAAAATTACTGGTTTTTTTAATCCTTGCATCTATCTAACTGTCTTGCTTATACAAATTTAAGTTCAGTGTCCTGATTTTAAGTAATACTTAGCTGTAATGCCATTTGTTTAAAAACAATGTGAATAAGCATTGAGGAAGCCAGAGGTCAATGACTGAAAGTGTAGAATCTAATTTAAAGCTAAATAAACCAAAGAAATCAAGAGCCTAAAGTGCAGTTGAAGTGTTCTAAGGAGTCGCCAAATACTAAACAGATTGATGAATTTGTGTTTTGGAAAAGAGTAATCAAGGTCTCCTTTATATTGATGAAAATCATAATGCCCAAGACACAAATTGTTGTTTTTAATTTCTGTGTCGTTTGTAGATCAAATGTCATTTTAAGTAAAATGTAGTAGATGTGTCTTCTGTATCACTGCATTTCCCTTCATAGAGCTGGGAAACATCTCAAGCTGCAATTTAGTCTCTCCTCCCCCAACATTCAAATCTAGACATTGTAGTGGACAACTTCCAACAAATATTGTTTTGGCTATAACATAATTGGATTATCTATACATGGCCAGTGAGTGAACTTGTTTTAGAGGAGAATGGGCAGTATAGCAGCTGCAGTTAAATCAAGGACTAGAAATACTCAAGATAGCAATAGCCCCGAGACTGCAGAGAGGGGCGGCATACAAATCTAATACATTATTATTATTATTATTATTATTATTATTATTATTATTATTAATTAATAAATAGCGCTTACCACTCACAGCACTTTACATCCCTCTCTAAGCGGTTTACAGAGTCAGCATATTGCCTCCAACAATCTGGGTCCTCACTTTACCAATCTTGGAAGGATAGAAGGATGAGTCAACCTTGAGCTTTAGTGAGATTTAAACTGCCAAATTATAGGCAGCTGGTATAATTGTAATCGACTTATAATTATTTGTTTGCGACCTTCCCAGCTGGCTTCCAATAAGCAATGTTACACTTTATTTATTTATTTATTTATTTATTTATTTATTTATTTATTTATTTATTTATTCATTCATTCATTCATTCATTCATTCATTCATTCATTCATTCATTCATTCATTTATTTGGACTTCTATGCCACCCCACTCCCAAAGGACTCTGGCCGGCTTACAACCAAATACAGTGATAACTCGTCTTACAAACGCCTCGTGATACAAACTTTTCGAGATAAAACCCGGGGTTTAAGATTTTTTTGCCTCTTCTTACAAACTATTTTCACCTTACAAACCCACCGCCGCCGCTGGGATGCCCCACCTCTGGAGTTCCGTTGCCAGCGAACCACCCATTTTTGCACTGCTGGGATTCCCCTGGCACTCCCCTCCATGGGAAACCCCACCTCTGGACTTACGTGTTTTGGGGATGCTGCAGGGGAATCCCAGCAGAGGAATCCCAGCAATGCAAAAACGGGCGCTTCGCTGGCAAAGGAAGACCGGAGGTGGGGTTTCCCAGCGGGAGGAGCCTCAGTGAAATCACAGCATCGCAAAAACACAGAAGTCTGGAGGTGGGGTTTCCCATGGAGGGGAGCCTCAGGGGAATCCCAGGAGTGCAAAAATGGGTGCTTCGGCTGGCAAAAGGGGTGAATTTTGGGCTTGCACGCATTAATCGCTTTTCCATTGATTCCTATGGGAAATATTGTTTCGTCTTACAAACTTTTCACCTTAAGAACCTCGTCCTGGAACCAATTAAGTTTGTAAGACAAGGTACCACTGTACACATAAAATATAATGTGAAGCCCCTTTAAAACAGTGTAAAACAATTTAAAACTGACAATTAACAATTTAAAAAACCATACATGTCTTTCCTGGTTGGATCCCAATGGCGTTACTATCTGATCCACGACCCCAGGCCTGCCAGAAAAGCCAGGTCTTTACAACTTTTTGGAAGGCCAGTAGAGTGGGGGGCAGTCCGGATCTTGGGAGATAGCTGGTTCCAAAGAGACAGCGCAGCCACAGAGAAAGCCCTCCCTCATGGGCCGCCAGCCAAAACTATTTAGCTGACAGGACCCGGAGAAGACCAAATCGGTCGCTGGGAGCTATGCCGTAGGAGGCGGTCTTGAAGACAGTCCGGCCCTAAGCCATGTAGGGCTTTAAACACTGAACAATTGTGTGAGATATACTTAACAATTGTGTGAGTCACTTGACAGCTACAGTGATTTGCTTTAATACCGTGACAAAGTTGTAAAAGCAGGCATGACTCCTTCACAACTATCATAGCTATGGAAATTCTGGTCACAATTGTGGTCATAAGCCTTATTGATGCTGTGAGTCTATTCCTTCAGACATGTTGGAACACTTGAATTAATATTTTATCTCAAATATGGAGCAAAATTCAGAGCATCAGTTAATAATACTAGAAACTGCTGTTTCATAACTTTGTACATCTACCACCATTTACTTTCCATTAGTTCAAGAAAACACTAAAATAATTTTGATGAATGAATCTATCCATCTATCAATCCATCCCTTCCTTTATTGATTAAAAAAGAGAGAGAAACAGAATTTTTTTTTTAATAAAGAAGAAACTCGGGGAAAGGAAGAGTGCAAGAAAGAGGAAAAAAGAGAGAAAAATAGAAAAGTAATGCCTTTCAATGGTCTTTGGTACTGATATAAGTAAAAATATATCAAACCCTTTCTCTAAATCAACATTTTTGTAGATTATTTCCATAATCACATTCATTCTAATATCTAAATCCCAAAAATCAACATTTCATTTCTTTCAATTTTTTTCAAAATCAAAACATGGTTTCCAAGTAAAAATAAAGTATCTCAAAGTTTTTTCTTTCTTCAACACTTTCAATCTTTTCATCTCCACCAATTCCATCCTCTTCACCACCCATTTTTTCATTGTAAAGGTATTTGTAATTCTTCGCATTCTTGAACCTGTAAAAAGTTCCTCTGCCATTATTGTATATTAAAAGCAAAGCCTCATAAGAAAACCTCATTTGTTGGTCCATTAGAAGCTCAAAAGAAAGATCTCTGGTTTCAATTGTACATTCAGTTGTAAAATCTTCTACATCAAAATACAGTGGTACCTCAAGATACGAACCCCTCGTCTTACGAACAACTCGTGATACGAACCCGGGGTTCAGCAAAATTTTGCCTCTTCTTACGAACTTTTTTTGAGTTACGAACCGGCGTTCGGAGATTGCTGGGAAGCCGCGCGGCTGTTTTAAAAGGTGACAGCCGGGCGGCGGGGCTTCCCAGAAGCCTCCCGAACGCCGGTTCGTAACTCGAACAAAGTTTGTAAGAAGAGGCAAAATTTTGCTGAACCCCGGGTTCGGTTCGGGAGGTTGCTGGGAAGCCCCCCAGGCCGGCTGCGACCTTTTAAAACACCCGCGCCGCTTCGCAGCTGTCTCCTGAAGCCGAACGCTAAAGCCGAATTTCCGCGTTCGGCTTCGGGAGACAGCTGCGAAGCGGCGCGGGTGTTTTAAAAGGTCGCAGCCGGCCTGGGGGGCTTCCCAGCACCCCCCCGAACCCCGAACCTGGGTTCGGGGCGGTGCTGGGAAGCCCCCCAGGCCGGCTGTCGCCTTTTAAAACACCCGCACGGCTTCCCAGCAGTCGCCGAAAGCCCATTTTTTGCGGGGGTTTTTTTGGTTGCACGGATTAATTGACTTTACATTGTTTCCTATGGGAAACAATGTTTCGTCTTACGAACCTTTCGTCTTATGAACCTCCTCCTTGCACCAATTAAGTTCGTATCATGAGGTATTACTGTACACACTTGATCCTAGTATATTCTAGCTTTATTACACATCCATCAAAAATGATAAAATGTTCTCTCCATATGATTAAATTTCCAGTGAATACTGGAAATTCTCTTTTTGTCAATTTGTCTGGCATTATTTTATAATTTTTTTAAATACATTTTATAAAAAATCTATTTCAGAATTATAATTAAGAAAATCTAGTGTCATGAAACATTAGATTGTACTAGAACAAACAAAATTTCAAGCCTGGCTTATTATCATGTTGCTTGACTCAAATTTCTTAAATTGGATATTTTTTGGGAGTTGTGAAGTAAACAGTAATTTCTTATCTTTTTATAGCAGAATATGATTTATGCATATGCTTACAGATATTGGAGGTAGCCAGGACCCTTTATCTTTAGAATGTAGGTTGTTTAGGAAACACATCCTGTCATTTTTGTTTTTCAGGACAATCTACAGTAAAAGTCCACTTTTTGAAAGTTCTAATCAATGATTTTGTATAAATTTAAACCGGCAAAGCATATTACGAGAAACTGACTGATCAAAATACTGTTAAATAAAATAAATACATCAAATAAAAATAATTATTTAAATATAAATAAATGGACAAGTGATTTGTTTTAAACTGTTGTGGTAACGTTCTGTTGTATGTGTTAGATGGTGGAAAAACAGTGTTGAGATGAGAATGTACAGCATATTTAGCGATGAACTGGTAATTTATTTTAGCTAATTGATATGATAATCTCCAAGAAGCTATCAGTTTGAACAGTGGTTTATTTCAAACAACTCTAGTTAGGTTTTTACAGTTCATTGGATTCTGTGAAACTATGCACTTCAATTAATAAAAGCAGAAAAGGTCTCTATATTCATGATATGGTTGCTGCAGGAAGGAGAATATGTGAGTCCAAATCTTGCTATTGATTGTCCCAAACGTATTAAAGGTTCTTTACTTTGAAAGCTGACTTTTATGTTCTTTTGGCTCAGGAATGGGCAGCCATACTGGCTCATTGCTGTTTTCCATAGAAATTTCCATAGAAATACTCCTGTATTCCCTTTCTGAATCCCTTGTGTTTTACTATTGGAAGTAATTGAACCTAGATAATCCATAATTCAATTCAGTGTAGGCAAGAAAAGCCAAAAGTACACATATAGATTGGGTGAATCTGGCTTAATAGCAATCTGTGACCCTGCTCTTGGAGTCTTAGTGGACAACCAATTAAATATGAGCCAACAGAGGAGGCAGCGTCCAAAAAACCCAGTGCAATCCTAAATTGCATTAACAGAGAGATGCAATCAAGATCAAGGGCGATACTAATAAAACTCTACAAAGCCTTAGTATGACCACATCTACAATATTTCATCCAGTTTTGGTCACCACACTATAAAAAGATTTTGAGACTCTGGAAAAAGTGTAGAGAAGAGCAACCAAGATGATCAAGGCTAAAACATAAGATGAACTGTTGCAGGAACAGGGCATGACTAGTCTAGGGAAGAGAAGGACCAGGGGAAACATGATAGTGTTCCACTATTTGAAGGGCTGTTACAGAGAGGAGAGGGTCAAACTATTTTCCAAAGCACTTGAAGGCTAGAGAAGAATGTTAGAAACTGAACAAGGAGAAATTCAACCTGGAAATAAGGAGAACTTTTCTGACAGCGAGAATAATCAACCAATGGAACAGCTTGCCTTCAGAAGTTGTGGGAGCTTCATCACTGGAAGTTTTCAAGAGACTGGACTGCCATCTGTCAAAAATAGTGTAGGTTCTGCTAGGTGGAGGATTGGACTAGATGATCTGCAAGGTCCCTTCCAACTCTGTTAATCTGTATGTGTATAACCTGACAATTGTATTGTATTTTGATGGTTATGTAAAAATACATTGAAAAGCATATTAATTTTCAGTGCCTCAAATATAAATTTTTGCTCAGCACCTGCCTGACTTTATTCTGTATTAGTTTTGGCACTAGCTATGCTTACAACCTTATATATTTTTCTCTCCCAGCTTTTTTTCCTTTTTCCTTTGCCATATTCTAGCATTGTGGTTTGTATGCACGTCTGCATTTGTGTGTCTGTAAAATAGATGAAAACAAAACATAGAAAATGGTGACAGAGAAGATAGGATACCACCACTAAAGAACATGGGTTTAGTTTTAAGGCCTAGAGATAAAATAATCACGATGCCACCTTTGTATTATGCAGGAAAAGCTTTGTTGATGCAGGTGTAGTTTGTGTAGAGATGGTCAGTCAGATTTGGACTAGAAAGAAACTGCAACAATCTGATGAAGATTGAGGTTTTGGAACCTACCTTGTATAGAATTAAAAATCTGAAGAAGCCTCGGAAGATCTTAAATGTGTTCATTTTTTGGCAACAGAGATCATAAAGAGGTGATAGTTGAATTAAGAGCAGGAAATGAGAAATCTTAGGATCAGAAGCAGAACTGATTTGGTTGAGTAGTCCTTAGGAGGTTTGTACTTTTGATTTGCCCATTTTTTGTACTCCGGGGCTTCAGGAAACTTCCCTAAATGCTCCGGAGTGCAAAAAACAGCACAATGGGCAAACCGGAACTTCCGGTTTGTCCTTTGGGTGATTTCTTTTGCCTCCGGAGCTTTAGGGAAGCTTCCCTGAAGCGAAATGGCCTTTCCCTAGGCGGAAAATGAGCTGGACAGCACACACATGCACACTGGAGCTGAAACATGGCAAGGTTTTATGTGCCCGCTGATATGGCTCTGTATGCCACCTGTGGCACATGTGCCTTAAGTTCACCATCACAGTTCTACCAGAACCATGTGGAAATTTTGTGAACACACACTCACCTTCATATTATATGCAGTAATTCGAGCACACATGCCTTGCTCCCTCTCCCACTGGGTAGCAGTCACTTACCTAAATGCTGGTATGGACTAGCAATTTCCTGCTGGCTTCCCCATTGACTTTCTCCCTGCAAGTTTATCACAAGAAAAGTAATTGATGAAGCAAGCCGGGAGCAACATTGCCGCCGCTCCTGGCTCGGCTTCCCTGGCCGCCGCAGGCAACACGTGATCTTCCGGGCCGGCCAGGCTCAGCAGATCAAGCCCCGGCCCCTTTCGGCCGAGCCTCCCGGGCCAGGCACCGCCTTCCGTCACTGAGCCTGGCCGGCCCGGAAGATTGCAGTGCGCGTTGCCTGCGGCGGCCAGGGAAACCAAGCCGGGAGCGGCAGCGACACTGCTCCAGTTGCCTGGTCCTCTCCTGCCTCCCACGCTGATGTTCCCCCGAGTCGGACGCACCCTCGCCGCCGCGCCCAGCCGCTGCCCACCCCGTCCTAGCCAGAGCCTGAGCCGGACCCCCTCGGTTGCGCCTCCTCGCCCACCCGCCCAGGATGCAGACCTGCTGCCTCTCCCCGCGCCCGCCGCCGGCCCGATCCTGCGCCTCCTGCTTCTCCCCCCCAGCCAAAAACCGCTGGCGGTTTCAGACTCCCTTTGCTCCACGCTGCTCCGCCCTGCCTGTCATGCAGCGGCAGACCGTCTTTGTGTTTTTCGCTGAGGGGGGAGCAGGAGGACCTTCCTGACTCCCTCCCCCAGCGCCGGACCTCCTGTCCTCCCTCCCAGCCAAAAACCCAAAGCGGCCTTCCGAACATTTTCTGTCTTACCAACCTGCTGCCGCCGCCACCGAGAAGCCCCACCGCCCGGCTGTCACCTTTTAAAACAGCCGGGTGGCTTCCCAGCAGCCTCCCGAAGCCGAACGCCAAACCCAAACTTCCGGGTTCGGCTTCGGGAGGCTGCTGGGAAGCCCCCCGGCTGTTTTAAAAGGTGACAGCTGGGCTGCGGGGCTTCCTCTGAATCATTCTGAATGTGTGGTGCCCAGAATTTTATGTACCATATTTTTTGGACTATAACATGCATCGGAGTATAAAATGTACCAAGATTTTGAAGAGGTAAACAAGGGGGAAAAAAGGGGGTTGCCCTCCCTGGCCTCCAGGAGCACTCTGTAGGCCTTCCAGACTCTGCATCCTGTTTATGTGAAAAACCCGAGTGGACAGTGGATTTGGGAGGTCTGCAGAGTGCTCCTGCAGGCTGGGGAGGGCAAAAATGTGTGTGGGGTTTGGTAGGCCAAAAACAGCCCCATTTTTCACAACAGGGCATGCAGAGAATTTGGGAGACCTACCGAGTGCTTATGGACCCCACCGATTTTCACCTCATAAACCTCCCATGCACTGTGTTTTTGCCCTCCCCAGCCCCCGAGAGCACTCTGCAGGCCTCCCAAACTCTCTGTGCATTCCAGTTTTTCAAGAAAACTGGCCTGTTTTTGGTGAAAATGGGAAATGTGGGGTGGGGCTCTAGGAGGCCAAAAATGGCTGTATTCAGTGTATAACACACATCAACATTTCCACCATCTTTTAGGGGGGGAAGTGCATTTTACACTCCAAAACGTATGGTAATGCTTATGGTGGATTTGATCAATGAAAAATAAAGTGGGATAATTTATTTCTGGGTTTTTGAAATTGTATTTCAATTAATTTTGTTTATATTTTTAACAGACTACCGTATATAAGTAACTCATGCATTTGTGACCAAGTCCAAGATTCATTTAAAAAATACTATTGTGCCATACATAATGTGTGTTTGATTTCTGTTTACAATGTGAACAACTCTGCATTTGTCTCTATTAGGGTTATAAATGAATGGGTGTTGAATGAAGGTGACTGGAATACAAAACTTACAATACAAAAATGAGTGACTAGTATGAAATAAATGTGATAATAAAGAATAAAAGACTGTATAATGTTAAGCAATGAATCCCAAACCATCGAAAGTAAAGATGCTCATAAGGAGAGGCAACGTGCATGGTAGTGATGCAAGCAGTTTAACTCTCTTTCATTTCCTTAATGCATGCCTTTTTTTTTTGGTTCTGTATACAGTTTCTTGGGGTTTTTTGTTCACTCTGCAGAGTGATGGAATTATATCCAACTTGTATCATCTTCAAACTGGAGAAGCATTACCACTATCTCTTAGTCTCTCCATTTCTAAAATATAGAAGGCCTTAGGGCTGATAAGAATTCATTGATTACAATTTTTGAACTAGCTGCTTAAATCTCACTTAATGTAGTACTTAACCATTTTGTTAATCAGCATGTTATGAGGTACCTGATAGATATTTTGTTGGAATCAAAGTATACGCATATACAATGTTCACACGGTCTATTAAAGAAGTTATGGATTGGAAAATTAGATGAAGTTTGTGTGACAAGATTCCACACTATTCTTGTATTCTTGTCAAATTGAGATGACTTTTGGTAATAACCCTGTATTATTTTCAAGATGCTGGGAGATCAATGTCTCCAGGTTCTGTTTTAAAATAATGCTCAAGTATTACTTTCAGATACTTTTGATCTATTTTTTATTATTATTATTATTATTATTATTATTATTATTATTATTATTATTATTATTATTATTATCATCATCATCATCAACTTTATTCATTAAACATGAAACTCAGTTAACTGAACATTCAAAAATGCATCACATATACCATTGACTGGTGCTAATAGTTGATACTGGTTGCTGCCAACATCCTAGGTGTCAACCCAAGTACCTTCTTAAGATGTACGATGTTCTGAGTAGCAGAGGGTTTTTTTTGCAGTTCTGTTATTCCAGGAAGGTGCAATTTCTTCATGTATTTTATAAAGTTCTTGGACATGGTAGCAAGTGCCCCAATGACAATGGGTACTACTGTTACATGTTTCATCCATAATCTCGTAGTTTCAATGGCCATGTCATGATATTTCATGTCTTTTCCAGTTCTTTTTTCCGACTCTGGCATCTCCTGGTACTGCAATATCAATAAATGGTATGTTTCAGTTTTCAACAATACTGATATTTAGCATGTTGTGTTCCAAATAATGATCCATCTGTATTTGAAAGTTCCACAAGATATAATGATAACAGCAACAACAATTCTTCAATACTCAATACAATTCAACTGGTCAGCAGTGACATCAAAAGGAACTTTGGACTTGAAAAATGTGCTATATTATCCATGCAGTAGAGAAAAATGAAAAAAAAAGGAATAGAACTGGGAAATTGAAGCATAATTGAAAGCATTAGCAAAAATGCTGGTTACAAATACTTAGGCATTTGATTATGCTCAATTTAATTGTCCTTAAAAATCAAGAAATCCAGAATCACGTCACTTCCCCAATGTTCCTGCTACTACTACTCCCTCAACTTATTTTATATTATTCACAAGAATTAGATTAAAGATTTTTCATCCTTTTGCATATTTCTTCACCCTCTTAAAAAAACTTGGCAACACAAGTTATGGGGTTCCATGGCAAAGTGTTTCCCAACAAGTTTTGGATAAATAAATCTCCCATTACTTAATGCTTTATTCTGTACTCAGATAAGTGATCCTAACCTCCCGAGGCTGTTTTTATTTATTCCTTTAGATTCTTTTAAATTAATGCATTCTCTGTAGCATTACAAAATTTCTTTATTTGGAATTCCAAACTAGAATGCATATTTTTAACATTGAGTGCAGTGCATCCTCAATTTCATTTATTTATCTTTCTATTAAACAAATTGTGTCCTTTAATTGATATTTCCTATTATGGGAGGCATCCCACCAGGTTTCCCATTATATCTGTTAAATCATAATTGTTTTGTCAAAATCATGTTATTTCATTTTTTCTGGTCATTAGCAAGTAGGCAATCATAGCTGTGAACTTTATAAGCCAATGTCTTTTCTGATTTTCATGTAATAATTTGAGAGATCCCATTTCCACAGAATTGAACTTTCTATGGTGTAAGGCCTATCAAACTGGCGGCCCGTGGGCTCAGCTTTGCAAGGGCAAAAACCATCCCAATATGTCACGATGCAGCCCACTTTGCAATTGGGTTTTACACTATCAGATTTCTTTACTTCAGAATTTTAATTTTGACCTACTGTAGAATTAAGCTTAAAATTATTCTAATCAAGCTCACTGCTTTGGCAAAACAGATTTTATCAGTTCTTGCGGTTGTAGCTCCTCTCATTCTGGAAGTCCATTATTTTGATAATTCATACCATAGTTTGAAAAACTAATGATCTTCAGTTGACATTTTTTAAATATAGCTAACACTTGTTTGGAAGTATTCTTTTCTTTTTTAGTTTTTCAGAAGAAGGGATGAAAAGAATACCATATTAAAATTTTTCAAAGATTCTACTGATAATGTTTTAACTTCTCGTTATTCCCATATGCATTAAAAAGGAGTATTTGTCAGTGGGCATGATAGATTTTAGAAATAGTTTTGGCACCTCCGTATTATTTCTTGGAGAAAGCACTCTTCATAAGCATGATGGGGATGGTCAGAGAATAGAATAGAACAGAACAATTTATTGACTAAGTGTGATTGGAGACACAAGGATTTGTCTTTGGTGTATAAAAAGACAAGATACATTTGTTATGACCAGAAGGTTCCACAAGATTCTGTAACTGGGTAAAGTTTTAAGTATAAGTTGTTAAGCAGAAATGGCTGTGTTAAAATAGAAGTGTTTACCTCCTTTTCATTGGCTGCTGCGGTTTGGCGCCAATCTTGTAGAGCTGTCAGGCGTCGCTTGTTGATGGGCGAAACTGTATAAAAGGAAAGTGCCACCGGGCTTACACGCTTCTCTCTAGCTGGCGTCTGAGTGGAAGTGTATCCGCGTCTAGTTAGTCTCCTGCTGAGAATAAACAATTAAAGTTAGCAACCGTGTTTCTCGGTTATTTCAACATTCATCAAGAATCATAAAGTACACTGATTGTCATAGGGTACAAATAAGCAACCAGGAAATGTTCAATATCAATATAAATCATAAGGATACAAGCTGCAAGTTACAGTCCTGCAGTCATTAGTGGGAGGAAATGGGTGATAGGAACAGTGAGAAGACTAATAGTAATAGTAATGCAGTTTAGCCTTAGTGAATAGTTTGAAAATGGTGAGGGAATTATTTGTTTAGCAGAATGATGGCATTTGGGGGGAAATGTTCTTATGTCTAGTTGTCTTGGTGTGCAGTGCTCTATAGTATCATTTTGAGGGTAGGAGTTGATGTGAGAGGTCAGTAAATATTTTCACGACCCTCTTTTTGACTTACGCAGTGGAAGACAGATTGGCAGTACAGTGATCCCTCGATTTTCGCAGCTTCAAACTTTGCGAAACGCTATACCACGGTTTTTCAAAAAATATTAATTAAAAAATACTCCACGGTTTTTTTTGCTATACCACGGTTTTTCCCACCCGATGACGTTATACGTCATCACCAAGAGTCACTTCTCTGTCTCTTTCTCTTTCTTTCCTGTCATTCTCTGCTTCAATCATTTTCTCATTTCTCTTTTTTTCTCCCCTTTTTTATCATTTCTCTCTCCCTTCCACTCTTCTCTCTCTCTCTTTCTTCCTCTCTCTCACTCTCTTCCTCCCTCTCTCATCTCTTTCTTTCCTTCTCTTTCTCTATCTCCCCCTCTTGCTCTCGAGTGGCGAGCGAGCGGGCGGGCGAACGGCGGGTGGGCGAGCGGGCGGGCGGCGAGCGAGCGGCCGGGGCGAACGGCGGGTGGCCGGGCGAATGGCGGGTGGGCGAGCGGGCGGGCGGCAAGTGAGCGGGCGGGCGGGCGAACGGGCGAGCGGCGGGCGGGCGGGTGGGCGGGCGAACGGCGGGTGGGCGGGGCGAACGGTGGGTGGGCGGGGCGAACGGCGGGTGGGCGGGTGCTGGGGGGGTGGGGGCAGCCGACATTCAAAGCAATCTTTGTCGGCTTCCGCACTTTCATCGCTCCCTGCCCTAATTTCAAGCCCGGCTCCTTGTGCTGCCTTGAAAAAGGGTGCGTGGGGGTAGTTTTTGGCTGTCCATAGCCAAAAATGGTGTTTTTACTTCCGCGTCGCTATATCGCGGAAAATCGATTTTCGCGGGAGGTCTTGGAACGTAACCCCCGCGAAAATCGAGGGATCTCTGTAATTATTTTTTTACAGTTATGATTATCCTCTGAGGTCTGTGTCTATCTTGTTAGGCTACAGAAGCAAACCAGACTGTTATAGACGTGCAGGTGACAGACTCAGTGATTTCTCTGTAGAACTGTATCAGCAGCTCCTTGAGCAGGCCTTAGTTGACGCAGAGAGAACATTCTTTGTTGTACTTTTTTGATGACAAGTTTGATGTTATGTGTCCATTTCAGATCTTGCGATATGATAGAACCTAGAAATTTGAAGATGTCTACTGCTGATACTTGTTGTTTAGTATTGTAAGAGGTGGTAGAATGGGAAGGTTTCTCCCAAAGTCTACCACTATTTCTACTGTTTTGAGTGTGTTCAATTCAAGATTGTTTTGGTCACAACATGAGGCTAGTTGTTCAACCTCACATCTGTATGCAGATTCATTATTGTCTCAAATGAGACCAATCACTGTTGTATCCTCTGCATTATTTCAGACTTCCATCATTCATTTTCACTTTAGCTTCTTTGGGTACCACCAATAAAACAGCTGCATTGTTTGAGATGGAGTTGTTGGTATATAGAGAGAAGAGAAGTGATGAGAGCACACAGTCTTGGGGTTCATATTTGAACTCAGTTCCTGATAGTAGTGAATCACAAACTACCATGACTCCTATTATAGGTATGGTTGCATCCTTTTTATAAATTTATATTTATCTCTCATTCTCTTGAGTCTTTTCTCCTGAACAGGGCTTAAAAATTACAAGGACTTGACTTCCAAAAGATATAGGGTATCTTCTGCATTTCTTGTTTCTGACTCTTATTTATTTATTTACTTACTTACTTACTTACTTACTTACTTACTTACTTACTGATTTGATTTGATTTGTATGCCGCCCCTCTCCGTAGAGTCGGGGCGGCTCACAACAGCAATAGAACAATTCATAACAAATCTAATAATTTAAAAACATTTTAAAAACCCCATTATTAATCAGACATATATACAAACATACCATACATAAATTGTATAGGCCCGGGGGAGATATGTCAATTCCCCCATGCCTGGTGGCAGAGGTGGGTTTTAAGGAGTTTACGGAAGGCAGGGAGGGTGGGGGCAGTTCTAATCTCTGGGGGGGGAGCTGGTTCCAGAGAGTCGGGGCCGCCACAGAGAAGGCTCTTCCCCTGGGACCCGCCAAATGACATTGTTTAGTGGACGGGACCCGGAAAAGGCCAACTCTGTGGGACCTAATCGGTCACTGAGATTCATTCTGCTTGCTGTTCTATTCAACTGTCTTTCATATGATAGCTGCTATTATAGAGCTGTCTCTGATGAATTTTCCTTTTGATAATTCCTCTTTTATTGTTATCAGCTTAAAGTATGGCCATTTGCTGTTCTAACTAACCCTTTGACTTTTCTTCAAAGATTGCTATAGTTTTTTACTTGCTGCAAATATATTCTTGGTTAAGGGAAACAAACTTGCCACAAACATTGTGGGCCACAATGGCAGACTTTCCATCATTCATCGTCACTTTGGCTTCTTTGGGCACCACCAATAAAATGACTTATCCTCTTCACTTTTCGGGCACTTAGGTTAGCCAAAAACATTGTCTTGATTTAAATACAATGTCCTATTTTTTTATTCTAGATTTTTACTAAATTGATCAAGGGATAGTAATTACCGTACTAATTAATTCAATTGATTTGTACAAATGTGGTGAGGCATGCAATCACCAAATTGTATAATTTATTTGAGGTAAGCACAGGAACATGCACAAGAGCGCTATATGTGTATAAAGATATGTTCTTTATCTCTGACTCCTTCGTGAGATTAAGGACAAAATCTTTACCAGAATATGTTTCCCATTTCCCCCCCTGGTATTAAAGAGATAGTTTCTTTAATGTAACTTGTTCTCAGCCATGTACTCACTGGCTACCGGTGCTGTTAAGTATAGAGGAAGAGCATTTTAGAACCTGTGAATGTTAAAGCCTCTATCACTTTGAAGAACTCTAGAAACATCCAAAATGTTGGGTAAATTTTGTGGTTAAGTTGTGTAAAGCAGTCAACTAAAACATAGACTCTGGGAAGCAGTTGTGATCTTGCCCTAAAAATTGCTTCTGAGTTCCGTGCCCATTCCTTGTTTGGGAGAACTAATTGACATGTATCACATACTCTGACTTCTGCTTCCCAAATGAACTTACAAGCGTGGTGGACATTCCTGTATTCTTGTATTATGCTAGTGTTAAAATTTGACCACCCATGTATAGTGTTGATGTATTTTGTGTGTGCAGTGGAGGTGGGCACTGTTTGGCAAAAATTGGGACTTATACACTACTTATCTTTATTATACTCAGCCCACTTTGTAGTGCCTATTTAAAACATTTAACCGATAGCTTCCTCTGAAACACACTGTTCTTTGAATGTCATTTTGGAACTGGTTTGGAACTGGAACTGCTTTTAAAGAACTGATTTTATATTTACAGTAATGTTTTCATTTTACATTTTACATTGCTTTGTTCAATTTCCTTAATCTGCAAGTCTCCAGGGCAGGGGAAAGCAGACTTCAAACCTGTGTGTTATGCTTTGATTTAAACAAGAAAACTCAAACTGGACTCGTTCTCTCTTCCAAAGTGCATAGGATTAAAAATAAAGAATTCTAAACCTTGGAGGTTGTTTTTGTGGTTCAGAGTTGAACAGAAGTAATGAAACCTAAACACAGAAACCTGTTTTTAATCTCCTCTGCACCAAAACAGGTTTCCTTCATTTAGCTGTTTTAAAGTGAAGAAGAATCATTTTACTGTTGCTGCTGTTAATGCGTTCTTGTCGATCTGTTGCAAATCAGAGGCCTGGTTGATTCCAATCTCTCCCGTGACCCTCCTGCTCTAAAAGATAAAGACTGTTTGCCTTTAGCAAAAGGAATCTTGCTGTTAATCATTCGGAACCAATGCAGAAAAGTAGAGTATAAACAACATTTTAAAATGTATCTTTATAAATTCAAACATACATCCCCCTAAACACTTATATCTGTTTGTAACCTTCAATTGGGCAAAATAGGGTGGCACAGGGCAACCATTTTTCAAACAAGGGATGGTTCAATGCCAGGACCCATCCTATGGGAAAATCTTTTGGGAAAGTTGTAGCTACTTCAGCACTGCCATGCTGCTGTTTCAAAAGCTCCTTGCCCAACTTTACATGAGTCTTTGCTGCTGGGAAGCTTGGCAATGGCCAGAAAAGTTGTTTTGTAGATCTCCCACATCTGTGCAACCTCTACAGTTCCTCCTTGACCTGCATAACGCCTTTCATGCAATCTTCCCAACCTGTGCTGCATGCTTTTGCATCTTCCCCATCAGCCAAACTAGAAACATTTAAGAGTTAATTATATGTGAAGAAAGGGCCCACTACAATGTGTGTGCTTACAAATACTTTATTTCCTGTACACAGTTCTGGGTTTAAGATTCTGTTGGACTAGTACTTTGTCCTGTGCAATATTAGTTGCTGTCTATAACATTTAGACATTTGATTGAATGCTATTTTATGTATGATTAATTTCCTGCATCCTTCATGTAGATTAAATCTGGTTTTAAATTAAGTCAGAATAATATTGTTATATCTAGCAGGGCTGTTGTTCCATCTCCATATTTCAGAGTTAGCTGCTGTAAGCTACTTTATTTACATGTAAGAACAGTCTCTTTAAAATTTGGGAATGGAAGAATATTTCTACTAAATTTTCTGGGGTTGAAGGATATGGAGAGAGGGGAAGAAAATATTGCCATATGGTTTCTGCCTCACATGATCATGAAGGTTTGAATATAAGATGCAATTCTCTTGAGTTTATGAAAGGTCAGGCTTTTAGGTGATGAATTTGGCATCTTGGGAAACAGATTTGAAATAAAGGCGCTATTGGTTAATACCAACTTCTAGTAAGTGAAGTCCCCTTAGGGTCAAAACTTTTGTCTTCAATCCTCCATGTATCTTGTCATGAATAATGAAATAATTGCTATTGCCTTTTGGATTTTCTTTCCTGTCTAGTTTACATAGCTGGAATTCCTGTTGATCAACTTTAATCCCCATTATTCCAGTTGCCCCACTCTACCCTGAATTAAGGGATTAAAAGGGAGTTTTATGAGAGATATACAAAATGTTTATAAATTCAACACAGTTGTTTTAACCTTATCAAACATGCAGTGGTACCTTGGTACTCACCTTCTTTGAAACTCATCAAATTTGGTAATCAATGCATTTTGACATGAAAATATTATCCCTGTACTCATCATTTGTTTGGTATTCAATGCGCAAGCGAAAGCCTGTCGATGTTGACTACCTTGTTACTCACTACATTATTCCTTGTGGGAAAATATGTTCGATACTCAATGCTTTTGGTACTCATTGTGCTTCCTGGAGCCAATTAAATGAGTAGCAAGGTACCACTGTATTTAATATTGATAAAAGTAATATTTATTCTGCCGACTATATCCTTTTTGGGCATGTGTGCAATATCACAATGAACAAAAAAAGAGCAGAGCTTGCATCACAAAGCCAGGACCTTTGCCTCCTGCTTTTACAATTATGTATTGCCTCTGACTTACTTAGCATTCAATATTAACTGAAAGTGCTATCTGATTTTTTGAGAGCATGTGTGAGGTGTTTTTCATTTGGGCAGTTAAGTTGCACAAATATGCTTAAAACTAACACACTTGCAGGGGGACACCTTTATCTCCTGAAGTTATTATTTTGCTCATGCATGACAAGAAGATCAGCTGCTAAGATATAGGACTTACTGATATTATTTATTGATCTGCTCTTTTTCATTGCCATTCTGTGCATTAATATCTATTGCTATCTAGTAAAGAATTTGCATTTCTGATAAGGCAACTTCCACATTTTATACTCAATGCAGAAAGTGTGAGAAGAATTCAACTCTTCTTTTCCTTGGCCAGCAGAGCAGCCATAAATTGCAAGGTGATCCTTACTTCCTTTCCAGCTGGGGAAAAATGCTGCAGGATGTTTACACTTTATAAGGTAGAGGTGCTCAGAAATCTTTAGTTTGGCTACTTGGCAGGAAAACCTACAGACTTTTGTTACTGGTTTCAGCTTCAAATTTATTCCTGGTTTTGCATGACAGTAACAGAAAGTTAGTAGGGGGGGGAAGGGTAGCATCCTAATGACTTTAAATTGTGCCTTGGCTTATCAAAGCAATAGCAAACCACTTCTGTAATTTACCAAGGAAACTACAAATACAGATGTGTCTTCACAAAAGTTGGGATTAAATTGAGGGAGGCTGTATCTTTTTTTAATGGATTTCTGCCGATCATCTCATTTGCATCAATATATTTAGCAGTAAAACTGAGTTTCCTTTTTTTGTGAGCTATTTCATGTGGGAAGTTCCAAGCAGCAGATCTGCTTAATATTTTTTCCCTTTGGTTTTCCTTGCGATTCCTTTCTGCACCCAATTTTTCTTGAGGGAGGAGATAGGCATGTGGGGGGAGATGGTGGAGGAGATAAGCGGGGGGGGGGGGAGTTGGGTGTAATCACTCGAGATTCCACAACAGGAAAAGCCAGGACTGCTGTCCTAAGTTGGTGCAGTCATGTGACACCTTGTATTATGACTGCACCAACTTAGTAGTAATAAATCAAGGACTACCTATAGCTGATAGTGAAAATGGCAGTTCATTGACATTGGGCGACAGCGGTTGTGGTTTTCTTCTTGCAGGAATAAAGCATATGTTTCTGATGTCTATCACTGTGACATGTAATATATGAAATCCTTGGTCAATGATGGTCAGTGGAACTGAAAACTCCATTATTAAGCCATACACTGCATGATGTCAAATGACTTCAGTGGCTTTCAGTTGTGTTCATTAGGTATAGTGACATTGCCATTGGCGGAGGTGCCATTTGGCTGTAGGGGGCTTCAAAAGGTGCACTCAGAAGGGGACTCTTCGGACCAGACCAGAACCCTCCCATGGGACTACCAAGCTTTGGTATATCCCAATTCTCCTTGGAGGGAGGAGTCGACAGTCAGGATGGGTTGTACTCGCTCGTTAGAGGCGTGTCCGAGTCATAGAAGTATAAAAAGGCTGGAACCGCCCACAGACCCAGTTTTTCTGACTCGCTTCTAATAGAGACACCTCGTGGCAAGCACAACCTATTTTGTCTGTGACTCCTTATAAATAATCTCATTAGGTTAGTAATTCCAATTTATTCAGTTTAAAATTGGTCCTGAGGAAGCAGTAGGGTGCGGTGACCTCTTGGTACAGCTCTATCTGCTGGGTGGTAGGGCCCCAGACCTTCCGCACCCCCCTGGCTCATTTTTTTGTCTCCTGCCGTTAGGGCTGCCTTGGAGCCACTCGCAGGCAAGCCATAAGCCTGGTGAGGGATTCTGACTGGTTACAGTCTGGTCCCCTTTGCCAACGTTTCCTCCCTAGTCAGAACGTGCGAGACCTCAGAGTGACCACTTTCCCCTGGGGCTGGCTACAGTCTTAGTGGTGATTTCATTTTATCTTGATTCCCTACCAGAGAGCTGGTTTCTGACTCCGTGTCAGATTTTCCAGGAAGCTTGGGAGAGAGTAAAAAAAGGCCGATAGCTTGTGAGGCAGGAGAAATTGTCTGTTTACTTAATTCCCAGGCCTCAGCTACAAGGCGTTAATTGCTTCTCCTAGTAACTCAGGGAAGTTTTTTCAAGCCCCTGTTGATCCCTTTTTCGGGGGTTTTGTTTGTTTTTTTGGATAAGTGAGCCCTCTTAGAGAGGTTTTTCCTTTCTCCCCCCCCCCTTAATTATTGGCGGGCTCGAATTCAAACAGTCCCAAGCAACTCCAGCTCTTTTGGCGCCATCTGCTGGCTTAATTCTATAACGGTCTCAGTACCTTCCCATATTCTGGAAAAGTTACTCAGACCAGGCTGTAAAGAAGGAGCAAATAGGGGCTAGGTTATTTTCTATATATTTAGATCTTCCTTGCAAGGGACATTTTCAACAATTTTTATTTATTCACCTTTGTTTTATTTGTCCCCTCACAGACCCCTGCCAGGGGACTTTGTCTTACTAACTTTTCCTCTACCTTTTATTCCCTTCTCCCTTTTTCTAGCTGTCTTGCCATGTCAGACCTAGCTAAAGCAGGAGGGAAAAGAACCAACAAATCTATCAGGCCTCTACAGGTGGATTCTGATCTCATTTCCCCTATTCCAGAGAACAGGGACCCTACTCCTCAACCTTCGAAAGCAGAGAGGCGTAGGGATCTTACTCTACAACGCCTCCATGAGAAAGCAACTAGGGCTCTTTCCCCTACTCCCAGAATTCCTAATCAGGCTCCAGCTACTATTACCCCTTCTGGGTCCGCTGGAACTCTGGCTGCCAGCGTTTGGGGCCCAGCTGGTTTGCCAAATCAAAATTTAAATCCAGACACTTCTAGACCCCCTGTTCCTCTTTCTCCTTCGATTCTCATTGTACCTCCAGTTCAACCTGGCCCTTCCTCAGAGGTTCCTCAACAGATACCTCAGGCGACGCCTCCTCAAGAAGCCCACCCTTCCTCTTCAACAACCTTTGATACATCAGCTATCCAGAGGTGGATTGATTAAGCAGTTCAACGCAGCATTGAATTTAAGCTTAGCTCTTTACCCACTACCATTCCTTCTAGACCAGTACCTGCGCCACCAGTGGCCCCTCTTTCCCTTGCTGCCTCTATCCTCAGACCTAACCAAGATTCTTGGTCTGATTCCTCGACTGACGACTCGCATTCTTACGACAAGGATCCTCCAGAGGGGGGTCATGCCGGTCTGTCTGAGGACGAAGAAGCTTCTCCAGCATTACCTATATCAGCAGCCTTATTCCCAGCAGAGTTATTTTCTACCATTTTGTTGAAGGCTCGTTCAACTGCGGGGCTCACAGCTCCGCCCACTCAAGCCCAACTTTCCGCTTCCCAAGTGGAGACCCTGTGGAATCCTTTCACGGAGGAGCAAGACATAATACCGGCCCCACCACTCTTCGTAGAGACTATTACTAAACAATGCCTAAATCCGGCGGCAGGTCCAGCTCCTTCTAATCTAGAGAAGAGATTTTTTAATGTAGCTCCGGAGCTCGCCTCTTTCCTAGAGCCCCCC
Source organism: Erythrolamprus reginae (assembly GCF_031021105.1). Lineage (NCBI taxonomy): Eukaryota > Metazoa > Chordata > Lepidosauria > Squamata > Dipsadidae > Erythrolamprus > Erythrolamprus reginae. Next base: position 146,672,047 of record NC_091952.1, on the reverse strand, counting down.
GCTATAGACTTCTCAGTTCTTGCCCTGCATTCTTCAGAGAACCTGCCGGGAAAGGAGGAGGATCTTCTAAAGGGAGAAGACCGTAAAATTGATCAGCTCCTGCAGAAGAGTCATCAATCCACTGCTTGGGCAATCAAAGGAGCTACAACCTCTTCCTTTTTCGGCAGGTCCATGCTCATCTATATCAGACAGTTGCAGGAACAGATTCCGGCTTCTGACATTTCAGCCCAACAAAGCCTGAACAAGATGTTTGCCACCTGTCAACTACTTGCGGACACTACTCTTTATACATCACGGTTTGCAGCCAAAACCATGGCCTCCTCAATAGCGGCCAGGAGGATGACCTGGCTGAAGAAGTGGCAAATGGATATTAAACACAAGTGGTGTTTTGCTACAGCAGAATACAAGGGTAAGAACCTTTTCGGTGATGTCCTGGAGCCCTTCCTCATCGATTCTAAGGACAAAAAGAAGATCCTACCCTCAAGCCAGAAGAAATCTTCTCAACGTCCATCTCCTTACTATCGTCGACCTTTTCGTCAGACTGATCAATCCTTCTCCTACTACGGAAGCTCAGCTCAACAGAGCTACAAACCTCACAATTTCCAGGACAAGAACTCTAGAGGTAGAGGAACCAAACGGCCCTTTCGCGGATCTGCAGGAAGCCGTCAGGGCCGAAGAGGTAGGTGGTGATATCCCCCACCCCGATCCCCTTTCAGTTCCCATCGGTGGTCGCCTTGCTAAGTTTGCCTCCCATTGGTCTGCTATTTCCTCAGATTCCTGGGTTCTCAATACAGTGGCAAGGGGTTTACATTTGGAGTTTCTTTCCCCTCCCCCCTCTTTCTTCATTGCCTGTTCTATTCCCAAAGATCCCTCTAAGAGGGCTCTAATGGACCAGGCCATACAGCACCTGTTAGACATTCGGGCCATTCAGCCCGTCCCCCCTGAATTTCAGGGCCAAGGTTTTTATTCTATTCTCTTCCTTGTCCCCAAACCCTGGGGGGGCTGGAGACCTATTCTGGATTTGAAACGCCTTAACCTGTATATAAAATATCACAAGTTTAAGATGCACTCTCTTAAAACTATCTTAGCCTGCATCAGAAGGGGAGACTTCATGGCATCTCTGGACCTAACTGAAGCCTACTTACATATCCTCATAGCTAAGGAACACCGTAGGTTCCTTCGTTTCTCCTATGCCGGAAGGCATTTTCAGTACCGGGCCCTTCCTTTTGGTCTATCCTCAGCCCCCCGGGTTTTCACCAAGATTTTATCAGTTTTAGCTGCCCATCTTAGATCTATACCCATTCGTCTTCAATTCTATTTGGATGATGTCCTGGTATTAGCGAAGTCCTTTAGCCTAGCTCAGGACCACTTGAAGACCACTGTCGAGGTCCTTACAGCTCACGGTTTTTCTATTAATATTCAGAAAAGCGATCTCACCCCTGCTACCTCCATCCTTCATTTGGGTACAGTTATCAACTCCTCAGTGGGTCTAGTAAGTCTCTCCCCTGAACGGATAAGTAGCATTAGGGGGTTGGCGTCCCTAATCCAGGGCGACCCTTTCCCCACCCTCTCCTCCCTTTCTTCCTTGTTAGGGAAGATGGTTTCCTGTTTTTCCATTGTTCCCTGGGCTAGACTTCACTCTCGAGATCTCCAGTGGTTTTTACTTCCCTTCCAAAAGCTTGGACAGGCCCACTTGGCAAGACGAACCCATCTTCCTCCACAGGTCCAAAGATCCCTGACGTGGTGGAAGTCCGGAGCCATCGAGGACGGTACCCTGTTCCGATCCTCCCCCACTGTAACCATCACCACGGACGCCAGTCTGTCGGGATGGGGAGCTCATTGCGGCCAGCAGCAGGCTCAGGGCCTTTGGGACGCAAGCCAGTCTTCCTGCCCCATCAACTGGCTGGAGTTACACACAGTTTTCCTGGCCCTCAAGAGCTTCAGCCACCTGATTGCCAGACAGGACGTTCTCATCAGGACCGACAATATGGCCACCAAGGCACATATCAACCGTCAAGGGGGCACCAGGTCCAGGACTCTGATGCTAGAGGCCAAGAAGATCGGCCTCTGGGCAGAGAGACACTTGTCCTCTCTCCGATCGGAACACATATCGGGGACAGACAACATACAGGTGGATGCCCTCAGCCGGGCAACAGTAAAGCAAACGGAGTGGAAATTAGATCCAAGAGTTTTTCAGCAAATCTCAATGAGGTTCGGCAAACCATTAATAGATCTGTTTGCTTCCCCTCTCAACACCCAACTTCCCCGCTTCTTCTCCCGCTTCCCGTCCCAGGGGGCGGAGAACTACGATGCCCTCCACTGTCCCTGGCCCAGGGGACTACTGTACGCCTTTCCTCCATTACCTATCCTTCCCCAAGTCATCCACAAGATATTGGAGGAGCAAGCGGAGGTAATATTGATAGCTCCCTTATGGCCCAGGCAACCCTGGTTTGCGGACTTAAAAATGTTGTTGGTGGTGGAGCCATGGCAAATACCAGTGAATCCTCAACTGCTCTCCCAGGGGTCCCTCCTACACCCGTACCCAGGCAGGTGCCGCTTGACCGCCTGGCTTTTGAGCGGAGCGTCCTGAGGAGTCAGGATTTTGACAACAATGTCATTGATTATATTCACAAGGCTCGCAAACCTTCCACGGAGCATATTTACTCCTCAACCTGGAAAACCTTTTGCTCCTGGTGTGAGTCCCAAGGATTGTCTCCAATTCGCATTCCCCTCTCAAAGGTACTTAAATTTCTAAAACACGGCCTAGATAAGGGTCTCTCTCCGAATACCATTAAGCGGCAAACTGCAGCTCTTTCCTCCATCATCGCTTGTGACACCTGGATATCCCTTGCTCATGTTCCTTTGGTGTCCAGATTCCTCAGGGGCGTTTCCAACTCGCACCCCCCTGTGGTCCACCGTTTCCCCACTTGGGACCTCCCAAAGGTGTTGTATTCGTTAACAGAGCCTCCTTATGAGCCTCTACAAGAGGCTTCTCTACGATATCTCTCCTTCAAGGTATCTTTCCTAATTGCCATCACAACGGCCAGACGGATATCCGAGTTAGCAGCATTATCTGTCAGAGAGGACGTATGCCTTTTTCACCAAGACAAAGTAGTCCTCCGCCTTGACCCGTCCTTTCTCCCCAAAATCAATTCGATTTTCCACCGGAGTCAGGACATTATTCTACCAACCTTCTGCTCCCGACCTTCTCACCCTTCGGAACGCAGATGGCACACGCTTGACGTGAGGAGAGCTCTTCGTGTTTACTTGAAAAGAACACGGCCCATCAGGCAATCTGAGGCCCTGTTTATTTTTTTCTCCCCTCAAAAGATCGGCCTCAAAGCTTCTTCGTCCACCATTGGTCGATGGATCCGTGGGGCCATTGCCAAAGCCTATGACGTGGAGGGCGTCCAGAGGCCTCTAGGTATAACCGCACAGTCCACTAGGAGTGCGGCTTCCTCGGCGGCCTGGGCCACTCAATGCCCCCTGGAGGACTTATGCAAGGCGGCTACCTGGACCTCTCTCACTCCTTTTATCCGCCACTATAAGATCGATAAATTTGCCTCAGCACAGGCGGCCTTTGGGCGGAGGGTCCTACAACAAGTAGTGGAAGTTGCCCATCCCTCGGGACAATAACTTTGACATGTCCCATCCTGACTGTCGACTCCTCCCTCCAAGGAGAATGAGCGTTGACTCACCTGATACGCTCTTTCTCTTGGTAGAGGAGTCGACAGTCAGTTCCCTCCCCTTATCTACCTTTTTCTTCTTTCCTTGTTTTTTCCCCTCTTCAATGTAGAGCTGAAGAAGTTTCCTGTATATAGTTCAGGGTTTTTTTTCTTGAATTAGTTGAATCTAGGAGTCTGAGTTGTGCTGCCACTCCGAGTCAATGTTTTCAGTTACGTCATCAAAACTGGGTCTGTGGGCGGTTCCAGCCTGTTTATACTTCTATGACTCGGACACGCCTCTAACGAGCGAGTACAACCCATCCTGACTGTCGACTCCTCTACCAAGAGAAAGAGCGTATCAGGTGAGTCAACGCTCATTCTAGATGCCAGCTCTACCCACTATGGTGGAGAAGAGGCATTGGTCTTACCTGATACGTTCCTCGTAGGGTGGAGCTAGCATCCACCCCGCCCAGTATTTGAGATATTTTATTGACAGTTTGTGATGTATTTGTTTCTTGCCAAGTCAACTCCAGTGAAAACTGATGACTTTGAATCCTGGTTATACTTTACTTCTCTTATTATTGCACTGCACTGCACTTGAGAATACCTACTGGAAAGACTACCTCGAATGCACATCAGGAGGGTATTATCAGTTTCTCAATAAAATAAGGCAGGATTGCTCAGAAAATGTTATGTCAAAAGATGAGTTTTCTCCTTTTTAAAATGCCCCATTAGTTTGTGCAACGTAGACAAATAGGATGCGGAATTCTACTGCATCAATTTAATTTCAACTTTCATTTTTAATCTCTTGTTACAGAGATGTGGTGAAACAAAATGTCAGTACTTACAACAGTTCACTTAGTGACCATTCAGAGTTACAATAGCACTGATAAGAGTGATTTATGACAGTTTTTCATACAAATGTTGCATTATCCATGTAGTCACATGATCAAAAATTGGATGCCTAACAACTGACTCATATTTATGATTGTTGCAGTGTCCCAGGGTCATGTGTTCACTTTTTGTGATCTCTTGTCAAGCAAAATCAATGGGGAAGCCAGATTCACTTAACAACCTTTTGTTACTAAGTTAAGAATTACAGTGATTCACATAACTGGCACAAAAGATTGTAAAATGGGGCAAAAATCACTTAATTTTAGCAACAAAAATAGTTGTTGATTCTGTAAAAATGTCCTCAATTTTTTAATCTAGGTTATTTTGGGGAGGATTTTAAAGGATCTGTGCAAGGAAAATGCTAAATCTAAGGTAGAGTTGTTTTGTGAATTCTTGCTGTTGTATTGTTGGCTCTTCAAGACCGGCATCCTTACTTGAAATCTCCTCTCCACCTCTAGGAATGTATGCGAGAGGAAACAGATCTGCAAGATTGTAGCCCAGGTGCCTAAAAAGCAAGTTTCTCAAAAATGAGCAATTTGGATAGCTTTGTAAAAGCATACAGTAATTCATTCCTGGTTTGGTGGCTGGCTGACTTTGTATAATTGGCCCAAGATACAACTTTCCATCACTACAAACTCAAAAAATAAGATTCTTTGGCATCTTAAAAGACCTTTGTCCAAGAGTCCCTATCTTGACAGCCCTACGTGGTCCTTAAGGGTAGGCTTGCATCGCCCCTGCATTTTTCTCCAGCCTTCTTCTTTGATTGCTATTCGGTTGCTTTCTGTGCTGAGAAGTACCAGAATTTCCTGTCAGCAGCAGGATTTCATGTTTTGTCTGACTGCCATTTCATCACATGCTTTAATCACCACATCCAGGCTTACAACAAGTAAGCTGGAAACAGCTGCCCCCCCCACCTGACCTCTCAGGATATATACTAGCTACCTCTGAGGTTGCTACGGTCAGTTGATCTGCTTTATTCCCTGGCAGTTGTTCTTTATTTGCCTGCATCTCCTCTCCCTTTACTAATGGCCAGCTTGGGAGTCAAAAGCAGCTCAGGAGTGCATGTGCACACACACGTGTATAACAATTATTTGCCCATTTCCTGATGATACATTCTGTCAAGATGAAAGTGGTTTTGTGTATTGATCATAAAACTTGGCTGAGCACCATGATTCCATCATTCTCCTTAGTTCTGCAACAGTTTTAGGTTTAGTTTCAAACTTTTTTTTTAAAAAAAACTTGTAAGTGCTTTAAAAATAGAAGCAGCAAAACAACTTTTGAAACACAAGGGAAGGACAATAATGAGATGGAGACAATGTGAGAGTTACCATTGTATTCGCCATATACAGCAAATGTGGGAATAAACTGTCCTTACCCCATGGGAAGCAAAAAGGTTGAGTGTTTTTTTTAATGTACATTTGTGCACATCCCAAGTGCATTAACAGTTAAACTTTCAGCTCATAGCTTGAACTCATCAGACCACGAAAAGCCTCCATTAGTTACTTATGCTCCATTGCTCAACTAGAATATCATGCTGAAATGTTTTATTTTTTTTTCTCTTGCTTCAACTTCAGTGATATGTTTTAGGATGTAGATCCCAAGTTCTTATTTTTCCTTCCTGAAAAAAGCAACCTTGTTCCGGAACAGGAAATATGTTTTTTTGGTTCAATGGAACACTTTTCTTTTATAGCTGTTTCCTTTACAAGATGCTTTGCTAGCACAATGGCATTGTAATAATTGCTGTATGCTTTTAACACTATTAATAGATGTGCAAATGAGCAGCTTCACAAAAACACCTCTTTATCCCTCTTGATTTCTCTAGCCCAGAGTCCTCTAGATATTAGGTTCTTTTGTTAACCCATCCAGCATAAATATTAGGATTATGTTAAATATAATTGAAGACATCTAATTTGGTATAGAGGTTAAGGTATCAGACTAGAGATTTGGGAGGCCATGAGTTCTAATTCTGCTTTAGGCTCAAGGCCAGCCACTCACATTCTCACAGTTCAAGGAAAGAGGCAATGGCAAACTACTTTTGAAAAACCTTGCCGTAAAAATGGCAGGAAGTTGTCCAAGTAGTCCTTAAGAATAGGACATTATTTAATAGAATAAAAAATTGCAATTCAATATAGCTGAAGGACGACAGGTTGGGAGTAGTCAGTGGTGGGCTGCAGCCGGAATGGCTAATTGTGCGCAGCTCCGCGGCTCTGGAGTGCAAGTGCGGGATCGAGTGCAATTTGCTTCCCGCACCTGTGCAGGTAGCAAAATCTCGCATAGGGACATGTGTGCGCGCGCATTTCGCTGAGTTTTTTTTTTTTTTGCAAAAGTAGTCCACATAATAAAGGAGTAGTCCATATAATAGAGCTGTATGTAGCCCCACATCATGAATCATAATATTCTGTATATTCTTGCTATTGGCAACCAGTAATACATTTTTGGGAAAGATCTATGGAACAATGTGACATCACTGATTTTGCAGAGGAAAAGTTAGATAAAACACCTCCTATTTTGAGTAGCAGATGCTTGCTTTTCATGATTAATAGGCATAAGTTTGAAAGATTTTCACAGTGCAGTTTGTTTCATTCTCTTTTTGTGAAGTGGAATTTATAAATATTAAGACAAAGATACACTTTTTAAAGCCATTTGATGTAACAAAAGTCAAAGTTATAGATAGGACAAGCAGTATGAAATAGGAGTAGGTGAATATAGAATAAAAGTACAACTTGAGCATCATATAATTTTACATTAGAAATAATGATCTTTTAAAATCTCTGCTTGAAAGTGATACCAAAAGGCTGGAGAATGATCAGTATGAATGAATGGAGATACTGTATTCTATATATCACATACATGGAAACATAATATACTTTCTTTAATTGATATTTTTCAGAAGGAAAAAGAGTAAATTAATTCAATTTACCAATAAAGGAGAATATTATAGCTCATGATTGATATTAGGGGTCTTTGGTGTTCTCAAACTTTGACTGTTTTGTTGCAGACTTTTCATTACCCAAACTAGGTAATATCATTATTACTAATACTAATGATGTTACTTAGTTTGGATAATGAAATGTTTGCAAGAAAACAACTAAGCTCAGAGTACACCAAGAAATTCAAATTATTTACACAGATATATAAGTATATTTATGTGTATTCATTATATACAAATACAAACATCCCTATTTATTTGTAAGATTCATAATTCCACAAAGGTTCTTAATATAGATATATTCTTTTCTTCACAGAACATCCTCTAGACTTACAGTAAATGTAGGATGTCAGGTTATACTGAACTACTGCAGTGACTTTCCGTTCATAGGGTTTTCAAACATATACTACATTTAGAATCTTACGGAAACCATTCGATGTATAAAATGTGGAGGAAAGTCGAAGAGCTGTATGTCTCAATTTCTTTTTTTTCTGTGGTTCTTCTAAGATAGGGTCTCCTGCTTAAGGATCTTCTTCTGGACTGGAAGATTGCCGCAGTCTCTTCCTATTATTCTATGTTCTAGATAAATGAGAAGGAAATCTGCTCTCAGATTTCAGCAGTTCCCAATACTGCAATTTATTCCCCCTTGCCCGCCCCAATTTTTCAGAATCATGTTTCTTTGTTATACTGAATTCAGATTTCTCAAAGGCATCATCTAAGAAATGGTATTTTGCATTTGGAATATTCCATGTTTATGCAAAAGCCAATTTTAAAAAAATAGGAAAGAAATCTGAGATTTGATAAGAACTCAGTTTTTTGACATATGGAAAACAGATTGAAGAATATTGACAAAATGTTGGTTGTATTAGTTACCCTGAGCCCTTTGTGCTTTACAATTGTCATGAGGCAGAAGAGTTTCCTACAGTTAAGTTATGTCTGAAATACCTAAGATTTCTCATTTTACCTTACCTACTCCAAAAATTAAATATCACGCAAAAGTTCGTTTATTTCAGTAATGCAATTTAAAAGATGAAATGTAATATACCGTATTTTTCGCTCTATAAGACGCACCTGCTGATAAGACGCACCTAGATTTTAGAGGAGGAAAATAGAAAAAAAATATTTTGAGCCAAAAAGGGGAGAGGAAGAGAGGAAGGAGTGAAAGAAGGGAGTGAGGGAGGGAAGAAGGGAGGAAGGGAGGAAGGAAAAGGAAAGCAAGAAATGGAGGGAGGAAAGGAAGGAAGGAAGGAAGGAAGGAAAGAAAGAAAGAAAGAAAGAAAGGGGGAAGGGACAGGAACAGAGGAAGGAAGCAAGGAAACTTATGAAAGGGGAGAGTAAGAGAGGAAGGACTGAAGGGAGGGAGGGAAGAAGGTAGGAAGGAGAAAGAAAAGAAGAAATAGAGGAAGGGAAGGTAAAAGAGAGAAAGAAAAAGAGCAAGAAAGAAAGCAAGAAAGAGAGAAAGAAAGAAAATGAAAGAGAAATAAAAATAGAGAGGGGGAATGAAAGAAATGGAATGAGGGAAGGAAGGAGAGAAAGAAAGCAAGAGAAAGAAAAAAGAATGAAAGAGCAAGAGAGCAAGAGAGAAAAAGAAAGAAGGAAAGAAAGAAAGAAAGAAAGAAAGAAAGGCAACTTCAAAGAAAGGCTCACTGAGCATCTCTCACTCTCTCTCTCTTTCTATCCCTCTTTCTTTCTTTCTCTTCCTTTCTCTCTCTCCTTTCTTTATCTCCTCTCTCTCCCTCCCTCTCTCTTTCTCTCCCCCCTCTCTCCCCCTTTCCCTCTCTCTTTCTCTCTCTCTCTTGCTATCTCTCCCCCCTCTCCCTCTCTCTCCCCCCTCTCCCTCTCTCTTTCTCTCTCTCCCTCTCTTGCTATCTCTCCCCCCTCTCCCACTCTTTCTCCCTCTCCCTCTCTTTCTCTCTCTCCCCCTCTTTCTTTCTCTCTCTCTCCCCCTCTTTCTCTCTCTTCTTCTCACTTTCTCTCTCTTGTTTCCTTTCTGTCTGGGCAGATGGCTGCCTTCTGCCTTGGGGCGCGATTCGCCCCCTCTCCTCCTCCGCCGCCGCCTTCTGCCTTGGGGCGCGATCCGCCCCCTCTCCTCCTCCGCCGCTTCCTGCCTTGGGCGAGCAATCCCGGAGTCCGGGACTGTGTGGCTTTGCGCCATGAAGAGGAAACGGCTCCGGCAGCAGGGAAAAGTCGGCCGTTTTCTCTTCATGGCGTAAAGCCACCCTGTCCCGGACTCCCGGATTGCTCACCCAAGGCAGGGGGCGGCGGAGGAGGAGAGGGGGCGAATCGCGCCCCAAGGCAGAAGGCGGCGGCGGAGGAGGAGAGGGGGCAAATCACGCCCCAAGGCAGAAGGCAGCGACGTTGGAGAGGGGGCAGATTGCGCCCCAAGGCAGGAGGAGGCAGCAGAGGAGAGGAGGCAGATCGCGCCCAAACGCAGGAGGTGGCAGAGGAGGCGGTTCGGGCGGGCAATAGGGCAGCGTGGAGAAGCCAGGGGCGCATTTGGCCGGAGGCACCGTGGGGAGGCAGGGGCGGCCGCGGCTCCCTTTACTCCTATTGCCACACCTCCCCGCCCCCGCCCACCTCCCCGCGGGCTGGCAGGGGGATGGGGAGCACGCGCCCGTGGAAAAGGGCGCTCGGGTGTATTTGGGGGTGCACGCCTGCTCACGGGCGTAGCTTACGGGGAACGGTGGGCCAGGCAGCAGCTAGCCAGCCAGCCGGCGGGATGGCGCTTCCGAATTCGCAGCCTCCCCCCCCTCCCTGCCTGCATCTTCGCTCCATAAGACGAGGCTGATTTTTCATCCTACTTTGGGAGGAAAAAAACTGCGTCTTATGGAGCGAAAAATACGGTATAAGAGAGACTTATCACATGAAGACAAGATAATTAAAGCCGTGATTTGTCATAATTTGATATTATGGGGTACAGGTCATGCAAACCCTAAACCCACCATCTCAGAAAATTAGAATATTACATGTAATCAATAAAAAAAGGATTGTACATAGAACAATATCAGACCTCTGAAAAGTATAAGCATGCATATGTACTTAGCACTTGGTTTGGGCCCCCTTTGCAGCAATTACTGCCTCAATGCGAAGTGGCATGGAAGCTATCAGACTGGCACTTCTAAGGGGTTATAGAAGAGCAGAAGGGTGCTATTGAAGCATCCTGATCTTCCATAACACCTCAGCAGTGCCACAGGTCCGATATTGTTCTATGTACAATCCCTTTTTTAAGAATAGAATAGAATTCTTTATTGGCCAAGTGTGATTGGAATTTGTTGGTGCATATGCTCTCACTGTACATAAAAGAAAAAGATAGTCAAGAATCATGTAGTACAACACTTAATGATTGTCATAGGGGTCAAATAAGCAATGAAGAAACAATCAATATTAATACAAATCTTAGGATACAAGCAACAAGTTACAGTCATACAGTCCTAAGTGGGAGGAAAAGGATGAGAAAAAACTAGTAGAAATAGAAGTGCAGACTTAGTAAAAAGTTTGACAGTGTTGAGGGAATTATTTGTTAATAGATGGCGTTTGGGGAAAAACTGTTCTTGTGTCTAGTTGTCTTGGTGTGCAGTGCTCTGTAGTAAAGTTTTGAGGGTAGGCGTTGAAACAATTTGTGTCCAGGATACGAGGGATCAGTAAATATTTTCACTGCCCTCTTTTTGACTCGTGCAGTATACAGGTCCTCAATGAAAAGCAGGTTGGCAGCAATGTAATATTATTATATTATTGATCACGTGTAATATTCTAATTTTTTGAGATGGTGGATTTGGGATTTTCATGAGCTGTACCCCATAATCATAACAATTATGACAAATCACAGCTTGAACTATCTTGCCTTGCATGTAATGAGTCTCTCTCATATATTACGTTTCATCTTTTAAGTTGCATTACAGAAATAAATGAACTTCTGCATGATATTCTAATTTTTTGAGTTTCACCTGTTACATGCTGAAATTTTGCAGAAGAGATGGAGTAACGACACGGACACAAGAGCAGGATTTAAACTGGGTCATTTTTATTAATAAATAAATTAGCATAATTTATTCAACTGGATTAGCATAAATTAACATACCTAACTATGACCCAAACAATGGACCTGCAGGGTCAAACAATTACTTCCAGGGCGGAAAATGACGTCAGATAAACTTCCTGGGCAACTTATGGGCGTAGCTCCATGCTAGTCCAGGTGAGGGACCCCTCCCTCACCTGAGACCCTGCCATGCACTTGCATGAGGGGGGTCCCGCCGGCTAACCCCTAACAGGGGACTTAAAGGTGCGGGACCCAAAGACAGGTTCCCCCCAACTGCTCAGGTCGCTTCCACCACAAGCTTGAAGAGAACCTGTCAATCATCCCCAAAGATGCCCAACGGAGAACACGCAGTTGCTAAACCACCACCCAGTTTTCTGCCCCTAACTTGCCTACCCAAATGACCAAAGGTAAGCCAATTAGCCTAATAGGTGCAAGCACCCCCTAACCGCACATCCATCTCCCCAGTGTGGAATGGGCGAAAAAACGGCCCGGCTAAGAGGCAAAGCCGCAAAAAATTCCCATTCGGCCCCCCTGGGGCGACCCACAATAGCACACTGCAAAATAGGGAGGGCGGGTGGGTGTCTGCTTGCTGCTGGGTCCGGGCGAAAAGGCCGAGCCCGGGCCTGCGCACCCTTAAATAGGGCCGGCAAGCCCCGCCCGGACACGTCAGCAGTCAGGCCACATTGGCCTGATTCTCGGCCGAAGTCTCGCCTTGCGAGACTTCAGCCGAGACCCAAAATGGCGGCCGCCAGAAGTCCGGTGTCGGCCCGACCCTCCTGCAAACGCCGCCAGCGGGTAAGTCCGCCAGCGCTATTCTAATATTTTCTTTCTGCGTGTATATACTTGACTGGCCAGGGATTGAGATCATAAGTAGTAGAGGCTGTACTTTGAGTTTCTCTGAGGCCGAATGAGTTGGAATGTTATGCTAACCCTTCCCAATTCTTTCACTTCCTACTTAGTATTAACTGAGCTATACACTAAATAAATTATATTAGCAGAGAAAAGGCATTAACATTTTTGTATTCTGCCTATGATCAAGAAAGAATATTAAGCCGAAGGTTTGCTAAAAGATAGATTTTGAGAGTACATTTAAAGGAAAATACAGTAGTCGGTTTATTACTTTTTACTTTGATAATGTGTAATGTTGGGGAGATGAACGTTGGATTTGGTACAGGTAAGAAAGGAGATTGATTTAATGTCCCAGTGGCTGCTCATCTTTTCAAACTGAGACTTTCTCCCTGAATAAAAAAGAGCTAAGAAATCTTTTGAAAAGTTTGATACTCTGCTTCCATCCATCTCATTTACACATCAAGAGTGAATCCATCTACCTACCTTCCTCCATTTAGTGTGGCAATCAATTTATAAAATACTCTTCAGTTGAAAGATGGGACTTCATTCACAAGCAATTGTCTTTCAGTTGAGCAGAATTATCTTTTGAATACTGTCCCCCACCCAATCCCTGAAACCATTGCTTTTTTCCTTCCAGAAATGTTTTTAGCTTGCTCAAATGCAACTAGGTGCTTGTTATACAAATGCAGGGATTTTAAAGCCAAATCTTTGTGCTTAAATTTGTGCCACATCTTGGTGCTATGACAAAATGTTGCCATTTCATGAAGTTGTTTAGAATAGCTAGCAAATAACACTGCTAAATGCAGTATTCCTCAGCATTTTAGAGAGGAAATGTAAGAGAGGATTGAATTTAGTCCACAGCATGCAGCTGACATCTTTTAAACATGTCTCTTGTTATATAAACACTTGTTTAAAATGTTGGTTTGGGGTTAATTGCATGATTGGATAATCAAAGGTAAAATATAGCTGATGTTGAGAATAATATCTGATTTGCACTTCTATTTTTACTAGTTTTTTCCTCATCATTCCTATCATCTTTTTCCTCCCACTTAGGACCGTATGACTAACTTGTTCCTTGTATCCTAAGATACAATATTGATTGTATTAATATTGATTGTTTCTTCATTGCTTATTTGACCCCTATGACAATCATTAAGTGTTATACCACATGATTCTTGACAAATGTATCCTTTTTATATATATACACTGAGAGCATATGCACCAAGACAAATTCCTTGTGTGTCTAATCACACTTGGCCAATAAAGAATTCTATCTAAAAAAAAAGCATAGAAATTTTTAAAATAATATTTACTGTATGAAGTTACTTCATACACTAAATCACAATTCATTATTATACCTGAGAGCTACTGAGCTAAATAGTTCTGTTTAAAAATTGTACAATTGAAAACATTCCTAAATATGACTGCAGGTGTTACCTAGTTTCAGTTATGACTGTGGTTTCTTAAGGCAAAATATTAATACTGTCATTTTTATTGAAACATAGTAGTATGATCAGCTGCGTGAGAGGCAAAATTTTGGTAAGTTTCTTTTTATGGTCCTTTTATTTAGTGGAATGGAAAGTCCTATCAGTGAGTAGGAGGAGCCAATTGCTTGAGGTAAGAAAGATATCAGAGAATAGAGAGGACTTGAGCGGGAGAGGAAAGGTTTCTGCTAGAAAATCAGATTGAGGATTGTAATCTATTTATATACCGGTATCTTAGTTATTGTCAATATACTGTAAAGAAGTTATTGAGCAGATCAAAGTCTCAAGCCATTTCATATAGAACAGGGATGTCAAGTCACAATATGTATCACAACTTTCCCCCCCTTCACTAAACTTCAGGCACATGTGATGAATCTGCCCTGTTTGACACCCCTGATATAATTTCTGTATGGCCTGTTAACACCATTCCAATTACTTTAGGAAATTTATCAGAGAACCCAAAGTAGCATACATGTGGTACTGCATGTGGTACTTCACAACTGAAACAAACAAGAATAACTTCTTACTCCTTCACCATATCATCTCCATATTTCATATTAATAATCTTTCATATATTCCTTGTTTTTGACATGATGCTGTAAAGGCAAAGATCTATTTTAATTCAAAACAAAACAAAGGTAAAAAATATAGGCCAAGATCCTGCAATAAGCTATTTTGGGAAAGCTTTGTCTGTTAAAAATATAAAATACAGTAGGTAAGCTGCAGTCAGGTGTCCTATTGTAGAATTGATCTGTTTCTCCTTAAAATTTTAGGAAATACCTTTTCTTAATCATTTCACCAGATGTAAAATGTTTTGGTAAGTGATCACATTTTTTAAGGCTGAGCCCCATATATTTGGTTAAAATCAGTCTTATTAAATAAAATGGAAGCTAGTTGAGAATAGTTATATATGGACATATGTTATTCAGGATTACTTCAACAGCATAGTCAATATTTTTTTTACTAAAGTGGTAAAATCTTCTTTATTCTACGTTTTAAATTATATGAACATATTAATCTCTTAAGAAATTAAGTTAAATATGGTAATGAATTAATTATAACTTTAAGTAGGATAGGTAAGCTAAAAAGAATATGGACCATTCATTGGATTTACTGCCTAAATTTTCTGTATGTGGTGGCATGTCAAGGCCAGCCTAATTATAAAATTAAGAAAAATATCAATTTTATTAATAAAGCACAGCCAGTTTTAAGCTTTTGTGCAGACAAATTCAGCTTTGGTTTTCATTTGGTTGGGTATGATCTGTGGTTTGTGCTTTTAAGTAAGATGGGCAGTCCAGAAAAGTGACTTCAGCATTAATGAATGCTTGTGTTGCTGCTAGCTGTAGCAGCACCTAATTGACCTTGGCTAATCTCAAAAAGGAAACTGCATGGTTGTGTCTATGAAATCATTAACAGTCAAGCTGCAAAGTGACTTTGCCTTGCATGCATTGTTTATTAGAGATCCCTGCAGTCAAAGCAAGGAGATACAGGTGTTGCCTTGGCAAGAGGGGTGGCTATATAAATAGAAAGAAAGAAACAAAGAAACAAACAAGCAAGCAAGCAAGCAGTAAAACAAGCTGCTCAGTTTGGCTGCAGAAGTCAAGAGTAAGGGGCCCAATACCTTTTTTGCTATTTTGACAAATAAATGTAGCCATGAGAATTTAAAAGAATTTTTAAAAGTTGCTCTTTGTATAGTCATTTTTCCTTAATAGAATATTTAGCAATGTATAGGAATAGTTAGCTACTGTTTTGTCACCAGTCAGTTGACCTGACATGAAGAATATCTGAGCAAAAGTAGAACAAGTGTAAAACTCCTAACAGTAGCACTTCTTTTACTAGAATACTGCAGAGAATCCAGGGCTAAATTTTAGCTAGTTCATTCTGAGTCCTTTCCCCATCATTTACAGTTAGGGCTAAAATAAATTTGATGTGAGCCACATATAAAGCGATTATGCATTCAGGCATGCCCTGCAACACTTAGATCTACTTGTGATATATGTGTGCTAATAATACACGCAGATATATTAGCACTTGGGATGTACACATTTACATTTATTAGCACTTTACATCTAATTTATATCATCTTGAGTTTTCTTACATGTCAGTAGAACTAGCTAACTGCTAGTCTGACCAGTATCTTTGATTCCCCCCCCTCAAACCATGCACAATATTTCTCCAATTTTTTTCAGTTACTGAAATCTGTAAATTCTTAATATTGACTATATATTAATGAATATATTCAGTTTGTATTTTATGTTCATTATCCATCTCCATAGCCTTATGAGTATGAGTGCTCAGAGATTTTAAAATTTGCTCAGTGACGTTCTAATTTTAAAATATTGATATCCACTTGTTCAACATGTAATCTTGCTGGGTGCTTTTGCAGGGCCTCTCTGCCCACTTTTTTTCTTTTAAGCACTGTTTGCAAATCTGCGTGTTCCCATTTCTTACCTTCATATGATGAAAATACAGAAATCTCTATGCTGACCAATAGCTTCAGTTTGCATGTGTTGGACTACAACTTGCAAAATTCTTAAATCTGGATGGGCACTGTTTGCTTCAAGGGGATGCTCCAGGAATTTGAAACTTAAGATGTCAGATGTTATCCCATTCTGCAGCATAACCTGACCCAGATTTTAATAACAGTCTGCTATAGATGATTTACTAAATAATTTGCAGGAATTGGATCAGGCTGAAGGTCTGTCTAGTCCAAGATCTTCTCTCCCTCCCCCCCTCCACATCTGGTAATCACCATTTTCCTCTGAACCTTAAGGTTACTTATAACCATCACTGTAACTAGATTCCAGTTAGTCTTACCTCCATATGTTGGAATAATTGAATTTGATACTAGTTGCTAAAATAGCTCTTTGTTAGTAAATCCTAAAATGGAATTATATTTGTGACATGTTCTTTTGGGGTATTTTGTATCTTCAATTTATTGAATTGTAATTTGTAATAAATTAGTTTTTGACCAATCACACAATTGTCAATTTTGCTGCAACATTTTGTTTTATGGCCTTCTTATTTGATGTAGGAACTTACAACAGTGGCAGAATCTTTCTACTCTACATATTGCACTTTCTGCCGTGTCCTTAGACTTGCTGCCTTAGACCCTCAGTAGTGATAGCACCTCCTGTTCTTCTTCTCCACCTGTCATGGACCTCCCTCCCCAACCAATCCCTCTGGTTGACATGCCTCCTCGACCACTCTGGACCAAGGAGCCTTCCAATGATGGCTTGATGCTGCAGTACAATGCAGCATAACCTCTAATATCCCCATGCTAGCAGCAGCAGTACCGGCCAGACCCCAGCAAACTCCAACTACCATTCCTCCTCCTCAACCTTCATTTCCCCAGAAGTACCTTCAGGAATACTGGACTGAGTCTTCAGATGAAGATGATGAGGATTCAGAGAAGGAAGAATCAGAAGGAGGCCCTGTGGGTCTCTCAGGTGACGGAGATACTGCCCCAAGTCACCCAATTTCAGCAGCCTTGTTCCCAGCAGACTTATTTTCAACCATTCTACTTAAGGCCTGAACAGCAGCAGGCTTCACAGTGCCTCCACCGCAGGCCCAACCATCAGCCTCTCAGGTGGAGACACTCTTCCAATCAATCACCGAGGAACAGGATACAGTTCCAGCTCCTCCTTTGTTCTTAGACACAGTAGTTAAGCAGTGTTCCAGCCCTGCTGCAAGACCAGCTCCATCCAGCTTAGAGAAGAAGTTTTTTAACGTAGCTTCTGAGCTAGCCTCGTTCCTCAAGCCTCCAGCAGTGGATACCCCAATCTTAGCTATCCACTCCTCAGCAAACCTTCCTGAAGAAGCGGATGAACTCCTTAAGGCGGAAGAACATAAGGTCGATCTGGCCTTACAGAAAACTTACTAATCGGCTACTTGGGCTATAAAGGGAGCTTCTACCTCTTCCTTCTTTGCTAGAACCATGCTGATCTGGATTAGACAGCTACAGGAATACCTCCCGGCTTCTGATACTAAGGCTCAACAAGATCTAAAGAAGATGTTTGCCACATGCCAATTGCTTTCAGACACTACCCTTTACACTTCGCGCTTTGCAGCAAAGACCCTGACCTCCTCCATCATGGCCAGACAAATGACCTGGCTTAAACAGTGGTCTGTGGATATCAAAAACAAGTGGTGTTTCACCTCTGCTCCCTACATCTCTTTGGAGAGGTTCTTGAACCTTTTCTTATTGACTCAAAAGACAAGAAGAAGATTCTCCCTACGACTCAAAAGAAGACTGCCCAGCAGCCCTCTCCTTATTTTCGTTGGCCCTTTCGCCAATTGGATCAGTCCTTCTCCTACTACAACAGAACAAGTCAATCTAAACCCCGCTCTAACCAAGATAAGAGCCCCAGAGGCAGAGGGTCCAAACACCCCATCCGTGGTTCCACTGGAAATTGCCAGGGTCAGAAAGGTATGTGTAACCCCCCCCAAACTGCCTTGTCCCCCCATTGGGGGATGCCTGGTTCATTTTGCATCTGTTTGGGCCAGCAACTCCTCAGATTTGTGGGTCCTCAACACAATTATGTTTGTCTTGCACTTAGAATTTCTCTCCCCCTCCCCCCTTCTTTATTTCATGTTCTGTCTCCAGCGACCTAGCTAAATGGGCCCTCATGGAACAAGTTATTCAGCAGGAAGGCAATTCTGGACCTTAATCATCTAAATTCCACAAATTCAAGATACACACCTTAAAGACCATCTTGGCCTGTATTAGGAGAGGGGATTTTATGTCATCCTTAGACTTAGCCGAAGCATACCTACATATCGCTATCGCCCCGAGAGCACTTCAGATTTCTCCGCTTCTGTTATGCCGGGAAGCACTACCAATACTGGGCTCTTCCCTTTGGCCTGTCCTCAGCTCCTTGTGTATTGGCGGCCCATATTAGGTCTATCCCCATTAGAGTCCAATTCTACTTGGATGACATCCTCGTTCTGGCCCTGTCACGTTCACTAGCACAAGATCACCTGAGGACTACAGCTGACATCTTGTCGGCCCATGGGTTCTCTATTAACTACCAGAAGAGCCAACTCGTCCCTTCAACCACTATCTTGCATTTGGGGACTGTCATTGACTCCAAGGAGGGCCTGGTTTGCCTCTCTCCAGAGAGAATCAGCAGCCTCAGGGAATTGGCCTCCCAAATTCAGGACAACCCATTCCCCTCTCTCTGTTCCCTTTCCTCCCTCCTGGGTAAAATGGTATCTAGTTTCTCTATCATTCCCTGGTCCAAACTCCATTCCCGGGATCTTTAGTGGTCCCTCCTTCCCTACCAGAGAACGGGTCAGGCCCATTTGGCAAAACGGATCTGTTTCCCCCCACAGGTCCGCCGATCCCTAACATGGTGGAGGTCCAGAACAATCGAAAGGGGAACACTGTACCGAGCTCTTCTGTCTGTGACGATCACCACTGATGCCAGCCTGACGGGATGGGGAGGTCACTGCAACAACCAACAGACCCAGGACCTTTGAAATCCACACCAAGTCACCTGCTCCATCAACTGGCTAGAGTTGCACGCAGCATTTTTGGCCCTCAAGCACTTCAACAGCCTCATTGCAGGTCAGGATGTCCCCCTCTGCACAGACAATATGGCCATGAAGTCCCATATCAACCGCCAAGGGGGCACTCGATCCGAGGCTCTCATGATAGAAGCCAAGAAAATCAGCCTTTGGGCAGAGAGACACTTGAGCTCCCTTATCTCAGAACATATTTTGGGCACGGACAATGTTCAGGCTGATGCACTCAGCAGAGTCACAGTGAACCAGACAGAATGGAAACTGGACCCTTCTGTCTTCAGACAAATCTCCAACAGATTCGGCAGACCACAGATAGACCTGTTTGCCACACCTTACAACAGTCAGTTGCCCTGCTTCTTCACCTTCCCGTCCCGGGGGGCAGAGAACTTCGATGCCCTCCACGGCCCCTGGCCGAGGGGTCTGCTTGTATGCATTTCCCCCTCTCCCAATCCTACCCCAGGTCATACACAAGATCTTGGAGGAACAAGTGGAGGTCATTCTGATAGCTCCTTTCGGGCCCAGGCAACCCTGGTTTGCAGACTTAAAGATGTTGTCAGTGGCGGATCCCTGACATCTGCCTATTTTCTCTCAACTACTGTCCCAGGGGCCCCTGTACCATCTGGACCTGGGATGGTGCTGCTTGACCGCCTGGCTTTTGAGTGGAGTGTCCTGAGGAGCCAGGACTATGACAATGACGTTATTGATTACATCCATAAAGCTTGGAAGCTTCTACTGAACGCATCTATTCCTCCACATGGCAATCCTTCTGCTCCTGGTGCATCTTACAGCATCTCTCACCAATCCACATTCCTCTCTCTAAGGTTCTCAGATCTCTAAAACGGGGCCTGGACAAAGGCCTCTCTCCGAACACCATTCGCCGGCAAACCGCCGCTCTCTTCAGTCATAGCCTGCGAGCACAGGCCGTCTCTGGCTCAGATCCCCTTGGTTCTCCATATTCCTCAAGGGCATCGCAAATGTCCACCCACCGATCTATCGTTTCCCTATATTGGATCTCCCCAGGGTCCTGCACTCTCTGACAGGGCCTTCCTATGAGCCCCTACAAGAAACCTCTTTATGCTACTTATCCCTCAAGATAGCCTTTTTAATTGTTATCACGTCAGCTAGGAGAATTTACGAGCTGGCTGCACTGTCAGTGAGAGACGACATGTGTTGCTTCCATCAGGAAAAGGTAGTCCTGCACCTGGATCTGGCCTTCATTCCCAAGGTCAACTGCACCTTTCACAGAGGTCAAGACATTATCCTGCCAACCTTCTGGTCCGGTCCCTGCCATCTGTCTGAGCACAGGTGGCACACTCTTGATGTCAGAAGGGCCCTCTGCATTTACATCAGGTGGACCCGGGTGATCAGGTGCACTGAAGATCTCCTGATCAGCTTTGAACCTCGCACTCTGGGCCTCAAGGTCACCCCTACCACCATCGGTAAATGGATACGTGATACTATTGCCAAGGCCTATGATGTTGAAGGTATCCAGTGGCCCCTAGGCATCACGGCCCACTCTACTCATATTGCGGCTACGTCAGCTGCCTGGTCCACTCAATGCTCATTGGAAGAGTTATGCAGAGCAGCCACGTGGACTTCTCCTATGCCATTCATCTGCCATTACTGGATCGATAGATTCGCATTAGCGAAGGCAGCCTTCAGCCGCAGAGTCCTACAGAAAGTACTGGAGCATACCATCTAATCCACTCCGTCAGGACAGAAACTCTGGTATGTTCCATCCTGATTGCTGACTCCTCCCCCTCTATGGAGAATGAGCGTTGACTCACCTGATACGCTCTTTCTCGTAGTGGGAGGAGGCAGCAGTCAGGTCCCCCCCTGATTCTTTGACTGACTATATCTATGACCTTACTTTCTCCCTTCTAGCTTGACCCTCTTTCCTTGCCAGTTGTTGGATGGTCATAGTTTTTTTGTGATTAGTTCATGTTTAAATTGTCAATGCTCTGTTAGCCTTAGGTTGTGCTGTCCATACCGAGTCACTCAGTTTTGCCAGAAAAACTGGGGCCAATGTGAGGTTCCAGTACTTTTATATCTTTCTGACTCGGACCCGCCTCTGACGAGCGAATACCACTTATCCTGACTGCTACCTCCTCCTACTATGAGAAAGAGCATATCAGGTGAATCAACGCTCATTTCCATTGCTCTACTTGCTCAGACTGTTTCTTTCCAGGTGTTAATGATGTTCCCAGCTTTTACTGGTTTGCAAGCTGTTTCATTGTTAGTCCCTCAGAATAAAAAAAAAATTAAGCCCTTAACCAGGGGATAAAATAATGTGCTGAAGCTGACCAGACTAAGAATGCTAGCCAGATGAATACCTGATAAATAGATTATTTTCCCTATTTTCCTCCCCAAAAACTAAGGTGCGTCTTATATTCCAATGTGTCTTATACTCCAAACGTACGGTACATTAACAGTCTTGATAGTGTGTGGAGCAGCTGAAGTGCAAAAACATTAAAGTGGCTCGGATGGATATATTTCAACTGCAGATTTAAGTCCTGACATTGTTTTAAATTATAACTTTAGGATGCTTTTTCGAACCTATATTCTGGCTTTCCTTCAGGAGCTTAAGGTCACTTGCCTTTGTTTATGCGTACAAAGATTTGTATGTTAACTACTTAATGTATTTTCTACGTCACTTGCTATACTAAAAATTACAATTAAAACATTGTAAAATTAATTTCCCCCCATCTGTATGGAAAACATTGAATGATTACTAACAAAACAAAAACCTTTTATCTTTTTGCTGCAGGATAGTGGAGATTTGGATTTTTTGAGCTGCACATCATGGTCCCTGTTTCCTTTGTATTTTGAGCTCACTGATTATGACTTGGTCTAATATGTAAATCTAGATATTATTTGTAAAGTGAGTTTTAGCTCCCTTACAGATGAGAAATTGGTTGTTTGGTTTGGTTTTCCTTCTTTTACAATCTGTTCTTCTCATACACTATTCATTGGTTAGATATGGTTCGCTTCCCTGAAACCATATTTTTTTCCTATCCTCATGTCCAAAATCAAGTTTGCATGATGCATCCAAGTGAGGTTTTTCCAACCAGCTTTTTAATTAAAACAATAGTGAATTGGCATGATGCAAAGTGAAGACATAGCCTCCATTATCACCTGTACTATATACCTAAAGATTTGTTTAGACCCAATTGGGAGCCTATTTTTTTGATGGTAATGAAAAGTCCTCAAATATTTCATTAATACATCTATCTGCTCCTGAAAGATAAAAGTAAGAGGGTTTATATCTAGTAGACAACATTCTGGTATATTGGTGCTTTGTAAATAGCCATGATCTCCTATGCCAGCCATTTTATACCAACAGGCACAACTCTTTCACTGCTCACAAACTAAATTCACTACATAGGAGGACCCACGTTGATCAAAATATAATTAACTTGTATGGTTTTGATCAGCAAGCACTGATTTAAGTTCTGTTCTTTTTTTTTTTCATTATAGATGATTATTATCTGAGACCTGGTTTTTCTGTTAATTGTAAGGAAATTGTGTGGCTAGATCTGTTGATGAAATTGAGAAGGTACTTTCTCCGTGTTTTTATGGAATTTGGGCCATCAGCCAATCTCATCATGCTAACAGAGTTGAGTAATCTAACACAGTGTTGGGAATGCTTAAATCCATTAATTTTAATTGAGTTTAAACATGTCTAATTCTCTGTTGGAGTGTGACTACCTCATTACCTGTTGGTTTTCATAATTACTATTTTTTTAGATTCTTGTTTTTGTGTAGCTTGTAGAATCCACCAGGGTGTGGGTAAAAAGCAGGAATGGCAGCTGCAAATGCTTGATTGAAATCCCCTCCCCCATTTATGTACATTTAAAAAATGAGTATATTTAAGTCACATGGTTATGGCTAGTATGTTGACCTGTTGCAGCCCTGAAGAGCACATAACTACACTAAGTCACTGTTCCTTGTTTTTGGCCAAAAGCAATGCCAGATCCAGCTACTTTGGTTAGTTCAGCAAGTCTTGGTTTAATATTGTGTGGAGTCAGCCATATTTGTCGATTATAGACTTTTTAAAGCGCAAGGGTTGGGCAGTCATATAGATACCTAGATCAAAGTTGGATTTAACACACACCGTCCTGAAATATTTAGAAACAAACAGAAATTTTAGATTTTTACAGAGGAAATTAATCATCTGTGTATGTTATTGAGGATAATTTATTGCAATTCAATTTAGTCAGTAAAAGAAAGAATCATGAAGTACAGTAAATTAATTGGGCATGTAATTTATAAAAAATGGAAATTTAAATATTTGTCCACTATTTGGATCCCATTATCTGTATATTATGAAACTAGTCTTTGCATAAAGGCTATCATTTGCATAAGGGCTAGATTTTTTTCCTCAGAGTTAAGGTAGTTGGATGATTTAGACATGAAATTATCATTATGTTTATTGATCATTATCTAGGAAGCCAGATTCTATAACGAAAACACATTTTGGTCTTAGAAAAAATTGCAAATTCATAGAACACTGCTCATGTGTAGCACGTTTTAGTGAGTTAGTTCAGAATGATCAGTTTTAGAAACATAGAAGATTGACGGCAGAAAAAGACCTCATAGTCCATCAAGTCTTCCCTTATAATATTTCCTGTATTTTATCTCAGGATTGATATATGTTTATCCCAGGCATGTTTAAATTCAGTTACTGTGAATTTACCAACCACGTCTGCTGGAAGTTTGTTCCAAACATCTACTACTCTTTCAGTAAAATAATATTTTTTCACATTACAGTACTTCTAATCTTTCCCCCAACTAACCTCAGATTGTGCCCCCTTGTTCTTGTGTTCACTTTCCTATTAAAAACACTTCTCTCCTGAACCTTATTTAACCCTTTAACATATTTAAATGTTTTCATCATGTCCCCCCTTTCCCTTCTGTCCCCCAGACTATACAGATTGACTTCATTAGGTCTTTCCTGATAAGTTTTATGCTTAAGACCTTCCACCATTTTTGTAGCCCGTCTTTGGACCCGTTCAATTTTGTCAATATCTTTTTGTAGGTGAGGTCTCCAGAACTGAACACAGTATTCCAAATGTGGTCTCACCAGTGCTCTATGCAGCAGGATCACAATCTCCCTCTTATTTATTTATTTATTTATTATTTAGATTTGTATGCCGCCCCTCTCCGCAGACTCGGGGCGGCTCACAACAAAATATAGCAAATCATGACAAATCCAAATAAATTTAAAATATTTAAAAATATTTTAAAAGAACCCCATTTACTAACAGACACACACACAAACATACCATGTATAAATTGAACATGCCTGGGGGAGGTGTTTCAGTTCCCCCATGCCTGACGGCAAAGGTGGGTTTTAAGGAGTTTACGGAAGGCAGGGAGAGTAGGGGCAGTGCTAATCTCTGGGTGGAGTTGGTTCCAGAGAGTCGGGGCCGCCACAGAGAAGGCTCTTCCCCTGGGGCCTGCCAACCAACATTGTTTAGTTGACGGGACCCAGAGAAGGCCCACTCTGTGGGACCTAATTGGTCGCTGGGATTCGTGCGGCAGAAGGTGGTCTCGGAGATATTCTGGTCCAGTGCCATGAAGGGCTTTAAAGGTCATAACCAACACTTTGAATTGTGACCGGAAATTGATCGGCAGCCAATGCAGACTGCGGAGTGATGGTGAAATATGGGCATACCTAGGTAAGCCCATGACTGCTCTCGCAGCTGCATTCTGCACAATCTGAAGTTTCCGAACACTTTTCAAAGGTAGCCCCATGTAGAGAGCATTACAGTAGTCGAACCTAGAGGTGATGAGGGCATGAGTGACTGTGAGCAGTGAGTCCCGGTCCAGGTAGGGCCGCAACTGGTGCACCAGGCGAACCTGGGCAAACGCCCCCCTCACCACAGCTGAAAGATGGTTCTCTAATGTGAGCTGTGGATCGAGGAGGATGCCCAAGTTGCGGACCCTCTCCGAGGGGTCAATAATTCTCCCCCCAGGGTAATGGACGGACAGATGGGATTGTCCTTGGGAGGCAAAACCCACAGCCACTCCGTCTTATCCGGGTTGAGTTTGAGTCTGTTGACACCCATCCAGGCCCCAACAGCCTCCAGACACCGGCACATCACTTCCACTGCTTTGTTGACTGGACATGGGGTGGAGATGTAAAGCTGGGTATCATCAGCGTACTGATGATACCTCACCCCATGCCCTTGGATGATCTCACCCAGCGGTTTCATGTAGATATTAAATAGCAGGGGGGAGAGGACCGACCCCTGAGGCACCCCACAAGGGAGAGACCTCGGAGTCGACCTCTGACCCCCCACTAACACCGACTGCGACCGACTGGAGAGGTAGGAGGAGAACCACTGAAGAACAGTGCCTCCCACCCCCAACCCCTCCAGCCGGTGCAGAAGGATACCATGGTCGATGGTATCGAAAGCTGCTGAGAGGTCAAGGAGCACTAGGACAGAGGATAAACCCCTGTTCCGGGCCCGCCAGAGATCATCCATCAACGCGACCAAAGCAGTTTCCCTGCTGTAACCAGGCCTGAAACCCGACTGCTGGGGACCTAGATAATTGGCTTCTTCCAAGGACCGTTGGAGCTGGAGTGCCACCACCTTCTCAACAACCTTCCCCATAAAGGGAAGGTTGGAGACTGGACGATAGTTATTAAGTACGGCTGGGTCCAGGGAAGGCTTCTTGAGGAGGGGGCGCACGAGCGCCTCTTTATAGAGTGTTGGAAAAACTCCCCTCCCCAAGGAAGCGTTGGTAATCTCCTGGACCCAGCTCCGTGTCACCTCCCTGCTGGCCGAGACCAACCAGGAGGGACACGGATCCAGTAAACTGGTGGCGGAACTCACAGCCTTGTCCACTTCATCAGGTGTCACCAGATCAAACTCTTCCCAGACAGGTGGACAAGTACGTGCCCCAGTCACCTCGACTGACTTGTTGTCAGTCGACTCTGTTTTCCAATTGGAGTCGAGGTCGGCCCGGATCTGAGCGATTTTATCAGCGAAAAACGTATTAAAATCCTCGCCACTGCTCTGTAAGGGCTCCCCAACTCCTCCCTGGTTAAGAAGGGAGCGGGTCACCCTAAACAGAGCGGCCGGGTGGGATTCCACTGATGCAATCAAGGCGGCATGGTACGCGCATCTTGCTGCCTTGAGCGCCACTTTGTAAGTCTTAATAAAAGCTCTTACAAGTGTTTGATCAGATTCAGACCTACTCTTCCTCCATCTCTAGACGTCTCTTGGCGTTTCAACTCCCGGAGCTCCTCGTTGAACCATGGAGCTCTACGGGGTCTAGCGCCACGGAGAGGTCGCAAAGGCGCAATCCGGTCAAGAGCCTCCGCTGCAGCCTTGTTCCAGGCCTCCGCAAGAGACTCCGCCGAACTGTGGACGAGTGTCTCTGGAATAACCCCAAGCGCCATCTGAAAGCCCTCTGGGTCCATCAGGCGTCTGGGGCGGAACATCTTAATTGGTTCCGCCTCCCTGCGGGGAAGCATTGGAGCCAGGAAGTCAAGCCGTAGTAGGAAATGGTCTGACCATGACAAAGGCAATGCTTCTAAGCCCCTTAGTCTCAGACCATTACTCAATTGCTCGGAAAGGAATACCATGTCAGGTGCGTGCCCTCCCTGTACTACTTGAGTCAGGTCCATGGCTGTCATGGTGGCCATGAACTCCTGTGCCAACCCAGAGGTTTCACCGAGTGACGGCAGGTTGAAGTCCCCCAGGACAAAGTCCGGGGAACTCCACCGCCAACCCGGCTACCTCCTCGAGTAGCACAGGCAGGGCTTTTGACACGCAGCTGGGAGGCAGGTACGTGAGAAATAAGCCCACCTGAACCGCTAAGTCCAACTTCATCAAGAGAGACTCGCAACCTGCAATTTCCGGAGCAATGAGTCTACGTAGGCAAAGGCTCTCCCTGGCTATAATAGCTACTCCTCCCCCCCTTCCCTGGGGTCGAGGTTGATGCCATATCTGAAACCCGGCTGGGCAAATTTCAGAGAGAGGAACATCTCTCTCTGGGCCCAGCCAGGTTTCAGTGATACATGCCAGGTCGGCCTCCTCATCCAGGATCAAATCCCAGATGAGGAGAGCTTTATTTACCACCGACCTGGCATTAAGCAGCAGCAACCTGAGCCCAGGGCCAGAGTTACACTCATCACCAGTACCCAAGATTGGGCTCATGGAGCCAGAACAAGGGATCGTTATTAAGCAACGATCCCTCGTTCCCCTGGAACGGCTAACTCTGTGGCCCCCGCCATATCTGCCTCTCCCCAGCAACACTGGAATATTCCGACCCTCTGCCACCCCAGAGATCGGTGCCCCTTCCTCTCCTGCCTCTCGAGCGTCAGGTGGGCCAAATCTATCATTCATACTGTTATCATTCATCTCATGCATACCATAACCTCACCCACCCCCGCCATCCCAATCATACCAGCCATTCAACTCATGCAGACAGGTATATCTATCCCAATCATCCATTAATTTAGAAACCCCCAATAATATTAAAAATAGATTAAATTAATAGCAATTTAAAAACACTAATAACACTAAAAATATATAAAATATATAAAATATAAGATAAAAAGGTTATATAATTATATAAATTAATTTTTGATAGTATAAAATCAGATCTTAATCATTATTTAATCATCAGCAATCAATCAGTCCAGGTGTGATGTTCCTTTAGGTCTTCATAGGGTCTTAAGGTCTTAAATCTACTTCATAGAGTGTTAAGGTCTTAAATCTACTGTCTTTTCAACTGTCTTTTTTTAATCAATCCACAAGGGGGCATAGTTCTTCAACGATGGTACACAAAGATCAAGATTAAGAGGGGAGGGGGAAAGGGAGTTGGTGGGACAACAAGCGGTGACAGACAATGGCAATAATCCTCACTTTAGCCTCCCCTCGGCCCCAGCAGCTCTCACCCACTGGGGGGGGGGGCTGAGTTGTTGCCCCTGGATGTTCCTCATTTGCCGCATCTCTGTTGGCGTCTAAAGTTGTTCACCGCTACTAAACTCCGTTCCTTTCCACTGTCTCTCTCCCCTTCGTCGTCTCCGTCACTCGACACCGGTCCCTCTCACCCACTGGAGCCGGGCTGGGAGTTTGACTCAGCGGAGGCTCAACTCCTCTCAACTCTTCTCGGCTCCTCTCATCTCTTCCCCTCTCTCTTCCCCTCCGATTTTGATACTTTCCGTCCGGCCTCGCCGCCATCTTCCGCACCAGCTGGTCATTTTCCAGCACCGCGCTCTCTCTCGGCACTCCCTACGGCAGTGGCTTGACACTCCCTCGACTCCTCTCCTCACCCCCGAAGGCTGCACCTTCCGCCAGACACCGCCAGCCGCCGCCGCCATCTTCCGCACCTCAGCCGGTCGCCTCCCAGTGCCGCGGTGTCTCTTGGCATCCCTCCAACAGGCGGAAGCATTCCACTCCCGACCCTCAAGTTCTCAGAATAGGGGGACATAGCAGCAAGTGGACTCTGGACTCTGGACCGTCTCCAGCCTGGACTAATTCATTCTCCGATGATTTTAACCATCGTTTCAGAGGAGCAGCGGACTCACCATTCTCCTCACTGCTCACACTCCTGCTTGTTATACTCTAGCTATGCAGCCAAGCATCTTACTTGCTTTTCCCATCGCCTGACTGCACTGTTCACCCATTTTGAGACTGTCAGAAATCACTACCCCTAAATTCTTCTCTTCTGAAGTTTTTGCAAGCACAGAACTGCCAATGCAATACTCAGATTGAGGATTCCTTTTCCCTAAGTGCATTATTTTACATTTGGAAACATTAAACTGCAGTTTCCATTGCTTTGACCACTTACCGGTATCTAGTAAAACTAAATCATTTGCCATATTACAGACGCCTCCAGGAATATCAACCCTATTGCATACTTTACAGTCATAGGCAAATAGGCAAACCTTCCCTACCAAACCTTCCCCTATGACCCAGAACAGACCCTTGTGGCACACCGCTTGTAACCAGGCTCTGCTCAGAATACTCACCATTAACAAGAGAGGGGGCGGCATACAAATCTAATAAATAAATAAATAACAATAACTCTCTGATGTCTACGCTTCAGCCAGCTGCAAATCCACTGAACTATCCAGGGATTAAGTCCAATCTTCACTAACTTATCTATCAGCTCTTTATGTGGAACCGTACCAAAGGCTTTGCTGAAGTCCAGATAGGCAATATCCAGGGCGCCACCTTCATCCAGCACTTTTGTGACATAGTCAAAGAAATCAATGAGATTAGTCTGACATGATTTGCCCTCAGTAAAGCCATGCTGGTTTGGGTCCAATAAGTTGGGAACTTATTTGGAAGTCTCTGAATCTCAGAAATACTGAAGATACTCAGACTTTGCTTAGCACAATCAATTCTTCCTGTGGCCAGCAACTGTTACTTTGCTGAACTAGGCATATAATAATGGATAAAACACAGCTGTTAAGAGAAAGGATATTTTGAAGAGCCAAGGGGTTCTCCATGGTAGTGGTCTTTCAAATGGTTAAATGCCACTTTAACCATTTGACCATTAACCGTGAATGAACATAGAATAAGAATTTGTAAACATGTACAAGGCTCTCTGATTAGCTCCTTTTTTCTCCAAACAAATAAACACATATTGGAAACACTACAAATGAAGTACTATTTCAGAATGACTAATTTGTGTAGTTTAATACAAAATAAGTAAATTAAATCTCCAAATATGTTATATCCAGATAGATAGAAATATGTTTTGGATAATTTTTAACAGACATCTGACTTCTGGCAGAATGTATCTTATGGGAAATAAAAATATGTACATCTTTTGTCAAATGTAATGTGAATACCATTCATTATTTATTTATTTATTTATTTATTTATTTGTGACCTTCAGAAATACTTTTTTTTCTGGACAGTTAAACAGACAAGAAAAACCACTAAATAGTCTGTTGGATAATAAGATGCTTTTCATACTCCTATGCCACCAAGGGCTTAGATATTTCTGTCAGGTTGTATGCCAGCTAGAGTCATTCCAAATGAGTTGTAATATTTCTTGTGACTTTTTAATTTATGATCAAAATGCTTCACATATTCCTTAGTGGCTGTGTGGCTGCCTCCCCCCTATGCTCAGCTGTTATGTCAGTTGCTCTCACTCCATAGGCTTCACTATGATCCAAGCAAGTGGCAAAGAAGGTAGCTGTTTCACAACAATTTAAAAAATTAAGTAAATACATGTCTGATGACATGATGTGATACTCTCCTTTTTCTTTATCTGCAGCTTACTAAACACTTTTGTAATAATGTATGAAAGGGCTGTACTGTTTTGGTTCACTGGTAAATGAATTAATCTTCATGTGGCACCTCGGAGTCTTATTGGATAATTAAAATTAAAGTATTCTAAGTACATGTTCTAATTATATTGACGACATAATTTTAAATATATACACTGCATGCATGATTATTAGGCAAGTGAGTATTTTGACCATATTATATTTGTTCATATTTTCCAACCCCAAGCTTGAATGATTAGTGCAGTGATTTTCAACCTTTTTTGAGCTGCGGCACATTTTTTTACATTTACAAAATCTTGGGGCCCACCACCAACCAAAATGACACAAAATGACACTCTAACACAATACATATTATATATATCCGGCACACGGGCCGTAGTTTGGGGATCCATGTTTAATTTCCCCACGGCACACTTGACCATGCCTCGTGGCACACTGGTTGAAAAACACTGGATTAGTGGATATAAGCAGATCAGGTGATGTGTATCACCTGATATGTGTATTTGTGTAACGAGGGAGGAGGGAGGGAGGAGTGTAATGTGGCATGAGTAGATCCAATATCCTATATTAAGCTGTGGATAATTATTAGATAGCTTCCCCCCCCCCCCGAGGCAAAATGGGCCAAAAAGATTTAACTGAAATGATCAAAAACTAAAAAAATGAAAAATTGTAAAAAGTCTTTCTGAGGCATGCAGCACTCTTGAAATTGCTAAGATATTGGGGTGTGATCACAGAACCATCATATATTTTGTTGCAAATAATGCACAGGGTCACAAGAAACATGTTGAGAAAAAAAGGTGCACATTAATTGCCAAATATTTGAGAAGAATCAAATGTGAAGCTACTGGGAATCCATTATCTCCAGTGCTGCCAATGTCAGGCGCTTCCATTCAAAGTCCAGAAAAGAAAAAACCCAACTCCGTGTTGATAGAGATGAGTACATTTACTACAAGAAGTGGTAGTGACAAAATGATAGCAAGTTCTGAGACAAAAGGCACATAAATGCATATACAAAGAATCCCAAAACCGTCCCTCATAATCATCCAATCCCCATGTGCCAAGATGTCAGGTGGGTGTGCTGGCCAGTTGGGATTCCACATCTGGTCCATCAAAGATGTTGACCTTGAGCAGGCTATAAACATATCCATGTAGCCTGGCAGTACGTGATGAGAACTTTCCTCCCTAACTTCCTAATCAAACACAAGAAGAGACATCTCCAGTACACTTCCTCCTCCATCTCCCAAATACCCAACCTTCCTCTCAACCCCTGTTTCTATGGCAGCTGATGCAAGCAGGCAGTGTGGGGGCTACAGTCATATTCCAGAACTGCAACCTACCTGGAGTTCCCAGAAGTACAAGGTGTTCAGTGCTCAGAGTCATGGGCAAGGTAAGGAAGGTTGAAACCCAACCACCACTGAACAAGACACATAAGTTGAAATGGCAAGACTAGGCTAAGTATCTGAAGACAGATTTTTTAAAAGTTTTATGGACTAATGAGATGACCCAGATGGATGGGCCTGTGACTGGATCAATAATTGGCACAGAGCTCCACTTTGATTCAGGTGGAGGTAGGGTACTGGTATAGGCTGGTATTGTTAAAGATGAGCTATTTGGAGCTTTTTGAGTTGAAGATGGACTCAAAATCAACTCCCAAACTTACTGCCAGTTTTTAGAATACACTTTCTTCAAGCAATGGTATAGGAAAAAGCCTGCATCTTTCAAGAAATCCATGATTTTTATGCAGCACAGTGCTGCATCTCATGAGTAAAGGTCTTAAAGATGAAAAAATAATGGCATGCCCGCTTTCCTCACCTGATCTAAACCCTATTGAGAACTTGTGGGCCCTCCTTAAATGGAGATTTATGGTGAAGGAAAAAAGTACATCTCTCTCAACAGTATCCTGGAGGCTGTGGTTGCTGCAGCACAAAAAAATTGATCATCAGCAGATCAAGAAACTGACAGACTCCATGAATGGAAGGCTTATGATGCTATTAAAAAGAAGGGTGGCTATACTGGTCACTGATTCTTTTTTTAAAAACTATCAGAAATGTTTATTTGTACATTTTGAGTTTAACAGATGCAAATAAATGAGTTATAAAGGCACATTTTTTATTTAGTTGCATAATAATTCTGCACACTTATAGTTGCCCAATAATTGTGCATAAAGATATTCTCCTAAGAAAGCCAACACTTCACTTTTACTTTAGTTAAATGTTCAGGTTTGAGGTTTATTAACATTTTGGATTGACTGAGAGCACTGTGGTTATTTAATAACAGAATTAATCCTTGAAAATATAACTTGCCTAATAATTACGTACAAAGTGTAGGTCCAAACTTTTATAAATTGAATTGTTTTGTGTTAGTCATTTCTTTTTAAAATGCATAGACTCTGTGACACTTGATATTGCAAGCAAAATAAAGTATTTGCTTTGAAATGTCCTTCTTATCTATGCAACATGGACTCACTTTTTCCCCTAGGAAATCTCTAAATCAAAATAAAAAATATGGTCATTCTCCTAGTTATGTGCACCAAGTAATATTTTATACTAGGTGTTTAAACAGGAGCCTTTTTCTTTCTCATAGGTACAAAATGACGGTGTGGAGATTTGTGGGGAAGCATTAATTTCAGTGCTATGGGCTAGTAAAGTTTGGAAGGCTACCATCAGTGTTTTGCAAGCAGCTAGGCAGAAATGGCTTTTTTTGTCTTCAGAAGTTAGGATAACAACAATGTGTGTCATGGATACATGAGTTTCCTTCAGGCCCTAATTTTGCTTGCCTTTGGTAGCATGCCTGAGACTGCCCTCTGAAAAATAAATAGGCAGGAAAAAGAAATTATTATTATTATTATTATTATTATTATTATTATTATTATTATTATTATTTGTATGCCGCTCTTCTCTGAAGACTCAAAATGAACAAAGCTAGGAATAAAATGACACTAAATTAATCTGTTTCATGTGATTAGTTCCCATATGTGGATAATAATTTCTTACTTTACTTTAAAGTTTTCACATAGCAGAATATGACACCTTTTGCATTCTGGTTAATACGAATTGGGTAGATGTTCTGCAGTGTGATAACACCTATTGAGCTTGTTAAAAATCCAGTGTTTGTCAGCACTAAGGAAAGTGTAGCACTCTGATTGACTTTGGATTCTCATTTTATACCTACTATTATGGGAGAATTCTAGAGGCTTTTCTTCATATATCCCTCATTTATCTACATAGACTGAATAATTTTAAAAGTCTATAGTTTTCCAGTTGTCTTCTGTAGTAACTGCTCTGCTTTGAATGTTCCATTGTGCGCTGAATTAAGCTTGTTCAGCTCCTCAGAAATGCTCATGCTAGATGCAGGTAGTCCTCGACTTGCAGCTATAAGGGAGCCTACCCATCACAGTTGTATATTATGATGGTTGTAAAGTGAGTCACCCATATGACCAACCTGGTCATTAAGCAAATCCTGTGGATTGTAAGTGAATTCATTGTTCACCATAGGGCGTTTGAGACATTGCAAGCGGCTGTTAATGTAAGCCAGTGGCCCAAAATGCAGTCCCATGACTGCAGAAAAGGTTCCCTGGTTGTTGGACCTTCATAACTGGATCATAAGTACTGTTTTTGGTTTACATTATAACTTTTAAGAGACCAGTTGTAAATTGAGGGCTACCTGTCCTATTTATGCTTTGTGTAAATTTTCTCACATGTCCCCTTTTTCTCTTGCACAAAAATGCAACCTCAGTTTTGAAGCCTAGATTTCAAATATTTCCAGTCTATATGTAAAAAGACTCACAAGATTTACAGTCATAAATACAAGTAGTCTTTGAACTGGTTGCTTAGTGACCAAAGTTACAACCAACTACAAAAAAGGAGGCTTATGTCCCTCATTCAAAGTTCCAATAGTCATCCCCCCTTCATGATCATGTGAATGAACTTCAGGCCCTCAACAAGACAACTGCATTTATGGCCATTTGTAGCATCCCACAATCAAATGATCACATTTTATGAGAGTTTTGTTGAAAACCAGCACTTCCAGTTTTTGGCAAAATTACACCTATGGCAAACCTTTGATTAATTCAGTGACAATTTCTTAACAACTACCACAAAAGAGGGGGCATAAAATTGGACCAGTCAGGTGACAATCCTGGTTTTTAGCTATTATGACATATAAATGTAATGGACAGATTCCATTACAATTATATATCAAGGACAGCACAATTAGTTGTATCAAGGTCCAGATTTTCAGACTAACATTCAAACACAGCTAGTTGCATATACAGTACTGGGAAATAAAATTATTTTGGATGCAGGTAAGCGGGCATCAGCTATCTTGCCTTGTAAATTTTTCTTCCATTGTTTAATCAAAATGTGTTTGTTTCATGCCTGTCAGTCCCACTAATGATTCTCTTGTTGTAATTTATACAATTTTTGACTTTTAAAAATATGTGTGCATATTCTAAATTAAGTAATGTAATAACTAATTAATTAATGTAAAAACTGCAAGTTTTTATTTATGCAGAAAATTGGGAAGTATATTTAGTGGCTGTTATGGAGAGATGGGATTACACAAGCAGAACCAGATTTTGAGATTAAAGGGGAGGGTGTGGAGTTTTCTGCTCTAATAGTTTTGCTATATTGACTATTTTGTTTGTTTGTAAGTTTTACATGTTCCTATCCTATACCTAGCACTCTTTTTTGCTGTTGTATATGTTTTATTAGTTTATGCCTAGCACTCTTAAACAAATTTCTACAGTGTTACTAATTATCGCTTTGTTTTTTTAATTGTTCTTTGCTTTAAAAAAAAAGAATTATCTGTAAAAATGTATAGCCTACCTTTTTAATGCTGAAATATATTTTTTCATTTCAAATTGAAACATGGCTCTAAAGTTCAGCCTAGATGAACAGTTTATTCACAATGTAGCCAATATTCTTAATATATCTTTGAAATCAACTGATACAAATAATTGATTACCTCTGAACTATGATACTTTTTATAATTTTAATAGACAGATGGCTTTTTGTAATAAATCAATGATTTTTTTAAAAAATAGTAGTGAACAAAGATGGGGCCGAAAAAATAAAATTATTTGTCTTTGCACAATGGGGGAATGACTGAACTCGTCAATTGAAGCAAAGTTGAAATTTGTGGTAAATCTGTTTGGAAAATTGATTACAATTGCTATCCATTGCTAACCATAATAAAATCTCAAATACTCTCAAACTTTTCTTCCTAGTCCTTCTGACAGCCCTCCCAGATAAACCAGACATGATATACAATCAGAGGAATTGATTCTTCTGTAAGGTTACATTAATAGAATTTTGCAATTTTGAAAGTACAGATTTCCCACTGTCACTTTTCACTGCTTGACCTTGAAGGTGGGGGACGGGAGGATGGGACAATCCTTCCTAAGTTTTTCCCCCTGACCATTAAGCCACTGGGGGCTCCTACCTCTCTTGTCAGATTGTTTCTAGATGGCATCTCTTCCCCTTGTTTGCCAAACATTCTATTATATCTTCTGTTGAATTATTTTCTTAATTTAAGAGAAAAGGATGATTGAGGAATGACAAAAGGGAAGTGGAGATCAGAAATCAAAGGTTCTTTCCACTTTTCCAAATGTGTAATTTATGGATTTTAAAAGTAGATACTAATCTGGAGTCCAAACTACTTCAGTTATTACAACTGAATTCAGTTATTACCTTTGAATCTCTAATTATGTTGTCTTAATAGAAATGGATTGTTTCAAATTTGGTATGTATTAGTCTCCAATATGCTTTTAATTATATTGTCTAAGTTTTTAATGGTTGTGTTTAAGTGAAGAGAAAATTTTAATGTGCACTTAAAATGTTTGAAATGAAAATAGATTTCAGAAAAAATAATGTATGACTATTTTACTAGCTGTTTATAGTGAAAGATGCTAATGTGATTTAAATCCTAATTTTGTGAAAGTTTATTAAACTACTTAATTGTAATCATTTACTGATGTACTGAGAGGCAAAATTAAGTGCATATTCAAAGATTTGGAATAATTTTGAACTTATGAAAAATCTTGAAATTGAAAAAAGGGAAAAATGCTGTTTATTTTTCCCCCAGTGGGAATTTGATGTAGCACTGCCAGTCCTCGGTATATGCTCTTGTTCAGTCAGACTCTCTAAAGTGCAAAATGTTGTATTGCTCATATGCATTGTTGATAGGTTTATTGAATGTTCAGCTTTTTTTTGGCTTTTAAATACAGAAATACAGTTCTGTACATCGAGCTTTGCAGGCACATTGTTAAATGTGAAATGAAGGAGCTGAATATATAAATTAGGAAGAGATTTTAACCAAATAGAAATGTACCTTTGCTCAAATATCGACAAACCCAGGCGCCTGGTCGCCAGTGGCGCCTAGAAAATGTTGCCTGGCGCCTAGAAAATGTTGCCTGCTGTACTGTATGTATACAGTATATTTTTCCCGCCTTGTGTTTACGCCCAGAAATGGTACATCTTGGCTTCCGTAGCTCCGCCCATCAACCTCGGAGCGAGCTGCTTTCCCAGCGTCCCCTGCGCTTGCGTGCGTCTCTCCCTCCCCCCCTTGCCTCCATTCCGCCTCCTACCTACTCGAACCCCTTCACTCCCCCCCACCGCACACAGACGCTCCGATCTTGGCCGCTCACCCGCCTTCGGAGAGAAGCGGAAGCCCCTCCCCTCCCGGCGTGAGGTTTTGTTCATTCCTCCTCCGGCCGCGTGCGCGGTGACTTCCGACCAGTAACCCCTCCTCCCCCCTCCCCCCCTCACCCGCGTCCCCGGCCCGGTCTCCCTTTCCTTCTTCTCTGTTTCGGTTTCTGACTAACGGTCTCCCCTCGGATCCCGACGGGAGTACAGCAGAGCCGGCTCGGCGGAGCCAGGCCTGCGCCGGGGGGGAGGGGGTGAAAGCGATGTCAGGTGGAGACTCGGCAGCTGCCGCGGCCTCCCCTCAGCCGTTGCCCTTCTCGCTGCCCAAGCCTCCCCCCCTGATGCAACTGAACCCCGGCGAAGGCGTGCGTCCTGTGGGACCTCCCGGGCCGGAACAGTCGCCGAAAAGCGCTCGCATGGGTGGCCGGCCGGACTGGCCTGCCGGGAAACCCGTCAGTCTTCTGGCGCCTCTCCTTCCGCCGCGCGGGGAACCCGAACCGCTCCTTCCCTTCGGGCCAGTAATCTCAACCACACCGGACTACGGTGTGGTTGAGATTACTGCATTGGCTCATCATTTTCGTAAACAGCTATGTCCACCTGAAAGTGATGACCAATGCATTCACTCACTCCTCAATGAGTGGTATGAGTTTAAGGTCCTTGGAAAAGGAAAGAAACTGTGTGAGCTTCTGGATTTGGCACTCTCCAACACCGAGAGATTTCCAGTTCTGGGAAACCTGTTGTCGATTGTAGCGGTGCTCCCTGTCTCAACCTCATGTTGTGAAAGAGGATTTAGTTTGATGAACATGGTCAAAAATAAATTCAGATCAAGGATGCAAGAAGAAAGTTTAAGTGACTTGTTTATGATCACCATGAATGGGCCATCTGTGAAGGCGTTTGATCCTGCCAAGGCTGTGGACCACTGGTACTTCAGCTCTAAAATCACAAGGCATGTTCATGGCCACAAAACGCAAAGTGAAAAACACTAGAATGTTGCCTAAAATCTAAAATATCAAAATATAATATTTATTATCTTTAAAAGTAAAATGTTGTTTATAACGTTTGTAATGTTTTTTTTGTTAAATTAAAAACCAAGTTTGCTTAAAAAAAATTCTGGCTCCTAAATTTTTTGGCTGGCTCCTAGATTCTGAACAACTTTGTCGACCCCTGCCTTTGCTATTGTGTGTGTCAATGTTGGTGAACCTTTTCAGCACTGAGTGCTAAAACAGTGGTGCAGAGGCAAGCAGAGTACACCAGAAACTTAGATCATGTTTAAGGTGATGTAGTTCTAAGCTTTCTAGACCCAGGATTGTAAGCCTAGTTTCATAGGGTATTCTGTTATGAGTGGAGGAGTGGAGAGATCTTTAGGTAAAGTATCTTTGAACATTTTCAAGGGTGTTTATGTCCGAGATACGGTGTGTGTTCCAGGCTGATGAACTGTATTAAGGATGAGTCTGGTGAAAGTTTTGTGTGCTCTAGTTAGTAGTGTGAGATTGCCGGAGCAGAAGCTACGTAGGATTAGGTTAATAACTCTTGAAGCCTTTTTGGCGATGTAGTTGCAGTGTGCTTTGGCACTTAGATCATTTGATATGAGAACTCTAAGGTCTTTTATGGAGTGAGGATTGTCTGTAAGATCTTGTTTATTCAGCTTGTATTGGGTGTTCTGATTCTTTTTGCCAATGTGTAAGACTGAGCATTTGTTGGTTGAGATTTGGAGTTGCCAGATGTTTGACCATTCAGACACAAAGTTGAGGTCTTCCTGGAGAGTGGCTGTGTTATTGGTGGTGTTGAAAAGTTTTACATCATTGGTGAAAACACAGTTGCTTGTAATGTGATCGCAAAGGTCATTTATGTAAAGTTTGAAGATTGTTGGTCCAAGTATTCTGCCTTGGGGAACGCCGCTCTTAACAAGAACAGGGTTAGATATGGTGCTCCATATTTTAACAACTTGTTGTATGTTTGATAGGAATGCAGTGATAGAAATATGGAGGGATCCTGAGATGCAGTAAGATTTGAGTTTTAAAAGTAGTTTGTCATAAACCACTTTGCAGAAGTCAATATAAAT
This sequence comes from Erythrolamprus reginae, assembly GCF_031021105.1. Lineage (NCBI taxonomy): Eukaryota > Metazoa > Chordata > Lepidosauria > Squamata > Dipsadidae > Erythrolamprus > Erythrolamprus reginae. Next base: position 146,632,695 of record NC_091952.1, on the reverse strand, counting down.
TTCATCTATAGATTTTCCTTGATCAAGTCCATATGTTTTTGCAGTGAAGGAGTTGTAGGTTCATTGTTACTCTCTGCGAAGAAGAATGTTTTCCAAGCCCTAATTCTTTGCAGGGTTTTTTCCATTGCTCTACTTGCTCCAACTGTTTCTTTCAGGTGCTAATGATGTTCCCAGCTCTTCCATTGTTACTGTCTCAGAATAAAGGTTTTTTAAGTCTTTAACAATGGAATAAAATAATGTGCTGAAGTTGACCAGGCCAAGGACACTAGCAAGATGTATACCTGGTAAACAGATTATTTCCCCTATTTTCCTCCCCCCAAACTAAGGTGCGTCTTATATTCTGATGTATTTTATACTCCGAAAAAATACGGTAATCAGGTTTATCCCCTATTCTCTGTTTTTAAAGATCTCAGTGCATAAGACTTAGTTTGCTATTCTATGCCTGCTAAATTTAATCAAAAACCTTTGGAAAGGAACTTAATTAAAAAAAACCAGAATGTATAAATACCTTGAAGCAAGATACACATATTTTCAAGTTTGCTTCAGTCTTTATCACATTTTATTTACAGTACTTGTATAATTTATATGTGATTTTTCCAATGAAACAGAATCCTTGTAACACTTAGAAGTTTTTAGGAAAATGCCAACTATGTATTATCAAAAACAAACATATAAATGCTTAAAATATAAAATAGATTATTAACTTAGTGAGGATTGTTGTGGGGTGCTTCCCTCTGATTTTATGCTCCTCCTATTCATTGCAGTTTAGTCAACAGCTGAACAGTTGACTCTGCTGGAATGAAGATAAAACTATTATTTTTCATTCCTAGGAAAAAAAATACCTTTCTACAACATTCAAGAAAAACCTCAAAACCCGCTGTATTTGTATAAACTCTGTACAGTGGTACTTCTACTTACGAACTTAATTCATTCCGTGATCAGGTTCATAAGTAGAAAAGTTTGTAAGAAGAGGCAATTTTTCCCACAGGAATCAATGTAAAAGCGAATAATGCATGCAAACCAATTAGAAAAATCCAAAACTTTAATGCTTTTTTAAAAAAAGTGGTGACCAGAGGAAGTGGCAGGCGAGAAGTAATTTTGGAAGTCAGATCAGGCGGAGAATTTAGCAGCGTGTGAGGGGCATTTTTAAGCAAGATTGGGCAGAGAACATAGCAGCAGGCAGGGGGCATTTTGAAGCGAGATCAGGCAAAGAACATAGCAGCAGGCAAGGGGCATTTTGAAGCGAGATCAGGAGGAAACCGTTGCAGCAGGCAAGGGGCATTTTGAAGCGAGATCAGGAGGAGAATGTAGCAGTAGGCAAGGGGCATTTTGAAGCGAGATCAGGAGGAGAACGTAGCAGGAGGCATGATTATATTGAAATTTAGGAGAGTGGGGTGGGAAAAAACAGGAAAAAAAGACTCATGGAGCTCAAGAGAGTAGAAAGGTGTGGGGGAGATGAGGAGAGTGGGGTGGGAAAAAACGGGAAGAAAAGACTCATAGAGCTCAAGAGAGGAGAAAGGTGTGGGGGAGACGAGAGTGGGGTGGGAAAAACAGAGACCCGTGGAGCTCAAGGGTGGAGAAAGGTGTGGGGGAGACGAGGAGAGTGGGGTGGGCAAAGATGGGAGGAAAAGACTCATGGAGCTCAAGAGAGGAGAAAGGTGTGGGGGAGATGAGGAGAGTGGGGTGGGAAAAACAGACTCATGGAGCTCAAGGGTGGAGAAAGGTGTGGGGGAGATGAGGAGAGTGGGGTGGGCAAAGATGGGAAGAAAAGACTCATGGAGCTCAAGGGTGGAGAAAGGTGTGGGGGAGATAAGGAGAGTGGGGTGGGCAAAGATGGGAAGAAAAGACTCATGGAGCTCAAGGGTGGAGAAAGGTGTGGGGGAGATAAGGAGAGTGGGGTGGGCAAAGATGGGAAGAAAAGACTCATGGAGCTCAAGAGAGGAGAAAGGTGTGGGGGAGACGAGGAGAGTGGGGTGGGCAAAGATGGGAAGAAAAGACTCATGGAGCTCAAGGGAGGAGAAAGGTGTGGGGGAGATGAGGAGAGTGGGGTGGGAAAAACAGACTCATGGAGCTCAAGGGAGGAGAAAGGGGTGGGGGAGACGAGAGTGGGGTGGGCAAAGATGGGAAGAAAAGACTCATGGAGCTCAAGGGAGGAGAAAGGTGTGGGGGAGACGAGGAGAGTGGGGTGGGCAAAGATGGGAAGAAAAGACTCATGGAGCTCAAGGGAGGAGAAAGGTGTGGGGGAGATGAGGAGAGTGGGGTGGGAAAAACAGACTCATGGAGCTCAAGGGAGGAGAAAGGGGTGGGGGAGACGAGAGTGGGGTGGGCAAAGATGGGAAGAAAAGACTCATGGAGCTCAAGGGAGGAGAAAGGTGTGGGGGAGATGAGGAGAGTGGGGTGGGCAAAAACGGGAAGAAAAGACTCATGCAGCTCAAGGGAGGAGAAAGGTGTGGGAGAGACGAGGAGAGTGGGGTGGAAAAAACAGGAAGAAAAGACTCGTAGAGCTCAAGAGAGGAGAAAGGTGTGGGGGAGACGAGGAGAGTGGGGTGGGAAAATTGGGAAGAAAAGACTCATGGAGCTCAAGAGAGGAGAAAGGTGTGGGGGAGACAAGAGTGGGGTGGGAAAAAACGGGAAGAAAAGAGTCATGGAGCTCAAGGGAGGAGAAAGGTGTGGGGGAGATGAGCAGAGTGGGGGGGGACAAAAACGGGAGGCAGGGACTCATGGAGCTCAAGAGAGGCTCTTTTCACCTTGCTTCGTTGGGACTCCCTCCCCCCACTCCGTTCCCCTCAGCTTTGTCTGGCCACTGCTTTTTTTTTTAAGCCTTAATATTTTGGATTCTCCTAATGGGCTTGCACGCATTATTGGCTTTTCCATTGATTCCTATGGGAAACATTGTTTCATCTTACAAACTTTTTACCTTACGAACCTTGTCCTGGAACCAATTAAGTTCATAAGACGAGGTATTACTGTATATATATATTGCTCCTTCCGGAAAATAGTGGCTCTTCTCATAGCCTTCCATCCTCAATTTTTAGGCCTCTGTCTTTTTTTGAAGACCATTGGGAGCTGAATTCAAGACAAAATTGCCAAGGTGTACGAGCTGTCTTCCCTGCCTTGACCCAAGGGCATCACTTGACATGCAATGCAGGCATCCTTGGAGGAAGTGTGTCAAGCAGACACCTGGGCTTCAACCTCTCAATTATCCATCATTACAAGATTGATACATACTCGTCAGCAGATGCGGCCTTTGGCTGGAGAGTGTTACAGAGGGTGGTAGAGGACATCTCCTAGATGACATCAGACCATTCCCACCCAATGGGACCTAAGGCTTTGGCATGTTCCATCCTGAATGCTGGTTCCATGCATAATGAAGAAGGGGCGTTGGTCTTGCCTGATATGCCTGTTCTCATAAGCTGGAGCATTGTCCCACCCTTGAACACACTTTAGAATCCATTCTGCATTGAATGGATTCTACAGTGTACTTCACATTGGACCTGGTTACTCCATACTTTTGGTGCAGATGGGAGCTTGTTGTCACGTAATATTTCCTGAGTTTTGCCACATTGAGTCTAGTCTTTGGATTTGTCAAAGCTGGGTCTTAACAGTGCGAATTTTGGCAAAAAAAAAGACACTGTCCTCATTCTGTGTGGACTAGGACAACCCATTCCGAATGCTGGCTAGACCTTATGAGTAGAGGCATATCAGCTAAAATCAACACCCCTTTTCTTATTTTTTTAAAAAATATTCATATTACTTTGACTAATATGTAGCCCTCTGAAATGAAAGCCAGTATTAGGGAGATTAGTTAGCTACTTCTGAAGTCTCAGGAGCATATTATAGACACTTATTAACTTTTTATTTGCCTTATTAACTTTTTATTTGTCATTTTTTCTACAATTTAATTTATTAGAATTTTGTTAGGCTTTAGGCTTTTAAAGTTGTGCCTGAAAATGTCTCTATTATCTTCAGCAGTATGATGGTCTATATTTGTCAGAAAACTATTTATTGTGAAGACCATTGCCATCCATTCTGATCCTTGCCAATCTTCCATCAGAATTTTAAAAAGCAAAATCCTAAGTTTTCAAAGATGAAAAAATTCTACACATATAGTAATTGTGTCTCCAGAAAATTTGTAAAGGTAGTTCTCAATTTATAAAGCCATTCATTTAGTGATGGTTTGACTTATGACCAGCTCATGCTCTTAACATCCATATGGTCATGTGATCAAAATTTGGGCAATTGGCAACCAGCATACATTTATACAACTACAACAACCTGGGAGCATGTGATTGCCAATTGTGCCCTTTCCTAGTTGGTTTTCAACAAGCAAACAATGGGGAAGGTTGGATTCTCTTAACAATATGTTTCACTTAACAACTGCAGTGATTGATTTAAGAACCATGACAAAAATGGTGATAAAATCTCATTTACCTTGCTTAGTAATAATCTGGTCCCAATTGTGGTTGTAAGTCAAGCACTATCTTTACTAGGGATGTGATATCTTTTTCCTTGAACAGAGTATGATATCAACTGGTGCAGAATGCAGCCACACAAGATATACTGAGTGTTGTGGTTAGCTCTGGCCCAGCTCCTGCCCCAAGGACTGTGGATGTGGGGGAGATATCCACATGCTGCAGGCCTGGTTTGCTCCCAGAGGAATCTGCTGGTGAAGGCTCCTCTGATCAAGAAGACATGAGTGACAGGGAGGAGGAGAGTGTGGCAGACAGCTCAGAAGGAGATCAATTAACTAGCTCCTCCTTGGATTCGGAACAAGAGTTAATGATACAGCCACGCATGCGGAGAGCGATGCATAGGCAACAACAACTGAGAGATTATTATCAAAGAAAATGAGGCCACCTGTGGTTGGGTGGGGCTGTGGTAATTAGTGAGGCTGCTATAAATAGCAGCCTGTGGGTTTGGCCATTGTGGAGGATTATCTGATCGTGGTGTTTCGTGCCTGCTCTGCTGACTTTGACCTTTGTGTGCTGATTTCCCCCCCGGGTTGAAACTAAACCAGAGCAAAGCCTGTTTCACTTTGTGAAAGAAGAAGGACTGTGAATTGCCTCACAGCTGCAAGCTAAGTATCACAGAACTGATAAGGAACTTGAACAAATTACGTTTGTTTGGAGATGAGTGCTCTTTGCTATACAAAAAAAGTTCTTCGTTTATTTGCATTTTTGGTATAAAGAACATTGTTTTGAATTTTCAAACGTGTGTGTGTGTCTGAAATTGTATCTGTGCATTTTCAGGAGGATTCTACCAGAGAGCTCGACAGAACACTGAGTGCTCAAAGAAGGGCATACATGATACTTCTGCTCCACATACTGCACTTGGTACCAGTTTGTTTCTAGGTCAAATTTAAGCTGTTGTTACCTATAAAGCCTTACATAGCATAGGACTGATTTACAGGGTGAAATTCAAAATCTTTCCCTACTGGTTCTGGAGGAATGGCTTGGTGGAAGTGGCTTGGTGGGTCATGTGACTGAGTGGGCATGGCCAACGACCACTCATGGCAAGATGAGGTGACAGCACCCCACCAAGCCACACCCCCAGAACCAATAGAAAAGTTCAGCAAATCTTCTACTGTTCAACCTAACTCTTCTCACCTGTTTCACGTTTGCTCTGTGTGTATGAGCCTGACAAGAAAGAGAAAAGCAACCATATTACGGCAGTAGAGAGGAGCCGAACTCTCCCTCCCTTTATAGCAGAGCTGCTCAGAAAGGCTCCTTTGGCTGCCTATCCTTTTATGTTCCCCCCTCCCTGTGTATCAAAGTGCCTTAAAGACTGCGGCTGGTGGTGGCAATTTTCAGCTGTCTTCTAAGCAACTTCACTGTGATGCGGTCCCTCTGGCTGCTGCCATTCTCCTGGCCACGTCTGGCTGCGAGCTGCACTGCCAGGCAGTGGCGACAGCCATGATGGTCATGGGACTGTCCAACACAGGCATTCCATTGCCTGCCACTGCAGTTTGCAGCTGGATTTGGCCAGAAGAACAGCAACTGGAGGGATCACATCAAAGTGGAGCCGCTCAGAAGGCTGCCAAAAAGGACCGCTGGCATTTCGAGTCTTCTCGGCATGAAAGGTGGCCAAGCCTCACCATGTCCCCCGCCCCCAAGGCACAAAGGTACGTGAGTGAGGCGGAGGGTGAGCAGGCGGTGAATAGGTGGGGAAATGCTGGAGCCATGGAATTGTACATTTCCTGATCTGTTCAAGACAGGTGGTGAGCAGGCTGGCAGCTCTGGTGCCATCCCTGGCTTTTGACCCAAGACAAAGGGTTAGTAGGCGGCATGCATTGCTTACCTTTGGTGAGCTGATGGGTGAGGCAACTGGTGAGATGATTAGCTGGACTGCGTGGCGAAGAGAACACACACACACACACACACACACACACACACACACATATATATATATATATATATATGGTGGGCAGAGTGAGTGGCCAGAAGGAGTGAGCAGCAACCAGACGGGCATGGACATGGACATGGCTAACCATAGGTGGTATTTATCGGCTTGGTGAACTGATTAAATTCCCCCCCCCCCCACTGGTTCACCTGAAGTGGTCCCAACCAGTCAAATTTCACCCTTGCTTGTTTACCTACAGAACCATCTTCTTCCATCACATCAGCCCATTCCGTTTGCTGAGGCAGGGAAGGCATGTGACAGACCCCATCAGAGGAAGAATTCTGACTGGTGGGGTCAAGGAAGAGGGTCTTTTCTCCCGCTGCCCTTGCTTTGTGAAACATCTTGCAACCTAAAGTGAGGAAAGCCTCCAATCTTCTGGCCTTCCACAAAGGGATCAAAGCGTAGCCTTGTATGGGAGATACGGGCCCACACAACCATGGAGTTAGTTAGTCCCATGAGAACTCCCTCCCTCTCCTGTATTAACAACTCTTAGCCTCCCCATCTTGGATCTCTCAATCTCTTGTAATTTTATAATGTTTTTCATTTTATAATCTTAAATTACTTGGTTTTAATATTTTATTGTAATGATTTAATTGTACATAACCTAGAGCCCTTCTGTGAGGAAGATGAGTGGTTAATAACTTTGATATAGAAATAAATAAAATAAATAATATATTTTAGGCACAACATCTGTTTACAGGCAGATGTCTCTGTTAACCCTATTAATATTACATTCTGAGTCCATTTTTCAAAATGCCCTTCAATATATCCAGTGTTAGAATATTTTGTTTCATTTTGTAAATTGTAAATTGAGTTTATGTGTTCTCCTTTAATTGTAATCTTTACTTCTCTCCAATGTCCAGTCTTTACAATTCTATCTTATCACTGTTTTAAAAAATAATTCAAAGCAAAAGCATTTTCCTGTGAGAAAGATTCTTGTAATTAATTCCAAAATCTTATTTCAAATCCATCTGGACTGTTAGTCTGTTTGTAATTTTACAAAATTAAAGTTCTAATCACTGTTTTGCTGTCTGTCCATCCATCCATCCATCCATCCAACTATCCATCCATCCATCCATCCATCCATCCATCCATCCGGGAGATATCAAACTCAAGGCCTGATGCAGTCCATGGGGTGATTAGATCTGGTCTCTGAGGCTCCTCTAGAAACAGTGAAGGACTGGCCCGCAGTGCTTCTGCCAGAAAAAACACAGCTTAGGAGGGCATTTTCACCAGCAGACTGAAGAAGCAAGGGATTTGTTTCAAGTTTATTTTACTCAGAATTGTAAAATACTATAGCATATATTGTCAGCCCTCTGAGGTAATACAGGTCAGTAAACAACAAAGTAAAGTATTCATGAATGCTTCTTTATTGTTGTAGAGAGTATAACAACATCTTTAAAACCTCCCAGAATATCAGATTTGACAGAAAGCATCCACATTTATATCAGAAGGACAGCTTTGTTCAGAAGATTAGAAGCACTGTTTGTTGCATTCCAGCCAGCCCCAATGGGTCACATCTCAGACTTTAAACTGTTGGATAAAGGTGTGCATTGCCCGTGCTTATGAAGCCACCTCGGGGGCGTCCTGCATCATACAGGCCTCGTTTGAAAACATCTGCAGAAAGTTATGTGGTCTACACCTTTGTCCTTCGTCAAGAATTATAAACTTGATTCATTTGCCTCGGCTGAGGCTGCCTTTGGCAGGTGGGTTCTACAGAAGATCTGTTCCACAGGGGTCGCCTGGAACAGCTTTCTATGGCCCATAACACTTGAGCTTGGGTATACAGTGATCCCTCGATTATCGTGAGGGTTACGTACCAAGACCTCTCGCGATAATCGATTTTCCGCAGTATAGTGGTGCGGAAGTAAAAACACCATCTGCGCATGCGCACCTTTTTTTCCATGGCCGCGCATGCGCAGATGGTGGAGCCAGGGAGCGACGAGAGTGCGGAAGCCGACAGATTGCTTTGAATGCCGGCTGCCCCCGTCCCTCCAGCACCCGCCCGGCTGCTCGCTCGCCCGCCCGGCTGCTCGCTCGCCCATTCACCCACCCGGCCGCTCGCTCGCCCGTTCACCCGCCCGCCCGGCCGCCGTTTGCCGCTCGCCTGTTCACCCGCCCGGCCGGCCGCCATTTGCCGCTCGCAGTGAGAGAGAGGAAGAAAGAGAGAGAGAGAAGAGTGGAAGGAAGAGAGAGAGAAATGATAGAAAAAAGGGGAGAAAAAAAGAGAAATGAGAAAATGATTGAAGCAGAGAATGACAGGAAAGAAAGAGAAAGAGACAGAGAAGTGACTCTTGGTGATGACGTATGATGTCATCTGGAGGGAAAAACCGTGGTATAGCAAAAAAACCGTGGAGTATTTTTTAATTAATAGTTTTTGAAAAACCGTGGTATAGTGTTTCGCGATAATCGAGATCGCGAAAATCGAGGGATCACTGTATTCCATTGCTTGGACTCTCATAGCAGCGCATAGGAGAAGTGCCACTGGCTTACCTGAACGGTCTTCTATGTATGCTGCATCAAGAGAAAAATTCCTGAACGTCCTTGTGACTTTAATTGTTTTCATTTTGAAACTGGCGAGCTACTACCAAGTGGTACACAGGGCGTGCTTTAATCTAAAAATAACTCAGTCCCTTTAGAACAGACCAGTTTATCCCATTGCTTGGACTCTCGACACAGCGCACAGAGAAGACAGTTCAGATAAGCTAACGGAACTTTGCCTGCAAGCAAGAGCTAAGAAAACCACAAAATAGATAAAGTAATAATAAATGAAACTAAAATGCCCTGGGACTTTAAAATTCAAACAGGTAAATATCTTCCAGACAAAATACCAGATTGTATTGAAAAGCAAGACAAAAAAATCTGGATAGTGGATGTGGCAGTACCTAGAGATAGCATAACAGAAGACAAAAAACTGGAGAAAATAACAAAATAGAAAAATCTGCAAATAGAAGTAGAATGATCATGGCAAAAGAAGGCAAAAATAGTACTAAGAGTAATACATTCCTTGGGTGCAATTCCAAAATGTTTGGAGCACCACTTGAATACCATCTGCATTGATAAAATAACCATCAATCTACTGTATTGTGAAAAGCAGCTTTACTTAAAAAAGCTTACATCCCGTGACAATACTTTTAACACCATCAAGCACCATTATCTGACTCTCCCAGGTCTTTGGGGAAGAACTCAGAGTAGATAGATAAAAATGCCAAATCCAATCTAAACATGTGGCTGATAGTTGACCATAACTCTATTCTCTTCTAAATTGTGAACTGGCCAAAGTTGCTCTAGCGTTCGACAGTTCCAAAATAAAATCTTCGGAGTCTTCGGAGAGGGGCGGCATACAAATCTAAGTAATAAATAAATAAAATAAATAAAATAAATAAACGAACAGCATTATTTTTGTTCTTACTGTTTGCCCTTAAGCAGCTGTTTACACTAAAAATCTGATGGTGGGGATAAACCTAGAATAATAATTAGGAAAGCCTCTATTTAGCCCACTTCAAACAAGATTATTTTTAAAATTATGTATGTATGTATATATAAAATTCCTGTGCAGAAAAATTCAATTCAATTCAATTCATTAGATTTGTATGCTGCCCTTTTCCCGAAGAAAAAGCATCAAGGGATGTGATACTGTTAATTTGTAATGTGTATATGTGTTGAAAAATATTCCTAAGCATCAATCGCTTATGACAAGCTACATGCTTTGTCAATTAATTGCCTCCCAACCCTATCAGATTTGAAAGAAGACCTATTTTCTCATCTCTTTTGCCTGGGCATAAACTACCTGGGCCACATTAATACCATAACAATAGAGTATCATTACTTGAAGATTAATTTGGAGGTACCTTACTTAGTTCATCATGATGGCCTGAAATGTCCCATTATGTTTTTTCCATGTTACAAATGTTCATTGAAAGATTATCTCTTCTTTAGTAGGACGTGTTTTCATTACCATTTATATAGAAACAAAGAAGTGGTCTATAAATTAGTATTTCTGGAAAAGAGATTATGTTTGAGAGTAACAGCCAATAAATAGATTCTGGGGCAACAGTAAGAATTTCTCCTTGCATATCTATGAAGTACATTTCAGCACCTACACCCAGCTGGGAGAAATATAATGCTGTTGGCAGCCAGTGGCCAACATGCAGCCCATTGGCTGCATTCAGAATAGTTTTGACTCTTGAGTGCCCACCCCAATTCTGATGTCACTCAGCATTTAGCAGAATAGAAAAAGTCACAATTGGGAAATTGGCTATTTCTTCAAAAGTAACCATTTGGTATGCCCTCCTTGAATGAGTTCAATATTTTCTTGAAGTAGCACATAACAATTTCTTCTACCATGTGGGCTTTGTTGCTGAACTTCAAGAAGTATTAGTAACAGTAGCAGCTGGTATCACAGCTGGGAGACGGGAAGATGCCAATGTGGTAACATCAAAACATATCGACTGTATAGGAGGTAGAATGAATAAATATGCATAGAGGGATTCTGGGTTTGTGGAGTGTCAGGAAAAAAAGTTCAGCTAAGTTGAGAGAGGAGAGAGAACAATAACATGACTTGTGAATAAGTTCAGAGTAAAAGAGGCAAAAGAACAGAAGGGGAACTGAGTAGCAAACAACAAAAATGATATTAACATTTAAGATTTAAACTTAAGTATTGAATACTTCAATATTTCTATTGGTTTGGATATAATAATTATTGAAAAAATATTGGGATGAAATAAAATTGCAAGAGAAGTAAATGTTCAGCTAGCTCATTTGTAAAACTAAAGATAGAAACATTATAAATGGTGACATATGCAAAGGCTTTTTCAGAAAAATGAAGGTATATTTTTTTCAGTTACAAAATCACCACTCCAACCCCTCCCCCTTCGTTCAAATGCAATTATCATAGTACTTAGTAGTAATAGTCTCTGGGACTCCTAATAGGAATAACTACAATATTTTTATGGTTTTCCAAGGTTGTCTACAGTGTTTGTTAGTGCCTCTTCACAAATGTATTAGGTCTGAGTTCTGCCATAATTTTGTGGAGGAAAAGTTTTATACTATTGTAGGGTTGTTCAATGCAACACAACTGCCTTTAATTTAGATGTTTGAAAGGAGAATAATTGTGCTTAATGAATTATAGAGCTTCTCTCCCAAATTTTCATATACACATAATAGTTAATATTAATTTATATAATTTACCATATTTTTGCACTATTAGACACTCCAGTCCATAAGATGCACCTAGCTTTGGGGAGGGGAAAAATCTGTCTCTGCCTCCCAGCAATTTGCCTCCTTGCAGCAACAGTCTAGTTGACTTCATCAAAGCCTGATTTAGCATGAGCAGCTGATTGGCGGTTGGATCAGCCTCCTGGAATACCACCGATTAGATGTTCCAGGCTGTGGGGATAGCCACCCGCCACCTATCATTGCCTCTGTGTGTCCCATTTTCAGCCTCCGTGCATCCCATTTTTGGGCCATTCAGCAACATTAGGTGGCAGCAATCCTGCAGTCTGGAACAGCTGATCAACAGTATTCTGGGATGCTGATCCAACCACCAATCAGCTGCTTGTGCTAAATCAGGTTGTGCTAAAGCTGACCAGGGTGTTTGCTATTTGCTACAAGGAGGCAAATTAATGGGAGGCAGAGGCTGAAGGGTGGGGGCTGGCGGGTGGATGAGGCTTTGGCAGTGTTTGCTCTGTAAGAAACACAGACATTTCCATCCACTTTTTTTTCAGGGGAAAAGTTCATCTTGTAGTGTGAAAAATACGGTGCGTCAGAGGAGGGTTTCACTGGATTTAAACAATTCATAAATGTGCTCGGAATTAATACCTCATATCTTAACTATTGCAGTTACAATAATATTTCCAGCAGTAAAATCAAACAGGAGCAAAATTATAGTGCTTTTAAGACCAATCCTTCAGTTTAATAAGTTAAGTACTGAATGGAGTAGAATACAATTGCTGCCATATTAATATAAAACCTTGGCTGGTTTCATGTATTAGAGTTAAAATTCTTGTAAGCAAAGTTATGCTTTGTAAGCCACAATAACAGTAATCAAATCAAAATTTATTATAGTCCTACACCTCTATAAATAATAACAGTAATCCCTCAAAGTTTGGCTTTTCAAGCTGTCACAGGTAATACAATTAACATATAATTATCGAAAGTCTGTCTATTTCCTGTACCACCCTAACCCTAACCTGAATGAAATAATTAGGTTTTTTTCAAAGGATTAGTTACCCAGTTGGATTTTTTATTTTAGGGAGATGTAATACCACAGGGAATTGCTGCCCTAAGGTCTACTATATAAAATCCATGTTTATTTGTGAATTATTACATCAATAGAATGCTGCATCCAGATGCAAACTAATGTAGCTTGGGCATGACTCTTACTTCAAAAATCAAAGGATGTTTTTTCCTGTTACATATTATGTGTGTATACAGCAATTAATACAGCAAACTCAGTTGCTGCTTTTCTCCTTTAAACAAAATGTGTCTTTTCCATAGTGATTCACTATTCCCAAATGTTTCATTTTAAATAATGCAAGTTGATTTCAAGGTGCTGAACTAGTATATATAGCAAATTACATCAGAATCTAGTAAATGGCTTGCCACTTATTTTTTTCTTTTCCCCACCTTTGGTTAAGCTATTCAAGTAATGATTATTTGAACTGCTGAGGAAGAACTGTCCAATAACTTACTTAGATTCAGCTGGAACTCTACTGAGAGCTGCCTATGTGGATCCTTCTAAGTCAGGGGTGTCAAACTGTTAATCTATGGGCCAGCTCTGCAAAGGGAAAAAGTCATAAAACATCACATGATGGCAATGTGATGCTGCGAGTTTCATCCGTGTTCTAAGTAGTCTCTTTGGCCTGGTGCAGTTCTTTGCTTTCTTCTGAAGTAGCAGCTGCTGCCTCTAAAATTGTCATTCAGAATGGTCAATAATTAACTTTTGGTTTCAAAGGTATTTTACCTTAGATTGGAAGGATAGGCTAGAGCCTGGAAAGAGAATAAAGGATAGACACCAGGCTGAAATCAGACAGATTTAGAGTATGGTCTGCTAGTTAATAACCATAACTTAATCAGGATGGAACTAGGATTGGGTATAATGAGTTATTTAGTATTAACCAACTGAACATCTTTTTTCAGCCTAGCTCTGAATTTATTCTCTTTCACATCCCATTCGTGGTTATGTATGCAAATCTGAGAGCAGCAAGATAATGTCTTTGAGCCGCTTTAGGTGGCCTCTTGCATGAAGCTGATTATATTGAGTGGAACCATTAGCATACGTATCTGTTTTTAAGAATGATTATTATTATTATCATCTCACTTTCGAGCATCAATAATCCTGTGAAATGCCTTGCAAGTAATATACAGTGATACCTCGTCTTACGAACTTAATTGGTTCTGGGACGAAGTTTGTAAGGTGAAAAGTTTGTAAGACGAAACAATGTTTCCCATAGGAATCAATGGAAAAGCAGTTAATGCGTGCAAGCCCAAAACTCACCCCTTTTGCCAGCCGAAGTACCCATTTTTGCACTGCTGGGATTCTCCTGAGGCTCCCCTCCGTGGGAAACCCCACCTCCAGACTTCCGTTGCCAGCGAAGCATCCATTTTTGCACTGCTGGGATTCCCCTGCAGCATTGCAAAAACACGGAAGTCCGGAGATGGTGTTTCCCACGGAGGGAAGTCTCAGGGGAATCCCAGCAGCGCAAAAATGGGCGCTTCGCTGGCAACAGAAGTCTGGAGGTGGGGCATCCCAGTGGTGGCGGCTTGGGTTTGTAAGGTTAAAATAGCTTGGAAGAAGAGGCAAAAAAATCTTAAACCCCTGGTTTGTATCTTGAAAAGTTTCTATTACGAGGGGTTTGTAAGACAAGGTATCACTGTATAATGTAACTATAAATATCTGGAATCTCTTGAATTTATAAATTTGGTTTAAGATATAATATTTAGAAATGCTGAAGATAGCTAGGAACAATAGATTGCCTTCAGATTTTATTCAGTCTCATTTTCTGAACTCATGTTAACTCTCCTTCCTGTTTCTGAGACTGAAGGTTTGTTTGGGTTGAGAAATCTTTCAAATATTATTTCGTGATGTAGAGGAGGAGTGTCAAATTCAATTGCATTGAGGGCCACATCAGAGTTGTGTTTGACCTCGGGGGGCTGGGGTGAGGGTGCCCTGGGTGGGCTTGCCCAGCTTGTCATCACTCGGGTTGTGTTGTCCTGAGTGCTCTGCCAGCAAAAAGGGGCTATCGAGCTCAGTTTTCGCTGTAACAGCCTCCTACAACCCTCTGCCAGAGAAAATGGAGCATGGGAGGGTCACCCGTGGCACTACAAGCTCCTTTTTTTGACTGCAATGGCCTCCTTCTACCCTCTATCAGTGAAAATGTAGCTCTATTTTCGCTGGCAGAGGCATTACGGGCTAATCCTTTGCTGTTTCTAGGGCAGCCTCACCTGCCAGATGTAAGCACCCAGGGCCTTGAGTTTGACAACCCCGATGTAGAGAATCGGTGTGTACATATATTACAAGTAATCGAAGGCCTTTGTGAGGAATAAAGCAGTGTATGAGGCCTAAGATCTGAAATTATTATTCTAAAATAAAGCATTTAGAGGTTTTGAACTTCTTCAATTTTTTCCCCTTATCTCTATTCCAGTATAGTACAACAACAACAACAATAATAATAATAATTATTAGATTTGTATGCCTCCCCTATCTGAAGACTTTTTATTACAAATAAAGGCAAATATACGTGTCCCATTTTAATGTTGCAGGATCCAATTTGGGTCAGTCATCAAGACCAGAGGTTTAGTCTTCGGAGTTTTTTGATTCATGCTAGAGCAAAACAAAAACCTCTGGTCCTAGTGATTGATCCAGATTGGAACCTGCAAACTTTTTTTTAGCTTTAGCAGTGAAAGTTGGCTGGGTGATTTTGGAGCATTCTCTCTCTCAGCCTAAATCACCTTACAGTTGTTATACGGTTGTTGTTGTGGGAGAAATAGGAGGAGGAAGGTAGGTTGGATATGTTCGTCCTTTGAGCTATGTGTAATAAAGATGGGATACAATACATTATTTACCGGTATTTTGTTTGTGTTTAAACAAACACAATTTAGAAACTCCCCAGAAAAACAGGAATATTGGCAACATGTGCAAAAAGTATGAGCTCTACATTCAACCTGTCATATTTTTTTAGCCACAGTATGGAAGTGGTATGCCATTGCCACCTTCTAGGATGTTTTCCAACTTACCAATGTATTTTGCAGGTGTGATATTCCCCTAGTCTCTCATCTAGTACTAACCATGTTTAGTCTCGGTTAATTTTTAGGCCCAGGCAAGATTTTCAAATTGCTGCCACCTGCTGGTGAACTCTAAAGATACATATTTTTACTATATGCACATTTAATTGCTCTTCGAAGTTTCTGGCTTTGATGCCTAGAATTTTTCATTAATCAGAAAAAATTCATTTCCACCACCTTCTGATTGCTGGGGTCAATCTGTTGAAAAGCTCCTAATCTGTGATGGCGAATTTATGGCAGGCGTGCCATTGATAGCACGCATAGTCCTCTCTGTGGGCACACGTACCATAGCTACCTGCCCTTTCGGTTTCTGGTGTGCACGTGCGCATCAACCAACTGGTGTTTGTGCACCCTGGAATGCCCGAAATCTGGCGCATATGTGCGCACCAGCCACCTGGCTTTTGGGTTTCCAGTGCTGCGCCTCACGCGCATTTCGGCATTTGGTGCTGAAGTTTGGGCACTCGATGCCGAAAAGGTTCATCATTGTAGCTCTAAATTATAGCCATTTTTAGTGGGTAAAATGCTTTGGATGAGATACACAGGGAACTTGTTAACTTACTGTTTGCTTATTGAATTACTATCATTGCTTCCATGCCTTTTCCTTCTTTACCTCCTACTCATACAACACGACCCAAAAATGAATGTCTCTTTTGGTTTCATACTTTATCTAAATTGCTACTGGAAAGGACTAATGTGCCAGTATTTGGATTATAATACTGATAAGACAGCATCTTATATACAATTTGTAACATTATTATAATCGACGAATAAGAAATTATTACAACAAGACATCACCATAATGTTTAACAAATTATTAATGAAAGATAACATATATGTTGTGCCTAAAATTAACAATTCTATAGCTGATAAACTATTTGGGAATTGTGTACTGTAGATAAGAAGCACATGTTTCCATAAAATGATTGATGCATAATAATTTTTTCCATGTTTTATTATCCAGGGAGGAATCGGAAGATTTGTGGATGGATTTCATATGAAATATCATTTAATGTGCTGAGATAAATAGAAGAACAGGCCACACACCTTTCTGCTGCTGTTTACATTTCAGGTTCAAATACTAAGGTAGATCATTGCTCCCATTAATTATACAATTCAATCACTGATGTTGTGTTTGGTTGCCTCTACTGAACTAAGTGTTATGTTTTTACAGCTGGTTTTTTTTAATAAAACCATTTGATTTAGATGTATTCAGTACATCAGGGACAGTGATGCTAACCTTTTTGTTGTTGCATATGTGTGCTACACAATCCCCCTGCTCCCACTGAGCCCCGATTCGGGCCCAGTAGGCCTCCCTTCAGCCTCCTGGGAGCAAAAACTGACCACAGGGGCCACACCCACATGCCCATTTTGGGCCTAGTAGGCTTTCCTGCACTTACAACCCATATAACTCCTGTGTGTCTCACCCACCGTATATGTGCACATGACTGCTTCCCCATGCCCCATTTTGGGCCTAGTAAGCTGCCCTGCAGCTTCTTGGGAGCACAAATGGGCCACGGGGGACCACACACACACCCATGCTCCATTTTGAGCCTAATAGTCCTCCCTGCATTATAATCCATAACAATGCACACACAACCACCGCCACCCGTGTGCTATGGCCACCTGCGTATGCACATATGGCCCTCTTTGTTAGTCACATTTGTACAATTTGGATTATGAAATGGAAGCCAAAATAACTTTGGCTCATACATTGTGAGATTTATGAGTATTGGTTCTTAGATATTCTATACTTTTCTCTCTCTAATGAAGTACCAATGAAGATTAAACAAATCTTGGTAGAAAGAGAGAAGGTGGTGGTGTTATCCTGGTTTTTGAGATTTCATGTCTGACAAGATGGACTAGCCAAGCCATAATTTTAAGTTTGCCATTTATTATAATTGCCTTTTGAGATTTTTGCATATGCTAGAAAACTAGTAGCAGAAACATTGTTTATATCACATATAACCTGGCAGAAGGAGAAAGTACTTTGTACTGCTTCTCTGAAGTTCAACAACATATCATAAGGAAAATCTGTTGGCTAGGCGAAATGTAGAGCAAATTGGTAATCTCAATCTGAAATTTGAAGCTTACTTGCAGAAACATTTCCTTTCAAAGATATCAGGAACAGATTCTGCTCCTGTCATGCACACTTTCTGCAGATGAGAAAAAAGGGGATAAACACGTTCATTGAAAGAAAGATTCTTTATGAAGAAACAATTCTGACAATATATATTTGTTGTGTTTTGCCATTTTTTAAGGATCAAAATATTTCAACTTAAGCTTGGCAGTTTCAAAAGTTGTTTTAATTTTTACTTCTCAATATAGTTTCCATAGTTTGAGGAAAAATATTTTTCCACATAGCATATCTTTTCATTTTTGCTTGTTCTATAGGCTAGATTTAATTTTTTATCCAT
This sequence comes from Erythrolamprus reginae, assembly GCF_031021105.1. Lineage (NCBI taxonomy): Eukaryota > Metazoa > Chordata > Lepidosauria > Squamata > Dipsadidae > Erythrolamprus > Erythrolamprus reginae. The sequence continues at coordinate 146,614,597 of NC_091952.1, read as the reverse complement.
TTAAAAAAAAATGTATCTCAACTACCAGTGCATACAATGCTATGAATATGATGATGATACACTAATATGAGTAAGAAAATTTATTGGAAAACTGACATCTCTATTTTCAATTTGGATTTGTGACTATTCCTTTTCACAATGTGACTGTCACAGTTAAAGAAAGTGAAAATTTCTCTTCTCTGTGTTACTGTGGTTGACAGTGAGAATCTGCCATTGTGCTTTGGCTATAAGATCTCCTTTGAAATTGCATTATCTCAGTTACCACTTCAGATTGGAATACCAATTTGTCAAGTAGCTAGAAAGATAAATTACGTTTCAAGAGACTTTTTGCATAGTTTCTATTTATGGTTTCATCATATGAATTATTTGCATATAATAGAAATAAAGCTGACTATCTCAGAATGAGATCTAAGATGTATTGAAGTCTTCACTGGTTAGTTGGCCTTTTTACTTTAACCTTTGCTGAATTATTTTTCCCGTTATAGCTTTTGAAAAATTATCTGTTGTCTTGCATCCTCCTTGCAAACTCATTGCTGCCTTTCATGTGAATGAAAATCTTAACAGCAAGTCTGATTTCTTATGCAAAGATATCAACTGGACATTATGAAATACTGAAATATTATTGCATATTTTCTTTTTCATAGATTCAATACTGCAGCCTTAAAGCCTTTATATTTGGAAGTACAGAATATCTATGTTGTTAGGAACTTTTGCACATATTGAGCTTTCATTCATGCTGGCATATTCTTTCAGTACTGTACCTTAAGATTACATTCTTGCCAACTATACATTTTCATTCCAGTTTTGTTTTTCTTGAATAAACAAGATATCTCATATCTCTTACCATAGAACAATATGTCTAAAGCAGTAAGCGTACTTGTTCAATTAACTCAGGCAAGAGTTTTTTCCCAGACCTATGTAAAAATGCTGGAATTGGACTTGCACACAGATTCTTTTCTACTCAGGTATAAAAATTATTTATCATTGTAGAAATAAATGGGCAATAATAAATAGAAAATTAATAATTGCAGTTTAATTCAGCACTTGTTTCCCAATTTAGAATTTGTTTTTAGTAATAGAAGCTGGCTTCTTCCCAAATTAATATGAAATGGCTGATTCATAACTATCCTGCTTGGTCACATCAAGGACAACGCTTGTAGGAGAATTGATCTGAGTACCCTTAAAGGAAGGGAAGGAAGATAGAGAGCTAAGAAGTTTGCAAATAAAGAATTGAATTAGTTTCTTGTTTCTCACGTATTTTGCTGTTGCAGTCTGCTACCTATAGTAGTGTCAGATCAGAGGGTAAGTCGTTCTATGAAGGTCTGTAAGATCTAGATTAATGATACAAATCACATGAAAATATCTGTTCTGACTATGTGATACATCCTGACTTTATTATAAGGGAAATTTTAAGTGAACACTAATACAGAAGCTATTAGTTTTAGCAGTTACTAACTTTGAGCAGTTTGCTAACGTCTCTCCTCTCTTCCTCCCCCCCCCTTTATTTTCAGAGCTACGTGTGATATATGAAACCTGCAGGAGATGTTGTAATGACTGTGAAATTACACTGAGGACAGATCTTGCTCCTTCCATTTTTTTGTGTGATTACTGCTCTTACTATTGTGATTGATTATTTTCTACAGTAAGTGAGCTGGTTGCTTTGTCTGGTTCTTTTGTTTAAAAAAAGAGAAAGAAAAATGTCTGATCCTGATGCCCATCAAGATGCTGGTATCAAGCCAGGCTTGTTGGAAAAAAGTAACAATTCTGGTGATTCTCAGCCCTCAATCAATTTGGAAAGAAGGAACAAAAGTGGGATAATTAGTGAACCTTTGAACAAAAGTCTTAAGAAGTCTCGACCACTGTCCCATTACTCGGCTTTTGGTAGCAGCAGCTCATTAAGTGAACATTCAGAGAAATGTGTCCCTATGGCCAACAGCAGTGAGGCAATCGTGGAAAAAAGCAATTCTACCTCAAAGCACAAAACCATCTCTGAAATGTTGAGCAAATCGGATATTTCTTTGGAAGGACAGAACATCTTGCAACAATTTGCTCAGTCTACAGAGTTGCTCAAAAGAGTAGTCCAGGAGCACATCCCCCTGCCTAATGACCATGGGACGGGCATCTCAGACATGGAAGCTGTCTCGACCGCTGAAACAATGAACAACCCATCTGATTTTCCTTACCTGGGGGCTTTCCCCATCAACCCTGGCCTTTTCATTATGACCCCTGCTGGTGTGTTTTTGGCAGAAAGTGCACTCCATATGGCTGGCTTAGCAGAGTACCCAATGCAGAATGAATTGGCATCTGCCATCAATTCAGGGAAAAAGAAACGGAAACGATGCGGCATGTGTCCTCCTTGCAGAAGACGAATAAACTGTGAGCAGTGCAGCAGTTGTAGGAACCGTAAAACTGGACATCAGATTTGCAAATTCCGAAAATGTGAAGAACTTAAAAAGAAGCCTTCTGCTGCACTGGAGGTAATTGCCTTTGCTGACACAGCTTAATAATTCCCTCTCAACTGTCCTTGGTGGAATCAAATTATGAGGACTGGATGTGGAAATATCAGAAATTTGAATTCATTAACGATTTATACCTTTATATTTTATATAGCCCAGGCTTTTCACAAATAATACACACACACAGTTAATAATAATATTTAAAGGAGAGGGTGTTTTGCATTAGTTTCCTTCATGAGATACAATGAGCTATATCCTTGTAGCAAGCAGCTGATGTGCTGGTCACGGACTCCTCCATCCCAGACTGCATGCATAGGTTCAGATTGCTGAGTATTTTTCCCAAGGAAAAATAATAAGTGGGAGAAATTCCTGTACGTTAAAGAAAGAGGATCTAGTCTGTCTCCCCAAGGTACATTTCTTGTTTAATACAATTGTGCTTTAGAGTGTTCACAATATTTTTACATATGTTACTTTGATTTAAATATTTCAGCAATGGTGTAAGCTAGGCTTATATTAGAAGAAGGGCCAAAGATAGAAGAGGGTATATGTCAATGATGGTGAACCTTTTTTGGTTTGTGTGCCAAAAGGTGGAGCGCGTGTGTACCCACACCTATAATTCCACATGCCTCCCCACACATTCGCACATGGTTCCTGCTCCCGGTACATGATGGCACGCATGTTTTTCACTCTCCCCAGGCTTAGGAGCCTTTCTAGGAGCCTAAGGTGGGCTAAATTGGCCTTCCTCACCCCTTCGAGGCAGAAAATGGCTCATTTGCCAACTTCCAATTGAATCAGAAGGCCCGTTTTTTTCCTCTTCCCTTTCAAGTTGGGAAGCGGAAGGTTTCCGGCCCCTGGAGGACCTCTGGGGGATGGGGAACACCGTTTTCACCCTTCTGAGGCTCATAAAAAGACTCTGGAGCTTCGGGAGAGCAAAAACGGGCCTTCCCCATCTTTTCTGGAGGCTGAAAACAGCCTGTTTCCTGACTCCCAGAAGGCCCGAGAATCAGCTGGCCAGCATGTACATGCATGCCGTACCCGAGCTCACATGCCCACCGATATGGCTCTATATGTCCCTTGTAGCATGCATTCCATGGGTTCGCCATCATGGGTATAGGTATAACTTATTATTTCTACACCTGGAGGTAGCCCTTGACATACAACAACAATTGAGCCCAAAATTTATGTTGCTAAGTAAGACGGTTAAGTGTATTTTGCTCACTTTACCTTTCTTGCCAGAATTGTTAAAGGAATCATTACAGTTGTTATGTCAACAGCAAAGTTAGGTGAATTTGGCTTCCCCATTGATTTTGTTTGTCAGAAGGTCAGTAAATATAATCACATGACCCCAGGAAACTGTCATAAATATGGGTCGGTTGCCAAGCATCCAAATTTTGGTCATGTGGTCATTGTGATGCTGTTAACGGTTGTAAGTGCGAAAAAACAGTCATAAATCACTTTTTTTCAGTGCCATTGTCACTAAACAAATTATTTTAAGTTGAAGAATATCTCTATTTGCATTTAGAGTTTGCAGCTTAGGCTGAAAGAGCATGTATGTGCAATATTGTGCATGTGTGAGTGCCCATACCCATAATTCAATGCCTGGGGAAGGCTTCCCATGCCCCTCGGAGGCCCTCTGGAGGCCTTTTTCCCAACTTCTGGTGGGCCCAGTAGGCTCGTTTTTCACTCTCCCCAGGCTCCAAAGGCTTCCCTGGAATTAAAGGAGGGTACAATCGCCCTCCCCCATCCCTGCAGAGGCTCGCTGGAAGCCAAAAAACCTGTCCCCCCTCTCTGGAAGCCAAAAAACCTGTGCGAGGCAAAAATCAGCTGGCCGGCACACACATGCCCGTTGGAGCTGAGCTAGGGCAATGGCTTACGTGCCAGCAGATATGGCTCCATGTACCACATGTGGCACCCGTGCCATAGGTTCACCATCACTGAACTAGTGTATTCATGCTTTGAGCTAGAAGTGAAGATGTAGGGTATTTGCCCTCTTCATGGAAGTTATTAAGTGATGCAAAATTTATCACCTTGTACTGCTTGTGAGGAAGTTGTTAATATGCATGCCTCTTTTCAAGATGTGATCATCCATTAATCCATAATAGTTTCAAACAAATGAAGCTTGATATAGCACAATACGGGAGTTCTCAAATAATCAGAGCTAGGCCACTTTTCTTCCTTGCTTCCCTTCCTCCCTCTCTCCCTTGGTCGTATTGTGGCATAGTACTCTTTACTTAGCCCAGTACTGCTTTGGATTACATTTCTTCAAGGTCCCAAAGGTCCCATTTCTTCAAGGTCTTGATTTACCCAGCTATACAAGATTTTTATAACTTGGAAACACAAGGAAGTAAAATTAGCACATATGTCTATATTTTAGAATACTCCATTATAGTTCTTAAGTCTCAGGATACTTCCTAAACACTTTGGAAACGATTCTGTTCCTAGGAAGTTAACTTGTTATAAAGGTTACATTCATTCTTTCATTTTATTTCATCAAACTCTTGGGATGGTATGAATTTTCTCTCAGATGTTTATTTGTCTGAACTTTGCCCAATAGTTGACAATCTTGAAAGTCCACGCCCAGAACCTTTATTAAACTTTTCTTGTCAATAGAATTTGATTTAGTAAAACTCATTGATGTTTGACTTAGCATAGAGCTCCAAATCATTGTAATTTGAAAGAATGGATGCTTAAATACAATAAATGTGAGCTCTCAAATGAAATAATAAAGATTAGGCAATAAGGATTAGGACTATAATTGAGATATAAGCATAGCAAAATAAAGACATAAATAATTCCAGCATGTGAAAAAAACCCAGTAATGTTTAGATTTAATTTGCTAATCTGCAAGCAAAGAAAAATGTGTATATAAAATGTGTTCATTTCTCAAGCTGCATTAGTGACTTAAAAGATAAATTTATTAAAATTTATGGAGTGGCCTTAATTAAACTGTTTACTCACATTTTACTTGAAAATGTACATAAATCCATTTTGATAGGCAATAACATTGGGGCTTCTTCAGCATGGTTGCAAAAAGGTAAGACAATGGCAAATCACATCCATGTTATTAAGAAAAAAAAATCATGGATATGATCAGCAATTCAGCAGGAGTTGAACTTGATTCAAATGAGTTGTTTCAAGAAAGCAAATTAGAATGTATGCATCAAAGCCATGATGGTGCACTTTCTGCAAGAAAAAAAATGTCAGATGCAATTTGGAGCTTGGATTATGCCAATTTTGAATGGAGAAAGAAAACAAAAGCAACCCCCTCCTCCCCAATTGATTGTTTTTTTTAACTAAATTTCACCAATTGATGCTACTTTTCCATAAAGGAATTGAACATCAGTATTCTCAGGTGACATGCAGTTTTGTTAAATCTGTTGCATATAAATAATGCAGGTTTGATTTATTATTTGGGTCATTGCTGATTACTGATTTACAGAATTGTCAGATTGCATCTGAAAAGTCTGTACATTCTAGTCTATTGTGTGGAGAGGTGTACATTCTAGTCTATTATGTGGAGAGGTGCCAAAATTTAAACTCTGGGTTTATTTGGCTGTACAGAAAGGATAGCAGTTTTCTGGAATTCTTTTGCTCTGGAGGTTATTAATTAATAATAAATCTACTTACTAGAATTTGGTGTCCTTTGAAGTTTGGTCCTTCAGTTTCTTGCTTGGTTGAATGGAAGCAATTTGATAGTACAGTGATCCCTCGATTTTCGCGATCTCGATCTTCGCGAAACGCTATATCGCTATTTTTCCCACCCGATGACGTCACTCTCTTCCTTCCTTTCTCATCTTTCTTTCTCTCTCTCTTTATCTTGCTTCTTCCTCTCTCACACTCTCTTCCTCCCTCTCTCATCTCTTTCTTTCCTTCTCTCTCTTTCTCTATCTCTCCCCCTCTTGCTGGCGGGCGGCGGGCGGGCGAGCGGGGGCATCAGCGAGGAGCCGGGCTTTCCCCTTTGTGTGGGCGGCGGGGAAACCCCGATCTTTGTCTGCTCGCTGCTGCTGCAGCAGCAGCGAGCAGACGAAGATCGGGGTTTCCCCGCCGCCCACGCAAAGGGGAAAGCCCGATTCGGCTCCTCGCTGCTGCCACCGAGCAGATCAGCTGCTGGGCGGCTGCAGCAGCAGCAAGCAGACGAAGATCCGGGTTTCCCCGTCACCCACGCAAAGGGGAAAGCCCGATTCGGCTCCTCGCTGCTGCCGCCGAGCAGATCAGCTGCTGGGCGGCCGCAGCAGCAGCGAGCAGACGAAGATCCGGGTTTCCCCGCCGCCCACGCAAACTCCACCATCTGCGCATGTGCGGCCATGGAAAAAGGGCGCGCATGCGCAGATGGTGTTTTTACTTCCGCAACCCTACATCGCGAAAAATCGATTATCGCGAAGGGTCTTGGAACGGAACCCTCGCGATAATCGAGGGATCACTGTATGTTAAAATGTAGATGATTGAAATGCCATTAAATGGAGATAGGTTGTCTCCCCAAGGGAATGATATTCAATCTGGGATGGACTTTCTCTGAAATTTCAATTACTGTATACTGTTTGGGGCTACTCTTGTCATTGTCATTGGAGGTTGTCTGAGTGGTTAAATTGTTTACTATCAACCAATCAGTACTAAATGTACAAATAATCTGGTCTGGAATCAGGTATAATACTTTATTCACTCAGATTACTCCTATTGTCCTAATTAGAGTTATTTTTGAAAATAATCCAGTAATCCAGAATTGTACTTCTACTGTACTAATTGGGATAGGTCAACAGAGTATTAAGGTATCAGCTATATTGAGTTCTAGACCATTTCAAAACCAAACTCAGGGTACTAATGCTGTCCTTTTACACCTTTAAACCTTTCTCCATCTGAGGCCAGCCATCTGTTTTCCATCTAGGACAGTGACCAACCTTTTTGGGTGCCAGGGACTAGTTCTGTGGAGTGTGGGTTTTTCACGGACCATTGTGGGTGTGGTTTTGCATACTGCCTGTACATGGATGGGGCTTTGCTCACTTGTGACAGTCCGTGGCCTTAGGGTTGTGGACCCCTGATTTAGTACCTTTCTTGCACTATATTATCTTCTAGGCATGTTAGAATTTGATAAAATTTAGAATGCATGTATCTTTATTCTAATAGCATTGTGACATTTATTTACTATCCAAGCAATTTAATTTTACTATTTTATAATTTTCATTTCTTCAGACAGTATTAAAGTTTATTAAGAGAAATATCATTGGTGGATTAAAACATAATAGTGTTTGAAAGACAGTCACGCAATAGAATCAGAATAGTTTCCTAGGTCCAGTAAGAAAAGGCTATAATGAATGGATGAAGCACTAAGAACTTTTCAACTGGTGACAGTTGTTTTGTTTTGGAGATCCTACTTTTGTTGGAGATACCTAAACAGAGTCTGGGCAGCAAGCTATTGTGTATTTTAGTTTCTGCTTTGGATTAAGAAAATGGAATGGCAGTATTTCCAAAATAACGTCTAACACAATTTCATGATTTTATTCTTTCAATAGCAAAGAACCAGGAGCAAGAAATAATGTAGACTAGCCTTCCCCAATCCGGTGCACTGACGCTGGAATCACCACTTCCATAATTATTGAGAATCACAGAAATTCTAGGATAGCACTTCTGGAGTGCTCCAAAGTCAAAAAAGCTGCTGTTGTCTCCCAAGAATAATCTGATCTGTCCACAGAATTTATCATGATCTTTCAATTGAATAGAAATATTGCATTTGAAAGAAGCATTAACATACAGTATAGAAATAATACTTCGGAATAATAGTATGCACACAGGAAGCTGTCACTTTACTTAAAAAAACTAGGAGATGGAAAGTGATCTGACACATGGATATTTGAGAGATTGGAACAGACAGGATATCAATATAATATCGATGAAATCTAGCCTAATAATCTGTATATAGCAGGAGATTTTTGAGGGTCCTAAACATCTCCTAAAGAAAGGACAGTGCTTTTTCTCTTTCATAGTTCCTTCAGAATCCTTCATGCCTTCTCAAGAGAAAACTCAGAACTGTTGTTGAAATACCAGTGGGTTCTTGTAGGCATTCTTTTCCTTGTATTTCCTTTTACCTTTTTTGTAAGAATGGAAAAAGAATCACCAGGATGATGAAGAAAGAGGACAACAATAGACAACATGGGAGCTAGCTTTTTGCTTTGTCTGAAAGTATAATAATATGGCAAACAGGTTTCCCCACAAGAAATTGCAAATATGCTTCAAAAATATTTCTTGTGGGTTATGGTGAGAATAACATTTGGATAAAAGGAAAGAATCAGTAGGAAAACCAGATGCGTATCCCTATAGTTAGATAGAATTCTTTATTGGCCAGGTGTGATTGGACACACAAGCAATTTGTCATTGGTACAGACGCTCTCTGTATACATAAAACAAAAGATACATTTGTCAAGACTCATGAGGTACAACTCTTAATGAGGGTACAAATAAGCAAACAGGAAACAATCAATATTAATATAAAACTGTAAAGATACAAGCAACAAGTTACAGTCTTACAGTCATAAGTGGGAGGAGAAGGGTGATAGGATCAATGAGAAGACTAATAGTACTGTAATAGTAATGCAGCCTTAGTGAATAATTTAACAGTGGTGAGGGAATTATTTGTTTAGCCGAGTGATGGTGTTTGGGGGGAAAAACTGTTGTGTCTAGTTGTCTTGGTGAGCAGTGCTTTATACTGTCATTTTGAGGGAGGGTAGAAGTTGAAACAATTTTATGTCCAGGATACAAGAGGTCGGTAAATATTTTCACCGCCCTCTTTTTGACTCGTGCAGTATACAAGTCCTCAATGGAAGGAGGTCTTCAATAATTGTTTTTTCAGCAGTTCTGATCAAACAAGTTATCAAACAAGATAAAAGAGAGAATCATAATGTAGTCTCTTGAGAACATGGTCCATAATCTTACCTTTTATCATGAAGATGAGTCTTCCTATGGAGTTATATCTCAGTAGAAAAATTGCCCACAAAGCCTTGACTATGCTCTCCTAGAAATAAAGGTTGAAAAGAAGTACATTATATTAGAGTACAATACAGTAGATAATGAAAGTGGTATGTGGATCAACAATGGGAACCATCTCAGTTGACCCATTCTAAAAAAGGAACTCCTGGTCCAATTAGTTTAGCAAGAGTAAAACTATTGAAATCCATCTAGATACAGCAGAAGCAAAGTCTGTTCTGAGGTTTTCCCACAAAAACCTGCATAGGTAAAACCAGTTGCACATACGGTAGTACTTTTGTTTTGGGAAAACAGTCAGCACAGTTTGAACAGACTGGAACCTGACCTTGATGGGTATCTCTTCTCAGGCAGCAGAAGATGGCTCTCACACATTCCTTAGACCTCCTCCCTTCCTAGGTATTTACCCAGTATCCTCTGACAAACTGAACTGAAATCAGGTACAAGCAGCAGTGAAGCCAAGTCAGCTTTGACAAAAAGCTTCATTCAGTTGCCAGATTTGTACGTGTCTTATTTGATCCTGTTTCTTTTTGTCATGTTTCATGGTGCAGGTATGTATTCATACATAAAAACATACTTTATTCATTAAGACAATGGTCTGTTTCTGTTAATTATTTTCCCAGTATGACTTTGTATCCACCATATCAAGACAATTTCTTTCGTTAAGTATTTTAATCTGATTTTTTGGGATTTAAATCAGAAATTTAAAATTGCTATTTAAAAGCATCCATCCTGAGTAGAAAATCCAATAGGTCCTTCCTCTGTCTAATTAATACAGGACACAGAGTCAGTGGATTGTGGTCCCTGATTGTTCAGAGCTGCCTGTCTTCTGATTTGCAAGAGCTGTCATCATCTCACAGTAAGGATTTCTTCACTTCACTCCCATCCTAGGACTTCTTACAGATAGTCCTTGACTTATGACCACAATTGAAAACAAAATTTATGTTGCTAAGTGAGACATTTGTTAAGTGAGTTTTGCCCCAATTTATCACTTTTCTTGCCACAGTTGTTAATGTGAATCACTGCGGTTGTTAAGTTAGTAACATGGTTAATTGAATCTGGCTTCCCCATTGACTTTGCTTGTCAGAAGGTTGCAAGGGGGGGATGACATGACCCTGGGATTGTCATAAATATTAGTCAGTTGATAAATGTCTAAATTCTGATCACATGACCACGGGGGTGCTGCAATGGTCATAAGTATGAAAAGTGGTCATAAGTCCTTTGTTTCAATGCTGTTGTAACTTTGAACAGTCACTAAATGAACTGTTGTAAGGACTACCTGTATTTTAATTCATAATTTGTCAGTGAGAAATGCAGACAATGGTATTTCTCTGTCTAAATCAGGCCAAACGTTGCATACAGATCCTGCTGAAATCTAGAACCTCTGGCCCATCCTAACTAATCTTATTGCTAATAGTCTGCTTAAAACAAATTATTGTAATTGTGTTCAGGCAGCATATTGCTGCAATTCTAAGTTTCAACTTGGAGAGATTACCTATACATGACCCAAGGACTTTTAAAAAGATGTAGAGAGTGGAGTGTAAACTCTGGTACAATGCATCAAGTATAGGAAAACACTGTAAAGAAAATTCCAATATGGATCAGTAATATACAATTTTTTTAAAAAATTTCAGCTATTTTACAAATGCTTTACATTTGAAATATACTTACCAAAGCTTAAAATGCCTATCAAAGCTTTGCTTTGAATTCAAAATTACTTTAATAACAAAATATTGATTTAGGTGTAAAACATTTCCAAAGTAATCAATTATTTCAGACTTCAAAAGGGTATTTCAAATTTGAGTAGTTTGAAAAAACTTTATGTATCTGAAGGGGCTCAAATACGAAGAGTTTTATTCATGATATGATCACTCACTCCATTAAGAAATAAATAGAGTGACTGAATTGCACCAATGTTGCATTCTACTGAAACTCCATGTAAATTGGCAGAATTTAATGGTTGAAGAATAGAGATACAAGGATCAGGTCCTGCATCATTAGGTATTTATAAAAAAGGAATTAATCGAATCTATGTGCAGCTTTTTAAAATTACCATATTTTTTAGAGAATAAGACACACCTTTTTACCCCCTAAAAGAGGCTGGAAATGTTGGTGCGTCTTATACACAGAATATAACCATTTTTGGCCTTCTGAAGCCCTTCCCTGTGTGTCCCCCCCTTTTTTAATGGGCCCGTTTTTCCACAAAAACAGTGCGCAGAGTGTTTGGGAGGCCTGCAGAGTGCTTTTGGGCCTGGGGGAAGGCAAAAATGCCCGTTTTTCAGAAAAAGGGGTTTTTGCCTTCACCCAGCTACAAGAGCACTCTCCAGGCCTACTAAACCCTCTCTGTACTCCATTTTTACAAAAATGGGTGAAAAACAGGCCCATTTATACAAATATGGGCTGTACAGAGGATTTGGGAGGCCTGCATGGTGCTTCTGGGAGCTGAGGAAGGCAAAAATAGCTCTGTTTTCGGCAAGAGTCTGAGTCCTTGGAGAGGGGCAGCATATTAATCCAATAAATAAATAATAAATAAATAAATAAATAACATGGTTCTTTTGCCTTCTCCCAGCCCCCGGCCGCCCTCTGCAGGCCTCCCAAACCTTCTGCAAAAAAAGGTGAAAAAAGGCTATTTGCAAAAAATGGGACGCAGAGAGAGCTTGTGAGGCCTGCGGAGTCCTCCTGGGTGCCAGAGAGGATAAAAACTGTTTTTCTTATGCACCAGTGTGTCTTATACTTTGAAAAATTAGGTAATTAATTATTTGCTCTTTATTTATTTATTTTTTAACCTGTTATTGAATGTTCCATAGCTGGCAAAATAAATACTATTTTAAAGAAGCTGGAAGCTAATGTCATACTGTAGAAATATATGCAAAAGTGTTTGCGGGCATTCAGAAATTATTTTAATCTAGGGAGAGGAAGGATTACCTCTTTGTAATGCTTGAAGCAATAGACTGTATCACAATGGTAAATGTATAGAATGTTAAAGAAAAATATAAATAATTTTGTGCAAAGAAGAAGAAGAATGTGTAGTTAAAAACTAACAAACTCTTAATATTGCAATACATAAATGAACTTTATAAAGACCAGATAGAACCTCAATTAATGTCAGGAGATTAGTACGAGGGTTGCCCAGAAAGTAATGCACCACATTTTTTCCAACAATTATTTATTGAACACAATGAAATTTACACACAAGAAAGAATGATGTTTCTTCTACACTCCCTATTTTTCCACGTAATCTCCATCCCATTCTTTGGCTTTCCTCCAGCAAGACACAAGGCTGTGTATGCCCTGTCGGTGCCACTCCTTGTTCTGGTCACAAAGCCATTTCAGCACTGCGAATCACCTCTCCATCATCCTCAAAACGTCTTCCGCAAATGGCATCCTTTAATGGCCCAAACAAGTAGAAGTCTGAGGGAGCTGTAGGGTGGATGGGGTAACACTGTCCACCCTGTTTAGTGATGTGTTCCATGACGACACACTGCTTGTAATGTTCATCACTTACAGATGCCATTTCGAAACACTGCTGCAGCTAGGCTATCTGTTTGAAGGAACACAAAATTTACACATGCACTCTTGACAATTCAAATAATGTATATCTAAGGTTTCACATTTGTGCCATTACTGTAGGCTGAGAAAAAAATGTACATTACTTTCTGGGAGACCCTCGTATGTATTACTGTAATATGAATAAATATTTTCATTCAGATAATCTTTTTTTTCTTTGCTTTGCAGCTTTTTCATATCTACTCCAAATTGATTTAGCAAAATTGTTCATCTAGTTTGCTCAAAACAGACTGCTTTCATTTTCAAATTTGTACCTTTGGCACCAATTCCTATTTTTGAGATAGTTGTACATACATATAAAATGTATATTAACTATGCTGAACCTATTAGCTTAGTCTCATTAGATCAAATCCATACTGGCTATTAGAGGAAACATTTTTCTAAAATATTTACTTTTGATCAAAGTGTAAAATGTAACCCAGGTCTTTGATTGAGAAATCACTAAAGCCTTTCCAGCAATAGTATTGTTTATTGTATGCCCTGATTTTGTATTTAAGGAGTGCTCAAGGTGCTGTGCTGATTCTGCTGCTAGACAAATAAAAACATGCAAAGAAAATGCCGAACCCTGCAATTCTACCATAAGTTTCAAATAGGCAACACATATCTAGTTCTCTGTGAAGCATTAATTTAGCCACAGGTAGAAATATAAAAGAAGATACTGAAATGCTTACTTTTCTAGAAACTCCAAATACCAGTTCTGTGGTTTGTAGGATCAAAGAGGAGCCAAAGACTGTTTGTATGGATATATGAGTGCATGCCCCTTTGAGATGTTTAAAGTAATAATTCATCTATAGAACAGAGATGTTAATGGACAATGCAAAATTATATATGCAGCAAGTATGATAACATCCAGTTGTGGATATCATATTTGTCTGAGAAAGATCCCAGAATTCTTTGAAAGTAATTTTGGTTTTATCTTACAAGGCAGATTTATTTCTGTATCCAGCTCTTTACTCTGGCTTTTTTTTTCTGAATTGTTCTTTCATTCAGTATAATAGCTCTGTGTGGAAAAAACTTGCACCCTTTTGTACAATTGAGGTGAAATAAATAGAACAGATTAGACATTGTTAAATTTAAATAGTACAAAAATCAACACCTCAAGTTTAAGAGAGTTAAAATACAAAATGCATGAATTATTGGGGGTGTTTGAACCCTTTGGCTGGATCCACATATTGCATTTAAGACTTAATCTGCTTTGTGTGCTTTTGATTTAGTGTGCTGTATGAAGCTTGTAATGGAGTGTTTTAAACCATAGTTTATGGTTTACTTTCATGTAAACCCCTATCACTATGGCTTAATTTAATTAGCCATGGTTAAAAAGAATCTTGTAAAATGTGTGCTATATTTTCCTGTGCATACTTACCTGCCTTTTGCCACTTGATCACTGATAATAAGGCTTATTTTATTTGGCAATTTATGCTCAGCTGAAAAGAATAAAAAACACTGCACCTTTGTGTTTCATGTATCTATGTACAAATTACAATGCTGCATGATGAACTTTTTGTAAAGAATATCCAGTGGAGGAGAATATTAAACTACCCTGGTAATACCATGTTGCTTGCCGTGGTCCTTTAAAAGCATTAATCACACCTGAATAGGGTAGAATAAGATGAAGTTCCAGAATGGTCACTGATTGTAACAAATGACCTGCTATATTCTTGAGCCCTCTTCTTGAGCTGAGGCATAGTTGTCCTGTTCCTGAGCTGTTCCATACTAAATATTTTGCCCTTGAAAATGCAAAGAATCTAAACTGAAAGCATTTTGCAAATGAGGATGCTTTTGATGTTTACACAACTTAATGGATACCTCTTTGGTCAATGAAAAGGATAGAAGAGAAGTTCTTTTCAAAGACAGAGATCATGCTCTTCCTCACAAAGAAAAATTATTTTAATCTCAACCTTGGGAGTAATAAAATGCAAAGATAAATTAACTACTGCTTATATTTATTATGTAATCTCTCTTTCCCCCCCCCCTGGCCTGTCCCCCCCCCCCACAAAAAAATCTGGTTTGCAGGACCAAACCAAAGCACAGCCAGATGCCTTTGGAATCTCAAAAGTAGGGCATCAAGATATTCAGAACATCTGCTCTTCAGGGGCCTACTGTATATGATTATATGCCTACCCATGATTTCTAAATGGTAATCTTCTGAGTAGACAGCCTTTTTATCTTTAAAGTACGCTAGGTTTGTCCAACTGGTGATTCTCAGCTGCTTGAACTCGCACTTAGGATCATACTTCAGTGTTGAATATTCCAGGAATCCAAACATTTAGCAGGGCCCAAACATTCAGCAGAGAAACATTGTACTAGGGGGTTAGCTAGCTAGTATGTTCAACAAAAATGTAATTTAATTACCCTTATCTGTGACTCACAGATGACCCATTTCGGTATCTTATATATTTAGCAATTATGTATATATATATAAATGAATGAACGAATGTAGATTGTTGTGAGTTCGGGTTTTCCCCCATGTAATATTTTGAGTGTCTTTGCGATGTTTCGGCAAAATCACATTCGCCATCAGCAGGCTGAAGTTATTGGCTTCGTGCTGCTTTGAGTATGGTTTGTTTGCAACTGCTGTTTATTCCTTATAAATAGTGGTGGGGGTGGAGTTCTGGTTCAAATGTTGCAAGTAGATTGGGTGGCTGTGTTTTAATGATTTGATTGGTTGGTGGAATCACATTTAGTTAGACGATTGACATGGTGGAGTTGTGATGTGATATGTTTTTTGGCTAGGGCTAGCTTCCAAATTTCTGGTAGAGGGGACTCCACCCCCACCACTATTTATAAGAAATAAACGGAAGTTGCAAACAAACCATACTCAAAGCAGCACAAAGCCAATAACTTCAGCCTGATGATGGCAAGTGTGATTTCGCTGAAACGTCGCAAAGACATTCAAAATATTATACGGGGAAAAACCCAAACTCACAACGATCTACATTGCTTATTTGATCTATATTACAACCGTTAAGTGTTGTACCACATGATTCTTGACAAATGTATCATTTTCTTTTATGTACGCTGAGAGCATCTGCACCAAGACAAATTCCTTGTGGGTCCAATCACACTTGACCAATAAAATTCTATTCTATTCTATTCATATACCCATGAAAATCTATGGGAAAACACACACACACATATAATTTGTTTTTGTAGATTTTCATGGATATAGTATGTAGGTCTTGGGATATTCGGGTCTTTTCCCGTGTAAGATTGATAGAATCTTGGTGACATTTTGACGAGGTCCTACTCGTCATCTTCAGGCTGGTGCTTTCGGCTTCATGCTAGGGTGAACAAAGCGTGATTGGAGTACAAAGTCATTCATGAAAAGAAGACGGAGGCTACTCTCAAATAGAAGTTAAGAGTTTTGTCAGTAAACTTACTACATTTATATATTTGACTCATCTGATGCATAAAAGAAGGAGTGAACATTTTGTTTGCTCTACATTGAAAATGTACAGGGGAGAGAATAGGTAAAATGATTTAGAACTTGCAGCGCTTCATGTTAAACCTCATTTAAGGAAATTCTAGACAGTCTACTTACATTGCTGAATAAATTGGGAGGGTTGGGGTTTTGTTTGTTTTTTTTGCAGCAAAGAGCTGTTTGTCATGATTGTTCACTCAGCTAAACTGATTTTTTTTCCTTTCTAGATTTATCCCAATTTGGACAGCAGTTATGGTATATAAAATCCTTATTCAAAGTTAGAACTATAACTAATAGATAACATTTGATCCTTTTAGAGATATCCTTAGAAATGAAAACAAATCTGAATGTTGGGGCAGTTGAGCTCTCAACAAATGTTTTAAATAAGACAAGGTTAAGCCAGATTTAAACTGTCTTAACGTTGTCTTATTTATGAGTAAACCTCATTAAATTTGGTGTAATTTGTTTTTTAGGTTATAGTGTTCATACAATTTGGCTACAGGCATACCAGGTCAAAATCATTACAATATTTGTACATATATAGTATGTTTGAATAGAGAATGGTGCTTCCTTATTGCTTTGAAAGGGCAAAAGAACAAAACCAGATATTTTACTTGTAAATAACAGATTTTAGGCAATCCTATAATGGGTGGTTTTTGGACACTAAAGGTTTTTTTTTCTTTTAACTCGTGAAACAGATCAGAATGTATTTTTGGCGTATTTTTGAAATAGGGTGTGATAATCTCTAGATGCTACATAATTATTTGTACAAATAGTATGTAATACTGTAACCATATTCTATAAATATCCCTATAAGATTTGATAAGTGGGAAATTATGCAAAATAGAACGCACTAATTTCAGTGCAAATAAAATTATTGAGATCGTTTCTCATTATGCCAAATGGAATAGCAAGCATTTGGTTAATTCCTTGAGATAGAAAAGCAACAATCCAAGTGAGGGCCTGGAGTATTTCAGCTGAACTGACTCTGCTATTTTTATGGGCAATTCCCATAAGTCTTAGAACAGATCTGGGTGTTACACATGCTTTCCACACATTCCTAATTTCTCTAAGATGTGACGAAGTTGAATATCTGATTGCCTAATTCTAGGCTAAAGTTAGAAGATTGCTTTCCACATGCAATACTGCATTCTGAATTTATTAAGAATATTATATATTTAGGATAAGCTCCCTTTTGCCCCCCATATTTCAAACAAAGGGGGCTGTATGCCTTATTATTATCAGAATATTTCTAGAGGAGTATGAAAAAGGCCCTTCTTCCATCTTCCTGTATGCATCCTTGGGAAGTGCTAATCACGATCTCATTTCCTTCCGACGTGCACAGCAATATTGTGATCAATCATTTGGAGAAGTGATTCCTTGTTTTGTATTTTTCCATCATTTATGTCTTTTTCCAGTTTGTGTAATCATTGTTATTTTATCACATCCAATCACATTTCTAGTGTCCTCTGCGTCCCTGTGGCTCTAAAGGTCTCATTTTATAAGAGTCTTAAATGTAGAATCCAATTACCGTCTTCCGACAGATGTTCTCTTAGACTTGTGTGCTTAGAGGACAAGTATATAATTCTGACTGCCAGATGTATAATTCTCACTACCAGAGTCACCTCAAGAAGGGCGGCATAGAAATCTAATAAATGTATGTATGTATGTATGTATGTATGTATGTATGTATGTATGTATGCATGTATGTTCATGGTACTGGCTCTTTTACATAGTGGCAAAGTACAGTGGTACCTCGTGATATGAACCCCCCGTGATACGAACATTTCGAGATACGAACCAGGGGTTCGGAAATTTTTTGCCTCTTCATACGACCTTTTTTCGACTTACGAACCTACCACAGATCGCAAAAAGGCGCTCTGCTGGGCGGCGGCGCCCAGCTGTCACCTTTTAAAACAGCCGGGGGGGCTTCTCGGCATTCTCCTGAACCCGAACCCGAACTTTTCGGGTTTGGGAGGCCGCCGAGAAGCGCTGCCATTCAGCTGTCACCTTCTGAAACAGCCGGGGGGCTTCTCGGCGTTCTCCCGAACGCCGAACCAGGAAGTTCGGCAAAAGTTCGGGTTCGGGAGGCCGCGGAGAAGTGCCCGGCTGTTTCAGAAGGTTACAGCCAGGCGGCGCAGTTTTTGCAATCAGCAGTGGCATTTTCGGCCGATCTGGAGGCTGAAACGGAGGTGGGGAATCCCAATAGGGAATTCCATGGGAGGAGCTTTGACATTATGAAGACATCCTTCCTGGTCGGCCGAAACGTGGCCTCCAGGAAGGACGTCTTCGTGACGTCAAAGCTCTGCCCATGGAATTCCCTATTGGGATTCCCCACCTCCATTTCAGCCTCCATATCGGCCCAAAACGGGAGAACGCCGAGAAGCCCACGGCTGTTTCAGAAGGTGACAGGCGGGTGGCGGCACTTCTCAGCGGCCTCCCGAACCCGAAAAGTTCAGCAAAAGTTCAGGTTCGGGTTCAGGAGAATGCCGAGAAGCCCCCCGGCTGTTTTAAAAGGTGACAGTCAGGCGGTGGCGCCCAGCGGAGCGCCATTTTGCAATTTCCCCCCCCCCCCATTGCACGCATTAATCGCTTTTACATTGTTTCCTATGGGAAACATTGTTTCGTGTTACGAACTTTTCGCCTTACGAACCTCCTTCTGGAACCAATTAGATTCGTAAGGCGAGGTATTACTGTATCCTGGATGACATTTTTGCATCTGCAGTAGCTACAGTTTATGCAATATAGAAACTCTTTTCTATTATTAACTCATATTAATGCTTGCAGCCAGCAGCCCCACTACATTGACAAGATTTTTGATGCAATTGACATCAGGTCTTATTCTTTCTGAGATTAATTTTTGCTTGAAGTACAACGGAGTTGGCTTTGATGAGGAGGAGTGTCATGAGAACAAAAGAAAAGAAATTTAGAGTCCAGTTGTTCCTATTACAGTAGTGTTATGGTAATACCAATGTTGCCCCTGGCTCTTCACTCCTTTCCATTTCTTTGCTATTCTGAAGGGCTTGCTTATAAAGAAATTGTTTTTTGTGGTTGTAATGTTGGAAGATAAGGTCCAAGAGAGGTTTGCTATACTGTTAGTCTGTCCCCTTTCCTTCATTCAATAAAGAAGTTTATAGATTTGACATATTGCTATTTTGTAATCTTTTACTCATTTTCACAAATAATGATATGGATTTCTAAACCCTGAATTTTCTTGTTCTTGAATCCATGGATCAAAATATGAAACTACAGTGGTACCTCTACCTTAGAATGCCTCTACTTACGGACTTTTCTAGATAAGAACTGGGTGTTCAAGATTTTTTTGCCTCTTCTCAAGAACTATTTTCCACTTACAAACCCAAACATCTGAAACTGTAACTGGAAAAGGCAGGGAGAAGCCTCCATGGGGCTTCTCCAGGAATCTCCTGGGAGAAAACAGGGCTGGAAAAGGCGGGGAGAAGCTTCCGTGGGGCCTCTCTAGGAATCTCCTGGGAGGAAACAGGACCTCCACCCTCCCTGTGGTTTCCCCAATCGCATACATTATTTGCTTTTACATTGATTCCTATGGGAAAAAATGCTGCTTCTTACAAACTTTTCTACTTAAGAACCTGCTCAGAGATTGAATTAAGTTCGTAGGTAGAGGTACCACTGTAGTTGCTTCCATTATACATTTTTCACTCAGTTCTCCTTACTCTTGCAAATTATTCTAGTTAAAATGAGAATGATTCACCGTTATGCTTATCCTAAATCTTGTTACCTTGTCTCATCTTTTGACTGGGTGTTTCTTGACTTTGTGACAGTTGTGTTTATTTCCCAACATGACTGTGGCTTCTAAGATGGATCTGATGGTGGCTCCAATTTAACTGTTATGATTGTAAATTGACAACTATTTGTACACTTATTTGTGCTGCAAATAATAATATAAAGTTGTACAACAGAGCTCTTCCTGTTCCACCTGTTTTGTTTTGATAGATTAGTAACAGACAACAATTGAATATCATGGAGCAAGAACTATTTCTATGAGAGAAGTTTCTTTTCAGCTCACTAACTACCATGTGTGCATAGTCCAGTGCCCCATTTGTTTATAGGAAAAGGTTGTACCTTTCTACCTACTTGACAGCAGCTAGAAACTGGGCACAAAGCCTGCTGGTTCGCCTTGGTCTAGGCACTCTCTTTTAGTCATCAAAAAGAGGCAGTGGCAAACCACTCCTAAAAAATCTTATCTAAAGTTAAAAAAATTGACTCAAAGGCATAAAATAATAAACAAATGAATGAATGAATTCTACCTACCATATATACTCGAGTATAAGTCGAGTTTTTCAGCCCAAAAATGGGCTGAAAAACCGACCTCGGGTTATACTCGGGTCACAGAAAAGTCACCACAAGAGGGCGCCTGCGGGAACCCGGCAGGCATTGCTGGCTTGGGTGGGTGAGGGAGCTATGGCAGGTAGCTTGCGTGTGAGGGGGGGAAAAGCCGGTGAGGTGGGGGGGCGGTGGCAAGAAGAGAGAAGCAGGACTCCATCCCCTCCGACCTCACCGGCTTTCCATGGCCTTTTTCCCCTCTCGCGCACCATTGGAGTGATTGGCTGGCTCCTTTGCTTGCGCATGAGAGGGGGGAAAAGCTGGTGAGGTGGGGGGGCGGTGGCGAGAAAAAAACAGCAGGAGCAGCAGGGTAAGTATCAATGTTCCCTCTAAGGTGCGCACGCACAGAAAAATACCCCCCCCCTGCAGCCTTTCCCAAGGCTGCCCAGCTGAGCCAGGCGGGGAATGACAAGGTTTTTCTTTATTTGAAAAACCGCGAGCTCCCCATTCCACTTTGGCCCCACCCATTCAGGAAAAGATGGCGGCGCCAGGCACTTTCGCACTTTCCCTGAGTATGGTAATAGAGGCTTGGCCTGCGCTGGGACGGAAGGGGGGAGGCGGCAGTGGCAGCTCTGCGGGGCTTTGAGCTGATGTCTCTCCCCCCTCTTACCCCCTTTCTCCCTCCCCCCTTTCTCTCTCCCCCCTCTTGCCCCCTCTTTCTCTCTCCCCCCTCTTCCTACCTGTTTAACGGTGGCCGGCTCCATCCTGATGCGGGCTGCCACCGTTTTGTACTGGGATTAGGTGGCAGAGGGGATCCGGCGGTGGCAGGCAGCCCCCAGTGCGGCGGCGGGAGAGGAAGCGAAGCTTGTGCTTCGGGCACACCGGGGCCGAGTGGGCCGAGGCCGGGCCCGTTGCCCCAGGCTGCAGGGGGCAGCCCCAGTGTGGCAGCGGGGGAGGAGGAGGCGAAGCCGGCTGCCCGGGAAAATGGCGCATTTGAAAAGCGCACCGCTTCCCTGGGCGCACTTTTCAAATGCATCACCTTGTTGAAGGATGCATGTATTAGGTCCATTAAATAAATAAGGACTTCCAATTCATTGTTTCTCTTCTGCTTAATACTCTACCCTTAGCACTGAAACGTTTATCTGCAAATCAGACCGGTCTTCTAGATCAAATCAGCCTACAGGTTCTAATGTTTATACTGTAGATCATGTTCAGCTTTAATCCTATCTTTAGCATCACCAGAGGGTTTCTGACTAAGGCAGTATATTTAACTCACTGCCATCAGATGGAAAACACTTTTTAGATTGTAATCTTATAATATTTTGTATGGATTGGAATTCCATCATTAGTTATTTCATTTGTGATAATTTCAGCATCCATTTTTTTCACTTGAAGAGATTGACAAACTGAATTGATATCCAAGGGTTTGTAAGTATTATCCTCACATTTCTGTTCTTTCTATTATTGCTGTTACAAGTTGTTCATGATAGGAAATCACTTTTTTTATGTTTGGGTGCATTCTTTGGTTTTCTGCTGTGCTTGAAGTTTCATGAAATGCAAGGTTCTCATTACTGTTCATGTAAAATTCCAGTGTTTTTTTTAATTTCTCCCTGTATTAATGATTAGACATCCTCATTATTATATAAACATCTATAAAAACACATTGACCTCTGAATGGTAAGCAGTTACAGTCTTACCACATTTCTCAATTTCCAAATTTTAGGCTTAACAAGCAGAACATCCCAACTCGAAATACTTAGTTTATTGCAATTTATTATCTTGCTATGATATCTACAGATACTTGAAGTGCCTTATGGAAGTGTCTGTTTCTAGAAACTTTTCAGAGCAAGTTAGAGCAATGAAAAAATCCTGCAAAGACTAAGGGCTTGGAAAACATTCTTTGCAGAGAATAACAATGAAAGAACCTGCAAAGTAAGAGCTGGAAATATTGTTAATAAATAAATAAATAAATAAATAAATAAATAAATAGTTAGGGCTGGAAAAAAAAGCTTTAAAAAAAGAGTATAAGAGGCACCCAAATTATCATCCTCTTTTAGGAAGGAAAAAGGTGCGTCTTATACTCCAAAAATATGACGTTTGTGTGTGTGTGTGTGTGTGTATTAATATATATAATATCTTAATGGTGTGTGCTGTATTTAAAATTATGCTATTTGAACTTGGACTCTAAAATAGTTTTAATGTCTTTTATGCCTAACATGTCTTGAGTCTGAGTTTTATGTGAGCCAGGATGCTTTACTATCATTTATATTTTTCCCATACCCTTTTAATGCCTTGGGAATCATCTCTATTTTGCTTTGATGTCCAGCAAGTCTTAGCTTGCTGAATTCAACACATGCCACTTAAAAAAAAAAATTAGAATGGGGCTTTCATGCTGCTTAGTTTCTTCTCTCTGCCCAAAGTAGAGCACTGTTGTGAGCACCATGCTCTTTCTTGTCTATAAATTCCCTGTTTCCTGATAGTTCACTGACATCTCACCCTTGACAGAGTGTCATCCAGAGCATTTCCGATGGGCACTTTTCTTTGAGAGATCTACATATAGTGACATCATAACTAGCCACTTTTCTATGGATGTTTGAGAAAGAACAGGTGCCTCATTCAACCAGATGGCTTTCTGTTTTAACCCAACAACCTGCCTAACCTCTAGTATAGCTTACAAGTTTGCTATTCTGCTTGTTGTATAAAGCACAGACAACTTTTAACAGCAATAGATTACTTAAACTCATATTCCATCCACCTGAAATCTTGGCTCTTTGTTCTTATGGACTAGGTGTTATCTGCATTGTAGAGTTGTGAGGAAAAACATATATATATAGTAGCATGGAGAAGGGCTTTCTTCATGCCTAAAAGCTCCAGAAATAACGTTTTGTATAGGCAGAAAAAATTATTTCCTTGAAAGTTTACCTAACTAAGCCAAATATATTCGTAGATAAAGTTTGCTCTTAAAAATTGAGGTTTTTCTGTCTTAATTTTTGTACTAGAGTTTTGAGAAGGAAATAAAAACCATACACATGATAACCTCTCACAATCTACTCAAAAGTATACTAAATTCTGAGCGCTACTATCTAAGCATAAGGCTTCTTCAGGCATTGAAGGAAACTACATATTTCCTGTAGTTGGCATAAAGACCTGAATGTCGGAGGAGTTTCTTTGACAGCATGGAAACTGAATGAATTGGATCACTTAAACAAGTTTTGTTTGTCACAAGATTTGATAAAGTTATTGTAGTTGCCAGATTAGCTGCCCAAATTGCCCAGAGTAGCACTAAGAATTAGGAGACTAAATAACAGGACAAATTTAGTTTTGTCTTATTTTTTTAATGTGTGTCATTAACTTCATCAGACTCATATAGTATAAGGATATACTGTATGTTGGTAGAATGTTCCAAATGGCATCCCTTGTAATCTTGGAAACCTCATGATCTGAAATTGAAGTATTGGTAAATATTTTAAATAATTCACCCTTTTCTCATTACTTTCTCACTGCTGTCCTGTGAATTGAATTCCCTTCATTTTCTAAGGATTTCCAAACCTGATGCTGGCTTTCAACAGTCTCACCAAACCAGTGATGGGCTACCAAAATTTTTACTACCACACTGTGGATGTGGCTTATGCATTTTGTTTCAACATCTTTCAGTGCAAATTGTATGCTCTGGGGTGGAGCTCCAAATTTTGCTACCGGTACTGCATTCCTGACCGTACCATAGGAGTCCATCACTGCACAAAACTAAGTTGATTTGAACAAAAATACATTATACTTTATTCCACTGTAAAACAGGACTAACATATGATGGGTAGCAAGATTTAATTGATACAAATCTCAGAAATCTTAACTAAATATAGTAAATTCTTTTCAAGGCTATGTGAATGACCACTTCTTATTTTGAGGCCATACAAGAAATACCAATGTCTCTATTCCATCCTTTAGCAGTTCTTGAAGATATTGAAATAGAATTTAAAGGCAATATGCATGATCGTAGAATAGATTATAAGTTTTGATTAGATGTAGAAAATAAGGGTAGCACTACAGTCGGAAAATGGCACTTCCTGTTCTAGTGCACTGGATGTCACAAAATTAAACTCTATCCTGAGCTGGTTTTTCTCATTCTTGCTTATCATATGTCCCTCTTCTGTTCTCTTCTGTCTCTACAGAAAGTGATGCTTCCTACAGGTGCTGCATTCCGATGGTTTCAATAGGAACAAGAATCCCAAAGCTCTATCCTCCAGTGCAATGTCACTGCTTGCTTGTGTTGTCTCAGGCAAGGAATTTTTTGACGGAAATAAATGGATGCGCCTATGTCTCCTTTAGAACCAAAAATATTTTCTTGCAGATTTCATTCCTTTTTTTAATATAATTTTTGGCATTTGTTTAACATCTTTTAAGTACTAGTAAAGCATTAATGTTTTCAAATAATTTTTTAAAAGAATCCATAAAGTATCAAGATGTAATAGAGTATGGACAATCAATCAATTTGTTTTCCTGTGTTTTGGTGTTGATGTTGTTTATGTGTGGAAGATGCAGTTCTTGTGTAGAGAATGTAAATTTACAGTAACCTTTTAAATCTAGTTACTAATACGCACTACTGTAATTAGCACAGGAGTTTCTTCATTTATCTGATTGATTTCCATCATTAAAGAAAAATAGTGTGGCTAGTTTCTAGAATGCCTCAATTCATGTTTATAAATGAACATATATTTAAAATAAGGTAGTTTCTTTTCCCTAATTCTACAGATAAGATGAGATTTAATCAGCAAGATGTCTGGTCTTATAAATGGAAATATATTGAAAACTTGGCATTTTTTAAAAAGAAAAGCAAAAATAATAAAATTTAGAACATATAAAATTGCATACTATAGTAAACCCATAACTAATTGCAATGATTCACTTTTAGAGACCATTTGGAAATATTGCTGGAATTCCAATGTAAGCTGTTGCAGAACCTGTGCTGAAAAAATATAGAAGTCTTTTTTTTATGTTGAAAAACCCTCATCTCCTGCTTTCTTACCATCTCTAATTGAAAGGCTGTTTGTAATGTTCTAGCAATTCAAACTAAGCTGTTTTGTGAATAAAAATGAAAGCATGTCTTGTGTCATGGTTTTCATCTTCATTATTCTGTCCATCTTGGGTGCATGTCAGGTTGTTTGATTGCTTAGGTGGGGGTACCAAGTCTAAAATGACCTGTTGTATATGTTGTTTTTTCTATAATGTTTTCCAATGTTGGCCTTTCTTGGCCTCAAAAAATTTAAATTGAGCAGATTTGATAATATTTAAGCATTTGGGTTCTTATTTTTAATATAAGGAATTATATGTACATGTTTAATAGTATGAATGGCATAATTTTATGTTTCCTTCTGCAGTCTACATATATAATTGATTATATGATCAGATCATATGCCACAAATATATGATGTACTGAATCTGGGTTTGGTATAATTTTATTAACCGTTTGATTAGACAAACAATTAAATATTTAATAAATAAAATGATGTTTTAACCAGGCTATTCAATTTTAGAATTAGAAATCTACATAGCATGAATGTTGGCAAATTTATAGGTGTAGAAGATATCTTGAGCCTTTAATCTCATGATCTGCATATGGTTTCTGAGAGAATTAGGCATTTGCTTGAATTATGCTGCAGAGTTCAACAATCAATCAGAGGCAGCCAATATATAGAGTGGTCCAACTTGCTCTGTAAGTTGTCATTGATGAGTTCCCCAGCTGGCTTGGATGTCAGCTCATGCGAGCGGAGCTTTGTGTGCGAGGACAAGCGCCTTCTGCTTGTGCATGAAACTCCATTTGAGTATGTGCCTGCCACTTGTTGGGCTGCCAAGGTGGAAGGATAGGTGCTTTAATATAGCAATCCCTATTTTTAATTTAGAAAACACAAGTCACTAGTCATTCAAAGTTGCTAGTCACTCAAAGGATCAACCCATAATGTTGCATGTTAACTTATTTTAATTTTGTAGAAGCAATAATTAATAAATTTTACATTTAATGACGAAGCAATGTTAATATGCAACAAACAATTGTACAGTTGTGCCTCTACCTAAGAACGCCTCTACTTAAGAACTTTTCTGGATAAGAACCGGGTGTTCAATATTTTTTGCCTCTTCTTAAGAACCATTTTCTACTTAAGAACCCAAGCCCGGAAAAAATTCCCAGTAAATTTCAGAGCGGCATGAAGGCCTGGCCACTTTTCTACCATTCCCCCTTTAAAAGCCATCTCAGGCTTTTCTGGGCTGCCAGAAGAGCCTTTCGGAGGCGCTTAAGAAGGCTTTGGCAGTCCAGAGCAAATGAAGCATTTTCTTTTCTCTGGGCGCTTGGAGAGGGAATAAACCTCTGCCAGCGCCCAGAGAAAAGAAACGCTCCCTTCGCTCTGGCCAGTTCAGAGCGAACAGAGCATTTTCTTTTTTCTGGGCACTTGGAGAGGGAATAAACCACTTCGCTGTGGTGACTCCCTCACGCTGCCTCCCATACACCTGGCATGAGGTTGCCTCCTGGAGCGACAGGCAAAAGGGGGCGCTTCGCCCCAGCCAGATCAACTCGGCTTCAGCCAAACCGAGGAGTCACTACAGTGAAGGAAAACTGCCGGCTACAAAGCCAGCGAGTGAGTGAGAGGAGAGGGGAGCTCTTCAGCATGGGAAGGAAGAGGAAGCAGGTAACAGCAAGAGGAAGCAGGTAACATATGGGAGGCGCATGCTCCTCCTTGCCGCTTCAGAGTCCCTCTTTTTTTAAAAAACCTTAAAGTTTTGGATTTTTTAAAAATTTCCCTCACCTCACCTTCTTCCTTCGGCAGCGACTGTCCTCTTCCTCCTCCCACCCAAATTCCAAGCTTTTATTTCTTTTCTAATGGGTTTGCACGCATTATTTGCTTTCTATGGGAAAAATAGCTTCTACTTACAAACTTTTCTACTTAAGAACCTGGTCACAGGATGAATTAAGTTCTTCAGTAGAGGTACACTGTACTTAAATTTGTTTTGTCACTAAAAATATTAGGTGAATGTTTAAAGATGAAACCTACTGCTTTTGAAAAAGAGGAGATTACCAATAAAGGAACATACTATTTCAAGTTCATACAATTTGGGCAAGTGGAATTTAGTGGAATTAAAAATTGAAGCTAGAGGTCAGCTACTACTGAATTCCAGGATAGCCAAGAATGCTTTTCATATTTGGTGGTTTTGGCTACAATATCCTTCTGAATTTTCTCTTCTTTCATGGAATAAGAGCAAAAGTAATTTTATTGCTGGCAGATGGGGAGAGAGATCCCCATTATTGTGGAAGCTTAATCAGGTTTTGCACCAAACTCCAGCTCCCCTAACTGACTTTGGTGAATAAACAAGAATATGTTGCCACTTTCTTGTACAACTAATTACCACAAATCACAAATGTACATACAGAATAAGTGTGAAGATACACAATGCAAAATATAATTTTGTGGGGTATCTCATAGACTTTTGTGAGCCTACAATTTAGTGTTCCTCCACATTTTTAATTCTGTCTGGATTGTAGAAGGACATGAATAAAAGCTACAGTATCCTAGCTATTGGGATGGACAATGGGCAAATTAGGGTATGAAATGGTCCTATACCAGGGGTAGGAAAAATTGGCTCTTCTATGACTTGTGGACTTCAGCTCCCAGAATTCCTGAGCCAATCATGCTAGCTCAGGAATTCTGGGAGGTGAACTCCACATGTCTTGCCTACCCCTGCCCTATACCATCAAATTAGATAACTATGAATTCTAACCTGAATGTCTAAACCTGGTCCAAAATATTTAAACATTAAAGAAATAATTGTACAAGCAATTTATAAACAAACTTATAATCAGAGAAATTGATACACTGTTTCTACAATTAATGCCGATGAACAGGTTCTTTGAACTGATAGATAAGTTACTGTAACCAAATGAACATTGAGTATAAACAGTTGCAAAATGCTTTGTAAATCTGTATGTAAATGAGTTCTTAATACTTTTCTTCTCTGACTTTTAAATGATTCTGGGCTTCTTGGTCCCCTTTTCAGAAAGACCATATAACATTTTAAAAGATACATGGATTCTTCAGAATATTGGTGAGACATGTCTTCTTACCTCTCTACTGCAAGTCTTCCTCTTCACCTATAGGTAGAAATCTGAGAGAAAAAGATACACAATTTTTTCTAAAAGTGAGTGTACTGTAATGGGAAACCCAGATTTCATCTGCAATACAGAATGCAGGATGGATTTTTGCCTACAGGAAAATTGATTCTGCAACTTAACAAATTTATATACAGTTGCTCTGACTTTAGGATTACCTTGAAGAATTGCAGTGTTTGTTCCTCATCAGTTTATCTTATGAACACTTTAAAAAGAAAGCCAAATAGTCATGCTTCCAATCGCTGTTCTCCAGATCTAGGTGACAAAATTTTATTCTGGTGAGGATAATGTTGGAGAACAGTCACTGGAACAGCTTTGGTCACTGCTCTGAAATCTTTTAAAATTGAATCATATATTTGCCAAAAATGCTCAGACTTGTTCACTAGCTAAAAGGATTTTCTCTCTCTACGTAAATAACCTGAGAACTATGCCTAATGCACATATACTGTACTTGCTTGTTGATCTCAGGCTGTTTAGGGAAGTACAGTACTGTATATCCATAAGAAAATTGAAACAAGAAAAAAATAATTTGAGCCTGCTTCCTACTTTCTGAATGGTTGTGGATGGCTTTACTAGAGATCTCAAAATAAAATGAAGAATACTATCGCATACTTGCAAGTGTATGCTATTTTCCTCATAACTTTGCACAAAAACCATAAAATCAAAGATATTTTTGAAGTGCCCAGCATCTTATATATAGAGATCATATGTAGAGATCAGCAGCCTTAGTTATTTAATCATTTTCAGTTTTGAATGCTTTCATGTGAGGTTATGTTGCTGTTACTTATATTTTATTTATTTATTTATTATTTGGATTTGTATGCCGCCCCTCTCCGAAGACTCGGGGCGGCTAAGTTATATAAACTTTCCTAAATGTGAACATTTAATGTATATTTGCAGGTGAGTACTCAAACACTGGAAATGTTTTTAAATAAGACCTTAAACCATCTGACATGCTTCTGATGGTAACACAGAGTAACACAGACACCTAAGTAGCAACTGGTTGCTTCATGCTTGGATTCTCATGCCTGATGCCTATTAAATTCTGTCATCTCATTTTTATTACTAAATGTTTTAATAAAAAGGAAAGGGGAAGCAAAGCAGAATACCAGCCTCTCATGCAGGCTTTATTTCCAGGAATTCTCAAGTCTGGAACAGTTGAATGATATTTTGGAATTGCCCCTTTTTCAGGAAATAAAAAAGGTAAGTTGGGATGGAAAGGCATGTCCTATGGAACCAATGGGTTTAACTACACCAATTTGTCTTCTGGTAAAAGATGCCTTATGAGCACCCAGGCTTTTGATGGTAGTCATTTTGTGAGAGTTCTTGTGACAGATAAAATATTCTACATGTAATCAATCACCGATTTTACAAAATATAGGGACCCTTCATTTATTGAATGAGATGGGGAGATAAAATCACAGTAGCTGTCAAGATATGCTTGGGATAAACTGGTCTATAATCTACTTTCCAATTGATGTTATTCCAGATGTTTGTGTTATGAAAAGTTTGCATATTGTTTTTGTTGAATTCTTATTAAAAGTCTATTCCTATTTAATGGGATAAATTAACCTATTAAGAAACAATTAGATACCATTTACCAAATTGTATAGATGGGTCATTTAATTTAGGATTAATTGCTCTGAGAGATGTTTTCTAGGCTGTCATTGAAGTTTTCCTCCATTGCCTAACAAAACTTCTTAACTGAAGATGCCTGGCTTGAAATCTAGACTATTGGAAATGAAAATTGGGCATTCTGCTGCTAAAGTAAATCCCTTTTTAGGTTTTTTTGGAAACATTGAGTCATTTGAAAGTTCTAATAAGCTAAGAGTCTGTCCTCAGTTTTCTTATGTTTGGAATAAGCCGCAGCACAACTAAGGAAATGGGTGACTGTGTTTTGTTTTTTTAATTTCAATTTTTTTTGTAATTAATTCAGGATTACATTAGTATTCCAAATTACAGGGAGAACCAGACAGTAATAAATTAAAAGGACATTTATAATAAGATTTCCTAGATTTATGGGTTTAGTACATTTTTGTAGCTTTCCTTTTTGTCCAGCCGGACCATTATCTAAAACAATAAGTCTTCAATTAATATTACAATATGTTGCATCTAACGAAGATATATAGTTTGCTTAGTGATAGTGATTGCTTGATATAAAGAACAAATTTGCTTTCATATTTTGCCTTTTTCTCTTTCAGCAATAAGAATACCTGGTGATAAGCCTGCATGAAAAGTTGAGCATGGATGGTAAAATAGGATCCAGATTTTTCATGGAAAATGCATCATTAATCTTAACAGATGAAGACTTTCTAATCTGTAGATTATAAGGGTTTGAGAGAACCCCACTTTATTTTTTTTATCAGCATAGAATGTTCAGTGATGCAGGAATTTATGTATGGAAATAAAAAGGAAAATGCAGAAAGGGCAGTAGCAATTACTTATACAATTAATTAAATAGCTGAAGGTGTAACTACCAAGATCTGTAAGCAATTGCAGGATGCAAGATTTCATGTTACAAGAGAAGCTCTCAGTCATCCTTTTCCTGTGTCTACAAAGTTGCCTTGCTCTCAAAAATGTTTAAATGTACAAGTTTTATAGAAAAAGGGGTTCTTCATCCTCCAATACCATATTATCTGTATGTAAGATAAACATTCATTGTTCATTTATTCATATGACTGTGAAGATTCCTGGAACTTCATCCTTTATCAATCATACTTTCAAAAAATCTAGGACCTTTGGTTATTCCAAGAATCCCTCCTCCCAAATTTACCAAAAGGCCAATCACACATAAAATTGCTTGAACATTGCCAATACCATCTGTATAATTGCAAAGGTGGAAAGACCTAAGCAGTTAAGAATCCAAAGACTGCCTCTTTAAGTCATTTTTACATCCTGTTACACTTGTCTTGATGACTTAGTTTAGTGTTTCTCCAGAAGACTTCAAGTAATATATGGAATACATAAGTACTGCAGAACATTACATTTGTTTAGAGGATTTGTGCTACAGATGACCCTATTTTGGAGTGATTCTGTCTAGCTATTCAGTCAATAGGCATCTGTTCTATCTGCAGTGCTTAAGAGTACAAGAAGCTCTTGAGCAAAGTTTATGATACATGGATATTTTACATGGATTATATTACATGGCTAAACATCACACTTTCAAATTCTTTCAATATGAAAGTAACAGCTATACCATGTATGTGAGTAGCTTAAAAGTTGTGGCCACCATAAAGCCACTCTTGGTTTTTTGTGGGGATGGGGTTCTTGAGAGTCCAGAGCACTCATTTAGAGCACTCATCTGAAGATTGGGAGGCTTTGGTATGAAGATGGATGGCACCCTCAATATGGTCCACAGATTTAAATCTGCAATAAGTAGGTTTGGGGTGAACATTTCTCAATGTCCTATGGAATAATTGACGTTCACCAGAATGAACTACTAGAACAATCTTCCAGATAATTGAAAATACCAAAATCGTCATCACAGTACACCAACAAGCATTCCTGGATCCCCCACTTATTTGGAAATGGAATAGTCTCATTGTTAGACCTTTATATATTATGTATTTATTATATAAAATTCCCCATTAAAGCATCTCATCTGTTTCTTTTTTTTCAAAAAATATTTTATTACAGCTGACTCATTCCCTGCTGATCAAAAACGCTATGAAGTTCAGAGGTTCTGACATTAAGACATTTCATTATCCTCAAAGAGGGATGAAGCTTATGATCTATATCTTATGACCTTTAGCAAGTAAACATACCCATGTAGGATATACACTTTTGGGTGGCTACTTTAAGTTCCTTTCTTCACTTCTCAAAAGCAGGAAACTGATTTGCCTCAAGGGATAAAGCCAACGGCTATGCTCCCTTCTCGATTATGCCAGAATACTGTATGTATGTATCTTCATGTTTCTTTTGTGGACTGCTATTAGCACTCGGAAGACTCTTAGAAATAAAAAAAATGTTACAGGGTAGTACTTTGCTTTGTAATGTGCCAGGTTATTTATTTTTTAATTAGAAGAGTACATTGGAAAATTTAAGAAATTAAGCTACCATACATAACCATTAAAACCCTGACACAACAGATGCATCCTTACTGCTTTCTAAAGATGCAGAGAATGAGGCCAAATCCAGTTCTCAAGGGAGGGCATTCCACAGCCTTGGGAGAAAAACAAAGCTATCTTTGGAAAGCCATGTAAATGAGCTTCTAAAAGCAATATCTTCAGAAGGTCATCTGCAGATCAGATTCATAATGAAACGATGTCCCTTAGACAGATTTTATGCTGTTTAGGTTACTTATGGTATGGATAATACTGTAATTTAAATGGAGTTCAGAAAGTATTTGTCAAACAATACAAATTTTTCAGTACAGTACAGTATTTTGCACTCTAGCAGCCCAGTTCTCACATTTTTACCACATTTGCCCCACTTTTCATGTTGGGCCCTATACACTATCAAGGCATGGTTATGCTGGGACACTTTGGTATAATGGTGTGTGTGTACTGCAATTGCTTCTTGTCATTCCAACTGAAAAACATTTTTAGCAGACGTTTGTTTTCTGTTTGGGAATTCAATTCAGTTTCATATTGGTTAACAGTATCTTGACTGGATTATTTTCTGTATCTGCATTCAGTGGTGCTAACTACTTCCTTGATTAATACTGGAGTTAACTACTTAACTGGATGGCTAAAAGTAGTAGAACCAGGGAATTTCAGCATTCCAATGACATCCTATTCCAAAGATCCCAGTAGTTTTAGATGTTGAAGATGTGTAAAATATAAGATGGAATACCACGAGTCAACAGTCGTGGTGTGAAACAATGATTCCCTATTGACTGTACTGAATCATTACAAAATGGTTTCCAAGGTTCAGTCCTGCAAATGGTCCTAAGGAATACCACAATCGGGTATCAAAAGCTACCAAGAGGCCATGTGAACCTACAGAGCTGTGCTTCTTCATCCAGTTTCCAGCATGTTTTCCATCCAGATGATTAAGCAATCTCAGTATAATATTGCAACAAAACCCCTGACCGAAATAGGTCCACATAATATTCTTCAGAAGTGTAATGGAATTCCTTTGGTCTTTTGGAGGCTGTATTGTGCACTTGATGATGTTGTGCTGTATATTGATCAGCAAATACTGTGTGCTACTGTGTTCTATGCGCCTGTCAAGCAAAGAGGTTATTCGAGTCACTAGCCTGTGGAACTCACAAAGGGATTTATTACAGAAAGAGGCAATCAGCCCATATGGTAGTGCCCTTTTCACATGACAATTATGCTGTGGGAAGTGCTTTTTCTCCAGCACTGCTAGTGTGCTATTTAAAAGCCTGCAACCATGTCACTGGATTTTTGCCACAGAAATAGCCCGCTGGGTTCTACAGCAAGGTCTTAATTCACAGTGACTTCATCATAATGATCCTAGGGAGGAGTGCAGAGAAGATAGGAGGAAAATCACTGCAATGCAGGCCATTGCATACAAAAGGAATTTGCAGAGTGGGAAGTAAAGGGAGCCATCCCCATCCCCACCTGTCCCACTCCTGCCCTTGATGCAGATCATGCTTTGGCTGGGATTTACTGCTTTATTGAAAACGATGGCTTTGGCTGAGCAATTAAAATCACTTTCTAAAGTTCATCACTTCTTAACTGCAATTTTGCTGCCCTTCTGCCAAAAAGGGTTCAGGTACAGTACGTTCTTCAGTTATGTTGAATACTTTCTACCAGGCACAATTCCTATCCCTACTGACAATGTTCTTAAATAAACTGGATTTAACAATCATTCGTCCTGGCTGCTTAATTAATCTATTTGTCCCTTTTTCTGGTGTAAGCAGGATCAGTTGAGTATTACTTTGGATTCACGATAGAATCAAACTGCCTGTTGGAA
Organism: Erythrolamprus reginae; assembly: GCF_031021105.1. Classification (NCBI taxonomy): domain Eukaryota; kingdom Metazoa; phylum Chordata; class Lepidosauria; order Squamata; family Dipsadidae; genus Erythrolamprus; species Erythrolamprus reginae. The sequence goes on along the minus strand of NC_091952.1, from coordinate 146,579,844 downwards.
CCTTGACACTGCCATTCTATCCTACCTCCTCATAGATACATTGGCCCCTAGGCTAGATACGTTAGCCACACAAAAGTATATAGAATAATCCATGCCCCCAAAGTTTAATACTGTATACATCTCTTAGCTATCTGAAATCTTTGTGTTTTTTGTTGCATCAGACTAACATGGTTCTGCAAACTTCAAGAAAGTGTCAGTCTGCAGGTTACTAAGACCTGCAATATGGACTCTTGGCAAAGGGAGTGGAATGAATAAAACAGGAGATACTGTTTATTCTTTCACATGTTTGTCTATTAAATAACATATAAGAAAATTCAGCTGTTCCATTTTAAATCCCAAGATTCCTTTGGAGTAGGTTCTATTATTAGTGAAATCAAACAAATATTTATTCAACATAGAATTTAATTTATGTACAAAACTTCATTAAAGCTGGGTTCTTTGTCAATATACAGATTTTTAGAAATTCCTTGCAATGTTCAAGGAATGTGAGCTTTCCACTCTATTCTTGGAGCTTTTCTACAGTAGCAATTTATAATGTGGCCAGCAATTGCTGAGGCAATAAATCAGTAATGTAGCAAAGGCAGGGTAACACTGTAAATGGCTAGTGCTGAAATGCTGTTAATTATGGAAACAATTTTGCCAAAATACAGTATCTGGTTTTGAAAAAGCCTGCAATTTCAAATAATGGAAGAATTGTCTAAATTACAGTGTATGTAGTCCTTTAAAAAGTTGAGGTTTTCTCCACTCACCACTGATCCAAGCAGCAAAATGCATAATGCCATATTGTAATTATTATAATAATAATTTATTAATCAATTTATTATTTATACTTTATTCATTTGTGAAATATAAAGAAACAATAGTCATAATGGTAGCACTCTTTTAGACCATATATTTAGGTGGAAAGGCTTGTGTAAATTCAAACTGAATAGACAAAATCCCAGGTCATTAGGGACAGAATATATCACTGAATTAGTTTATGATTGTTTGTTAATTTTATTTTATTTTCTATGATATCATTTGAGTTCCACTCCCAAAGCATAAAACAGCAACCTATCATTCTTTGATTTAAGCTGTTACGAATTTCTACTGTGAAAACAACCTTTTTGGTATGTGTTTTATCTGCTGTATTTGATGTATTTTTAATGGTCTTAGATTGTAAATAAACTTCAAACTCTTCTTCTCCATTATTAGTTGAGTATATTTTTAAGTGCAGCCTATCTTGTATTATTATCTTTATACTGGAAATGTGAAGAGAGCTGAGAAAAAGAGGCTTGCCCAAGGACCCATAAAGGCTAATACATTTAATTTATTTTATTTGAATATGTGGATTCTGTTCTTCCCTACCCAAAACAATTTTGGACTATTTTTTTTTATTAAGGAAGTAATGTGAGTAAAAAAAGTGAGCATGAGGAGTGGCAATCAGGAAAATCATCAGACAGATTTGACATCATAGAGGTAATCCAAAATACACAGTGCTGTTACAATTTATTGATTTGATCATTTATCCTGCTTTCGGTTCCTGAGGCCATTGCTTCAGAAAGAGTTAGCTTTTGCTCAGATAAATACAGTGGCAGCAAATGAAATCTCAGTGGGATTCCCAAAACTTGCAAAATGAAGATTCATGTATCTTGGGAATTGCATCAGCAGTATTTTTTTATGTCAGAAGAATCTCTTAATGTCGGGCTTTAGATATTTCCTTCCCCTTCCTTCTTTTATCCTTCCTTGTACTTCTTCAGGGTCTCCTTTGAGCAAGAGATCACCTTGTAATTCTTGAAATGTAAAAACATTTTTTTAAAACAACAAAATGATTTGCTCCTATGTTTATGATTTTTATAACTACAGAAAAATAAAAGCATAGACTTTGAAGACATACAGAAAAAACCCACAGTTTCAGTTCATTTATGGATCTCCAGGACTACATTTTGAAAGTATGTTAAGAAGCTGGTGCATTTGGAACAAAGTAACCACATTTTATGTGTGCTGAAGCTTCTGAACTACATCGAAGAGAAACTCCGGGAGTGAACAACCTGCAATCTTGCAAGCCCATGGGCAGCCTTGGACTAAATTCATGTGGCCCTCTACAATATTTCAGGAAAATGTGATTGGTTGTGACTTTTGCTGTTCAGGAAAGAATAGGAGGGAAAGAGAAAGGGGGAGGGACAGAAAATAGTAAGCCATGCCAATTGCTGCTCAGCCTTGAGTGCATAATGTGTTAGCAAAAATGAGCAAACGTGGGGATTCCTTGTTCTTTCACATGAAAAAACAGAGAAAAATGTTAACATGGTGCAGCCCTCTCATCAGAGAAAGGGGTAAGATGCCAGTTATCCCAAATTTATAACACAGTTCAATTGGCTGTTCCTGAAGATTCCACACTCTGGTGACTCAGGTGACCCTGAGTCAAAGAAAATCCCAAGTAATCACAATGGCTCTAAGATGTTAAGACCAGTTGACTGCAAAGAACATAAAATCTTTCCATTTCCACCACGACCAGCACCACCACTATCCTGTCCAATCCTATCCTATCATCCCACCCCCAACTAATCTCAGTTGTCAATAACTATCCTTCCATCTCCTACAGCAGTGATGGCGAACCTTTTTTTCCCTCGGGTGCCGAAAGAGTGTGTGTGTGCACTATCGCACATACCCGAGTGCCCACACCCATAATTCAATGCCTGGGGAGGGCGAAAATAGCTCATCTCACCCCCAGATGCCCTCTGGAAGCTGAAAATAGCCTGTTTCTCAACTTCTGGTGGGCCCAGTAGGCTCATGTTTCACCCTTCCTAGGCTCCAAGAGCCTCTGTGTGAGCCCAAAATCAGCTGGCCTGCACACACATGCACGTTGGAGCTGAGCTAGGGCAATGGCTCGCGTGCCAGCAGATTTGGCTCTGTGTGCCACCTGTGGCACCCATGCCATAGGTTTGCCATCACTGTCCTACAGCATACACTGTCCAATACAACTGATGATGCTTCCAGGATAGAAAGTGAAACATTGTCGTCTTCCTCAAAATCAGTCCATTCACCTTTTGAAAAATGAAAAGCACTTTTGATAAAACTATGACCTGGATGACTGAGAACATTCAAAGATATGCCTGAAGAACTGGACCTTAAGGAGGCTGTGGATCCAGCAATGATGACATTCCCACTAAATCCATTTCAGCTGAAAGAAGGAACAGTCTTGTACAGTTGCTATGAAGTATGTTTATTTGGAGTAAAGCCCATCGTTACTTCATAACATGTCATGAATCTTAAACCAAATCATCCAGGACAGAAAGTGCCACTATAGATGTATTATTTTTGAAGATGTCACAAATCTCCCTTCATATTACATTTATTTGAAATGTCAGTCCAACCTCTTCTATTCTGGAATACTTTGAAACCTATCTCCTATTTTTTAAAATTACAATGAGATGGTTAATTTCTACAGCACAACAAAATACAAAATAAAATAAAAAACCACATACACATGAGATATAAAACAAATAATAAATGTTTTGGTCAGTTATGGTGAGTTAAGTTCACATTAGTCTTAGGTTACACCAAGATAGGTATTACAAATACTGAAGACTTGCTCAAAATTTTGCAAAATTTTGCAAAGTTGACTTTTGAAAGTGAAGGTCAAAATATCTGTCACAATTGTTTTCCCAGGTCAGGAGATATTGTGTTGCAGGAATGAGGTATGTCTAGTCTAGCCAAGAGAAGGACTAGGAGTGACATGGTAGAGGTCTTCCAAAACCTGAAGGATTGTCATGAATGAGAGGGTTGGCTGAAGAGGAGTTTGACCTAATCTTCAAAGCACTTGGGAGGAGGATAATAATTAATTAGTGGAAGATCATTAAAGAGAGATCCAGTCTAGAAGTAAGGAGAAATTTCCTGGCAGTGAGAACAATTGATAAGTGGAAAATCTTGCTTCCTGCAGCTGGGAGCTCCATTGCTGGAGGTTTTCAAGTAGAGATTGGACAATCATTTGTTCAGAATGGTATGTAGTCTTCTGCTCAAGCAGGAATTTGGACTAAAAGACCTGCAAGCCCCTTCTTACTCTGTTATTCTATGATTCTATGAAATCTGAAAAATCTGTTCACCAGACAAATTGAAAAGCAGAATATTTGCATTTCATCTCTCTCTCCCTCCTCTATTTTCTCCTTCAAGGGTGTTATTGCTGTGGTCAACCTGCCATTTTTAAAAACCCTGCCTTTTTGAGGTTATCTATTTAAACTGCACATTTGTTATGTAAAGGAGGAAGTAGTGACACATACACACACCTCTTTTCCCAAAGATGCTTTTTCAAGAGGCAACTGGACTTCCAGCTTTTTCTTGAAGACTTTAACTTCTCATACAAGAAGTTTCTTCAGCGCTGGATGGATGGTGGGGAATCAAAGGATTTGTACTCCTTATAGACATTTGGTCATTTTTAGGGAGTCATTGAGACCACCTGGAGGTTTACCTGTGTCATCAGGATCACCTGAGTAGTGCAAATAAGTGTGGGGTCTTCTTGGAACTGTTGAAAGAACTGAGTTGTAGGCTGGGGATAGATGATGTCTATCTCTGTTGAGAGAGGGCTGTTCAGTTTTGACATAGATGGCCTGTTTTACCTCTCTTTCAAACCAGTGCTTCTCTCTGTCAAAAATATGGACTTTGCTATCTTCAAAAGAGAGACCTTTGTCCTTTAAATGCAGATGGACTGATGAATCTTGTCCTGAGGGGTTTGTTTTCCTATGTCATGCTATGTATTTATGAAGTGGTTGTTTTAAGTTTTCCCAATGTACAGTTCTGTACATGGCTCACTGTATTGTATTGCATATACCACATTGCTAAGTTTGTGTCTGGGTTTTTTTTATCCTTGGGGTGGACAAGCTTCTGCCTTAGTGTACTCTGGGGTTTGAAGTGTGCACAAGTGTGTTGGCTAAAGATTCTCTTGAACTTTTCTGATATTCCTGTGATGTATTGCTTCATTTATTGTTCTCTTGTATGTTATGGAGGAGCTCCTGTAAGGTTGTTCTTGATATTTGATTTTTGATGACCCATTTGCACTATTCTATCAGACTTGCAGGGTCAGGTGACCCTGAAAACACAGATAAACCTCCAGGTGCCCTCAACAACTCTCTAAAAGAATGCATGTACTCCTATCTGCAATCCTTCTATTCCCCACCATCCAACCAGTGCTGAAGAAGCTTCCTGGATGAGAAATGAAAAGTTTTCAAAGAAAAAACAGAATGTCCATTTAGCTCTTGAAAAAATACTTTTGGGACAGCTATGACCTAGATCAGTGGTCCCCAACCTTTTTTCCACCAGGGACCAGTTTCAGCAAGACCATTTTTCTATGGTCCGGTGGGGGCGGAAAGGGGTGTGGTTTTGGGCGGGATTAAGCATGAGGGTATAGCTTATCATTCCATTGTCTCTCTTCCCTCCCCCCATTTTTAATTTTGCGGGGGAACCGAGGTGACAGAGGGAGGAAGTGTAGGAAGGGGCGGTTTCCTGTCTCTTTCCCCTCCTATTCACTCAGGACCGCCGTTTGCCTTTCAGCAGATTCAGAGGACACCCCCCGCCACCGCCCGCTTCGGCTGGGATTCCAGCAAGGAATCCCAGAGGAGGGGGAGGTGCCTCCATGGACACAGTCACCTTCCTTTGTGATCGCTGCCTGCTTGGAGTGCCCACCACCAGATCCGGTAATTTTCTTGCAGCAAGGAATCCTTCCAAAAGAAAATTACCGCAGCTGGTGGTGGGGGTTTCATGGTCACACGCACACCACTGGCTTCGCTCCCACCCAGGACCCCAGGAATAGGGTGGGGGAGCCTAGCAAAAAAAGAGCTGCACAATGCCAAAGCCTTTCCGTTTGAGCTGCAGGCAGAGCAGCAGGGCTTCGCAAGGAGGAAATAGACCACTTTCGACAAGAGAAGAAAGACAGGAAAGGAAGAAAGCAAGCACGCAAGTAAAGGTTTTCTCAGCCCGAGGGAAACGGCGGTCCCGAGTGAACGCGAGGGGAAAGAGACAGGAAACAGCTTGGCACTCGCCGGCTCCACAGCAGCTGCTGACTCTGCTGATCGGTGCAACATGCCTTGCAGCCCGGTACTGGTCCGCGGACCGGCGGTTGGGGACCCCTGACCTAGATGACTAAGATTCTCCAAAGACACTTTTCTGAACAGAACTATATATGTCCAAATTGTTCCATTAGGGAAAAACACTGAAAAAATAATAATTCACAATAGTATTAAATGCTGGTAAATGGGAAAAAAAGTTTTCACTGTTTATACAAATAAAATTTGTATAAACACCGTTGTTCTATCTGCTACAAAAGACAGAGGGTGCAACCAAAAATTTCAGTAAGCAACTAAAGGATTAACATTTACATGTGTATGTGTGTGTTGATCTATCATTTCTCTTTCTCTCTCCTTCTCCCCCCTCTCTCTCCCTACCAACCAACCAACTTACCTATCTACCTACATACCCTATTTTTCAGAGTAGAAGATGCATCTTTCTTCCCCAAGAGGCTGAAAATTTGGGTGCGTCTTATACTCCAAACGTAGCTTTTACTAAGCTTTTTTATAGCTCTAGCAACCTGCCAACCTGATTTGCCGTGCTTTGCTAACTAAGCAATCTTTCCTTTGCCTGCTTCTTTCATTGCTGCTCCTTCCAACAATCAGCTGAGCCTTTTTTGAGCCCTTATAGTGAAGCAATCTTCAGTGCTTTGCTAGCAAGCAATCTTCCATTTGTTTTTCAGGCCTAACGAGGTGCTAACAAGTGAGGCAATCTTCTGTGCTTTGCTAGCAAAGCCATCTTCCTTTTGCCTGATTTTTTCATTGTTTCTCTCTGAAGAGAGAGAGAGAAGTGAAGTGTTTTAGAAACTGTTTTTATCCCCAACCAGGGGATAAAAAGCAAGCACCTGGGCTCAAAACCAGCAAAATAATGTGCTGAAGCTGACCAGACTAAGGATGCTAGCCAGATGAATATCTGGTAGGCAGATTATTTTTTCCATATTTTCCTCCCCCAAAACTAAGGTGCGTCTTATACTCTGAAAAATACGGTATCTATCTCTTCTCAACAAGATGGCAAATTAGATCAAACAAACAAACATACACTTAACAAAAGGCTTCAACCAGCCCAAAACCAGCCCCCTTAAAATACCTTTGCAACACCATTAAAATTGGAGCCACTCAAATCATCACAGGAACCTCATTATGCATCCAGACATGACCTAAAATAAAAAGTCAAGGCAGGACTCAAGTCTTATAAATCCTTACAATTTAGTGTCCCTTTTCTGTGCCATGTTTTTCTTGTACACGCTCTCCAGGAATGGCAACTACTGTACTTTCTCAGATAGATTAGCAATAGCAAGGTTAGACTTGCTATACCATTTCATAGTGCTTTTACAGCCCTCTCTATGCGGTTTACAGAATCAGCGTATTGCCCCCAACAATCTGGGTCCTCATTTTACTCATCTTGGAAGGATGGAAGGCTGAGTCAACCTTGACGTCTGAATGCTGAACTACAGCTAGCAGTTAGCTGAATTAGCCTGCAGTGCTGCACTCTAACCACTGCGCCACCCTAATTATCTAAGTCAGAAATAGTTTCACAGGAAAAATCATATGTGCAATAATTAGGACCAAAGGAGTATTATTCAAACCGTCTCTTTAAAAGTGATCTGTCTTGTTAAAAGATGCTCCCTTCACGCTGCATGCTATGACCCAAAAGGGTTGTACAGACACATGGTTGGCTAGCTGGCTGGCTGTGCTCCTCAAACTATTATTCACCATTGTACATTTTGAAATAAAGAAGGTGACAAAGGGAACCTTGCAAAATAAGTTAATAAATAAGAAGATAAAAAGAAATCTTACAAAGTTAAACTATGCAGCATTCTGGAGATCACTTGAATTTGTTCACAAATCTTCTGAAAATCTGTGGACCACATTGGAAGGGGCCCCAGACAAATCTGAACAACTGCCCCTGAAAGAAGTGAGGTTCTAGAATGAGATCTGACCTTTTTCTTTTTAATTGTGCATTTCAGATATTTACCTTCTTATATTGTTGTCTTTTGTTCCTCAGAAAACCATGGGACCAAATGGTCTCTTTAATATGGAAAAAATGTGCCTAAGAAGGAATATATAATATATAATCATTGGGTTAACGAGTGTAACATTTAATTATTTGGATTAAATCACTAGAATACTGAGTTAAGTATTTTCTTACTATACTAGAAGATTCTTATGGCAGACTTGTATATCAGGAATCTTTAATATATTCCAATCTCAGTTCAAATTCTGCGATAACGAACTTAGCTTTAAGACTGTATCATATTAAAACAGAGATTTGATATGTCTTACTCTTATACTGATTTATTGTTTATTACTGCTGTTTTTTAGTTAGAAATCCAATTGTGTTGCCTTAATTTCAACAATCCTGAAGGTTTCAACCTTTACAGAGATGAAAGCAGAGATTTTAATACCAGTCTGCCCATGTGAAACCTCTGAACTCAAAGCCAACAAGGATTGTATGGTTCACCTCAGCTTGGCAAGTAAAGGAGACCTGTCTCCAGCAGGGGACCAGAACTGGGGCTGGTTGCCTTGGCTGCTGCACCAGTTACCAAGGCAACCAGCCCAGGCAGCAACATGATAAGGGCACTGGCCAAGAGAAGTGTGACAGCCTAGTTGCTAAGGTGACAGGACACTGCCACTCAAGGAAAAAGCCCAAGCTATATCTTAAAAAAAAAATTTAAAAGTTTTAAAGAGAGCATAAAAACTAAGCCAAATTAATGCAAAATAGAAACAACAAAAAAGAAAAAACATCCAAAAGTGCAATAAGAAAGAATAAAAAGAAATTAAAAGCTTCTATAATTTCCTCTGCAGTAAATATAAATATTATTCAAAATTACCTCTTACTCGATTATTACAATTTTTTTTCTATTATCCATTTTTTTCTAATAAAAACCACAAATCATATATACACTTTTCTGTTTCAAGCAAAAAGCCCATAAGGAATTTCCAGTTTCCAGTCAACAATAAATGTAGTTATTTGATATGTTTGATATGTCTGATCAAGGAAGTTAATTTAGCAGTCTCTGCAAACTCCATAACAGTATATAATTAACGTTCATGACTTTTTCTCCATTAGCCCCCCCCCCCTAAAAAAAATTCTCTGGTTAAAATCTTCTGAATTAAAATATATATTTTGTCCAAGATGTTTTGGTTTTTTTTAAACATCTACTATCATGATAAAATACCGTGTTCACATTTCCAACAACTTAAAACACAGTTATACATTCTAGATAATTCCTCTGATGACAATACCAATACATCATTTTTTAAAAACTTTAAACATAATGTAAATTTCAATGCTTTCAGCAACATATTTTCTCATTGTTCTATTTGTATGTTGTAACCAAAGTTTTTATCCCATTTTATCATACATTATTTCACTTGTTCTTCTGGCTCATATTTCAACAAAATTGTATATGTTTTAGCAATTATATGTTCATCATTCATACATAATTTTCTTTCAAATCTAGTTTTACATTGCTCAAAATTATAAAATGTTTCATTTGCCTTAGAGCTTTCTGATAATTATACATTAGAAAACCATTGGCAAGGTAATGCTATTGTCAAATCTCTTAATGTCATGTTACAATCTTCTTCAGAAAATTCTAATACATCACAGTAAGTTAGACATTTATGTTTACTTATTTCTCATCTACATATAATTTCTCATCTATAAAAGCCACAAAGTTATTTTTGGGCAAACCTAAATTTATATTTATTCCATACTCTAAGAATGCCCCTGGCATAATGAATTTTGAAATCTACCTTAACCTTTGCTCTATCTTACCATAAATATACATGGCAAATCCTATATCATGTCCTCAGGGGTGGGTTCCAACTTATCTCACTGTCATTTTGCTTTCTCCTGCACCATGTAGCTATGTGCGCATTGCACATTGCATGGCCATGCTGTGTGTCTGCGTGCATGCTTCACAGGTGTGTGGGTACTTTGTGCTGTATGCATGCATGCACAATGCAGAAAATATAGTTTCTGTGCATGTGCAGAAGCAAAAACCAGCAAAGAATTGCTCCCAAATGCCCAAAACAAAATGGCGATGCAGGCACAGTGCTGAAATCTTGGCTTCTCTACATGCGCATAAGCAAAAACCAACAAAAAATAGCAAAAAATAAAAATCCAAAAATAAGATAGTGGCATCCATGGACTGCTACTGACAGAACCGGTTCTGTGATGTCACCGCCGGTTTACTACTGGTTCTATAGAACTGGTTAGAACCAGTAGGTACCCATCACTGTATGTCCTTCTTTCTATTATTTTCTGTTTCTTAACAACACCCATATTCCTTCATCCAAACTAAGCAACAGGCAGGACAATATATTTCCAAATCTGATAGATCTAATTCTCCTCTTTCTTTTGCATCTTGTATTTAATTCACAGTTTTTTTCTGCCTTAAAATTTAGATATATCCTGCTGCCATTATTTAGATGCCCATCAGTTGTAAAAATAGATATTGTCCAAAACAAAAATAACAATCTAGGTAGGGGTGAGTTCTAAATTACCACACTGCCGCTTCATTTTCTAACGTGCCGCATGGCTGCGCCTTGTGGGTATGGCCATGCTTCACATGCGCATACATGTGCAGTGCAAAAAGATCAAATATTTTTAAAAAGAGCCAAAAATGAGATGCTGATGCATGCACGCTGCTGGAAACTCAGGTTCTACTTATGCACACACACACACACAAAACCCTGGGAAAAATTAAATAAATAAATAAATTTAAAAATAAAAAATGGTGCCGTCCATGGACCGGCACTGACAGAATCAGTTCCATGACATTATAATGATGTCACCAGCCAGTTGCTACTGGTTTGGGCAAACCGGTCGAACCCATCTCTGATTCTAGGTAAAACATCTTAATCACAGAAATTATATTCTGCAGTGACAATTGTTATTTGTCTCATCCTTTTAAACTTCAATCCATGTCTTAATGTTGCAATTTTGAAATAACATAAAATTCATATTTGTCATAGATGTGTAGATGAACTACTGAGGCTGGTTGTGCAATCAAATGCTTTATCAGTTTGGAGTCACCACACACCTATAAGAGATCTAAGTGCAGTCCCACCTGACTTATATTATTGAGTTGACCATTAGTAGATTCAGATTCTTGTGTATAGGTTGCACAAATATGTAGTGCTTATCTTGGTGCCTGCTTTCCTGAGCCTGACAAGGTTTACCATGTTAATACCTTATATAATATATTCAGTATCTTATCTTCTTCTCAATCTTAAAACCCATTGAAAATAGGTCAAGTGATCTTGTGAGAAGTGAAAATAGACCTGCCTGCTAGGGTTTTATCTTATATAAACACTGAGCTATGTGACAAAGATGAACCTTCCCTCCTCTTTCATGAGTATCTTCACCGTTCTCACAGAATCTTCCACCATCTCCTTAGAATATAGTGGAAAGGAGATATGGCTTCATTTATTTTACTTACTTACTCACTTGCTCACTTGCTCACTTGCTCACTTGCTCACTTGCTCACTTGCTCACTTGCTCACTTGCTCACTTGCTCACTTGCTCACTTGCTCACTTGCTCACTTGCTCACTTGCTCACTTGCTCACTTGCTCACTTGCTCACTTGCTCACTTGCTCACTTGCTCACTTGCTCACTTGCTCACTTGCATACTTGCTTACTTGCTTACTTACTTTATCTATCTATCTATCTATCTATCTATCTATCTATCTATCTATCTATCTATCTATCTATCTATCTATCTATCTATCTATCTATCTATCTATTTATCCAATACACAATACATATTGAAGAGAATAGACATGTAGTAATATATATAAAGAAAAGGATAGAAGAAAAGATATAAAAATAGAGGAGAAGATATATGAAAGGAAGAAAAGATATATGATATATGAGATAAAGGAGAGACAATTGGACAGGGGACGAAAGGCACACTAGTGCACTTATGCACACCCCTTACTGACCTCTTAGGAACCTGGAGAGGTCAATCGTGGATAGTCTATGGGAAAAATGTTGGGGGTTAGGGGTTGTTACTACTGAGTCAGGTAATGAGTTCCACGCTTCGACAACTCGATTGCTAAAGTCATATTTTCTACAGTCAAGTTTGGAGCGGTTAATATTAAGTTTGAATCTTTTGCATGCTCTTGTATTGTTGCGGTTGAAGCTGAAGTAGTCATTGACAGGCAGGACGTTGCAGCATATGATCTTGTGGGCAATACTTAGATCGTGTTTTAGGCGTTGTAGTTCTAAGCTTTCTAGATCCAGTATTTTCGTAGGGTATTCTGTTTCGAGTGGAGGAGTGAAGGGCTCTTCTGGTGAAGTATCTTTGGTCATTTTCGAGGGTGTTGATGTTCGAGGTGCAGTATGGATTCCAGACTGATGAGCTGTATTCAAGGATGGGTCTAGCAAAAGTTTTGTAGGCTCTGGTGAGTAGTGTGAGATTGCCGGAGCAGAAGCTGCCTAGGATCAGCTTAACAACTCTAGAAGCCTTTTTGGCGATATTGCTGCAGTGGGCTTTGGCACTTAGGTCATTTGATATTCATATTCCAAGGTCTTTTACTGAGTGGGGGTTGGCTGTGAGATTTTGTTTATTCAATTTATATATGAGGTTCGGATTCTTTTTGCCAATGTGGAGGGTAGACCATTTGCTGGTTGATATTTGAAGTTGCCAGGTGTTAGACAAATCTGAGACAAAGTTGAGGTCTTTTTGGAGAGTAGATGTGTTGTCCATTTCTATTGCTCTACAGCAATAAGCTACTCAATTCTGAGAGGCTGTCTTGAAATATGAATGAAATTGTTCTCTGGAAACTCAAATGCTTTTAGCAATGGGTCATCTTTATTTTTTAACTTGCTTAGTGCTCATCTATTCGTTCCGTAGGATTTGCAGGATTTAAGAGACATGACTTGAGAAGCCAGTAGCTACAGCTGCTGTTGCAGAAAGCAATCCTAAAGTCTGTGAGCTACTGGATCAGGGACTGGAATGGGACCACTGGAATGGGACTGCTACAGGTGTGGGTTCCTCCTGGTTCAGACCAGATAGCCTGAACTGTTAGCGACCCGCTAGTGATGTGAAGATGACATCACAGATCCGGTTCTGTCTGTGCTGGTCTATGTGTGCTGCCATCTATTTTTTGGAATTTTTGGCAATTTTTTCAGTGTTTGGATGTCTTCTTGTAGTGCTCTGCTTTGAAAAAAGTCCTCCCGCCCACCCCAGGGTTAATACCAACCTTTATTTCTTCACCAGAAGCACAGCTGACTAGCTCCTCAGCTGTATTTTGGGCTGACACCACCTTCTGAGCATGTGTGGAAATAAATTTGTGCAAGTGGAACAAGCATGCCCAGGTGAAACATCCCAATGTGAAACGGTGGCAAAGGTAATTGGAGCCTACCCCTGGACTGCTGGGTAGAGATGGGTGGGTGGGAGCATCAAGAAGAAAGAGGGGAAGAAAGATATGATTCAGCTGGTGTTATCTGATTTCCCAGCCACTGACTGGTGGATTGGGGAAAGCAAGGATCTTTTGCTTTCCTTGGAAGATCTGAGAATTCTTTGAGGAAATGTGGATTCCTTCAATAGATCTCTTATATGAAACCCTCTGTGTTGGTCCCCTCATATTTGACATTTTCATGGATATTTAAACAGATAGCTTTATCTTTTATCCTGTAACTTTGTCTAGAAGGGGAAGCAGACTGAACTGATACAGTTTTTCTGATCCACTATGTGAAGGTCCAATCCCAGTAGTTCACAGTGACTGAAAACCCCCCCGCAAAATTTTGGGATGTGGAGGAAGAAAAAAACAGTGAGGTTTAATTTTGCAACAAGATGAGGTAAGTTGAAGTTGTTGGTGTGCATTCCTGCCCTCAAGGAATAGTTTGTGGGTTGTCTTCGTGTCAGAGGAAACAGAACTTGCAGATTTGTTTGTTTGTTCGATTTGCAGGGTTGCCTTTTGACACAGAGCTTATGGAAAACAATAAATTACAAACAATAATAATGTCATCAAAAACATGAAGGATATCAAGCCTAGGAAATGCTCATATGCACGTAATTTAATTTCTTGGGCCAAGACTTGGAGAAGCAAACCAAGTCTTTAATGACTTATGAAAAATCATCTGGATCAGGGCCATCCAAACGTCAAAGGGTGTGTGGTTCCACTGATTAGGTTCAGCAATAGAAAAGGCAGAGATGAGCGAAGGCTCAGTGAAGGCTTATCAAGTTTTATGGGTTTTTTCTCCACACATTTGGGTAGCTATCCAGTATGTAATGCTAGACTAGAATTTGCGCTTAATATTACTTCTGATTTTGTTTCTTTGCTCATTTAGAATAAACATTAATTTATTCAGACTTGAAATATTTGATCAAAAATGAATAAAAATCCATCAAGAGAGGAAGAATGTGGTTTCATTTAAAAAAAAAAACTGTGTGTGAATTTTATAGCCTCACTTTCTCTACTGCAGAATGAGTTGTGCTGACTTCTGCAATGTGAGCAGTTGGACTTGCTTAGCATTTCTTAAGCTTCTCTTGAGGAAATACCTTTAGAAAAAATGCCCAGAAAAGTGAGTTTCATTAATAGGAAAATCTAAGCCAACAGTTAAATGATTAAAATACGTGCTTCTCAGAAAAAACAATAACAACATAGTACATATCTAATTTGAAGCCATGGTTCTGTTGGTAAAGCTATAATGATGTATTTTTGGATTGGTCAGCCTTGAGGTGATGTTTTCAATTTCTGAGTCACCCTCCTGTGATATATCAGTAACTACAACCAAATGAGTGAGCCCTAATACAGAAGGTGGATTAAACCAGTTCAAAACAAAAATTACAAATGTAGGGCATGTTTGATATATTTTACTTTTTAAAAATTGTTTCCAGCTTCTAGGAGTTTGTGCCAGCATTTTACTGTGGAGTTCCTGGATGGTAGCTGGTGAAATTTCTCCTGGAGTCTACCAACACCGTTTCTTCACTGTTCAACATGTTTGATGTTTAGCTCCACAATTTTATGAGCAACACCTTCTTCTTGATTGATTAAATATTGGTATGTAATCTCTTGAATTAATTATACTTGTATATTTCATTTAGGGACATAACCTCATATTAAATTTGCCTCCAGATTCACTCATAAACAGAAATGTGTTGGTGCGATTTATATACAATACAGTGATCCCTCGGTTAGCGCGGGGGTTACGTTCCAAGACCTCCCGCGCTAACCGATTTCCGCGTTATACTGGATGCGGAAGTAAAAACACCATCTGCGCATGCGCGCCCTTTGTTCCATGGCCGCACATGCGCAGAAGGTGGAGCGACGCAAGTTCGGAGGCTGGCAATGCAATGGTGATTTTTCCGGGCTCCTCGCCGCTACCCACAGGGCAGCGCTGGCGGCAATGGCAACCCTCCCTCCTTCCCTCCTTCCCTTCTCTCCCTCCCTCCTTCCCTCCTTCCTTCCTCTCACCGGCTTTCTTGGGGCAGCGCTGGCGGCAATGGCAATGGCAACCCTCCCTCCTTCCCTTCTCTCCCTCCCTCCTTCCTTCCTGATTTTGGCCAATCAGCAATCAGTATGATGTCATCGGGCGGGAAAAACCGTGGTGTAGGAAAAAAAAACGCGGACTTATTTTTTAATTAATATTTTTTGAAAAACCGCGTTGCAGCGTTTCGCGCTAATCGAGAACGCGCAAATCGAGGGATCACTGTACATCAAAACATTCAAACTTTCCTTGGTACATGTACTATACTATACCAGATGCTCATCTCTCTGCCTCTTAGCAATTCTCATCAGCAATGTGGAGAGGGAAGAGGAGACAACATGTTTTCTTAACACCCTATTCCTAAATTGTTGATTTTTCATTATCAACTATTTTAAAGTGAGAGAGAAATAGGAATCCCACTATTTCTCTATAATTTACTAAAATTGTCTGATTTTTCATTATTTACAGCATCAAGAAACCAACTAGTCATTTCTGTCAGAAATATAAATCTGACAATCAGTTGTTAAGTAGAGGAGTAGGGCTTCTCTAACAGTTCTGTGTGGTCCTCGGTTGTGCATTCAAGAAGGCAGTTTGTAGACAAACCCGAATACAAAGATTTTTGGTCTCCCAACAGAGATAAATAGAATATCTGTTTTTTTCTATTTCTGTCTCTTCTTCCTAAATGGATAATTATTTATCTTTATACCAGTACCTTGGCTTCTTTTGAGTCATTAAGGTTCTCCAATACTTCATATTCCCTTGTTTCTAAAAATAGCAGAAGTTGTTTCCAAGTTTGGGATGTGTAGACATCTTGCTAAGGATAAACAATCCTGCATTATTGTTTTCCTACTACTAAAGTCCATTAATTAATTCCCTGTGTTAATTCTGTTGCTGCATTTTTTTAACAAATTCAAATATTTATCTTTTTCCAAGTACTTTTTTTTTTAAAAAGGAGGCAAATATGGGAGAATTTGCTTATGTGTTTTACTGTCAATGTCTCTTTCCAGGCATACTTTGCCTCCGAAACCTGTCCAGAAAAATTGCATCGTAGTATGGCATCTCCAAGAAACAAGAACTAATCCGTTCTTGTTTCTAGAACAATACAAGTCCATGAAATCAATATAATTATGCTTCTTTACATTTTATTATTTCAGGGAAGCAGCAGATTTTGATCCAGTATTTAAGTAACCTAGTCTTAAAGCTAGAAATGTTATGTTTATACTCTTGAGAAATAACTCCAAATAATGTTGACATAGCACTATTTATGAGGCTCCATTCAGGAATGGGACTTCTTATTGTAAATACGTTTGCATACTTTACTGGAAACATTTGGATAAATCATAATAGGAGAGACATCTGCTGTTAAATGTGAAAACTGCATTTGCTCCTGTAGTTACTGTATGTGAAAGATAAGTGAGGCAAAGCACTTCTGCTTCAGGGAATCTTGCCAGTATTAAGGGCAATCTTTTCAAGATGGGGGTAATGATAATATAAAAACAGTAACCACTAATGTATACTGTTCACAAGTGTCATCTCTTTCTTCTGACTAAAAGACCCCTGAGTGTTATTTTTCTTATTTTCAATCTTTTGATTTCCTTCTGAAAGCTCTTGTTCAAATTCCCCAAAAAAGTCCTGAACAAATCTTTCTCATATTTGGTTGCTGGACTCAAGCAGCTACTGTCAGTCTGTGCACACATCTCACTGAGAAGGGTAACCCTCAGACGTGCCTCCTTCATTTGCTCTTTCTCAGAATTAATATCTCTCTAAGCCTGATGGCATTTGAAAACTCCCAAAGATGAGATTAACTCCCTGGAGCTGGTAGTGTGTTTCATTGCCAAGGATTGGGTTGTGGCTCTCAGATCCTCACAGCACAAGATTAATTGCCAGGCATTCTGAGAAGTTTATCACTGCCACCCTCAGCTCCACTGATTCCACCTTTCTCTGGTCCTCTTGCTAACATTTCCTATGAGAGCTTCTATGGTTGGTGCATAATCACTTACCAGCAGATTCTGCCTTCTGCAGAACACGGTGCCTAGTGTAACATTTCTGCAGCCATCTGCGCAATGCGCAGGGGTCTGTATATGTATAGTCAGGCAGGGCATCTGCTTTGGGGATAAACAACACCGACTATGACAACTTACTAAGAAAGAAGGCAGAGAATGAAAGAAGCAAGACCAGCTAGTGATTTGTGGTAGCTATCCAGATGAGAGATCGAGGAAAGAAAGAAAATTGGTCTGTGTTATTTTCAAGCAATCATTCAACACACTCTCAAATGCATCATTCCTTTGGAATAAGGGAATAACATTTCTGATTTGGAAAGCACTTTAGAGACCAACAGTGAGCTTTTTGTTAGCTCTATTCATTTGCCCTCTTCCAGTTCCTGGGCAAAAGCAGTTGTGGCTGAAAAGAGCAAGCACCGAGGATCCAGCTGCAGGTTATATTAAATGCATCTTTGCCTGGTACACATAATTAAAAATAGAAAGTATGAAGCAGAGGCAGTCTGAAGTGGTGTGTGTGTGTGGACAGAGATTCATCCTTCCCTTCCAGAATGAAATTTCCATAAAAGAAAGCCACCCCAATTTTTTTTTAAATTCCTTGGGAAGAAAATCCCATTTTAATAATTGGTTTTAATTTTTTTTATTGCTTGTTATGATACAATCTGCCTTAAAGATCCACCTGGGAACATGCCCACATGAACACCTAGTTGTAGATCAGGTTTGGGTGTTTGACTTTTGTCATATGCTGGATTTTAGAGAACATTTAAATGCATTCAAATATTGTGACTTTTGGTTGATGTTTAATACTTCATTCTGTTTGAAAGTTGTCTGAAGTTTTTTGAAGGTTGAATCATTGCAACTGGCCTATTTTTTAGTTTCAGAGACTTTAAGTTTCAGCTTCCTCAATCAGAGCAAGGTGGTTAGGCAGAGTCATTTGGACTGTACCAACTCTTGCCACTGCAACCTTAGGGGATTTCTCCCCAAAATGCATTGCAAAATGTCTGTATAGATTCTCAGTTATACAGGCAGATATGTCTAAAGGTTGTCTGAAATTGTCTTAAGGTTGAATCATTGCAACTGGATGGGTAGAGAAACATCTCTGAAACTAAAAAATAAATAAATTAAAAAATTGGTCCAGACAACTTCAGAAAATCTTCATAGAGGTTGGCATGGCAGGAATTGGTACATTCCAATGACTCTGTCTAATCACCCTGATGAAACTGCCTGGCAGTGGAACATCTTTCAAACTAAAAATTAGGCCAGTTGCAGTGATTCAACCTTCAGAAACCTTCAGACAACCTTCTAACATCTCTGCCTGGATGATTTAGAATCTCCATTGGCACTTCATTCTGTTATTTTCACTGCAGTTTTCTAATCAGTTTCTGTTTACTAGTACTACATTAAGTTCTGTGTTACCTGAAACTTTATAACAAATTTTCCCTCTACATCTTCAACACCATTAACAAAACTAGAGAAGATTTTGAAGTTCAGACCTGAAAAATGCAACACTACACTTTGAAATTAATCTAAAAGCAGAGAACGTTGTCACCCAAAAGGTAGAGGAAGGAACTAAGGACCAGCTATATTGGATGTAATCCTTTTTAACAGAAATAAAATGATAGAAGGTTTTGAAGTTACAGGAACTTTGGAGCAAAGTGACCATGCCATATTGGAATTCAACAAAAAGACACAAGCAATAGAACAAAGCCAAACCAGTGTCTTAGATTTTAAGAGAGCTGATTTTAACAAACTTAGAGGAAGCTTTGGAAGGAATCCATGCATGAAAATCTTAAAGGGGAAAATGACTCGAGAAGCTTGGGAAACTCTGAAAAATGAGATTATAAAAGCTCAATACAGTATAGCACAATATCACTGAGAAAGAAAAATAAGGCACTCCAGATGAAACCAGCAGGGTTGCATAAGAAACTCTCTGATAAACTGAAAGACAAAAAAGACAAGAATAAAAAAAATAGAAAGAGACACATAATTAAAGTAGAATACTAGCAAATAGCCTGATTTTGCAAAGATGTCATCAGAAAATCTAAGGCTAAAAACAGAGACTTAGAAGAAATGTTAAAAATAAGTAAAAAAAATTCTTTCAAGATGTAAAAAACAAGAAAAAAGTCAAAGCAACAGTCCACTAATGGGAGAAATGGCAAGGAGATAACAGACAGCAGGAAGAAAGCAGAACTTAATTCATTCTTTGTGTTCATCTTTCTCACAAAGGCAAAAAATAGTCCAATCAACAAGACCACAAACTACTACTTGATAAGAGAAAAATGTGGAATAGATAGCATGACCACCAGATGGAGGTCACATGAAGTGTTAGTAACTGCTTTATTTTGCACTGGTAAGACCACACTTGGAATATTGCATCCACCTTTGGTCATTGCGATACAAAACAGATTTTTAGAAAGAATGCAGAGAAAAGCAATAAAGATGATTAGGAGACTGAAATCCAAAACATAATGAATGGTTGTGGGAATGTCTAGTCTGACAAAGAAAAGCTTTGGAGTGACTTGTTAGCAGTCTTCCAATATTTGAGGGGCAGTCATACATAAGAGGGGATCAACCTATTCTCCAAAGCACCCGAGGATAGGAAAAGAAGTAACAAACGGGTTCTTAGCAAAGAGAGATGCAACCTTGAAATATCTGACAGTGAGAACAATTTAACAATGAGACAGCTTGCCTCCAGAAGTTTAGG
Source organism: Erythrolamprus reginae (assembly GCF_031021105.1). Classification (NCBI taxonomy): domain Eukaryota; kingdom Metazoa; phylum Chordata; class Lepidosauria; order Squamata; family Dipsadidae; genus Erythrolamprus; species Erythrolamprus reginae. The sequence goes on along the minus strand of NC_091952.1, from coordinate 146,559,662 downwards.
TGGTTATGCTGGAGGTTTTAAAGTTGGACAGCCATTTGTCCTGAATGGCATAGGGCAGTGATGGTGGACCTTTTTCCCCCCAGGTGCCGAAATAGGGTGCGTGCTTGCTATCGCACATGCGCGAGTGCCCACACCCATTATTCAATGCCTGGGGAAGGCGAAAACAACTTCCCCTGCCCTTTGGAGGCCCTCTGGAGGCCGGAAATAAACTGCCTGTTTCCCAACTTCTGGTGGGTCCAGTAGGCTCATGTTTCACCCTCCCCTGGCTCCAAAGTTTCCCTGGAGCCATGCGAGGGTAAAAGCTCCCTCCCTCATCCCCCCAGAGGCTCTCTGGAAGCAAAAAATGCTCTCTCAAAGCCTCTGTGCAAGCCAAAAATCAGTTGGCTGGCACACACATGCACATTGGAACTGAATTGGGGCAACAGCTCATGTGCCAGCAGATATGGGTCTGCATGCCATCTGTGGCACCCGTGCCATAGGTTTGCCGTCATTGGTATAGGAATAGGTTGGACTAGAAGATCTCCAAGGTCCCTTCCAAATAGGTTATTCTGTAATAAGGTAAATATTTTGTCTTTTCAGTCTTCCATAGACTTTAAGGATGAATGGAATGTTGCCTGAGTTTATTGGTGATTCAGCTTCTTCTCTAAATATCTAAATTCCAATATGATTAATTGTAGCCAACCTTGTTGGTATCATTTGTTTAAATTGATGAATAGATAGGAATGGTAGACAATGAACTTGGCAGTTACAACATTACATTCCTTATGCTTATTTCCAGGAGGCAACAGTTTTATGCATTCTTTGACTGAAACCCTTGTTGCCTTGTTTAAAAATTTGGCATATTCATTTGATACACAAATACCTTTTAATCCTATCTAACACTACTCAACTCAAGCACATACTACATGTGAACCTTTTGACTTTAAGAGCAGTGATCACGTAAGAAACTTATAATAAATGAATACGGCTACCTAAACTTTCTGGAGAATTATCAGTGAATGGTGGCTATTTTAAAATTTCTTTTAAAACAAATTGTTTTCAGCCTTCAGTCTGGATCCTACCAGCAGTTTAAGTGCCAATCAATCTTCCCATTATTAATGAAGTATCATATTGTTTAGGAGGTTTGCTTGGTTGCTCTGGACAAGATGGTAGTGAGTTATGTCTGAAGCATTTGAGACATCATTTCTTTAAAACTAAGATGCAAGAAGCCAAGTGCATCAATGTACCACATTTTTCTGAGTATAAGACGCACCAGAGTATAAGACGCACCTTAGTTTTTGGGGAGGAAAATAGGGAAAAGAATCTGCTTACCAGGTATTCATCTGGCTAGTGCCCTTAGTCTGGTCAGCTTCAGCACATTATTTTATCCCCTGGTTAGGGCTTTAAAAAAACTTTATTTGGAGAGAGTAACAATGAAAGAGCTTGCAAGCCAGTAACAGCTGGGAACATCATTAGCACCTGGAAAGAAACATTTGGAGCAAGTACAGCAATAAAAAAGACTTAGGGCTTGCAAAACATTCTTTGCAGAGAGTAACAATGAAAGAGCTTGAAAGCCGGTAAGAGCTGGGAACATTGTTAGCACCTGATTAGAGCTGGAAAGAAACATGAAAAAAAAGCAATGAAAAAAAAAAGACGTAGGTCTTGGAAAACATTCTTCACAGAGAAGAAACAATGAAAGAGCCTGCAAGGTAAGAGTTGGGAAGATCATTAGCAGCTAGTTAGGACTAGTGGGGGTGGGGAGAGCTACATTCAGAGTATAAGACACACCCAAATTATCAGCCTCTTTTAGGGAGGAAAAACATGCATCTTATACTCCTAAAATATGGTAATTACTTATGAACATTCTAAATACATAAGCCATTGTATTCCATCTTTTCTGGGACCAGTAATTGTGAAAGATCTTTGCTTCCTGGAAAGAAATTCCTCCTAGTCCACTAAGTTTCAGATCTACTTATTTCCTTTGCACAATTTTCTTTTGTTAAATGTTGATTACTGTTACATAATTGCTATTCTACTTTTCAATCCTATTCAAATTTTCTACATCTTTTTTCTCTTCACCTGTGATTTTCACATGTGTAGGGACATATAACCAAGCCATTTTGCCTTCTCTAGCAGCTAATGTTCTCTGGTCAATCAAAAATTTTCACTAAAAACTAAGAAAGGCTGGCATGCTTGTGTCACTATTGTAAGACTGTTGAAAGTGAAGTTCATTACTGTTCTATAAAGTACTAAAGAAAAACTCTAACACAAGCTTTATCTGCAAGTGCTACAATCTCCACAGACTAATTTCTATAGCTGAAGAGGAAAGTGAACGTTCAGTTCAATTAATCAGGAAGATTTACTTACACTAAAAATACCTTTGTTTACTGTTTCATAGGCTACAATTCAGCTGTAACAAATAACAAAGAAATTACAGAATGAAAAAAATCAAGCCGAAAATAAATTTGATTTTCATCCTACACACAGTTAGTCTGTTTATTTCCCACGATTACAGTCGAAATTAAGTAGGCTCCTTTTATGTTAGATTGTAATGCAGTTGCCCACATTAATCAGTTAAAGCTGAATCCTTAGAAAGTGTTCACTCTGTCATAATCAATATTTTCAAGCTTTATATGACACAAGTCACCAAGTAATTTGTGCCAAATCAGTTGAGGAACTGACAATGCAATTATTCCAAATGACATTATACGTTAATAGAAATCAAATGTATATCCATAATCATGATTATCTTTAGAGGTAAATTTGATCTTATGTAATATAATAAGTAAACAGATTCAGGCTCAGAACTTCTGGAAAAATGTATAAGGATACATACATGACCATTTTAAATTAGACATAAAATCACTCATGGAAAATTGCCAGTTCAGAGAAGAAGTAGACGAGGTATTTGTAATTATCTGGACACCATCATTTCCTCACTCAGAACTGGTTTCCCAACAATGCAAGGACAGGGGAAGATAAGATACAGGCATGGATAGTCTACTAGACGAGCAGCAGGAAAGAACTAGCAGTTGCTATGGTTTTTCAATTCACACCAGACATCTGAAGAAGACACTTGCTGTAGAACATTGCTAATGTTGTCCTAAATACACCTAAACTGGAAAGAGCATTTTGGTAATTTTCAAGGAACAGAATACGAATGAGAAGCATGAGAAAACAAAGTCCCAAAGGCCCAGTTTTTGGTGGCTGTCAATTATCCAATTTTTTCTTGCAGAATGCTTCCCCAAATGAAACTGTTCTGTGTATCTGAGGAAAATCAAGATGAAGACGGAATTCCTGGGAGAAGGACCACAATTGCTAAGAAATCACCACTGTGTTAAAACAAAGATCCCATAAGCAGGCTTTTCCTCTGGCTCCTTTGCAAGTTTTGTTTCACATAAAGCTTAGTGATGAGTTTCCAACCAGTGGTGGGAGGGCGTTAACTGTTCATTTACCCCCACTTCCAATAAAATCATTCATCTATTGACCCCATCTCTTGACCGGGGGGTAAGGATGTAGCAAGTTTACTACCATCAATTAGAAACATGCATGCATACAAATAAACAAACAGTATCACATGGTTGTGAGAGCTGGCCAGGGGTGGGTTCTACTTACCTTCCCCACCAGTTTGCATTGCAATGTTTTGTGTCTGTGTCCCCTCATGAAATTTGGCTTCTGCGCATGCTCAGTAGCTGGAATCAGCCGGAAACACAGTTGAGGAGGAGCTGATCAGCCGGTCATTATTAGCCTGGGGGCGGGCGGTACATTTTTCAAGCAGCTGAACAAACAAACAAAGAAAAGATGGCGGAATGCACTAGCCAATCCAGTTAAGTGACCTCACCAGCAGATTGCTACCAGTTTAAGCGATCGAGTCCGAACTGGGAGGAACCCATCCCAGGAGCTAATTCAAACTTTTGCATACTCTAAAATTCTTATCTCAGAGTTGCTTTAGCCCTCTCCATTGAATGCACATTAAGCACTCTGTAAATTAAAGCAAGACGATAAAGCAGGACGATTCAGACAAGATGATAAAACTCGTATTACAACTGCAAACCTAGATGGCTTGAGAGGGTAATCTACAGGGAAGTGAATTATCAGAAGGAAGACACCATCCTGATATGGACTATCATTAGGACCCATAATTGTGGCTTGCCAGTGGGAGGGGAGGGTCACGGAAGGTAGTCTTAGTCTAGATTTCCAGATAACTTTTAAAAATCAAAACTAGATTTCCAGATAAAATTTTACCACTTATATCTAATGTTTGGACCCCATTAACTATTTCCTAACTTTAATGCAGCTTTTAGTTTTGGTTCTAAACATTCTAAACCTTTAAAACTAGAATTTGATTGTTTGAAAATTTTACACATTCCCAAATTCTGTGCTTTGTTCAGTGTGAGTTAATCCTACAGGATTTCTTCTTTAATCCTCCCACTGTTCTTTTTTTTAAAAAAATCTACCTGGAAAAGATAAAGCATGGATTTGGGATGGTGTGATATCTCCATAGTGACAGTACCAGATATAATTTTCTATTCATTTGAATCTGGCAGAAGTCCTTGAATGACTCATTAAGGTCAGCAATAGGCTGAATATGAATACATAATGAAGGTCAAAGAAGGGATGTTTACAGTAAATGACCTACTGAATGGGGAAGTGTATCATTTCAATAATCATTTCTCAAAGATATCACAGCCCAGTTTCTTCAATCTTTTGTAGGTCTTAGTTTTCAGCATCCTGATCATCCTTGTTGCTCTTCCAGCACTACTTCCAAATCTGTGCTATTTATTCTATGTTAATACATATCTTGCGTTAAATAACAGTGTAAGTCAGTTTGAAGGAAATGATCTTCTTTCCAACATTTCTTCCTACTGCATAGCATCTAGAATGCATGATTAGGATCAAAGTTGCTCAATACCAACTACTATTGACCTTCAATGCAAGCTACTTAATGCAAGAGACCTCATAAATAAAATGCCTGAATTCCTCTTCATACTAAATACAGCTATATTTGTCATTACATTTGTCTGCAAAACATAGCTGAGCATGTCCCCCCCCCCCAACTCCATTTCCATAGTAAGAGACTATCATGTTTACTGGTCCAATTGTGAAATCCATAGAGGAGGTAGAGTTGCTATCTTTTATAAAAAGTCCCTAAATCTAAAAAAATATTCAAGTTGCACAGGAATTCTCTCTTCCTGAGACATTGTCTGTGAGCTGTCCTTAAATACCATTTCGTTTCTTATGAGTCCCCAATTATGACATTGTACATGTGAACAAGTTGACCTCACTACTAACATGGGCAGTTTCCTGCCCACACTTATCTTTCTTGGCGACCTCAATCTACCTCTTATTAATTGGACCCTGAACGAATGTACAACTGAACCCATATATGCAATCCTGTACAACCCTGTTACTAATCTGGGGCTGGATCAACTAGTAACTAAAAACACGACTCAACAACTGCCTTGATCTGATCTTCTACAACAGTTTAAACTCATGGATTACAAATAAAAGAATCCTTTTCTAACAGTGACCACAGCATGATTGACTTTTGTCTCAATATACATCCTTACAAAAATCATCATAATTATGGGATCCCCAATTATAACTTTTAAAAAGCCAACTATGATCTCATAGACATCAACCTCTCATCTCTTGATTGGCAAATTCTATTCACTGCTTGCAATAGTGCTTAAGACCATTACAACAATTTTTTTGCTCAAAGTAAGAGTCATTAAACTATACTTACCACTAATAACCCCCAACACCAAGAAAAACAAATTACCGTATATACTCGAGTATAAGTTGAGTTTTTTAGCCCAAAAAATGGGCTGAAAAACCCGACCTCGACTTATACTTGGGTGACTGACATGTCACCACAAGAGGGCACAAGCGGCTTAGGGAAAGACAGCCGTCTGCCTTTGCTTCAGCTAGAAAGAAGCGGCAACTGCCCGGTCAAGAAGCAAGAATCCACCCCCTAGCCAAACGGCTTTTTTCTTGTTTAGCGCGGCGTTCGAGTGGTTGGCAGGTTCCTTTGCTTGCACGCAAGAGCCAACCACTCGAATGCCGTGCTAAACAAGAAAAAAGCCGTTTGGCTAGGGGGGGGATTCTTGCTTCTTAACCGGGCAGTTGCCCCCTCTCCCAGAGCTTCTTTGGAGCTGAAGCAAAGGCAAACGGCTGTCTTTCCCTAAGCCGCTTTCTGGAGACCGCTAAAGATATCGCTCTGGGAGAGGGGGCAACTGCCCGGTTAAGAAGCAAGAATCCCCCCTTAGCCAAATGGCTGTTTTCTTGTTTAGCGCGGCGTTCGAGTGGTTGGCTCTTGCGTGCAAGCAAAGGAACCTGCCAACTACTCAAACGCTGCGCTAAACAAGAAAAAAGCCATTTGGCTAGGGGGGGGATTCTTGCTTCTTAAACCGGGAGCAGTTGCCCTCTCTCCCAGAGCTTCTTTGGAGCTGAAGCAAAGGCAGACGATTGCCTTTTCCTCGGTCGCTTCCCGGAGACCGCTTTGGGACATCGCTTTGGGAGAGGGGGCAACTGCTCCCAGTTAAGAAGCAAGAATCCCCCCCCTAGCCAAACGGCTTTTTTCTTGTTTAGCGTGGCGTTCGAGTGGTTGGCTCTTGCGTGCAAGCAAAGGAACCTGCCAACCACTCGAACGCCGCGCTAAACAAGAAAAAAGCCGTTTGGCTAGGGGGGGATTCTTGCTTCTTAAACCGGGAGCAGTTGCCCCCTCTCCCAAAGCGATGTCCCAAAGCGGTCTCCGGGAAGCGACCGAGGGAAAGGCAATCGTCTGCCTTTCCTTCAGCCCGAAAGAGGAGGCAAATGCCCCGCCCTCCCCCAGCCGGTTAACTTGAAGCGTTCGGTTAACCGGCTGGGGGAAGGCAGGGCATTTGCCTCCTCTTTTGAGCTGAAGGAAAGGCAGACGACTGCCTTTCCCTCGGTTGCTTCCCGGAGACCGCTTTGGAACGTTGCTTTGCTTGCGCCTGCCTCTCCTACAGCGGAGAGAGGCGGCAAATGGCCAGCCCTTCCCCCAACCGCTTAGCTGAGCCCTTCGGGAAGGTGCCACCTGTCTTCGCTGTAGGAAAGGCAGGCACATCCGAAGCGCGTGGGGAAGTGGCTGTGGGAGGCAACGACATTCCTAAGCCAGTGAGGTGTGGTGGGGGGGGGGGGTGGCGAGAAGATAGAAGCAAGAATCCACCCCCCCCAGCTTTTTCCCCCTCTCCCCGCAAGAAAAGGAGCCAGCCAAACACTCCAATGCCGCGCTAGAGGGGGGAAAAGCCGATGAGGTGTGTGCGTGTGGGGGGTGGATTCTTGCTTCTGTCTTCTCAACACCCCCTCACCCCACCTCTCGGGAAGAGAGCAACAGGAAAGGATGCGGTTTTCTTCTGCCGGGTCAAGGACAAAGCGGGTGTTGAGGGCGGCGGGCGAGCAACATTTCAGCGGGGAGAAAACCCCAAGCTGAGAGTGCCTTTTAAAATCACTCTCCTCTCAGCCTCGGCAAGCTGCCGAGAAATGGGGTTTTTGGAGTGGGGAGGCAAAAACGCTCAGAATGTCACCAACGAGGCATTTCTCCAAGGGGCGGGGGTCCCTAAACTTTCCTTTAACCCCAGCGGACACAAAGATGGGAATGCGTGGTCCTCGCCAGCCACCCATCTGCGGGGGCTGCCCCACGCCAAGGCAGAATTAAATTCAACAACCAAAATATTATATTTTTAAAAAACATACTTTTTTGACAGTTTGTTTGCCTTTTAAGACATCTCTCTGGCTGTGCCTAATGTCAACAATAAAAAGTTTTGCCAGGTGAAATTTTTTTTGCCAGATTAGCTATGGATCTCACTGAAGAAATTTTAAAGAATACTCAAAATGATTCTTCATTTGCTTTGTAACCTTAAATAAAAAAACAATACAGTATTGACTCTGTAATTTACCCGGGGAGGGGACAGGAGGGGGGCACAGACAGACAGGAAAGGAAGACAGACAGACAGACAGACAGACAGACAGACAGACAGACAGACAGAGACCTATGACCACAATTGAGCTCAAAATTTGTTGTTAAGCAAAAGCATTGTTAAGTGAAAATCACCACATTTTACTCAATCCATGACATTTCCTAGCTCTAACAGTGATGTGCAAGCTAGGGAAGTACCGGTACATCTGAAGACATGTGTAATGTTCTAGTTATGGTTAACTGTGTGGCAGAAAGTGGACTCTGGGTTTGTTTTCCTATTACAGTAAGTGAGGTTGAATGTACCATATATAATTTTACAAGAGCTCTCTCTCTTTCTCTCTCTGTATATACACATACAGTTGATATAGTAGATAATGTACAGTATATTTTTGTGTGCCTGTGTGTAATATTTATGTACACATATGGCATATATACATAGAATTAAGTATATTTTGGATGTTCAGTAATTGTAAATATAGAGGGAAATTGTATCTCTTTGAGGCAAGGAGAGGTCAAGTATCCTAACCCTAACCCAAACCAGCAGGAGCAGGGGATTGAGGTAAGTACCTAGGTACTTGCATTTTTTTTGCCTATACCTGCCTTGGGGGATATATACCTGTTTACCCTCTTTTAAACTTACAGAGCTAGTTTACTGGCTTTCTTTGAAATAAATATTCTAAAATATTTAATCTACTGATGCCTCAATTGATGTAATTTTATTGGTTTCCATTTTTATAAGTTACCACTAGCCGCTGCAATTTCCACCCTCGACTTATACAGGGGTTTATAAATTTTCCCAGTTTTTGTGGCAAAAGTAGGCGCCTCGACTTATAGTCGGAGCGACTTATACTCGAGTATATACGGTACCCAAAACAATAAGGAAGTTCCAATCCCCCCAAAAAACCCTTTTTAGATAATCTCTACTGATATAAGAGCCAGAGCCCATTGTGACAACATTGTCAAAAAGGCATTAAGAGTTGTTAACCTAATCTTGCATTGCTTCTTCTCTGGTAATATTGTACTGCTAACTAGAGCGTACAAAACATTTGCTAGACCAATTCTTGAATACAGCTCATCTGTCTGGATCTCACACAGCATATCAGTCATTAATAAAATTGAGAGAATCCAGAGATATTTCATGAGAAGAGTCCTCCACTCCTCTGCTCACAACAGAATACCTTATGTCACCAGACTTTAAATTTTGGGTTTTGACAACTTAGAACTATGCTGCCTTCTGTCTGACCTAAGTGTAGTACATAAAATTATCTGCTACAATGTCCTACCTGTCAATACTGCGTCAACCACAATATTACACAAGCATGCAATATATACAACTTAATTGCAGGAAATACAACTTCAGCAACAGTGTGGTTGCTAAGTCTCTCTCTCTCTCTCCCACCCCCCCACCTTCTCTCCCCCTCTGTTTCTGGGTATGTGTGTGTGTGTTTGTGTACAATATTGTTTATTTCCCTGTGAAATTTCCATCTATATACACCCACTAATGTGCAAACAATCATGGAAACCAAATAATTATTTGAAGAAATTGTTACCAAGACATTCAAGTGGATAGTACACACAAAAAAAGCATCCTTCTGCCTTCCCAGTGAAAATTAGAAATAGAGGCAGGGTTCAGAGGCTGTAAAAATCAATAATGCTCTCTGGAAATGCTTGATGCTCATCAAAGAGCTGTCATTCAGGAGCACGGTCAGTGGTTCCACACAGGAATAGTATCTGCACAATGTTGGAAGAAGTAAGCATTCTCAAAGGCTGGATTATGTTGGCCAAGAGAACAAGGAAATATATATTTGGTCAAAGTACCAATGAAACCAAACATGCCCAACTCAAAAAACCCAAAATCTTATGAATGAGAAATATGGATCAGGCCAAATAGCAGCCACTTGCCTGTGAAATATTTTCAAATTTCATATGAATATTTGCAAAATCCTCTCCCATAATCAACAGCAAATTGATTTTAGAAAGGAAGACTAGGTTTGTTTCTCTATGGCCAGATATCTTCACAAACAACAGATCTGCAAACACCAAAGCAAGCAAAATTATAACCAGAAACCAACATAAGATTGTCAAAAACAGATCATGTCAAGCAAATCTTATTTCATTCTTTGACAAAGTGACTAAATTAATGGACCACTGAAATTTATTTATTTGTTTGTTTGATTGATTTCTATGCCGCCCCTCTCTGAAGACTCCAAATGCTGTGGACGTACTATACTTGACGAAATAGATCACAACCTACATCTTGGTAAACGAGAAAATTGTGGGATAGACAATATCACCGTCAGATAGGTTTGTAACTTAAAAGCCATAAACATATATTACTTAATGGAACTACATCTACCTGGAGGGAAGTAAGCAGTGGGTACCTGCGGATTCTTTCTCAAACCCAGTACTCTTCAACATTGTCACAAACAATTTAGATGAGGGAATATAAGGGGAACTCATCAAATTTGAGTTCCATCTGGCAGGAAATAGGCTCAAGATCCAGATAGATATCAACACTTGAACACTGGGCCCTATCTAACAAAATGAAATTCAGTGTAGGCAAAAATAAGATTTTACAGTTAAGCCAAAAAAATATGTACAGATACAAATTAGAAGAAACGTGGCTTAATAGTAGTAACTGTGAGCGGAATCTTGGAGTCCTAGTGGTCAATCACTTAAATAGAAGCCAGCAATGTCCTCCAGCCACCAAAAAAGCCAATGCAATCCTAGGCTGCATTAACTGATGGATAGAATCAAGAGCCGCCCCGAGTCTACAGAGAGGGGCGGCATACAAATCTAATAAGTACTGGTAAGTAAGTAAGTAAGTAAGTAAGTAAGTAAGTAAGTAAGTAAGTAAGTAAGTAAGTAAATTAAAGATCTCATGTTAGTAGCATGCAATAAGGTCTTGGTAAGACCGCACTTGGAATATGCATCCAATTTTAGTCATCACAATATAAAGAAGGTGTGAAAGAGTGCAGAGAAAAGCAAGGAGGATGGTTAGAGGACTGGAGGCTATGATTGCAGGAATTGAGTAGTCTAGTGAAAAGAAGGACTAGTGGCAACATGATAGCAGTGTTCCAATATTTGAGAGGTTGCCACAAAGAAGAGGGGTCAAGTTATTTTCCAAAGCACTAGAAGGCAAGACAAGAAACAACGGGTGGAAACTAATCAAGGAGAGAAGCAACCTGAAACTAAAGAGAAATTTCCTAACAGGGAGAAGAATAAACCAATAGAATGGTTTGCTTTCAAAAGTTGTGAGTGCTTCTAAAGGCTTTTGAGACTATTGAGTTGTATGTGTGGAAATGCTGTACTTTCTATATGCTACATTGCTGTCTCTGCTGTGAGTCCTGAGAGTGATAATCCCATGGTTGTTCTTCTAATTCCTTTCTATACTTGTCCATTAAAATTAAAGTAGGTAATGAGAGAAAGATTGATGAGGTCCATTATTCTGGTATTTTAATCTTAGTATATTTGGCTAGGTTGGGTATGTTTTGTTCTAACATGGATTCTTCAGCCAGTTCTAGAGCTATGGACATAAAGAATGCTGCAACACTGCATGAAACCGTAATGTCATTTATTCTATTTTTAGGCCTTTGGATTTCTGGATAGCCATTTGTCTGAAGTGGTATAGGGCCATGACGGTGAACCTGTGGCACACAGAGCCATATCTGAGGGCACATGAGACATTGCCCCAGACCAGCTCCAGTGCACATCTGCTCACTGGCCTGCTGATTTTCGGCTTCCTGGAGGGTGAGGGGAGGCCGTTTTCACCTTCCCCAGGCTTCAGAAAAACCTCCTGAAGCCTGGGGAGGGTGAAAAATGGCCCAACAGGCCTTCCATAGGGCCTTCCCGTTGGGCCCATTTGTCGCCATCCATAGGCTTTGGAGGCATTCCTGAAGCTTGGGGAGGGCGAAAAACAGCCCAACGAGGCTTCAGTGAGGTCTGTGCGCATGTGGGGGAGGGCATTGCATTATGTGTGTGAGCACGCACTAACGCGCCCTTGTGACACCCAAGCAAAAAAAGGTTCACCATCACTGGTATAGGGTCTCCTGCTTGAGCAGGGAGTTGGACCAGAAGACCTTGAAGGTCCCTTCCAACTCTATTATTCTGTCCTCTTCTTCATTGCTTGTTCATTGCTTCACTGCCTACATATCAGCAGGATGTCCTTTGTTTGCATGCAAAACCAGATAAGTCTATGGAGATTCTCGGTCACTCAGGTCATTGTTGTCCGAAAGGTGTTTTTTCACAAAGCAGCTGGACTTTGGAATGGGACAATTAGCCATGGGCACATAGCTGTTCCCACTCCATCACAGCCTTCCCACTGCAGCCGACCTATCGAGGGCATTTATCATCAGCTGGCACTCTGCCAGCACTCCTCCACAGCCAATGGTCCACTGGCACCCTCCTCCTGGGCAATTTGCTGAAGGATACTTGTCCCCGGCCAATAACTGCACATCCCCACTCTGCCTTCCCACTGGACGCAGTCCCCTTTTGGCTTGGCTTCCTGAACTGGAACTGGAAACGTTGCGAGGTGGGGGGGGGGGAAATGTTCTTTCCCCTGGCAAGAAGCAGAATAGTACGACCCGCTGTGCTTTCTGTGCCTGTAGAAGGCTGGGATGGCGAAGCTGCTTCCTTCCAGACATCCCACTCTGTTTCATGGAGCCCCTTGGCTGAATGCTGCAGATTTGTGCAGGCAGGCAGAGATTTGTGGTGCTTTTGAAAGGGAGGGACTGGTTAATAATCGAGTCCTTCCAAGTACATCCAGAAATCAGGAATTTATTTTCAGTTTCAGGATCAGGCTTCCTGCATTCTGAAGAAAAACTTAGCATAACAAAGCCCCCAAAGACAAGGCGTGACTGATAAATGTGAAGGACCCCTTTTGGAAAAGGAACTGTCAACTGTTGCCTGAAAGCTTCTCTGACTGAGCGCATGATCTGTAATTGTAGTCAGTGAAAGTAAAATGAAAATATTGAAAGAAAGTCCTTTCTCAGAGAGGGAAAGCGAAAGAAAGACGGAGAGAAGAGGGGAAGAAAATTCAACACCCCCCCACGCCCCCCCCACCATGCACAGGCAGAAGTGGATGACATGACATTATGTATAAGAAAATGTCTGGAAACCTGCTTGCAGCAAATCCATTAGCTTCTTTAAAGAAATATATATTCTTGTAATAGAAATATAAACCACTAATCCTGATCAGTCAGTGTGTTTTCTTTGATCTTATTAGGACAATGATTTCAATATCAAGCATCTCCTCCACTTCCACCTTCTTGTTTCTCCCTTCAACCCCCATCCGCATTTCCCTTGTCCCATACAAGGTCGTTTCCTTTTTTAAAAAGGTAATGGGAGGTGGAGACGAGGGGGAGGAGGAGAAAGGATATGATAATGATATTGAAATTTATGTCTGATATCACAATATCAGGCATATCTTGGATATTGAATATCCAGTTCTGAAGAAGCTTCTTGGATTAGAAGTGAAACGTCTTCAAGGAAAAACAGAGAAAATCCAGTTGCCTCTTGAAAAAAGCACCTTTGGGGCAGATATTAATGATGGATTTCTTGGGTTGTTTTGGTTTTTTCTGAGGGTAGAACTCTCTTTTGGACACAGCTTCCCAAAGCTCCTAGGGAGCTCTTTTGCCCAGAATTGTTTTCTCATCCCTCGCCTATAACATTACAAATTTCATGGATAAGAAAATGGTGTGGAATAGTCGTCTAGTATGTGGATATGTATGGAATCAAAAGTAAAAGAAAATTACAAGAGAAATCAATTGTCTTGCCAAAGTCCTATACAGAACTTCTAATCAATGAAAGTTTATCACACTTATGAAGACTATTTCATAAGTATCGTTCATTATAATTTGCATGATGAGAAAGACAATTATTTTCAATGGTGAAAAATTACTGTCTCCCAATTCTTCCTAATTCAATGGTCCATTTCATCATTATCAAAGGGATTCTCAACCAGTCCCAAATCCTAAGCAAACATGTTTGCAAATCTCATTGCATCTTCCTTAAAGGAAGATTTAAAAAATGCAGAAAAAACTAATTTAGCAATACAGTGGTACCTCTACTTAAGAATGCCTCTACTTAAGAACTTTTCTAGATAAGAACTGGGTGTTCAAGATTTTTTTGCCTCTACTTAAGAACCATTTTCTACTTAAGAACCCGAGCCTGGAAAAATTTCCCAGGAAATTTGAGAGCGTCATGAAGGCCCGGCCAATTTCCTGTCACTCCCCCTTTAATCCCGGCCATCTGTCAGAGGCTGAAAGGCTTCAGAGGAGCCTTTCAGTGGCGCTTAAGGAGGCTTTGGCAGTCCAGAGCAAATGAAGCATTTTCCTTTCTCTGGGCATTTGGACAGGGAATAAACCTCTGTGAGCGCCCAGAGAAAAGAAACGCTCCCTTCACTCTGGTCAGCCAAGGAGTCACCACAGTGAAGGAAAGGCACCGGCTACAAAGTGAGTGAGCGAGAGGTGAGGAGAGCACTTCAGCATGGGAAGGAAGAGGCAGCAGGTAGCAGCAGCAGCAGCCAGTGCATGGGAGGCAGTGTATTGGAGGCGCATGCTCCTCCTTGCTCTTTTTTTAAAATCTTTAAAGTTTTGGGGTTTTTTTTATTCCCCTCACCTCACCTTCTTCCTTCAGCAGTGGCTGTCCTCCTCCTCCTCCTCTTCTTCTTCCTCCTCCTCCCACCCAAATTCCGAGCTTTTATTTCTTTCCTAATGGGTTTGCACACATTATTTGCTTTTACATTGATTCCTATGGAAAAAATTGCTTCTACTTAAGAAAGTTTCTACTTAAGAACCTGGTCATGGAACAAATTAAGTGCTTAAGTAGAGGTACCACTGTATTAGGCTTGTTAAATAAGCAAGTACATGGGGCCTTGCTATTGAGGAATCATTTGTCTCTGTACTTCTGTTACTGTACTTCTGTTTGTCTATTGAGATCAAGTGGAGGGTATACTCTGGGTCCTGTCAATTAAACATTGTTGGCTGGTGGTACCTGGGAAACATGACTTCTAATGTAGTGACATTCCTCCCTCTCTAGATTCATATAGTTCCCATCCCAATGACTCAGAAAATTATTAGAAACTTGATTCCTCTCCCAGACCTCGAGATAGAGTGTCTTTCTGTAGATATGTTGCCCTTATTAAAGGCACCTGGGAAAAGAAATATGGAAGAATTAATGATACAGATACTGCAGCTTGGCAAAATATCCCTAACTGGGAGAGGTGAACTGAGGCTGTCCAAAGTCAAGTTTCCATTGAGAATCACAGTGGTTTGTCTACTGTTAATTTAACCGTAGCTTCCTGTTGCCATGGTGAATGAGAAGACACTCATAAGCTACTCTACTTTCCACTTAAGAATAGTTCCAAAGCAGCTTCTCAGGTGAGTGGTGTAGAAAACCACTGTTCATTGTCTTGCATGAAGATTGCAATGCCTATCAGTTACTCCATCACCAGATAAAAGTATCTTTGGAATCAGAGATGGAAAAGCCATTACTGGAGAGGATAGAAAGCTGAAATGGGAATAAGTTTAGACTAGTAGTTTAATAGGTTTTACACTGAACTCTAATAAAGAATATGCACAGCAATATGCATTTTCATTGTTTCAGTGACTTCATATAAGAAGTGTTGCATAATATTGGTCAAACCAGATATTTGGGGGCTTTTTGACAGCTCTATCAAAGCCATCTCTTTTCACCAATATATTAGCCAATTATCAAAACTCTCTATTTCTTTCCAGGTATGGTGTCTATCAGATTCTTCATGTCTGGACTAGATCTTCTGGCTGCTTTTATTGAATTACACCAATCTGCTGGCAGCCCTGGAATTATCCTAAATATATCCAGATTGGATTAACTAATCTAGTGTTTAACAGTGGGATTTCAATATACTGTATAACCAGCTCTTCTTATATCCAATTTTTTAAAATTTCCCATAATATGATAGAAATGTTGAATATGCTTATAATAAATAGACTTGTAATACCTGTTTAGCCCACATTTACAAGCATATTCACACTAGGAATGAGAAATTATTCTGTTCACATTTGTAGACCATTCCAATATGACAATTATGTACAACATCCATGAGTAAACCAAAACCTGAATATTTTAAATAATTAAAGCAATGCAATAATCAATACCATCAACAATAACAGCAGTAGCATCTAAGACAATAATACATGGGCATCCCCAACTATTCTAGGGTTGAAAAATTTACTAAAGAAAGAATGGCTTTAAGGTCTTCCTGAATGAGAAAAAGGTAGAAGCCAATCACAAATCAGGAGAGCATTGCACAATGTGGGCCCCCTACTGAGAATGCTTACTTTACTTCATGTAGAAGAGCAAGCTTTCCTCTAACGAGTAGATTTATGCTTGGCAGGATCCCACATGCCATACTCCATAAGGACCAACCATGTCAATTATCCGTACTCTCCCACACACGCCAACCCCCACACCCTCTTGGGAACTCTAGTTTTCAGAAGTGTACTAGTGTCCAGAGTTCATTATGGAACAATGAACTGTCCATAATCAAAGACTTCTTGAAGAGGAAGAAACTATCGAGTAATCATTCTTCAATTTAACAAAAATATACAGCATATCTTAGGAGATGTCTGGATATTTGCAATATTTGGATATGGTAGCCCTAATAAATTACTAAATTGGTACAAAATATTGGTTTATTTAAAATGGCAGGTAGCAGAAGCTATGGTTCCCCCCCGCTTATTGATCAGAATTAAGTGAAGAGGGTAAAATAATAGGGATGTGCAGAAATGTGGAAAACATATATGCCCCAGTCAGGACCTCCTTAAAATTCCTTAAATCTCCTTTTCCTGAAGTTGCATGGCTATTGTATGGAGACCAGGAAAAGATGCAACTTCTGTCCTTGCATGTGTTCTGAATCGTTTTTTCCCTTTCAAATCTGATGTCTGAACAGCTCGAGAAAGATTTTTTTTTAAAAAAATGGCCATTGAAACACATGGTTCATTTTGAAATGGCTATAACTAATTCTTGAAGCATTTCAGGGATCACCTCTAAATTACAGCATTTGTCATGACAACTCATTCTTCTTGGAACTATTACAAACCAAAGTCATTTGCTTGCACCATGAAATATTGGGAACAAATCCCAAGGCTACTAGCAAACCAAATTCTAGGGAACATCTCCAAATAGTTAAACCATACAAAAGATGCTAGAAGCTTACAGTGGCTTGGAGAAGTCCTGTGGAGCTTGCCTTGCAGGGCCACCGATAGGCTGATACTACTGGTACTGGCGTCAGGGGCCCAGCCAAATTGAAAAATGGGGGGGGGGTGTTTTGGCCCGCCACCATGTGCCAGCCCGCTGGCGCCCGCAGCAGTGATTGAGGCAGAGAATGACAAGAAAGAGAGAGAAACAGAGAGAGAAGTGACTCTTGATTTAAAGCACATGGTAAAAGCACTTAAATAATAACAGAGAAAAAAACCCCAGCCCTCACCTGTTTTTATTAATAGTTTTGCTGGTTGTTTTAGTTTTAATAGTAATGGATTTTGGTTTTTTAAAATTATTAATTTCTTTTAATAAAAAAGAAGGGATTTATTTATTTATTTATTTATTTATTTATTTATTTATTTATTTATTTATTTATTTATTTATTTCTATGCCGCCTAGTCCCAAGTTTTTTTTAATTTCCAGATTGCATTTCTTCTTGGTGAGGTTCCGCCCATTGCTTCTTGTACTACCTTCAGGTGGCATGGAGAATAAATAGATGCCATCTGCTCTGTGGCAGCCCTTTAAGGATTGAGAAACTACTATTATATTCCCCCTCAGTTTTCTATTTGTTGAGCTAAACATACTCGTTCTCTTAGCCCTTGGTCATAGGATTTAGCCTCTAGGCTAGGGGTGTCAAACTTAATTTCATTGAGGGCCACATCAGGGTTGTGTTTGACCTCAGAGGGCCGGGGGAGGGCTTGCCCAGGGTGTGTGGCCATGGTGGCATGGCACGGGATTTGGGGGGCAGTAGTTTTAAAATGGCGGGGGCCCCCCCAGACACTTAGGCTGTATGGGGCCCCAAAATTCCTGATGGCGGCCCTGCTTGCCTGGTCTGTATTGGGGCTTCCATTGCAGCCTGTGATGTTGGAGTTCTCATTTCAATGCACCCCTATGGCATCTCATTACTTTGGCCTGTTGATAAACGTGGCAATCTTGGTGCAATTAGCCTTTAGTGCACGATATTCCTATTTCTTCCAGACTCTTTTAACTGTGCTTCCCACCACATAACTATATTTACATTATTATTATTCCGATGGTTTTCAAAAGTCCGCTGAGATCCTTTGGCACTGCACCCAGCGTGCCTAGTACCATTGGGACCACTTTCACGGGTTTATGCCAGAGTTGTTGCAGCTCGATTTTTAGATCTTCGTATTTCACTAATTTCTCTAGCTGCTTCTCCTCAATTCTGCTGTCCCCTGGGATTGCGATGTCGATGATCCATACTTTATTTTTCTCCACAATCAGGATGTCTGGTGTGTTATGTTTCAGAATTCGGTCAGTCTGAAGTCGGAAGTCCCACAGTAGTTTTGCTTGCTGATTTTCGACCACTTTCTCGGATTTATGATCCCACCAGTTCTTTGCCACTGGTAAATGGTAGTTCCGGCACAAGTTCCAGTGTATTATTATTATTATTATTATTATTATTATTATTATTATTATTTGCAAAAAGCAGTAATACACAGCAAATGGGATTTATATACTGGATATTGTATCGCAATATCACAAGTCAAATACTTCCCAAGCGTCTAGGACTGTGTGATGTATTTTCATATGTTTATTGTTTTATTGAGGTCTTTTGGCACAGCATCCAGTGTGCCGATTACTGTTGGGACCACCTGTACTGGCCAGAGTCGTTGTAGTTTGATTTTAAGATCATAATATTGGCTAAGTTTTTCTTGTTGTTTTTCTTCAATTTGACTTTCATCTGGTATGACAACATCAATGATCCACAGTTTTTTCTTTTCCTTTTCCACTATCGTGAGGTTCAGTGTATTGTATTTCAAAACCTTGTCAGTTTGAATTCGAAAATCCCAAAATATTTTGGCATGTTGTTGTTGTTGTTGTTCTTCTTCTTCTTCTTCTTCTTATTATTATTATTATTATTAATAATAATAATAATAATAATAATAATAATTTCTAATAGCAAAAGTTCTCATTCTAAAAGAAGATGAACTAAAACATGGTTTGTTCTAGTAACTTTATATTTACAAACTAGTCTACAACTTGTAAAATTCACACAGGATTGTAATTTTTAGGAGACTGCATTGAGAAAAAGAGTGAAGGAAATTCAATCATTTCAATTACTTTTATTTTCCCCTCTGTGACTAGTAGAATAATTAGAATAATCTATGGATTGAGTGAATGAGAATTGAATGTTTTTAAGCTTTTAGGATGTTTTTTAAGTCTTTTAACTGTTATTAATTGGATCAAATTGTTTTATTATGTATTCTCTGTTTGTTGTGAGCCACCCCGAGTCCACGGAGAGGGGCGGCATACAAATCCAATAAATGAATGAATGAATGAATGAATAAGAGAGCTTTATTTTTCTCTCTGTATAAGGTATAGTAGTTATTCCTTTTTTAATAAAGGAGACGTAAAGAGGGGCAGAAAGAAACTGTTTGGTCTAGTGATTAAGGTGGTAGGCTAAAAACCACCAAGTCTTTGAGTTTTAGTCTCACCTTGGTCATGAAAGCTAGCTGGGTGACTTAGGTCAGTCATCCTCTCTCTCTCAGCCCAACTTACCTCACAAGTTTCTTGTTGTGGGGAAAATAGGAGGCAGCGGAAGAGGAAGGAGTATTAGTTAGGTTCACAATATTATTTATAAAAATAATGAAGGCAGTATAAAAATAAATACATATGGGAACACTAGGATAAGGAGCAAAATGTGGTCTCTCTGTATGAACTGAGAACCCATCTCTTACAGGTCAGTTCTGACCATATTTGTATAATCCCAACCACAGGTATTTCTGGAGAGTTAAAAACTGATCAACATATTCACAGCAACTACATAATTGAAGTCCACCCCCTTTTTACATATAGTATTAATGTGGTTTGCATAAAAGGGAGATTTAAATGGTCAGGGATTTAAATGTTCCATGGAGATCTTCCTTTCTCCAGGTTTTTGCAGTTGCTTATACTGGGCAGGAAATTTGTTCATTCCAATGAATGACTGAGAAGTATTAAAACAAAAAAGCAACTATTAGGTCATTCACTATTTTTATTAGTAAAGAAAACAGAATATGCTCCTACCAACGATGCAAATGATATCAGTCGCCTCCCCCCAGCACCTCTTTGGGAGGGTGGGGCTGGAGCAGAAGGGCAGCTGTGGGAGCCCCCCCACATCATTTGGGGGCTCAGTGCCAGCCCTGAAGCACCCCCCCCCCCGCTTGAAGCCACCCCTGGATTAAGAGGTCAAGGCGACGGGCATATCCTGAGCCTCCCTCGGGCAGAGGAGCTGTGCAGCTGCCTCCGGACTGCTGTTTCCAGACTCTCATCACAGCCCCGGGGGAGGAGAACTTTTAAAAAAAGCGGGACATTTTTCAAAGGCCCCGGAATGCGGGACAAATCATCAAAAAGCAGGACTGTCCTGCCAAAAGCGTGACATCTGGTCACCTTACCATAATAACACAAATGAAGCCAGATGGCTCTATAACAATGGTTCTCGACCTTTCTAATGCCGCGAGCCCTGAATACAGTTCCTCATTTTGTTGTGACCCCCAACTATACGGTTAGCACCAATTATTCCAACAGATCTTTAAGCTGATTGGCAAGAGGTCAGAGGGACCCCCCCCCCTGTAAATGCCTGATTGGTTGGATTGTAAAAATATGTTCCAAGATGCCAGAATAGAAGCTTTAGTTGCTAATACCATTGGAAATTTGTCTTTTCCCATGGTCTTAGGCGACCCCTGTGAAATGGTCATTCGACCCCCAAAGGGGTCCTGACCCCAAGGTTGAGAACCACTGGTCTATAAGAATATGTGCCAACTATAAAGCAACTATTAATAAGACACTACAACCAAATGCCTACCCAGTAACCAGTTCAACACTAGCTACATTCCCTGAGAAATGGGAAAATATTTGCAAAATTAGATCTGGTACAGGCATCTCAGCAGCTGCTTGTGGATGAAGCCCAGCAGAAGCTCAAACAATTGTTACTCACAGAGGGGGCTTTCAAGTGTAACAGGCTACAATTGGCTGCATGGCTCTAGGACTGTTTCAGAGCTTAATGGAGAGACTGTTACAAAGTAACCCAGGAGTCATCACCTACTTTGACAATGTACTAATCTCAGGGGACTCAGAGAACCCATTATTGGACCAATTGGGAGAAGTTCTGCAAAAGTTCCAAAAAAAGGGGCTTAAGGTAAAAAGGGACAAATGCCAAACGGGGTGTCCAGTGTTGAATTCCTTGAGTTTTGCATAAATGGCTCTGGTATACACCCCATAGAAAAAAAAAGTTAAAGCAATTAAAGAGGCCCCTATGCCAAAGAATACGTTGGAACTGCAAGCATTTCAGGATCTTATAATAATCATGTGCCTTATTTTCCACAATAAAAATTATGCTAATTTGTGTGTTGCGAGTTCTCGATTTGTGATGTAGAACACCTCTTGGTTTTACAGAATAAACAGATTGCAATTTCCTGCCTTGTGTAATAATTGGCTACTTCACAGCAGGGAAAAACAAACCCTGGATTTGACTGGGCCAGTTCATGGTTTGGCTATCATATACAGTATATCAGAAACTTCCCAGATGACTGGGAAGCACTGATCGAGTCATGAAACTAATGTTGGAATTATCAGGCAACTTGACTTCAACCCAAATCCTTTGGAAACTCTTATTATTATCCTAAATGTGGTGCTAAATGGCCTGCCACTAACTATTTCTTTTGAATATAAAGGTAAAATGATGAAGATTTAATAGTGGTCCATTCAGTATTATTGCCTCCAGAAACAGGATCTTTATAGAGGCCTATTCATCACTGTTGTTTATGCCCCACAACTAAGAAATGGCCAAGTTACCCATGCAAGAAGTTGCCATTTGTCCACTTTCCCAGCCTATTCATGTCTATGTGGAGTGGCTGGGGAAAAGGCAGGGTATTTGTTTTCAATCTTTTAATTGGGAGGCTGGGAATAATGAAGGTTATAGACCAAGGCCTCTGGAGGGTTACTAAGCTGGAGAAAGCTGCCTTACAGGAAGGAGCAACCATTTTTTGCTTGATATGAATTTTTCTCCTTATCTCAGATTTTCCCTATAGAATTCTTGGACACTTTACCCATTTCTTAGTAGGAGCTGCTTCCTCGGTGCGCTTCTAATCTCCATCTTTATTCTGCCTTCTGGCCTTAGTACTGCCTTGCAGCATGAAATGATTCTTCCCCACCCACCCCTTTCACAGTGCACACAAACATTTTGGAGCATTTTCTCTAGCTGGGATGCACTAATGAACTGTGGTGAAGATCAATTGGCTGATTGGAAAAACTGTTGCTTCCCCAGTAGCACCTCCTGTATTACTGCTAATCAATTTTGGAACTTTTGTCTGGAAAAGTTGTCAGGCTTTGAGAGAAGAAGCCAAAAAGAAGATATAGCCTTTATATGAGAGTGAGCTTATTTTTACTTATTTACGGATTATTTACGGCATTTTCAATCACAAGGATATGAAAAGAACAAGCTACCTTTCAAATTGCAACAGACTGATGGCTTGCAACTTTGAGCCACTGTAGTTTAGTTCAAGAGCTGTATACTTTTTTTCTCACTGAATATTGCCCAACTCATCCTTTCATTATATGATGTTTGGCAATCTAAAATGATATGCCTGTTTCCCTTGTACTCATAAAGTAGGTTTCACAATTATTTGAGTCTTGTATAGGAGTAATTTTTATCCTCTTAAAAGTCCAATGTGTCTCTAATGGCTATCTAAACAATTCTTACCCCCCCTTTTAAAATCTACTGTATTTGAAATGGAGAACCTATCATGAAGCTACTTCTAAGATATCAGACTGAGAATGCTTGCAGTGTGAATTGGGATGCTTTTCTTGGCTTCGTTTCATAATTCAGTGGAGGTTGAATTTGAAAAATGCTGTATGTCAGAATTGCTTTGTGAGAGTGTGGCCAAACATTGAATTAATAATAAAGAAATCAATCAATAAATCTTTCAGATAAAATCAAGGAAACATCTTCACTATGATATAAAACATTTATACTAAGTCAGTAACATCTGCAGTACAGTCAGTCTCACTAAAGCAATGTAATTTCAAAGTAAGACTTAGCCTTTTTATTGCATACCTTTATGTCCATGTCCAAAAGA